>NC_079190.1:213195299-213844353 GCF_029499605.1 Hyla sarda | reverse complement strand
TTTTAGGGTACAGTCACATGGGCGGGGGATTACAGCGAGTTTCCCAGCGCAAAATTTGCTGCATCTCAAGATGCGAGAAACCCACTGTAAAAGCCTCGCCCATGTGAATGTACCCTGTACATTCACAGGGGGGGGGGGGTGCACCAGCTGTTGCAAAACCACAACTCCCAGCATGCATGGTCTGTTAGTGCATGCTTGGAGTTATAGTTTTGCAACAGCTGGAGGCACACAGGTTAGGAAACACTGAGTTAGAAACAATGTTTCCCAACCAGTGTGTCTCCAGTTGTTGCAAAACTACAACTCCCAGCATGCCCAGACAGCTGAAGGGCATGCTGGGAGTTGTAGTTCGGCAATATCTGAAGGGCCAGATGTTGCTGAACTAAAACTCCCAGCATGCCTGGACAGTCAGTGCATGCTGGGAGTTGTAGTTTTGCAACAGCTGGAAGAGCACAGATTGGAGACCATTATACAATGTTCTCCAAACTGGGGCCCTCCAGATGTTGCAAAACTACAACTCCCAGCATGCATGGTCTGTTAGTGCATGCTGGGAGTTATAGTTTTGCAACAGCTGGAGGCACACAGGTTAGGAAACACTGAGTTAGAAACAATGTTTCCCAACCAGTGTGTCTCCAGTTGTTGCAAAACTACAACTCCCAGCATGCCCAGACAGCTGAAGGGCATGCTGGGAGTTGTAGTTCGGCAATATCTGAAGGGCCAGATGTTGCTGAACTAAAACTCCCAGCATGCCTGGACAGTCAGTGGGAGTTGTAGTTTTGCAACAGCTGGAAGAGCACAGATTGGAGACCATTATACAATGGTCTCCAAACGGGGGCCCTCCAGATGTTGCAAAACTACAACTCCCAGCATGCCCAGACAGCCAAAGGCTGTCTAGGCATGCTGGGAGTTGTAGTTTTCAGACTCCTAGAAGCAGCAGTGAAGATCTTCACTGCTGCCTCTGAGGACCACATACTTACCCGTCGCTGCTCGTCCACGTGGCCGGTCCCGCGCTGCTCCTCGGTCCCGCCGCTGGATCTGGTAAGGCTGCCGGTCCCCTCGTGTTCCCCCCCCCCCCCCCCCCCCTATGCTGCAGGTCCCCGCGAGCCCCCGCAGCCATCGTCCCCCGTTCTGCCCGACTTCCAGGGGCGGGCAGTGCGGGGGATCTGAACTTTCACCCCAGATCACTGTGATTGGTCCACAGGGACCAATCACAGTGATCGCTGACCAGGACCATCAATGGATGGTCCTGGGGGTGAAGCAGAAGTTGTCCCCTGCTGGAAACAGCGGGACTTCTGCCAGTTAACCCGTGCGATGCTGCGCATCGCCGGGTTAACGGAATGTAATTTATAAACGCCGGGATGCGCGAACGCACTGCACAACCCGGCGTTTATATATGACATTCTGCGGGAAGGGGTTAAATAACGGGCGTAAGGCAAAACTTGTGACATTTGCACAAAAGTCACACATGATAAATCACTCACCACTGCATAAAGTGCTCTAAATGAGGACACTTTCCAGTCAGAGTTTGGAAGAGCTCTAAATGAAAAGTTGCATGGTTAGCCTGCTGCAACATTTAATGCAACAAATTGTGTGCAAAACTTTACTTAAAGGGGCACTCCGGTGGTCAACTGTTTTTCAGTTTTTGACTTACCCTATTTGTTTTGTTTCATTTCTATTCTTGTTGTTTAGCCTACTCTATTTCCGTTCTTTGTTGTCTTTTTATCCTCCACTTTGTTTTCCTATCTTTGCTTCTATTTCCTGTTTCTTGCTGTGCTGAAAACTACAAATCCCAGCATGCCACATGCCTTGCTGGTTTGGGGCGGCTTCTTTTTTTTTTTGTTTGTTTGTTCCGCCCTTTACCCATCCTACTATTTTCCCGGATCAGCCCCCTTATACACAGCACACTAATATAATCAGCCCTGGTTGGGATACACTGTCATACACACACAAAAGGGACTACAACTCCCAGCATGTGTCATTCAGGAGTCTTAAGTCTGTGGTATAATACCAGCATGCTGCCTCTGTAGTCTCCTGGGGGTTGTAGTTCACCACACCTCTATAGGGCATACACCAGTGTTTCCCAACCAGGGTTCCTCCAGGTGTTGCAAAACTACAACTCCCAGCATGCCCTGACAGCCTTTGGGCATGCTATGAGTTGTAGTTTTGCAACAGCTGGAGGCACACTGGTTGGGAAACACTGGTGTAACATGATGTGTATGCTGAATAGGCTAGAACAGTGTTTCCCAACTAGTGTGCCTCCAGCTGTTGCAAATGTACGACTACCAGCATGCCCAAAGTCTGTCAGGGCATGCTGGGAGTTGCAGTTTTGCAACAGCTGGAGGCACACTGGTTTGGAAACACTAGCATACACACACATAACAGGGACTACAACCTACAACTCCCAGCATGTGTCATTCAGGAGTCCCCCTCCCCTTCACATTTAGAGATCCAGTATGAGATTTCTTCCCCTGCAGTCTGTACATCCCCGACCCGTGCACCTTGTAATCCTTCCCTTCTGATAACACATTTATCTTCAGTGTTCCGTTCTCCTGTGCAGACCTGCGTCCTCGGGAGCAGAGCAGGGGGGGGAGAGGAGATAAGGAGCTGTGTACTATGGCTTCTCATGCAGAACTCCGGGAGGGGGGAGATGAGGTGGCGTGGCTTATTCCTGTCATGCAGACAGAGAGAAAAAAAAAGCTCTGACGTCTTGTCCACAAGAGATTCAGAAGATTCAGAATGTGGTGGACGACAGTAAAAGAAAATCCTCTGAACTACAGAACTTCCTGCCCAACAAACAGGTAAGAAAAACACACACATGCTGCCAAAACATATAACACATGTATATTGCAAAAAAACTAAACTTACAAAGAAGATGCCATATAGTCAAAAAAATTAACCACCGGAGTACCCCTTGTGATTTCTACTAAAATGCCATTTCTCTATCGGCTCCATTGGGGGACACATGCTGCTATCTCTAGGAGGTGTGACAGTATGGTAATAAAAAAGTCGGCTCCTCCCAGCAGGATATACCCGCCTTCAGGCTCTGAGCTAGTCAGTTTAAGCTTAGTGTCTGAAGGAGGTGGACTGGTCTGGGTTGTCCAGACCAGGTCTTCTGTTTTTTGTTTTCCTAGTATAGGAACGTGTTAGTTTTTTATTCCTTTTTCTTTCTGTTTTCAGGTGGGGACTCAGGAACTGCGGTTCACTGTTTCCCCATTGCGAGTAAGGGGGCACAGACATTGCGTATATGCGCTGTTAACCCCCTCTTGCCAACGGTCAGCACCTGGGTGGTACCTCATGGGTCCTGGTCCCCCTATGTCTCTGCTCGCCTCGCTCGCGCATAGCAGCCAGGCGTGATGTAGGGACCATAAGCTGACTGAAGACTTCACTGAAGACTCCATTAGGTAAGTTCTTCTGACTGAGGTAAGTACTTTTTCCACAGGTACAGTCTCACAACCTCTGGAGACCCCCTGTTTTGGCCCACCCTCAGTTTTTGGGGCTTGTTTAACAGGGGCTGCACTATGCTGGGGGAGCAATTACACCTAAGGGGGCATGTTTTTATAAGGCACATTTGTTTTTCGGGAATGTGTTGTGAAAATCCTTTATTGTGTGTGTGTGTGTGTGTTTTGGCTCGAGCGCTCTCAGCGCCGGCTTATGTCATATCGTACAGGCGCTGTTATGAGCCGGGCGCTTCAGCGCCGTCTTCCTTTTACTTTCACTTCGCCGGCAGCCTCTGCCGGCGCTCTGGCCGCCCGCTCCGTTCGGGACAAGGAGCGGGCGCCATGACAGTTCTTCCTCGGCGGCTGTAGCTCCACCCCACTGGGCGGGGGAGCTCTCAGAGGTGCGAAGCAGCGCCCAATCAGCGTCGTGGGCATGATTTTCTGTGTATAGGGGTCAGTTACTACGTGCCTTGCTTCAGGCACGCCCCTCCCTCCCTATTGGCTGGCCTTTTTCAGTCTAGCTGGCTGCACGGAGCAAGTTCTTCTCACTGCAGCTGACAGGGGACACAGATCTGGGTGAGAAAGTGCCTGTCTTCTCTTTTTTACCCCATTATGTCCGTACCCAGGGCTGTTCATCCCTCTAAACAGAAACCTGGGAAATTAGTGACTTACTGTACCTGTAAGCACTGTAATACCAAGATACCTGGCTCCGCTGAGCCTGCTTGCTCTGCCTGCTCCTCTGCTCCCCCAGACCCCCTGGTGCCCCCTGATGCCTCTTCGGTCCAGGTGGGTTCAGCCGCTCCTCCAGCCTGGGTTTCTTCCCTGACCCAGTATATGGCTGACTTGACCCAGGTCTCCCGTTTGGTGGCTGAGGCCTCCCACAAAATGGTGTCCACTCTTCATCTACTCATACTTCACGCTCTCACAAGCGTGCTAGGGGTGCCTCGTCTGACTCTTCCATTGAGTCTTCGGATAGACGTGGGCGTTCCCCTCGCGGGTCCCGCCCCCCCCATCATCTGGGCACAAACGTCGGTCCTCCAGAGGACGTTCTCGGAGTCGCCGCTCTGCCATGCCAGAGCCGCGTATCCGGTCTGGATCGCTCCCCTCCAGGACTGCCTCTACTCATTCACATTCCCCTGGTGAACTAGTGGACAAGGCTTCCGAACCGGCATCTGACCCAGAGGACCGCTCAGACTCAATTGCTACGGTGAACTCATTGGTGACTGCCATAAGAGACACCTTTCACTTGGAGGACCCAGGATCTTCGGATGTCAATCCGGGAGTATCCTTTCATCGTACTAAGCCAGCACCTCAAAGGTTCAGCTCTCACGCTGACTTTGATGACATTCTGAAATCCGCATGGAATCATCCAGACAAGTGATTCCCGGGAGTCAAGACAATTCAAGAACGTTATCCATTTGACAAGGACTTTGTCGCTAAGATGGCTTCCCCTCCCTCTGTGGATCTACCAATCTCCCAGATCTCAAAGGCGACTACGCTGCCTCTGGCAGATGCCGCTGCCTTCAAGGATCCCGCGGACAAAAAGGTAGAATCTTTAGCGAAGTTCACTACTGAAGCAGCTGGCTCTTCTCTTCTTCCCATCTTCGCCTCGACATGGGTGTCCAAGGCCCTGTCGGAGTGGTGTCAACAGCTCCATCAGGATATTTTAGCAGGATCCCCCCCAGAGGATCTATCTGCTCTGGCTCTCCGTTGCGCTAAGGCTGGGGACTTTCTGTGCGCAGCTTCCATGCAGGCAGCCCGTTGTTCTGCCTTTGCTGTGGGTCACCTAGCAGCCCTCCGCTGCTCTATGTGGCTTAAAGCTTGGAATGTGGATGCCGCTTCCAAAAGGTCTCTGACTGAGCTTCCCTTTACGGGTGGCCGTCCTTTTTGGCAAACTCCTTGATGAGATTATCTCCGAGGCAACGGGAGGTAAGAGTTCCTTGTTACCTCTAAATAAGGCTCGCCCTACTTCCCAAAGGAAGTCTTTTTCCTTTCAGTCCTTTCGGACCTCTGGCTCCAACAAAGGGTCCGGGCAGGCGCCCTCGAGGGACAAGAAGGCTCCCTCGTTCCGGGCACGCCCATCTTGGAAGTCGGACTCCAACCGCTCTGGCCGTTTTGCACCCAAATCGGGCAAACGCAAACCCACTTCTGCATGAAGTAAGGCCTCCACCCGCGGTTTCTTTGCGGGTGGGAGGTCGTCTTTTGTTTTTCCGAGACATCTGGACCTCACACATTCAGGACTCTTGGGTCAGGGACCTGGTGTCCACCGGTTACCGAATCGAATTTGCCTCCCTCCCGAGGGATCGCTTTTTTCGATCCCGGGCCCCCCGGTCTCCTCCCCTGGCGAAACAATTTTGTGCGGCTCTCCAGTCCCTGCTTCTCCAGGGGGTGATTGTTCCCGTCCCCTTAGAGGAACGTTTTCGGGGTTTCTATTCAAATCTCTTTGTGGTCCCCAAGAAGGACGGTTCTGTACAACCAATCCTAGACCTCAAGCGTCTCAACCGTCATCTTCTCATCCGCCACTTCCGGATGGAATCTCTCCGCTCGGTGGTGGCGTCCCTGGAACAGGGGGATTGGACGGTTCAGGGTCTCTGGTCTCCCCAGAAGACCCTTCTTCCGAAAAACATATTGGAATTACGGGCGATTCTTCTTTGTCTTCTTCATTGGGAGCCCCGTCTTCTGTCCGCGTTCAGTCAGACAACGCCACGGCCGAGGCGTACATAAATCGACAGGGCGACACCCGCAGCTCGGCAGCCATGGCCGAGGTGACCAAAATTCTTTCCTGGGTAGAGAGCTAGGTTCCGGCCATCTCGGCGATCCACATTCCAGGAGTGCTCAACTGGGAAGCGGACTTCCTCAGTCGGTCCTCTCCCGACCCCAGCGAGTGGTCTCTTCATCCGGAGGTGTTCACGCAGCTCTGCGACCTCTGGGGCGTTCCGGACGTGGACCTCTTCGCGTCCCGGCACAATCGGAAAGTTCTTCCGTTTGTGTCCAAGTCCCGGGACCCTCAGGCCTTGGCCGTGGACACCCTAGTGATTCCTTGGACGGGGTTCGCCCTGGCTTATCTGTTCGATCCTCTTCCGCTCCTTCCCAGGTTGCTGAGGAAGCTCAAGGCAGAGGTTGTTCCTGTCATTCTGGGAGCTCCAGATTGGCCCCGAAGGTCGTGGTACGCCGACGTAGTCAGGCTCCTGGATAACGCTCCTCTGCGCCTTCCGCTCCGCCCAGATCTACTCTCTCAGGGTCCTCTTTGCCACCCCAATTTACAGTCGCTGCATTTGACGGCATAGCGGTTGAGACCGCGGTTTTGAGGGCCCGCGGGTTCACCACAAGTCATTCACACCATGCTCAAGGCTCGTAAGCCCTCCTCCGCAAGAATTTACCACCGTACTTGGCGGTCTTATTTTCGTTGGTGTGAAGCTCAGGACTTCTCCCCGGTGACCTTCTCAGTTCCCCATCTTCTCTCCTTTTTACAGTCGGGGCTGTAAGCTGGGATTGTCTCTCAGGTTTCGGCCCTTGCTGTTCTTTTCCAACGGCCCCTGGCTTCTAATTCTCATGTCCGGACTTTCCTGCAAGAAGTGGTGCACGCTGTTCCTCCTTATCAGTCTCCTTCTCCCCCTTGGGACTTAAATTTGGTTCTGAGTGCCCTCCAGGGTGCACCCTTTGAGGCCCTTAGAGAGGTGTCTCTCCGCCTCCTTTCTTGGAAAGTGGCGTTTCTTGTGGCTATCACCTCAATCCGGAGGGTGTCTGAAATGGCAGCTCTTTCCTGCCGTTCTCCGTTTCTGGTGATCCATCAGGACAAGGTCGTTTTCCGGCCTGATCCTTCCTTTTTGCCCAGGGTGGTCTCGGCCTTTCATCTCAATGAGGACATTGTCCTCCCGTCCTTTTGTCCTGCTCCCTCTCATCCTAAGGAGCGCTTACTACACAAGCTGGACGTAGTCCGGGCTGTTCAGGCTTATCTCTCCATCACTTCTTCGTTTCGTCAGTGTGATTCCTTTTTTGTCCTTACGGAAGTTCGTCGCAAGGGACAAACTGCTTCCAAGGCCACCATTTCTAGGTGGATTCGGTCCGCCATTTCGGAAGCCTATCGCTGCAAGGGGAAGATTCCTCCTTTCAGGGTTGTGGCTCATTCCACTCGTTCTGTCGGAGCATCCTGGGCTCTCCAGAATAGAGCCTCGGCCTCGCAGATTTGCAAGGCGGCTACCTGGTCGTCTTTGCACACTTTCTCTAGGTTTTACAGAGTTCATGCTTTCGCATCGGCTGATGCTAGTCTGGGTCGTAAAGTGTTACAGGCGGCAGTGGATCGGCCGTCTGCCTGATTATTTATCTGCCCACCCAAGGGACGGCCCACGGTCTGTGTCCCCCAATGGAGCCGATAGAGAAAAGGAGATTTTTTAACACTTACCGTAAAATCTCTTTCTTGTAGGATCCATTGGGGGAAACAACTCCCGCCCTTTCTTTGGGTTTTTTCCGTTGGTTCTCTGTCCGAGGGTGTGTTCAGTTATGTTTTTCCTTCTGGTTCTCGGACAGTTTTGGGGTTTTCCTTGACCTAGTGGTCTCTTCCTATTTCTCTGGAACTTAAACTGACTAACTCAGAGCCTGAAGGCGGGTATATCCTGCTGGGAGGAGCTGACTTTTTTATTACCATAGTGTCTCACACCTCCTAGAGACAGCAAGATACACCCACGGTCTGTGTCCCCCAATGGATCCTTCGAGAAAGAGATTTTACGGTAAGTGTTAAAAAATCTCCTTTTTGTTTTTCAGTGCAGTGGTAAAAGATTTATGAAGTGCGACTTTTCTCAAAAAGACATTTCTCATTTGTCACACAGCCCTCAATTATACAGTACCACACACATACACCAGCACAGAACTGGCTTACAAAACTAGTTGTAGACAGCAGTTTCAAAAAGTCACTCAAAAATTGGAAGGTGTCATACAAAGTGGTGTTCTGAAGTGAAGATTCACAAAAATGTGTACTAGTCCCATACTTATCACATGCCCTGAACTATGTTATACGTTTGGTGCATGTACACTCCAACTACACCATCAAAACCTGTGTATAACATCAGTGCACCTACATTGACTGATAAATGTCCCCCACTGTGTCTCAGTGTAGGAAGGTCCCATCATACATAGCTTATACAGTGGCAGCTGGGGAAGTTCTCTTCCGTTACGCCAGTGGCATTGCTGGGGAGAGCTAAGGGGGCTGACGCCATCAATTATCTAATTGATACCACTGGTGCTTTAACCCCTTAAGGACCCAGCCAATTTTCACTGTAGGACCTGGCCATTTTTTGCACATCCAACCACTGTCACTTTAAGCATTAATAACTCTGGGATGCTTTTACCCTTCATTCTGATTCCGAGATTGTTTTCCGTGACAAATTCTACATCATGTTAGTGGTAACATTTTGTCGATACTTGCATCATTTCTTGGTGAAAAATTGTGCATTTTGCATTTTTTTTTTAACTGTGAAGCTCTCTGCTTACAAGGTAAAATTTATATTCCAAATAAATTATATATTGATTCACATATACAATATGTCGATTTATGTTTGCATCATAAAGTTGACATGTTGTTACTTTTTGGAAGACATCAGAGGGCTTTAAAGTATAGCAGCAATTTTGCAATTTTTCACAACATTTTCAAAATCGAAATTTTTCAGGGACCAGTTCAGTTTTGAACGGCTTTCATATTAGAAATACCCCATAAATGACCCCATTATAAAAACTGCACCCCTCAAAGTATTCAAAATGACATTCAAAAGGTTTGTTAACCCTTTAGGTGTTTCACAGGAATAGCAGCAAATTGAAAGAGAAAATTCAAAATCTTCATTTTTTTACACTGGCATGTTCTTGTAGACCCAGTTATTGAATTTTTACAAGGGGTAAAAGGAGAGAAATCTTCCTAAAATGTGTAACCCAATTTCTCACGAGTAAAGAAATACCTCATGTGTATGTCAAGTGTTCGGCGGGTGCAGTAGGGGGCTCAGAAGGGAAGGAGCGGCAGTGGGATTTTGGAGAGTGAGTTTTTCTGAAATGGTTTTTGGGGGGCATGTCACATTTAGGAAGCCCCTATGGTGCCAGAACAGCAAAAAAAAAAAACACATGGCATACTATTTTGGAAACTACACCCCTCAAGGCACATAACAAGGGTCCAGTGAGCCTTAACACCCCACAGGTGTTTGACGACTTTTCCTTAAAGTTGGATGTATAAATGATTTATTTATTTTTTTCACTAAAATGCTGGTTTTCCCTCAAATTTTAAATTTTTACAAGGGATAATAGGACAAAATGTCCTCCAGAATTTGTAAACCCATCTCTTCTGAGTATGGAAATACCCCATGTGTGGACATCAAGTGCTCTGCTGGCGCACTACAATGCTCAGAAGAGAATTAGTCACATTTGGCTTTTGAAAATACTATTTTGAAAACTACACCCCTCAAGGAACGTAACAAGGGGTACAGTGAGCTTTAACACCTCACAGGTGTTTGACGACTTTTTGTTAAAGTTGGATGTGTAAATGGAAAAAAAAAATTGCACTAAAATGCTGGTTTTTCACCAAATTTTACATTTTTACAAGGGGTAATAGGAGAAAATGACCCCCAAAATTTGTAACCCCATTTCTTCTGAGTATGGAAATACCCAATGTGTGGACGTTAAGTGCTCTGCTGGCGAACTACAATGCTCAGAAGAGGAGGAGCACCATTGAGCTTTTGGAGACAGAATTTGGTTGGAATAGAAGTCCGGGGCCATGTGCGTTTACAAAGCCCCCCGTGGTGCCAGAACAGTGGACCCCCCCCCCCCCACATGGGACCCCATTTTGGAAACTAAACCCCTCACTGAATTTAGTAAGGGGTGCAGTGAGTATTTACAAACCTCTGGCATTTGACAGATCTTTGGAACAGTGGGCTGTGCAAATGAAAATTGAAATTTTTCATTTTCACGGACCACTGTTCCACAAATCTGTCAGACACCTGTGGGTGTAAATGCTCACTGTACCCCTTATTAGATTACATGAGGGGTGTAGTTTCCAAAATGGGGTCACATGTGGGGGGGGGTCCATTGTTCTGGCACTATGGGGGCTTTGTAAACACACGTGGCCTTCCATTCCGGACAAATTTTCTCTTCAAAATCCCAATGGCGCTCCTTCTGTTCTGAGCATTGTAGTGCGCCAGCAGAGCACTTTACATCCACATATGGGGTATGTTCTTACTCAGAAGAAATGGGGTTACAAATTTTGCGGTGCTTTTCTCCTATTTTCCCTTGTCAAAATGAAAAATTTAGGGTAACACCAACATTTTTGTGAAAACATTAATTTTTTTCATTTTTCCATCCAACTTTGAAGAATTTTCATTAAACACCTGTGGGGTGTTACGGCTCACTATACCCCTTGTTACGTTCCATGAGGGGTGTAGTTTCCAAAATGGGGTCACATGTGGGTATTGCTTTTTTGGGGTTTATGTCAGAACCGCCGTAACATCAGCCATCGTGTGCAAATCATCAATTTAGGCCTCAAATGTACATGCGCTCTCACTCCTGAGCCTTGTTGTGCGCCCGCAGAGCATTTTACGCCCACATATGGGGTATTTCCGTACTCATGAGAAATTGTTTTACAAATTTTCTGGGGTCTTTTTTTCCTTTTAACACTTGTGAAAATAAAAAGTATGGGGCAACACCAGCATGTTAGTGTCAAATTTTTTATACTAACAGGATGGTGTAGCCCCCAACTTTTCCTTTTCATAAGGGGTAAAAGGAGAAAAGCCCCCCAAATTTTTTTAGTGCAATTTCTCCAGAGTACGGAAATACCCCATATGTGGCCCTAAACTGTTTCCTTGAAATACGACAGGGCTCCGAAGTGAGAGAGCGCCATGCACATTTGAGGACTAAATTAGGGATTGCATAGGGGTGGACATAGGAGTATTCTACGCCAGTGATTCCTAAACAGGGTGCCTCCAGCTATTGCTAAACTCCCAGCATGCCTGGACAGTCAGTGGCTGTCCGGAAATGCTGGGAGTTGTTGTTTTTCAACAGCTGGAGGCTACGTTTTGGAAACACTGCCGCACAATACGTTTTTCATTTTTATTGGGGGGGGGGGGGCAGTGTAAGGGGTGTATATGTAGTGTTTTACCCTTTATTATGTGTTAGTGTAGTGTAGTGTTTTTAGGGTACTTTCGCACTGGCAGAGGTTTACAGTGAGCTTCCCGCTAGAAATTTGCACCACGGCGAAAAATTTGCCGCAGCTCATACTTGAAGCAGGAAACTTGCTGGGAGTTGTACTTTTGCAACAGCTGGAGGCACACTGGTTTGAAAACCTTCAGTTAGGTTCTGTTACCGTACTCAGTATTTTCCAACCATTGTGCCTATAGCTTTTGCAAAACTACAACTCCCAGCATGTACTGATGCTGGGAGATGTAGTTATGCAACAGCTGGAGGTACGCAACTACAACTTCCAGCATGCCGAGACAGCTGTTTGGGAATGCTGGGATTTGCAGTTTTGCAACATCTGGAGGGCTACAGTTAGAGACCACTGCACAGTGATCTCCAAACTGTGGACCTCCAGATGTTTCAAAACTACAAATCCCAGCATGCCCAGACAGCAAACAGCTGTGTAGGCATGCTAGGAGTTGTAGTTTTGCAAGATCAGTATAGAGATCACTGTGCAGTGGTCTCTAAACTGTAGACATCCAGCTGTTGCAAAACTGCAAATCCCAGCATGCCCAAACAGCTGTCTGGGCATGCTGGGAGTTCTAGTTTTGCAACATCTGGAGGGCTACAGTGTAGAGACCACTGTATAGTGGTCTCAAACTGTAGCCCTCCAGAAGTTGCTAGGCAACTCACCGGCTTCCGTAGGATCCAGGGAGCCAGCCGCACGACATGCCGCCCGCGCCGATCTGCAGCCTCCACCGATCGGTAAGTGGACTTCGGCGCCCGGTCCCCTTCGGTTCCCCGTCCTGCCCCGCCTATTGTGGGTGGGCCGACGGGGAAAACAAAAGTTAACCCCCCCCCCCCCCGCCCCCGATCTGCTTTTGACGCCCAATAGCAGGGATAGGAGGGGTGGCACCCCTGCCACCTCACTCCTATCCCTTCAGGGGGATCGTGAGTGTCTTGGACAACCGCGATCCCCCTTATATTCCGGGTCACCATAGACCCGGAATGACCCAGAATCGCGCAAATCGCAAGTGTGAATTCACTTGCGATTTGCCTCGATCACCAACATGGGGTGGTCTGATGACCCCCCTGGGCATTTGCAGGGGGTGCCTGCTGATCGATATCAGCAGTCACCCCGGTCTGGTCCCCGCCCGGCGCGGCGGGGACCGAAATTCCTTTGGACGTACGTCCTGGGTCCTTAAGACCCAGGGTGTCAGGACGTACCGGTACGCCCGGGGTCCTGAACATGTTAAGGCAGCAGTGGCTTCTGGGAGCAGACGTGCCGCATGTAGGCTTGCCAGAAGACGCTGGTCACCAGCCCTATAGTGACATCCATCCCTCTCGCTGTTTGGTGTCTGCTGGAAAGGAGCAGAGCGCTCCACAGCGCAGGCCCCCAAACCAGGAATTCCCTGTCACACTCAGAGCTTGAGTAGAAGCCAGCTCTATGGCCCCAGTAACCCGGCAGCCTCCTCTTTGATTGGGCAGCCGGGGGTGATGATCCAAGTGCGGAGCTTAGCTGTGCAGGGAGAAGGAAGCAGGGAGCACCCTAACCGCAGTACTGTCGCTGATGGCTCCTGATGTTCTGGGATGTTCTGAAATCAGGAAATTCCGCTGTATGCACAGTGCAGCAGAATCCTATTAAGATCAATAGGACTCCGATGCAGCGGAATTTCCAGTGGAATTTTTCTGTTTATTCTGTGGTTCAATACAATTAAGATGATATCCATCTTTACATGCTTCTCTATTACTGTACAACTTTAAAAAAAAATGATTTTTTTGGTTTAAAATTGCCCTTTTCTGACCACTATAAGGGTTATTTTTTGTGCCCTGATCTGTAGTTTTAACCCTTTAAGGACGCATGGTTTTTCCGTTTTTGCATTTTCATTTTTTACTCCTCACCTTCTAAAAATCATAACACTTTCAATTGTGCAAATAAAATTCCATATGATGGCTTATTTTTTGCGCCACCAATTCTTCTTTGAAGTGACATCAGTCATTTTACTAAAAAATCCACAGCGAAACAGAAAAAAAAATCATTGTGCGACAAAATTGAAGAAAAAATGCCATTTTGTAACTTTTGGGGGCTTCCGTTTCTACGCAGTGCATTTTTCTGTAAAAATGAAACCTTATCTTTATTCTGTAGGTCAATACGGTTAGGCTAGAATTCCACTGAGGTTTTTTCCCCCCAGCAAAAACGCCAGGAAAAACTGCCACGGATTTTCCCTGGTGTGTGGAAACAGCCAGTTTTGTCCCCTGTGGCAGTTTTCTCACTGCCTTCAGGGACCACTCTGTGGGTCGGATGCTGAGCGCCCGGTCCACAGAGTGTAAGGAGATGAGGAGTGATGTACAGCATCACTACTCACCTCCCCCGGCCGTATAGTATACAGGGGGAATAGTGTACCCGTGTATACTATACAGGAGCCGGGAATCCTGTCACCAGACTGACAGGACTCCCTGCCCTTATAGTCCCTTTGGGCGGTATACAGTATATACAGCTATCTATAGATAGCTGTATATAGTGTATACAGAACAGGAGGTCCACTTACCTTCCTCGCTCCCTGTCCCCGTCGGGTCCGTGTAGCTCCGCCCCTAGTGATGATATCATTAGGGGCGGAGCTACAGACGGTATTCAGGCTAGTTAGGGTCTGAAGCTCTGTTCACATTGTCCATTTTGTGTAATGTGAACAGACCCTTCTGGCAGTGTCTACCCAGACAGGGAGACTCCAGCTGTTGCTAAACTACAACTTCCAGCATGTCCAGACAGCCAAAGGATGTCTGGGCATGCTGGGAGTTGTAGTTTTGCACCAATTGGAGGCTCCCTGTTTGGGTAGACATTGCATTATGGGTGCTCTCCTCAGCGGAGAGTGCCAAAAATGTACTAACCTATTTTTTGTGTTGTTTTTTCTTTCTTCTCGTTTCAGATCAGTGTATACAGAGGATTACTGCGGATTCGATGAATTACAGTGGATGAACTGGATTTTTTTCTTTTGATAAAATGGTTAACGAGGGCTGTGGGGAAGTATTTTTTAAAATAAAATAATTTTTCCAATGTGGTGTGTGTTTTTTTTTTTTTTTAGTTGAATTTTCAGGCTCAGTAGTGGAAGCCGGTCTTATAGACGGAATCCATTACTAAGCCAGTGCTTAGCGTTAGCCCCAAAAACAGCTAGCGCTAACCCCCAATTATTACTCCGGTACCAAGAGGCCCGGAGCGTCAAAAATGGCTGGGGAGGGCCAGTAACAATGGTCCTCACCCACCCTGGTAACGTCAGGCTGTTGTTGCTTTGTTGGTATTGTGCTGAGAATGAAAATACGAGGAACCCTATGCGTTTATTTTTTTATTTCCATTCTCAGCCAGATACCAACCAAGCAGCAACAGCCTGACGTTACCAGGGTGGGCGAGGACCATTGTTACTGGCGTTCCCCAGCCTAAATAACGCCAGCCTGTTACCGCCTAGGCCCAGGAGCGCCATTTTTGACGCTCCAGGCCTGTTGGTATCGGCTGTTCCTGGCACCCCTGTGGCGGTGGGTACCATCGTAATACTTGGGGGTTAGCGCTAACTGTTTTTAGGGCTAAAACCAAGCCCTGGCTTAGTAATGGATTCCGTCTATTAGACAGCCTCCATTACTAAGCCTGAAAATTCAATAAAAAAAAAAACAACACATTGGAAAAATTCTTTTATTTTAAAAAACACTCCCCCACAGCCCTCGTTAACCATTTTATTAAAATAAAAAAAATACAGTTCATCCGTCGTTATCCATCGAATTCACTGTAATCCTCTGTTTTTCTTCTGATCTGAAACGAGAAGAAAAAAACCACAAAAAAATGGGTTAGGACAGGGGAGAGCGCCCATAATGCAATGTCTTCCCAAACAGGGAGCCTCCAATTGGTGCAAAACTACAACTCCCAGCATGCCCAGACAGCCTTTGGCTGTTTGGGCATGCTGGGAGTTGTAGTTTAGCAACACCTGGAGTCTCCCTGTCTGGTAAGACACTGGCAGAAGGGTCTGTTCACATTATACAAAACGGAAAATGTTAACAGAGCCTTATACCTTTACCAGCCTGGATCCTGTCTGTAGCTCCGCCCCCCTAATGTCATCACTAGAGGGCGAAGCTACACGGACCCGCGGGGACTGGAGGGAGGTAAGGGGACTTCTTCGTCTTCTGTATACACTATATACAGCTATCTATAGATAGCTGTATATATTGTATACTGCCCAAAGGGTTAACCTACACTGTCCAGCAGTGTAAGTTAACTCTTTCCTTGCTGGGCTGGCTTAGCGCACAGCTCAGCAAGGGGTCAAGTGAGCCAGCAATGTGTATACTGTATACACATTGCAGGCTCACTGTAAGTTCTTGCTGGGCAGTAGATATAGGATGTATATCTACTGCTTAGTATCAGCTCTTCTCCTGGCTCTGTAGCCTTGGATACAGCTGATCCCGACAGTCACTTCAGGAGGATCGCAGCGGATGTCAGGAGAAGTGACACATTCTGCTCAATGCTGGGAGCTGTAGTACCTGCATTAATAGACAGATCGCAACAGGTGTCAGAAGTTACACTCGCTGCGATCTGTCTATTAATGCAGGTACTACAGCTCGCAGCATGGAGCAGAGTGTGCTCCCATGTTGGGAGTAGTAGTACCTGCATTAATAGACAGATCGCAGCGAGTGTAACTTCTGACACTCGCTGTGATCCTCCTGTATAATGTATAGATGCGGCCGCTCTTCTATGGTCCCCTGCACTGCCGTATATATATACTTATATTCATATATCCCACAGAGTTGTGATTGGCTGGAACCATCGGGCCAATCACAGCTCTCTACGAGAAATATGAATAGGTGAATATATACGGCAGTGCAGGGGACCATAGAAGAGCGACTGGCCGCATCTATAAATTATAGTGAAGGATCGCAACAGGCGATCTGTCTATTAGTACAGGTACTACTACTCCCATCATGGAACAGCGTGTTCCATGCTGGTAGTAGTAGTACTACCTAAAAAAATTAGAAAAACACACACACACACTACATTTTTATTATTGTCTGCTACATTTTTAGTGCTTTACCCGGCCACATAAATTGATCCCTGTTTAAAAATTAATAAAAATTTTGAAATAAAAAAGATAAATTTCGTTAGATACAATTTTTTCCATCACTACTGTATCTTTTTTATTATAATTTTTTTTATGGTACCCTAAAAAATTTTTATAAAAAATGTATCTCCATCACTTTTTTGGATCGCTAAAGTCCAAAAAAGAATAAAAACCGCCTGCAAAAATGCAAAAGTTAAAACCAACATGGCGTTTTTCTTGGCGTTTTTGCTCTCCCATAGACTTCTATGGGAGGAAAATGCCATGATTTCAGGGCAAAAACGCCAAAATAGGTTTTGTCGGGCGTTTTGAAAATCCAGCCCATAAGCCCGAAATTGCTGAAAAACACCAAAAAGATTTAAAAAATCGCCAAACTGAAAAACGCCAAGTGAATCTGGCATTTTGCAGTTTACTATTGACTTGCAGCTAACATCTGGACGCTGCGTTTTTTCGCTGAAAAAACGCCGTGCGGGAAAATTGGCGTTTTTTTATGGCGTTTTTGCAAACAAAAAACCTCAGCGGAATTCCAATCTTAAAATGATACTTTACTTATATAGGTTTGATTTTGTTGTGCTTCTGAAAAAAATCTTAACTACATGCTGGAAAATTTATACGTTAAAAGGTCTCATTTTCTGACCCCTATAACTTTTTTATTTTTCCGCGTACGGGCCAGTGTGAGGGCTCATTTTTTTGTGCCGTAATCTAACGTTTTTATCGGTACCATTTTTGTATTGATCAGACTTTTTGATCGCTTTTTATTAATTTTTTCATTATATAAAAAGTGACCAAAAATACGCTAATTTGGAATTTTTTTGCACGTACGCTATTGACCGTGCGGTTTAATTAACCATATATTTTTATAATTCAGACGTTTCCACACACGTTGATACCATTTATGTATTTATTTTTTTTTTTTTTATTTACACTGGTTTTTTTTTTGGTTTTTTTTTATGGGAAAAGGGGGGTGATTCAAACTTTTATTAGGGAAGGGGTTAAATGACCTTTATTAACTTTTTTTTTCACTTTTTTTTTTGCAGTGTTCTAGCTCCCATAGGGGACTATAACACTGCATGGATCAGTGTTATAGGCGGTTGATTGCTCAAGCATGTATCTCAGGCTTGGAGCAATCGAACGCCGATCGGACGCGACGGAGCAAGGTAAGGAGACCTTCGTTCGCGTGCTAGCTGATCGCGATTTTATCGCGATAGTCACGATCAGCCCGACTGAGCTGCCGGGAAGCTATCACTTTAATTTTAGACTTGGCGATCAACTTTGATCGCCGCGTCTAAAGGGTTAATAGCGCGCGGCACAACAATCGGTGCCGCACGCTATTAGCCCAGGGTCCCTGCTATCATTAGCCTCCGGGACCGACCCGGTATGACGCGGGGTCACGGCGTGACCCCCTTTTAAATACCGGGCATAGGGCATACAGGTACGCCCTACGTCCTTAAGAGGTTAGCCTCTTAAGGATGCAGGGAATACCTGTACGCCCTGCGCCTGCTCCCCTGCTATAGTGGCTTGGTCCTGGCGGCTAACGATAGCCGGGACCTGTGGCTAATAATGGACATCACTAATCGCGGTGATGCCCGGTATTAACCTTTTAGACGCGTCTAAAAAAAAAATATAAAAAAATAAAGCATTCCCGGCAGCACAATCGGGCTGATCGGGACCACCGCGGTGGTCCCGATCAGCTGTGAGGACACGAGGAGGGTCCCTACCTGCCTCCCCATTGTCCGATCGCTGATTCACTGCTCCATGCCTGAGATCCAGGCAGGAGCAGTGGAGCGCCGATAACAGTGATCAATGCTATGCTATGGCATAGCATTGATCTATGTCTACAATCAAGGTATTGCATGTTATAGTCCCCTATGGGGGCTATAACATTGCAAAAAAAAAAAATAAGTGTTAAAAATATAGTTAATAAATGTGATTTAACCCCTTCCCTTATAAAAGTTTGAATCACCCTCCTTTTTTTCCATAAAAAAAACTATGTAAATAAAAATGAATATAAACATATTTGGTATTACCGCTTGCGTAAATGTCGAACTATAACAATATATTGTTAATTAAACCTCACAGTCAATGGCGTACGCATAAAAAAAATTCAAAGTCCAAAATAGCGTATTTTTGTCACTTTTATACCATAAAAAAATGAATAAATAGCGATAAAAACAAAAATGGTGCAGATAAAAACTTTAGATCACGGCGCATAAAAAAGTTATAGGGGTCAGAAGAGGAAATTTTTAAACTTATTCATTTTCATGAATGTAGTAATGATTTTTACCACAAGTAAAACAGAAGGGTAGGGTATAATTTTAATCTAATGGACCTACAGAAAAAAGATAATGGGGGAGATTCATCAAAACCTGTCTAGAGAAAGAGTGGTGCAGCTGCCCATAGCAACCAATCAGCTCACTTCTTTCATTTTTAACCCCTTCCTGCTATAGGACGTATGCATACGTCCAAGCATCCGACACGTTCCTGCAACTGGACGTATGCATACGTCCTAGCGATCTCCGGCACTGCCGTGGGCAGCGCAGGAGATCGAGGAACGGGACCCGGCTGTTAAAGGGGTATTCCAGGAAAAACTTTTTTATATATATCAACTGGCTCCAGAAAGTTAAACAGATTTGTAAATTACTTCTGTTAAAAAATCTTAATCCTTTCAGTACTTATGAGCTTCTGACGTTAAGGTTGTTCTTTTCTGTCTAAATCCTCTCTGATGACACCTGTCTCGGGAAACGCCCAGTTTAGAAGAGGTTTGCTATGGGGATTTGCTTCTAAACTGGGCGTTTCCCGAGATACGTGTCATCAGAGAGCACTTAGACAGAAAAGAACAACCTTAACTTCAGAAGCTCATAAGTACTGAAAGGATTAAGATTATTTAATAGAAGTAATTTACAAATCTGTTTAACCCCTTAAGGACTGAGCCCTTTTTCACCTTAAGGACTCGGCCATTTTTTGCAATTCTGACCACTGTCACTTTAACCCCTTAAGGACCAAGGACGTACCGGTACGTCCTTGGTCCTGCTCTCCTGATATAACGCAGGGTTACATGGTAACCCCGCATCATATCACGGTGGGCCCGGCGTCATAGTGAAGCCGGGACCCGCCGCTAATAGTGCGCAGCGCCGATCATGGCGCCGCACGCTATTAACCCTTTAGCCACGTGCTCAGAGCTGAGCCGCACGGCTAAAACCAAAAGTGAAAGCCTGGCATGAGCAGTCATGCGGCAGAATCGTCGATCACTGGTTTCCTATGAGAAACCAGTGATCAATGATAAAGATCAGTGTGTGCAGTGTTATAGGTCCCTATGGGACCTATAACCCTGCAAAAAAAAAGTGAATAAAGATCATTTAACTCCTCCCCTATTAAAAGTTTGAATCACCTCCCTTTTCCCATAAAAAAAGCACAGTGTAAATAAAAATAAACATATATGGTATCACCGCGTGCAGAAATGTCCGAATTATTAAAATATATCATTAATTAAACCGCACGGTCAATGGCGTGCGCGCAAAAAAATTCCAAAGTCCAAAATAGTGCATTTTTGGTCACTTTTTATATAATTTAAAAATGAATAAAAAGCGATCCATAAGTCCTATCAATGCAAATATGGTACCGTTAAAAACTTCAGATCACGTCGCAAAAAATGAGCCCTCATACCGCCCCATACACGGAAAAATAAAAAAGTTATAGGGGTCAGAAGATGACAATTTTAAACGTATTAATTTTCCTGCATGTAGTTATGATTTTTTCCAGAAGTCCGACAAAATCAAACCTATATAAGTAGGGTATCATTTTAATCGTATGGACCTACAGAATAAAGATAAGGTGTCATTTTTACCGAAAAATTTACTACGTAGAAACGGAAGCCCCCAAAAGTTACAAAACGGCGGGTTTTTTTCAATTTTGTCGCACAATGATTTTTTTTCCCATTTCACCGTAGATTTTTGGGCAAGATGACTGACGTCATTACAAAGTTGAATTGGTGGCGCAAAAAATAAGCCATCATATGGATTTTTAGGTGCAAAACTGAAAGAGTTATGATTTTTTAAAGGCAAGGAGCAAAAAACGAAAATGCAAAAACGGAAAAACCCCCGGTCCTTAAGGGGTTAAACATTAATAACTCTGGAATGCTTCATTCTGATTCTGAGATTTTTTTTTCGTGACATATTCTACTTTAACATAGTGGTAACATTTTGTGGTAACTTGCATCCTTTCTTGGTGAAAAATCCCCAAATTTGATGAAAAATTTGAAAATTTAGCATTTTTCTAACTTTGAAGCTCTCTGCTTGTAAGGAAAATGGATATTCCCCAAAATTTTTTTTTTTATTCACATTTCCAATATGTCTACTTTATGTTTGCATCATAAAATTGATGTGTTTTTACTTTTGGAAGACACCAGAGGGCTTCAAAGTTCAGCAGCAATTTTCCAATTTTTCACAAAATTTTGAAACTCGCTTTTTTTCAGGTACCAGTTCAGATTTGAAGTGGATTTGAAGGGCCTTCATATTAGAAATACCCCACAAATGACCCCATTATAAAAACTGCACCCACCCCCCAAAGTATTCAAAATGACATTCAGTCAGCGTTTTAACCCTTTAGGTGTTTCACAGGAATAGCAGCAAAGTGAAGGAGAAAATTCACAATCTTCATTTTTTACACTCGCATGTTCTTGTAGACCCAATTTTTTTATTTTTGCAAGGGGTTAAAAGGAAAAATTTTTTACTTGTATTTGAAACCCAATTTTTCTCGAGTAAGCCCATACGTCATATGTCTATGTTAATTGTTCGGCGGGCTCAGACGGGAAGGAGCGACAAATGGTTTTTGGGGGGCATTTCACCTTTAGGAAGCCCCTATGGTGCCAGAACACATGGCATACCATTTTGGAAACTAGACCCCTCGGGGAACATAACAAGGGGTAAAGTGAACCTTAATACCCTACAGGTGATTCACGACTTTTGCATATGTAAAAAAAAAAATTTTTTTTCCTAAAATGCTTGGTTTCCCAAAAGTTTACATTTTTAAAAAGGGTAATAGCAGAAAATACCCCCCAAAATTTGAAGCCCAATTCCTCCCGATTCAGAAAACACCCCATATGGGGTTGAAAAGTGCTCTGCTGGCGCACTACAGGTCTCAGAAGAGAAGGAGTCACATTTGGCTTTTTGAAAGCAAATTTTGCTCTGGGGGCATGCCGCATTTAGGAAGCCCCTATGGTGCCAGAACAGCAAAAAAAAAACACATGGCATACTATTTTGGAAACTAGACCCCTCGGGGAACGTAACAAGGAGTAAAGTGAACCTTAATACCTCACAGGGGTTTCACGACTTTTGCATATGTAAAAAAGTTTTGTTTGTTTTTTACCTAAAGTGCTTCTTTTCCCAAAAATTGTACATTTTTTAAAAGGGTAAAAGCAGAAAATACCCCCCAAAATTTGTAACACAATTTCTCCCGAGTACAGCGATACCCCATATGTGGCCCTAAACAGTTGCCTTGAAATACGACAGGGCTCCAAAGTGAGAGCGCCATGCGCATTTGAGGCCTAAATTAGGGATTGCATAGGGGTGGACATAGGGGTATTCTACGCCAGTGATTCCCAAACAGGGTGCCTCCAGCTGTTGTATAACTCCCAGCATGCCTGGACAGTCAGTGGCTGTCTGGTAATACTGGGAGTAGTTGTTTTGCAACAGCTGTAGGCTCCGTTTTGGAAACAGTGGCGTACCAGACGTTTTTCATTTTTATTGGGGAGGGGGGCTGTGTAGGGGCATGTGTATATGTAGTGTTTTTTACTTTTTATTTTATTTTGTGTTAGTGTAGTGTTTTAGTGTTTTTATTGTACAGTCACACGGGCAGGGGTTCACAGTAGTTTCTCGCTGGCAGTTTAAGCTGCGGCAGAAAATTTGCCGCAGCTCAAACTTGCAGCCGGATACTTACTGTAAACCTCCGCCCATGTGAGTGTACCCTGTACATTCACATGGGGGGGGACATCCAGCTGTTGCAAAACTACAACTCCCAGCATGTACGGACAGCGGAAGGGCATGCTGGGTCTTGTAGTTATGCAACAGCTGGAGGCATACTACTTTGGCTGGGGATGCTGGGGATTGTAGTTATGCAACAGCTGGAGACACACTGGTTTCACAACCAGTGTGCCTTCAGCTGTTGCAAAACTACAACTCTCAGCAGTCACCGACAACCAACGGGCATGCTGGGAGTTGTAGTTATGCAACCAGCAGATGCACCACTACAACTCCCAGCATGTTTTTTAGCTGATTGTGCAAGTTGGGAGTTGTAGTTTTACAACAGCTGAAGGTACACTTTTCCATAGAAAAAATGTGCCACCAGCTGTTGCAAAACTATAAGTTCCAGCATGCCCATAAGGGCATGCTGGGAGTTGTGTTGGTCTGCCTCCTGCTGTTGCATAACTACAGCTCCCAGCATGCCCTTTTTGCATGCTGGGAGCTGTTGCTAAGCAACAGCAGGAGGCTGTCACTCACCTCCTACTGCTGCTCCGGGACACAGGTCAGTCCCTCGCCGCCTCCGCCGCTCCTGGGGCCCCGATCCCAACATTGACGCTGGGGATCAGGGTCCCTAGCTCCCGGGGTCCACGTCCCGCACCCGCTCACGTCCTCCGGAAGAGGGGCGGAGCGGGTTGCGGGAGTGACACCCGCAGCAGGTGCCCTGATTGGTCGGCCGGTAAACCGGCCGACGAATCAGGGCGGTCGTGAGGTGGCACCAGTGCCACCTCACCCCTGCTGGCTATGGCTGTTCGGGGCCTATGGGACCTATAACACTGCAAAAAAAATGTAAAAAAAAAGTGTTAATAAAGGTCATTTAACCCATTCCCTAATAAAAGTTTCAATCACCCCCCTTTTCCCATAAAAAAAATAAAACAGTGTAAAAAAAAAAAAAAATAAACATATGTGGTTTCGCCGCGTGCGTAAATGTCCGAAATATAAAAATATATCCTTAATTAAACCGGACGGTCAATGGCGTACGCGCAAAAAAATTCCAAACTCAAAAAAAGCGCATTTTGGTCACTTTTTATACCATTAAAAAATGAATAAAAAGTGATCAAAAAGTCCGATCAAAACAAAAATCATACCGGTAAGAACTTCAGATCACGGCACAAAAAATTAGTCCACGTACCGCCCTGTATGTGGAAAAATAAAAAAGTTATAGGGGTCAGAAGATGACATTTTTAAACGTATAAATTTTCCTGCATGTAGTTATGATTTTTTCCAGAAGTGCGACAAAATCAAACCTATATAAGTAGGGTATCATTTTAACCATAGGGACCTACAGAATAAAGATAAGGTGTTATTTTTACCGAAATATGCACTGCGTAGAAACGGAAGCCCGCAAAAGTTACAAAATGGCGTTTTTTCTTCGATTTTGGCGCACAATGATTTTTTTTCCGTTTCGCCGTGCATTTTTGGGTAAAATGACTAATGTCACTGCAAAGTAGAATTGGCGACACAAAAAATAAGCCATAATATGGATTTTTAGGTGGAAAATTGAAAGGGTTATGATTTTTAAAATGTAAGGAGGAAAAAACGAAAGTGCAAAAACGGAAAAACCCTGAGTCCTTAAGGGGTTAAAGAGACACATGTCAAATTTAAAAAAAAAGAACCGGGTCATTGAGGTAAAAAATGGGTCCTTCCTTAAGGGGTTAATAAGGCCTCTGCAAAATGAAAGAAGCAATCTGATTGGTTGCAACTTTTCCTCTGCACAGGTTTTGATAAATCTCCCCCAATTGGGCTTATTTACTAATGTGATCCTGACTCTTTTTTGTAGGGTTTTGCACCCAAATTGTGTCGCACGTTCCATGCGACACAATTTGCGACCAAAAAAAACCAAAACCCTCCATTTTACAAGAAAAACCTTAAAGGGGAGTGGCCACAGGGTGAAGTGGGCGTGGTCCTGGCAAAAGGGGTGTGTCCCTGACAGTTTTGAAAAAAAATTCCAACAGATTTACTAATGTTTCCACAGAAAACTCTACAGATCAGAACAGTTGTAAATACCTTGGGAAAATCAAAACCCACAAAGAAAACTCCACTCTTAGCAAATAAACCCCAATGTGTCATTTTTACCGAAAATTTTTCAATTTTGTCCCACAAATATTTTTTTTTTGGTTTCGCAGTAGATTTTTGGGTAAAATGACTGACACAAGAAACAAGCCATCATATGGGTCTGTAGGTGCAAAATTGAAAAGGTTATTATTTTTAAAAGGTAAGGAGGAAAAAACAAAAGTGGAAAAACGCTCAGTCCTTAACAGGTTAATTGTTACCACTTTTGCGTATACGTGACTTTTTGATCACTTTTTATTCCTTTCTTTCTGGGGTGTGATTGAAAATCAACAAATTTGAACATTCGTATGTTTTTTACATTTACGCCACTCACCATTCATAATCATTAACATTATATTTTAACTCAGACATCAGGGGCATCACTAGGTCAATAGATTCGAGGCCCGTGCCCCGAATGTAAAGACCTGTGGCCTGAATGTCAGCTGCCTATCAGCTCCCACTCCACCATTCACTCACACGCTGCAGACACTTCTGCCTTGCAGAATGTGAGTACAGGGATGCGATCCCTGGCAGGCTAGCGCAATGACGTCACGAAGATCCAGTCCCCGCGGCTCACATGCTGCAAGCCAGAAGCTACCCCAAAATGTTCTTTAACTATATAAATAGCAAAAAGGTCAAACATGAAAAAAAAAAATAAGGAAAAAATTATAGATGGGAATCAGGAAAAAGCTAATATATTAAACAAATTCTTCTCCACTGTATTCACCGAGGAAAATGAAATGCCTGGTGAAATTCAGTGAGATAAGGTAAACTCCCCAGTACAGGTCACCTGTCTAACCCAGGAAGAAGTACAGTGCCACCTACAAAAAATCAAAATAGACAAATCACCAGGTCAAGATGGCATTCACCCCTGTGTTCTAAAGGAATTAAGTAATGAAATAGACAGACCCCTATTTTTAATATTCAGGGACTCTATAGTGACAGGGACTGTTCCCCAGGACTGGTTCATGGCAAATGTGGTGCCAATATTTAAAAAGGGGTCAAAAGATGACCCCAGGAATTATAGACCTGTTAGTTTAACCTCTTAAGGACTGAGACCTTTTTTTCACCTTAAGGACTGAGCCCTTTTTCACCTTAACCCGATAACGACCATGGACATCTATACACGTCCAATGGCCGTTACCGGGGTATGATCATACCGGCCAGCTGATTCCTGTAGCTGGGGGCCGGCGTTAATAGCCGACATGCGGCGATCGCCGTGGCCGGCTATTAACCCTTTAGATCGCCGCTGTCAAAGTTGACAGCGGCGTCTAAAGGTGCCTGTATACAGTCCCTGGTGGTCCAGTGGGGTGTATCGCCCCCCCGCAGCGCGATCGTGGGGGAGCGATCCACTACTGAGGTAGCCTGAGGGCTTACCTCTCCTGCTGCGGCGGCTCCGGTGCTCTGAATGATAAAGCCTGGCAGGGCCAGGCTTTATCAATCAATCGAGCGCAGAGCATACAGATCATTATGGTTTTATAAAACCACAATGATCTGTATGAGGAATCTAATGATTCCTCCTAAAAGTCCCCTAAGGGGACTAAAAGTGTAAAAAAAAAAAGTTTACAAAAAGTTTAAAAACACACACATTAACCCCTTCCTTATTAAAAGTTTAAATCACCCCCCTTTTCCCAAATTCCATATTAAAAATATGTAACCATAATAAAAATAAACATATGTGGTATCGCCACGTGCGTAAATGTCTAAACTATAAAAAATATATCATTAATTAAACCGCACGGTCAATGGCGTACACGCAAAAAAATTCCAAAGTCCAAAATAGCATATTTTTGGTAACTTTTCATACCATAAAAAAAGGAATAAAAAGTGATCAAGAAGTCCAATCAAAATAAAAATGGTACCGATTAAAACTTCAGATCACGGCGCAAAAAGTTAACCCTCAAACCACCCTGTACGTGGAAAAATAAAAAAGTTATAGGGGTCAGAAAAGGACAATTTTAAATGTATAAATTTTCCTGCATGTAGTTATGATTTTTTCCAGAAGTACGACGAAATCAAACCTATATAAGTAGGGGATCATTTTAATCGTATGGACCTACAGAATAAAGATAAAGTGTCATTTTTACCGAAAAATTTACTGCCTAGAAACAGAAGCCCCCAAAATTTACAAAATTGTGTTTTTTCTTCAATTTTGTCGCACATTGATTTTTTTTTTCCGTTTCGCCATAAATGTTTGTGTAAAATGACTGATGTCATTCCAAAGTAGAATTGGTGGCGCAAAAGATAAGCTCTCATATGGATTTTTAGGTGCAAAATTTAAAGGGTTATGATTTTTAAAAGTTAAGGAGGAAAAAATGAAAGTGTAAAAACAGAAAAATGCTTGGTCCTTAAGGGGTTAAAGGGGTACTCCGCCCCTAGACATCTTATCCCCTATCCAAAGGATAGGGGATAAGATGTCAAATCGCCGGGGTCCCGCTACTGGGGACCCCGGGGATCGGTAATAGAGCTGAGTATGTTGTGTGTGAATGTAGCAAAGCTGAGTATGTTGTGTGTGTGAATGTAGTAGAGCTGAGTATGTTGTGTGTGTATGTATGTAGCAGTGCTGAGTATGTTGTGTGTATGTAGCAGAGCTGAGTATGTTGTGTGTGAATGTAGCAGTGCTGAGTATTTTGTGTGTGTGTGAATGTAACAGTGCTGAGTATGTTGTGTGTGTGAATGTAGCAGTACTGAGTATGTTGTGTTTGTGGGAATGTAGCAGTGCTGAGTATTTTGTGTGTGTGTGAATGTAACAGTGCTGAGTATGTTGTGTGTGTGAATGTAGCAGTGCTGAGTATGTTGTGTGTGTGAATGTAGCAGAGCTGAGTATGTTGTGTGTGAATGTAGCAGAGCTGAGTATGTTGTGTGTGAATGTAGCAGAGCTGAGTATGTTGTGTGTGAATGTAGCAGAGCTGAGTATGTTGTGTGTGAATGTAGCAGTGCTGAGTATGTTGTGTGTGCGTGTGTGTGAATGTAGCAGAGCTGAGTATGTTGTGGGTGTATGTGAAATATTCCATGGTTACTAGTGCCCAGACAAGCGATAACTGTATAAATAAAACATTTCTGAGCTTAAATGTGAGTGCAGATGCAGTGACCAAGAAAAAAATTAAAATAAAAGTGTATATATATGAAAAAAAATATATAACATTTTTCAATAATAATTTTTTTTTTATAATTACTTACATAACACCCCCCCCCCCCCCCCCCCCCCAAAAAAAATAAAAATAAAAAATAAAACTACAACAATTTCTTTGCTTTCTACTCTATCAAAAAGCTGGTGGGAAATTTTTGATGTAAACTGGACTCTCACCCCACGTATAAATAACATGTAAAGCAGAAAATATACGTGGACACGCCCACTTTTACAAAACTGACGTGAACAGTGTAAACCGCGGCACAAAGCTCTTTAAACATGTGATACTTTTCGCACAAAAATTTATTTTTTGTTTTATTTTTTGGCGCAAAATTCTTTGAGAATCTCCCCCTCTGTGTACTTTATAAAGATTTATGATTTTACTGTTATGCAGAGTTTTGTTCGGCGCACACTGCTTCTCCCGCACTTCTAGCTATGTGAGCAGTGTACCGTGTGAGGTAGAGAAGGATGCATGGTAGAGCGAGGGGGGCATTTCTATATTTGCACAAAATTTATCAAAGGAGTGTACAGCCTTAGTAAATCTTGAGCAAGAGTGTAAATTAGACAGCAGTGTAAAGGGGTAGAACTGTGTCTACAATAGACACATAATGATACATGTCCCCCACTGTGTACATACATTACACAGGGGTGTGTAAATTTAATAAAAAACTACCGTATTTATAGGCGTATAACACGCACTTTTTAGGCAAAAATTTTTAGCCTAAAGTCTATGTGCGTGTTATACGCCGATACACCCCCAGGAAAGGCAGGGGGAGAGAGGCCGTCGCTGCCCGCTTCTCTCCCCCTGCCTTTCCTGGGGTCTAGAGCGCTGCTGCCGGCCCTTCTCTCCCCCTGGCTATCGGCGCCGCTGCCCGTTCTGTCCCCCTGACTATCGGTGCCAGCGCCCCATTGCCGGCGCCGATAGCCAGGGGGAGAGAAGCGGCGCCGACAGCCAGGGGGAGAGAAAGGGCAGCGGCACCCATTGCCGGCGCCGCTGCCCCGTTGCCTCCCCCCATCCCCGGTGGCATAATTACCTGGGTCCGCGCTGCTGCAGGCCTCCGACGTGCGTCCCCGGCGTCCTTGCTATGCGCTGCACGGCACGGCGCATGACGTCAGTGCGCCGCGCCATGCATAGTAACGACGCAGGGGATGCGCGCCGGAAGCCTGCAGCAGCGCGGACCCGACCCAGGTAATTATGCCACCGGGGATGGGGGAGGCAACGGGGCAGCGGCGCCGGCAATGGGTGCCGCTGCCCCTTCTCTCCCCCTGGCTATCGGCGCCGGCACCGATAGTCAGGGGGACAGAACGGGCAGCGGCGCCGATAGCCAGGGGGAGAGAAGGGCCGGCAGAAGGGCTCTAGACCCCAGGAAAGGCAGAGGGAGAGAAGCGGGCAGCGACGGCCTCTCTCCCCCTGCCTTTCCTGGGGGTGTATCGGGATATACACGCGCACACACGCACCCTCATTTTACCATGGATATTTGGGTAAAAAACTTGGTAAAATGAGGGTGCGTGTTATAGGCCGGTGCGTGGTATACCCCGATAAATACGGTACTTGTCTAAAACGGAGCAAAATCTACTTGTCCCTCATTACAATACACTTGTCCTGGGCAATTTTTGATTTTACACTCTCGTTTTTTCCTTCTCGCCCAATAATAGCCATAACTAACTACTATAATGATACCTTTACATTTTTCCATAACATATGCTCCGAAACAAACAAAAATATTGATGAAGTGAAAATGTAGCCGACAATAATAAAAATGTAGTGTGTGTGAGTGTGTTTTTTACTTTTTTCTTAAAAATATTTTTTAGATACTACTGTCAAGGATGGCTGCGGATGAGGCCTTAAAATGTGAGTGACTGCTGCTGTATACTGCTGAGTGCCGACACAAGGAATACACACCAGACAGAATGTTGGTATAATATCTCCTTGTTAGCATACTGGCCAAGGAGCTGCCCCAAGGAGTTCTGTTTATTACATGGAAGTGGATTCGTTTTTACATTTGACAAAAAGGGGAGGTTAGTTATCACGTCAAATTCATCATGTTATATTTTGATTGGTTATTTGAGCTTTGTGTCTGTATATATTAGCATATTTAAGCATCTATTTCTTTCTTGGCCAAAGTTCACTTATGCGGCTCTCTCACTCTCTTTGTCCTGCCATACAATCTGTATCTTCTTCAAATATTTTGTCTTCTGACGTCTCATCTTGGTCCTTCTGGCATCATCCCAAGCTCCCCATCTTAGTTACAAGCAAACTGCAAGCTGATATATGGGTTAAGAGTATGTAACAAATATCTTTTTGCAGCATTAGCAATGGCATATAAGTATATAAGTATTAATATATATTGTTCGGCAGTCAGAATCATTTTAATCAACTTGTCAGTACTACTACTCCCAGCATGCAACACACTGTTCCATGATGGGAATAGTAGTTCCTGTACTGATAGATAGATCGCCCTGCTCCTGCGATCTTCCATAATATAGCAGAGATGCGGAGCGGCTCTATACAGCGCTCACATCTCTGCACTATACTCCGGGCTGGTGTGATATGAATAGAAATTCACCTCACTCATTCATATTTTCTACCCAGAGTGGGGATTGGCCGGATGGTGGCAGCCAATCCCCGTTCTCAGTGGGAAATATGAATGGTGAGTGGCCGGCCGGAGTATAGTGCAGAGATGTGGAGTGCAGGAGAAAGCCGCTCTGCATCTCAGGGATGAAGGATGAAGGACAATCGCATCGGGTGCCAGAAGTGACACCCGCTGTGATCTGTCCTTAACTGCAGGTACTACTGCTCCATGCTGGGAGCTGTAGTACCTGCATTAATAGACAGATCGCAGCGAGTGTCACTTCTGATAACTGTTGCGATCTGTCTATTAATGCATGTACTACAGCTCCCAGCATAGAGCACAGTGTGGGAGCAGTAGTACCTGAAGTTAAGGAAAGATCACAGTGGGTGTCACTCCTGACACTCGCTGTGATCCTCCTGGATAATGTATAGATGAGGGCGGGCGGCCACTCTTCCATGGTCCCCTTCACTAACGTATATATACACCTATTCATATTTCCCACAGAGAGTTGTGATTGACTGGAACCATCTGGGTTAGGTGTATATATATATATATATATATATATATATATATATATATATATAATTGCAGTGCAGGGGACCATAGAAGAGCAGCTGCCAGCCCGCATCTTTACATTATACAGGAGGATTGCAACGGGTGTCAGAAGGGACATCCGGGGCGATCTGTCAATTAGTACGGGTACTACTACTCCCATCATGAAAAACACACACACTACATTTTTTATTATTGTTGGCTACATTTTTAGTGCCCTGCCCGCCCACATAAATTGATCCCTGTTTACAAATTAATAAAAATGTTGTTATAAAAAAAAATTTCATTAAATACAATTTTTTTTTATCACTACTGTATCTTTTTTTTACAATTTTTTTTAATGATACCCTACAAAATTTTATTAAAAAAAGGTATCTCCATCACTTTTTTGGACAGTCCAAATAAGAATAAAAACTGCCTGCAAAAACTCCAAAGTTAAAACCCACATGTCGTTTTTCTTGGTGTTTTTTTTACTCCCATTGACTTCTATGGGAGAAAAATGTCACGATTTTAGGGAAAAAAACACCATAGGCTCAACATTCCTCGACTTTGCAAAACTGCCAAGGAGCTGAAAAACACCAAAAAAAGAGTGAAGAAACACCAAAAGGATAAAAAAATACAGCAAACTGAAAAACGCAAAGTGGAAAAGAAGTTTGCAGCTAACATCTGGACGCAGCATTTTTTGGTGTTTTTTGGGAAAAACGCACAAAAAAAAAAAAAAAACAAGTGGAAACTTAGCCTCAGACTCTTCTAGTGTTATTTTATCTTTCTAGTAAGAGAAGTGTTGTGCAGTGGAGTTCACCATGCCTTACCATTCTGTTCCCTGGTGTTTTGTCAAGTAAGATGACTTTTCAGAATAAGCCGTCCACTGTGTTTACATGAGATGCAGCCTCATTTCTGGCCATTTTATGACTAATATGTAATTTCCCCCTTGGTTACCCCTCTTAAGGCTCCATCTCTGTGTCAGCTTTCCCTGTACAGTGGATGTAAAGTAGACTTCATTGCTCACTATCACTCCTCATCATAAATGTTCTTTTCAGACTTTTTTCATTGGTGGTCTGTCCTCAGGATAGATAATCAATGTCTGATCAGCAGGGGGCTGAGACATGGTTGATCAGATGTTCGTGCAAGCTTCGGATCTGGTACACATACAAAATGACCATGGCCGTAAGCCATTGTGTAGTAGCACTGGATTACTGCAGCTCGACTCCCATTGACATGAACGTGAGCTGAGCTGCACTAACCCAGCAGCACCAATATACAATGAATGGTGCGTGGCTTACGGCCCCGTTCATTTTTTAAGTGTCTTAATGTTTTGAGTCTTTAAGACTGCTTATACAGTCATGGCCATAAATGTTGGCACCCGACAGTTTTCAAGAAAATGAAGTATTTCTTGCAGAAAAGGATAGCATGTGCTATACACATGTTTATTCCCTTTGTGTGTATTGGAACTAAACCAAAAAGGGAGGAAAAAAGCTAATTGGACATAAGGTCACACCAAACTCCAAAAATGGGCTGGACAAAATTATTGGGACCCTTAACTTAATATTGGTTGCACATCCTTTGGAAAAAATAACTGAAATCAGTCGCTTCCTATGACCATCAATAAGCTTCTTACACCTCTCAGCCAGAATGTTGGACTCTTCTTTTGCAATCACTCCAAGTCTTTCTTATTGAAAGGGCGCCTTTTCCCAACGTCAATTTTAAGATCTCTCCACAAGTGTTCAATGGGATTTAGAACTGGGCTCATTGCTGGCCACTTCAGACTTCTCCAGCGCTTTGTTGCTATCCATTTCTGGGTGCTTTTTGACGTATGTTTGGGGTCATTGTCTTGCTGGAAGACCCAAGATCTCAGACGCAAATCCAGCTTTCTGACACTGGGATGTACAGTGCGACCCAAAATCCATTGGTAATCCTCAGATTTCACGATGCCTTGCACTCATTCAAGGCACCCAGTACCAGAGGCAGAAAAACAACCCCAAAACATAATTGAACCTCCACCATATTTCACTGTAGGTACTGTGTTCTTTTCTTTGTAGGCCTCATTCTGTTTTTAGTAAACAGTAGAATGATGTGCTTTACCAAAAAGCTCTATCTTGGTCTCATCTGTCCACAAGACTTTTTCCCAGAAGGATTTTGGCTTACTCAAGTTCATTTTGGCAAAATGTAGTCTTGCTTTTTTATGTCTCTGTGTCAGCAGTGGAGTCCTCCTGGGTCTCCTGCCATAGCATTTCATTTCATTTAAATGTCAACGGATAGTTCGCGCTGACACTGATGTTCGCTGAATCTGCAGCACAGCTTGAATATCTTTGGAACTTGTTTGGGGCTGCTTATCCACCACCCGGACTATCCTGCGTTGACACCTTTCATCAATTTTTCTCTTCTGTCGACGCCCATGGAGATTAGCTACAGTGCCATGGGTTGCAAACTTCTTGATAATGTTGCTCACTGTGGACAATGGCAAATCTAGATCTCTGGAGATGGACTTGTAACCTTGAGATTGTTGATATTTTTCCACAATTTTGGTTCTCAAGTCCTCAGACAGTTCTCCTGTCCTCTTTCTGTTGTCCATGCTTAGTGTGGCACACACACACAATGCAAAGAATAAGTGAACTTCTCTCCTTTTTATCTGCTTTCAGGTATGCTTTTTATATTGCCCACACCTGTTACTTGCCCCAAGTGAGTTTAAAGGAGCATCACATGCATTAAACAATCTTATTTTTCCACAATTTTGAAAGGGTGCCAATAATTTTGGCCAGCCCATTTTTGGAGTTTGGTGTGACATTATGTCCAATTTGCTTTTTCACCTCCCATTTTTGGTTTAGTTCCAATGCACATAAAGGGAATTAATACTTATAGCCAATATCTAACAATATGATTAATATGAGTAATTCAGTTATATCTGATTCATAAATGTGCTACTAACATGATGATCTCTGTACACAGAAATTATTCATGATATATAAACAATTCCCTTCAATTCGTATCAACACCGTTAATTAAAAAATAATATTTCTGCACCTGATTCACATTTTCTGAGTATGGTTCAATATTACTGGACCTGAACATGATTCAAGGCTGGTCATAATCAGTGCAATAAGACGTCATTTAATCCTCAGCAAGGCCAAGGCCAGTATACTGATCATAGAACACCTAAACTAGAAGTAATGGAGAGGCTCTTATACTGCCAATTGCCAATCAAGACCAACCCACGGTGACCAAAGGAGTCAAAATTAGGGATAAAATTGTTTTGGGGCTCAAAGTCATGGATACTGGACTAGTAATAGCTTATAAATAATGCAATTTATTGTATTAGTAAAATCAAATCAACAATAAAATAATTATGCACATATTAGTAGTAGTATATTATGACTTGCGGTCCTCAGGGCCCTTGTGAACTGCTATATTTAAGATATTAGTTTATACACTGTAATAAAACCACCTATGACACTTAATACAATCTATCAACAGAGCAGCATTAGGTACAGTGGTATTTATAAATATCCACAGTAACCTCTGATGTTAAAACAGTCACTGATAGTATCAGTTCAGGAAGTCACATTTTGTAAATGGAAGTTCGGTGCAGAGCACCACTCACCCGTCCGGACATGTAGATGATATCTCCTAAACAGAGGTAGCAGAGTAGATGTCGCTTGCCTTAGGAGCTGACATTCATCCCAAGATAGCGCTTCTTACGGTATAGAACAATCACTGCACGGAGACACGGCGGTCTCCTCTGTTGGTGCAGCAGGTTTGTGTAGCACAGGGTAGAAGCAGGTAGTTACTGCTGGGGTACACGGCGGTGTCTCCTGTGTTTGCAGCACAGAGGTGATCGGTCGGGCTGTAGCAAGAACAGAACAGTACTGTACTGTATGGTGAGTGGTGCTATCCAGTGGTGGCATCCTTGTGGTATTGGAGTGCGGGCTCCAAGATAGATAAAATGGTTTCTTGATTCGGGGTATGTCAGTGGGATAGCAAAGGTGCCATGCCATAATCTTGTTTGTGAAGGTGGATATACCAGAATTATGGCTGGATGCATTTCAGGACCCCTTAGGTTCTTTCATCAGCAGGGTATAATATGAAGTTATGGGGAGATATATATATATATATAGTAAAAAAAAATAATAATCAAATGGGAAATAGGAAATAAAAATATATTGTGAATATAGAAAAATGCGTATAATTGTAATAGATTGATTGTTATGAACCCAAGTATATGTGTGCAATAGAGGAAGGACCCCCCAAACGGTCCCTCAACGTGCTGGGTATAGAGCCTGACACTGATGGGCCATCTGAAGGGGCCATCTCACTGAATTTAGTCCAGGAAGCTGAACAGTTCCATATCAGTATTGAGCACCCTAGGGACCAACAAACCAAACTCAAAATTTTTTCCGGACTCAGCTCTTGACATCTTCCCTATAAAATTACCCCCACGCCAATCTTGTTGTTCACGCCCCCTCCCATAGGCTTGCATTCAGGGCCGGAGCGTGACGTCACACGGGGGCGGAGGCGTGACGTCAAACGCCGTCGGCCCTGTGGTCACCAGTAATCAGACCCGGAGCTAACACGCTCCGGGGACTGATTATAAACGGGGTGCCGCGTGCAAGATCACGGGGGTCCCCAGCGGCGGGACTCCCGCGATCAGGCATCTTATCCCCTATCCTTTGGATAGGGGATAAGATGTCTAAGCACCGGAGTACCCCTTTTAAAACTGTTACAAACACTACAACAACAAAAATGACTCCAGGATGGCATTACTTGCTGATCATCTTTTCTGCGGCATCCACATAGACTCATTCATAAAGCACTGTATCTCTCAGTTGAATGCACTGCCCATAATATCGCTGTATACACTGATAGCTGCACAATGTCCCAATAGCAACTTCAGCATTGCATAGTTCATTCAAACAGTGTGCTTCCATATTAGTGAGAATTTCTATTGTGGATGTTGTTTTTAAAAACACTTATACACTCACTGCAACAGCAAAAATTACTCTGAGCTGGTGTTCCTTGCAGATAATTTTTTCCACAGTATCCACATACTCATTCATAAAGCACTGTATTTCTCAGTTGAATACACTGCCCTTAATATCTCTCAGCTGTATACACTGATAATTGCACAAACTCCCATTAGCAGTATCAGATATATATATATAGCAATAGCAGCTATATATATAATATATATATATATTAATAATATGTCCAAGCATTTCAACAATGCCAAGTGCCTTATGCAGTGCCTAACTGGTTAGATAAGTAAATATATTGCACTCAGTTTACACTTAGCTGTACGGTGCGACTGGATTCCTCCACTGACTGACCACCTTATCCACACCGAATCAATAATCCAATGCGTCTCATGCACTCATTTTTCCACAGGGACCCTGATAAGGCTCATCACCAGCGAGTTTAGTCCATCATCCGCCAAAAGCGTATGGCATGCAGCCGCATGTCACCAGGCAGGCGTACACCCCCTTCCCCGCAAACCTTCACAATTCAGGACACCGGCGACGGCAGACAGCGAGGGGGGGGGGACAGAAATGGCCAGGAGACGCGGACACGGAGGGAGACCCCAGAGAGCAGGGGCACAGCCGCACAGTCCATTCTAACCCAACAAGGGTGGGGGAGTAGCAAGGATGGAGACAGAGGGAGTGTCGGGCAGGCCCAGAGCACAGAGAGCTGTGCTATCACTCCATGCCGCACCTGTGAGTACCTGTCTCTGATGACAAAACAAGTCCTAATATTGGCCTGAATCCTTAAAGGCGTACTCTGCCCCTAGACATCTTATGCCCTATTTAAAGGATAGGGGATAAGATGTCTGATCGCAGGGGTCCCGCCGCTGGGAACCCCTGCAATCCCTCCTGCAGCACCCCCTGTCATCTGGTACACAGATCGAGCTTCGCTCCGTGCCTGATGACTGGCGATGCGGGGGTAGGAGGATCGTGATGTCACGGCCCTGCCCCCTCATGACATCATGCCCCGCCCCCTCAATGCAAGTCTATGGGAGGGGGCGTGCCATCACGATCCTCTGGCCCCTGCATTGCCTGTCATCAGGCACGGAGCGAAGCTCGATCTGTGCACCAGATGACGGTGCTGCAGGAACCCCCGCGATCAGGCATCTTATCCCCTATCCTTTGGATAGGCAATTAGATGTCTAGGGGCGGAGTTCCGTTTTAAGGCCAAAATGGTCTGTGTCCTTAAGAGGTTAAAGGGGTTATCCAGGAAAAAACTTTTTTTTTATATATCAACTGGCTCCAGAAAGTTAAACAGATTTGTAAATTACTTCTATTAAAAAATCTTCATCCTTTCCGTACTTATTAGCTTCTTGAAGTTGTGTTGTTCTTTTCTAAGTGCTCTCTGATGACACGTGTCTCGGGAACTGCCAAGTTTAGAAGCAAATCCCCTTAGCAAACCTATTCTACTCTGTGCAGTTCCCGAGACAAGCAGAGATGTCAGCAGAGAGCACTGTTGCCAGACAGAAAACAACAACTCAACTTTAGAAGCTGATAATTATGGAAAGGATTAAGATTTTTTAATAGAAGTAATTTACAAATCTGTTTAACTTTCTGGAGCCAGTTGATATAAAAAAAAATTTTTTTTCCCGGAATACCCCTTTAACCTCTTAAGGACCAAGGGCGTACAAGTACGTCCTAAGTCCTTTCCCTTTGTGTAAAGCGGGGCCACGACGTCATAGCGGGTCGGACCCGGCCTCTAACAACGGCCGGGACCCGTGGCTAATAGCACTCGGCAATGATGGTGGTGCCGAGCGCTATTAACCACCATCATCGAAATCGCGGCATCCCGAACAGCTCTGGGACACGAGGAGGATCTCCTACCATGCCTCCTGGTGTCTGATCGCCGAATGACTGCTCAGTGCCTGAGATCCAGGCATGAGCAGTCAAGCGGCAGAATCATCGATCACTGGTTTCCTATGAGAAACCAGTGATCAATGTAAAAGATCAGTGTGTGCAGTGTTATAGGTCCCTATGGGAGCTATAACATTGGAAAAAAAAAGTGAATAAAGATCATTTAACCCCTTCCCTAATAAAAGTTAGAATCACCCCCCTTTTCCCATTTAAAAAAGAAAACAGTGTTGATAAAAATAAACATTTGTGGTATCACTGTGTGCGGAAATGTCCGAATTACAAAAATATATCATTAATTAAACCGCACAATCAATGGCGTACGCGCAAAAAAATTCCAAAGTCCAAAATATTGTATGTTTGGTCACATTTTATATCATGAAAAATGAATAAAAAGCGATCAATAAGTCCGAACAATACAAAAATGATACCACTAAAAACTTCAGATCACGGCGCAAAAAATGAGCCCTCATACCGCCCCATATGCAGAAAAATAAAAAAAGTTATAGGGGTCAGAAGATGACAATTGTAAACGTATACATTTTCCTGCATGCAGTTATGATTTTTTTCAGAAGTACGACAAAATCAAAACCTATAAAAGTAGGGTATCATTTTAATTGTATGGACCTACAGAATAAAGAGAAGGTGTCATTTTTTCCGTAAAATGTACAGCGTAAAAACAGAAGCCCCCAAAAGTTACGAAATGGCTTATTTTTTTAATTTTTTTTTCAATTTTGTCTCACAATGATTTTTTTCTCCTTTTCGCAGTAGATTTTTGGGTAAAATAACTGATGTCCTTACAAAGTAGAATTGGTAGCGCAAAAAATAAGCCATGAGATAGATTTTTAGGTGCAAAATTGAAAGAGTTATGTTTTAAAGGTGAGGAGGAAAAAATTTAAGTGCGAAAACGGAAAAACCCCTGGTCCTTAAGGGGTTAAGTATACATACTTGAATTTGTCACATACTTTTATATAATGACGTGAAAATACACTATTGATATAAAAATTGCAACTTTTCCTGAATTTTAGTTTACTTTTACCATACTGAAAACAATAGAAAATTGCAACTTCCTGTGGCATTGGGTTTAGAAATTTCAAGACATTGTAAATGTCAACTTATGTGACATTTAACTGAGGTGTTGTACTTAACAATTTCACAATGCAACATTTTCTTATGTATTTTCCATAGCTTTCTACATTTTGACATTGCAATAACTCCTACATGTGAGACAGAATTTTAAGAATGTTAAGTAAGATCTACTTTTAGTAATTATATATATATATATATATATATATATATATATATATTTATAAACTTTAATTACACTTCTTTGTCTACTCTGTCCACCTACTGCTTGGTTCTGGATGACCTTTAGTACATGTGTCATGCTATATTAGTTTCTTTGTATACGGTACGTTTACTTTAATGTATACTGTACATGCGTCATATAGTATTGGTAATCTTAATAGAGAGTGACGCAAAAATTAATGTCCTTTCACCCTCAAAAAATATATTAAATTGATAGCTTACAGGCCATAAGGTAAGATCTCTAATTTGGGGATCATAATAAAATATTTCAATGACACTGGAGTCAGGCTTTGTGTCACATAGATTTCAAAAAGCATCCATAGTACTCTGTTTACCCATATGGAACCATATCCTTGTGTGTGCATGTAAGCAGGCCCCTATAAAAGCTCAACAGCTCTACTACAATGCCCCCCACCCCCCTAATAACAATTTTCATCACCCCCCTTTTCCCTTTTATCAAATAAAACACTAAAAAAAACAAAAAAAAAACTACACATATTTGGTGTCGCCAAGTGCGTAATTGTCTGGACTATTAAATTATTATGTTCCTGATCCCCATAGGTCAACGGCGTAAACGCAAAAAAAAAAAAAAAATATGGAATAAAAAGTGGTAAAAAAGCCAGAACTGCACAAAATACACACAAAGGGGTACCATTGAGAACTACAGCTCGTGGCACAAAAAATAAACCCCAGCACAGCTCCGTAGGTGGAAAAATAAAAATGTTATAGGGACAGAACATGGCAATGAACAGATTTTTCTTTTTCACATTCAAATTTTTTTTTTGTTTTATCCATAAAATGAAACAAAAATGATTTAAGTTTGGTTTAATTGGAATCCTTCTGACCCATAAAATACAGTTAGCATGTTAGTTTTACTGTATTGTGAACTCGGAAAAATAATTGCCCCACAAAAATTGTGCAATTCCATATTTTTTTCAATTTTGCCCTACATGTAATTTTTTTCTGGCTTCGTAATGCATTGTATGATAAAGTAAAATGAACAAATGAAAAGTATGACTTGTCCAACAAAACACAAGCCTTAATTCTACTTTGCCAGTGGAAAAATAAATACGTTATAGGTCTTAAAACATGAGGTGGAAAAAACGTGAGCCAGAAATCGAAATTTGCTGTGTCATGAAGGGGTTATTACATATGCGTTGCAGTGAACTGTCAAACTGACAATCTTCTATTACAACCTACCTATGGCAGGCTGTAATACGAGTCTTGCCATGGCAGCCAGAAAGGCCTTCAGAAGGCTGGCAGTGAAAGCATCTAGGCAGCAATATTATAATTTAGGTTAAAATGCCTCTTTAAAAACATCCTGAAATCCTGCAATTTTCACAACAGCCATTGCCACCATTGCCTCTTGAGAAAGCGGTGATACGGCGAAACATGTAGAGGCGGCAATAGTGTGATATTTTAAGCGATACCTGATTGATCAATTTACAGCGGCAACTGCAGGGCTGCATTATTAGAAAGCGGAGAAGTGTTCTCCCTATATATTAAGTGTGTTACATACTTGATCATCAGGTTATCAGTTTTAACCTATTTTTGCATAGGGATTTTCCATTTTAATGAATATTGAATAAAAGTAAAGTTTTAGGGGGGTTGCATTCAAGGTTTTTTTTTACCCCGGGCTAAGGCCCTGGGGTTGAGTTAATTTTTGCAGTGTTTGTAAAGCACTGTGTCAGAGCAGTGTTGCCTTTAGCTGTTGCAAAACTAAACTCCCAGCATGCCCACACATCCTTTGTCTGTAGTTTTGCAAGAGCTGGAGGCACACAGCTGGAGAATACACAGTTCTAACAGAGATTTACAAAGATTGTACCCCCAGCTGTTGCTAAACTACAACTCCCATCATGGGAGTTGTAGTTTAGGAACAGCTAAAGGCTGTAGCGGTGCAATGGTGATCTCCTATACTGGATACCAACACACTTTATGGCCGGTATCCAGTATGCTGCAATAGAAGCCTGTCTACAGAGAAGCCTGTCTGCATAAAGATAGATGACCCCTAGTGGCGGCTATTTTCATTTTAGATTTTTTAGTAAAATTGAAATAAATAAAAAAATTAATGTATATTTAAAAAAGTCATCTTATCAGTAGTACTACCAAATATAAAAGTTTTTTTTATAATGACCGTGCCTCTTTAAGGTGTGCACTGGAGATAGGGATGTGGTACAGATTCTGTTTACTTTGCTGCTTCTCCTCATGTCCCTCCAGAGAATTGTCTTCTGTATTGTCACTAGTGGATAGTCTTTTGTGATGTCATGGTTGTGGTCCAACAATAATAGCCATAGTCAAATGATATCTTGTCAATACGGACAACATAGCTTGATTGAAGGAGACCCAAGAGGTGGTGTGATTGCAGTGTGATACTGGCAGAAGATCTTAAAGGAATTGGTAAGGTTGATTTAATGAAAAGTTTGTTATGCATATTGGAACCACAACCTTTTTTAAAATTCTTTAAATGCCTTATATGATGCACATCCATCTGGTTGACGTTTAAGAAGGTAGGACATCCACATACTCTTTGTCATCGATCTCTGTAAAAAATTTATATAATTATGAAAAAATCTAATAAAGAACATTTACTGTATACAGTCCATCACATTTTCTAATTAAGTAATTAATAAGTATTTTATTATATATTTTCTTGTGACAACACAAATGACACTCTGCTACAATGTAAAGTAGTGAGTGCACAGCTTGTATAACAATGGTAATACCACATATGTTTATTATTATTTCCCCCATTCTTTATTTATAAAATGGGAAAAGATGGTCATTACCTTTTCTATTGTGTTTTTTTATTTATTTTTTATTGCGTATACTGTTCAGTGCTATACATTGGCATAGCACTGATCAGTAAGAAGTAATATTGGTGGTCTACTTCGATGGTCTGCTAGTAGACAAACCATAGAAGAAGATTGCCGGTGCCAGACGGGAGAAGGTGAGAGGAGCTTTGGCCACCTTCTTTACTTATTGGACCCCTGCAATCACACTACAGGTGGTCTGATGAGTCCCTCTGAGCCCCGCATATAGTGCAAATGCTATTATCAGTGTTGATCACCACATCTAAAGGGTAAATTGTGGACATCAGCGGGATAGCTGATGTCTGCTGTTATCCATGAGGTCACCGATCACTGTGTACATTTCTGTACGCTAAGTACCAGGGCACAGCGGGGTACATGTATTTCATGTTTTCTCTAAGTGTTAATGAGATCTCTAATGTGAACAGTGTGAAAAGAAACAAATTTGGAGCTTCAATGCACTTAACAGAGACACATGTCACTTTAAGAAACATGCCATAGAAAAAGTTACCCCAAATGTGCAGGAAGGGGATAGTCCTAAAATGCTCCTAGACAGAGAAGTGTTTTGACATTTTGCACTGAACACTATAATGCTAACTCTTTCATTATTGATCTTATTAGATTATTTTATTGTTGCATATTATTGTTTTTTATGTTGTTATTTCAATAAAAATGGTCATTAAAAAATGATGCCCATTCTAAAATATTTGATATATTCACAGCCCTTTGCAATAATTTATGTACCATTTTTTGTAAAAGCAAACTAAACTTATGGTATTGGTTATTAAAAATATGCATATATGCAATACCAACTTCTACATAATCTTATCATCTGTCATATATCTGTTATATGTTTATTAAATAAAACCAGCATTGTTGCATTGATTGTTTTTAACTTCTTTCAGCATCTGTGGTGAAGGGTACTTAACCCCTTAAGGACCGAGCCCTTTTTCACCTTAAGGACCGGAGCGTTTTTTGCAATTCTGACCACTGTCACTTTAAACATTAATAACTCTGGAATGCTTTTAGTTATCATTCTGATTCCGAGACTGATTTTTCGTGACATATTCTACTTTAACTTAGTGGTAACATTTTATGGTAACTTGCATCCTTTCTTCGGGAAAAATCACCAAATTTGATGAAAAAAATGAAAATTTTGAATTTTTCTAACTTTGAAGCTCTCTGCTTGTAAGGAAAATGGATATTCAAAATATTTTTTTTTTGGGTTCACATATACAATATGTCTACTTTATGTTTGCATCATAAACTTTATGAGTTTTTACTTTTGGAAGACACCAGAGGGCTTCAAAGTTCAGCAGCAATTTTGACATTTTTCACACAATTTTCAAACTCGCTATTTTTCATGGACCAGTTCACGTTTGAAGTGGATTTGAAGGGCCTTCATATTAGAAATGCCCCATAAAAGACCCCATTATAAAAACTACACCCCCCAAAGTATTCAAAATGACATTCAATAAGTGTATTAACCCTTTAGGTGTTTCACAGGAATAGCAGCAAAGTGAAGGAGAAAATTCAAAATCTTCATTTTTTACACTCGCATGTTCTTGTAGACCCAATTTTTGAATTTTTGCAAGGGGTAAAAGGGAGAAAATTTTTACTTGTATTTGAAACCCAATTTCTCTCGAGTAAGCACATACCTCATATGTCTGTTAATTGTTCGGCGGGCGCAGTAGAGGGCTCAGAAGGGAAGGAGCGACAAATGGTTTTTGGGGGGCATGTCACCTTTAGGAAGCCCCTATGGTGCCAGAACAGCAAAAAAACACACATGGCATACCATTTTGGAAACTAGACTCCTCAGGGAACGTAACAAGGGGTAATGTGAACCTTAATACCCTACAGGTGTTTCACGACTTTTGCATATGTAAAATTTTTTTTTTATTTTTTACCTAATATGCTTGGTTTCCCAAAATTTTTACATTTTTAAAAAGGGTAATAGCAGGAAATACCCCCCAAAATTTGAAGCCCAATTTCTCCCGATTCAGAAAACACCCCATATGGGGGTGAAAAGTGCTCTGCTGGCGCACTACAGGTCTCAGAAGAGAAGGAGTCACATTTGGCTTTTTGAAAGCAAATTTTGCTCTGGGGGCATGCCGCATTTAAGAAGCCCCTATGGTGCCAGAACAGCAAAAAAAAAACACATGGCATACCATTTTGGAAACTAGACCCCTCGGGGAACGTAACAAGGGGTAATGTGAACCTTAATACCCTACAGGTGTTTCACGACTTTTGCATATGTGAACATTTTTTTTTTTTTTTTACCTAAAATGCTTGGTTTCCCAAAATTTTTACATTTTTAAAAAGGGTAATAGCAGAAAACACCCCCCAAAATTTGAAGCCCAATTTCTCCCGATTCAGAAAACACCCCATATGGGGGTGAAAAGTGCTCTGCTGGCGCACTACAGGTCTCAGAAGAGAAGGAGTCACATTTGGCTTTTTGAAAGCAAATTTTGCTCTGGGGGCATGCCGCATTTAGGAAGCCCCTATGGTGCCAGGACAGCAAAAAAAATAACACATGGCATACCATTTTGGAAACTAGACCCCTCGGGGAACGTAACAAGGGGTTAAGTGAACCTTTATACCCCACAGGTGTTTCATGACTTTTGTATATGTAAAAAAAATTATTTTTTTTTACCTAAAATGCTTGTTTTCCCAAAAATTTTACATTTTTAAAAAGGGTAATAGCAGAAAATACCCCACAAAATTTGAAGCCCAATTTCTCCCGAGTACGGCGATACCCCATATGTGGCCCTAAACTGTTGCCTTGAAATACGACAGGGCTCCAAAGTGAGAGTGCCATGCGCATTTGAGGCCTAAATTAGGGATTGCATAGGGGTGGACATAGGGGTATTCTACGCCAGTGATTCCCAAATAGGGGGGCCTCCAGCTGTTGTAAAACTCCCAGCATGCCTGGACAGTCAGTGGCTATCTGGCAATACTGGGAGTAGTTGTTTTGCAACAGCTGGAGGCTCCGTTCTGGAAACAGTGGCGTACCAGACGTTTTTCATTTTTATTGGGGAGGGGAGGGGGGCTGTGTAGGGGTATGTGTATATGTAGTGTTTTTTACTTTTTATTTTATTTTGTGGTAGTGTAGTGTAGTGTTTTTAGGGTACAGTCACACGGGCGGGGGTTCACAGTAGTTTCTCGCTGGCAGTTTAACTGCGGCAGAAAATTTGACGCAGCTCAAACTTGCAGCCGGATACTTACTGTAATCCTCCGCCCATGTGAGTGTACCCTGTACGTTCACATTGGGGGGGGAACATCCAGCTGTTGCAAAACTACAACTCCCAGCATGTACGGTCTATCAGTGCATGCTGGGAGTTGTAGTTTTGCAACAGCTGGAGACACACAGGTTGTGAAACACAGAGTTTAGTAACAAACTCAGTGTTTTGCAACCAGTGTGCCTTCAGCTGTTGCAAAAGCTACAACCCCCAGCATGTACGGACAGCGGAAGGGCATGCTGGGTCTTGTAGTTATGCAACAGCCGGAGGCATACTACATTGGCTGGGGATGCTGGAGATTGTAGTTATGCAACAGCTGGAGACACACTGGTTTACTACTTAACTCAGTGTGCCTTCAGCTGTTGCAAAACTACAACTCTCAGCAGTCACCGACAGCCAACGGGCATGCTGGGAGTTGTAGTTATGCAACCACCAGATGCACCACTACAACTCCCAGCATGCACTTTAGCTGATTGTGCAAGCTGGGAGTTGTAGTTACACAACAGCTGAAGGTACACTTTTACATAGAAAGAATGTGCCTTAAGCTGTTGCAAAACTACAAGTCCCAGCATGCCCATAAGGGCATGTTGGGAGTTGTGGTGGTCTGCCTCCTGCTGTTGCATAACTACAGCTCCCAGCATGCCCTTGTTGCATGCTGGGAGCTGTTGCTAAGCAACAGCAGGAGGCTGTCACTCACCTCCAACGATCCTCGCCGCACAGGTCAGTCCCTCGTCGTCTCCGCCGCCGCTGCTCCTGGGGCCCCGATCCCAACAGGGACGCCGGGGATCGGGGTCCCTAGCACCGGGGGTCGTCTTCCCGCACCCGCTCACGTCCTCCGGAAGAGGGGCGGAGCGGGTTGCGGGAGTGACACCCGCAGCAGGCGCCCTGATTGGTCGGCCGGTAATCCGGCCGACGAATCAGGGCGATCGTGAGGTGGCACCAGTGCCACCTCACTCCTGCAGACTCTGGCTGTTCGGGGCCGTCTCTGACTGCCCCGATCAGCCAGTAATTCCGGGTCATAGGGTCACTGGAGACCCGATTGACCCGGAATCCGCCGCAGATCGCTGGACTGAATTGTCCAGCGATCTGCGGCAATCGCCGACATGGGGGGACATAATGACCCCCCTGGGCGATATGCCGGGATGCCTGCTGAACGATTTCAGCAGGCATCCGGCTCCGGCTCCCCTCCGGCTAGCGGTGGGGGCCGGAAATGCTCAGGGCGTATCCATGCGCCCTCGGTCCTTAAGGACTTGGAAACGGGGGCGTATGGATACGCCCTATGTCCTTAAGGGGTTAAAGGGGTATTCCAGGCAAAAACTTTTTTTTTTATATATCAACTGGCTCCGGAAAGTTAAACAGATTTGTAAATTACTTCTATTAAAAAACCTAATCCTTCCAATAGTTATTAGCTTCTGAAGTTGAGTTGCTGTTTTCTGTGTAACTGCTCTCTGATGACTCACGTCCCGGGAGCTGTGCAGTTCCTATGGGGTTATTTTCCCATCATGCACAGCTCCCGGGACGTGACATCATCATTGAGCAGTTAGACAGAAAACTTCAGAAGCTAATAACTATTGGAAGGATTAATATTTTTTAATAGAAGTAATTTACAAATCTGTTTAACTTTCCAGGGCCAGTTGATATATAAAAAAAAGTTTTTGCCTGGAATACCCCTTTAACAGTCTGTCATGAATTATTGTCTGTGACTAAGAGTGCGCATGTGCTCGGAATGTGTGAAATGGAGGGATACGGTGTGCATTCTTTTAACTTTTAATGAAATGACATAAAGTATTCAGAGTTTAACCCTAAGTGTTGGATCATCTTTGCCTTTTTCTTGGACATATACAGCAAGCTTTTAGCCCTGTGCTGATCCAAGCAGTAATACTATGCTGCCATGCTGCTTCTACAGGCCAGAAGAGGCCTTAACCATTCCACTCGTGGTGAGATTGGGGTGGGATGAGTATAAGTTGTATTACTTTCTGGATGAGGATAGACCTTCAAGGTGTGATCATGGTGGTCCAACAGCAGCTCCTTCGCTATATCAATATACAGATATAGCCAAGCGATTCTTGATTCCCTATCCCATCTCAATATTGTATTGTACTACAGAAATTGAGATAACTTATTCTAACTAGTTACACAAAGTTAAACATCACTCCTCAAAGACTGCCCCTCTCTTGTTTCCTGGTTCATAAGGCTACCCCAACACAACACATTGTTGTGTTGGGTTAATACACTCACATAAATTATTCCAGGGCTTTCTGCAGCCACAGTTGAGACAGAGTGGAAATATGTGGCTTCCTTATAGGCTTACTATCAGGCAGAAAGGCATTGCATGGATGGCTGCTCAGTACTGTCACTTAGGCAGCCTGCACAAAATGATCGGCCATCCTGCGTGTTGGAGGAGGGTAAGAGACTTCTGGCCACCATTTGCACTCATGCTATTACGAGGGTCTAATGAGTACCCAGAAACCCACAACACCTACATTTCCCTAAAGATGCCATGATAAGCATTGATCACAGCATCTAAAGGGTTAATGGTGGACATCAGCATGATTACTGTTGTCTGCCATTTGTGATGAGTCCCCGGTTGCTCATAGTAGCTGGAACTCACCGGCTATGAGAGCGCAGCTCCTATGCTCTCTTTATAGTTTCTTCATAAATGTATGGCTCTGTGTGCAAAGTAGTACGCTGCAGCCCCATACATTTATGGTGTGTGTCCTTAAGGGGTTGAGAGTATAAAACACAAATGCAGTGCAAACCTAGCCTTTCATTTATTTCACTGCATGAGAGCTGCATGGATGAAAGTGTCAATTTTTGGAATAAATAACTGTTTAAAAGATAAACTTTCTTTGTTCCCCATAGTAACCAATCACAGTGCTGCTTTCATTTTATATAGTGCTTTTGGAAAACAAATAAAGTTTCTTTTTGAATCAAGCTTTATTTTCCAAAATGTTTTATTGATACAGCACTGCTGCAGTGAAAGGTGCAGTGAAATACCCTAAGTTAGTAGTGCAAGCGAAACTTTGTAATACAGTATATCTTATCAGAAAAAAATGTCTCTTCCTCTATTTATCAGTGTAATGGGACAATGGGTGTGGTCCCACTATGCTACCCAGACCCGTTCGGCTTTGGTCCACACTCAGGAGTCTAAAGACCTTCTAGGTTTTGACCCTTTATCCTATTCTAGGATGTGGAAGCTGTTAAGGTACCAGGTTGGTTCCAAAGAGTGATCCCGGTGGTTTGCAGCAAAGCTTAGGGCAAAGGCAAGGTCCAGGTGTGGGTCGTGGGCAGGCAGCAAGGCCATACAATCAGATACAGGAAGAAGGAACAGGTTCAGCGGTCAGGGTAATGCTAGGATACAAAGGGGTCGGACAGAAGTGGAGTCAGGAAATCAGGCACAGGTCAATACACAGGATATCAGGATTATAAATACTGCACACCTTTGTTAAAGACACAAGGAACCACAATACAGTGGGGCAAAAAAGTATTTAGTCAGCCACCAATTGTGCAAGTTTTCCCACTTAAAAGATGAGAGGCCTTTAATTTTTATCATAGGTATACCTCAACTATGAGAGACATAATGAGAAAAATAAATAAATAAAAATCACACTCATTTTAAAATAATTTATTTGCAAACTATGGTGGAGAATAAGTATTTGGTCACCTACAAACAAGCAAGATTTCTGGCTCTCACAGACCTGTAACTTCTTCTTTAACTCCTTAAGGGCTTAGGGCGTACCTGTACTCCGAGTCTGCTCCCGTTCTATAACGCAGGAGCATGGCCTTGCGTCATAGCGGGTCGGGCCCGTGGCTAATAGTGTGCAACACTGATCGCGGTGCCGCGCGCCTATTAACCTTTTATATGCGGCGTTCAAAGTTGATCACCGCGTCTAAAGTGAAACTAAAATGCTGCCGGTTAGCTCAGGGGGCTGTCCCGAACAGATGTAGGACTGCAGAAGAGTCCCCTACCTTCCTCCACGCTGTCTGATCGCCGAATGACTGCTCAGTTCCTGAGATCCAGGCATGAGCAGTCAAGCGGCAGAATCATCGATCAATGATTTCCTATGAGAAACCATTGATCAATGTAAAAGATCAGTGTGTGCATTGCAAAAAAAAGGAGAAAAAAAAGTGTATAAAGATTATTTAACCCCTTCCCTAAGAAAAATTCCAAAGTACAAAATAGCGTATTTTTGGTCATTTTTTATATCATGAAAAAAATGAATAAAAAGTGATCCAAAAGTCCGATCAGTACAAGAATGCCCCGTACGCTGAAAAATAAAAAAGTTATAGGGGTCAGAAGGTGGCAATTTTAAACATATACATTTTCCTGCATGTAGTTATGATTTTTTCCAGAAGTACGACAAAATCAAACCTATAGAAGTAGGGTATCATTTTAATCGTATGTACCTACATAATAAAGAGAAGGTGTAATTTTTGCCGAAAAATTTACTGCGTAGAAACAGAAGCCCCCAAAAATTACAAAATGGCGTTTTTTCTTTAATTTTGTCGCACAATGATTTTTAATTTTTTTTCCCTTTTGTGTTCTGCATGCTTCAGAGTAAAGAGCTCAGAGCAGGACATGCCCAATCACTGGCCACAGCAGTGTCCAATCTCAGCCAGCCTTCGGGGGGGGGGGGGGGGGAAACTTACAGTGGACAACCCATCTTTATGAGGGCAAGCCACCTTCAGGGGGTCCTAATTACATGGTTAAAACTACCTTTAGAGGGGTCCTACCTGCAGGTGGCAAACTGCTTTTAGGGGATCGTACCTACAGGGGCACAATTCTAGGAGCATAACTGTTTTATAAGAAAATTCTATTGACAGAGCTGTATGAGGGTAATATAAGTATATATTACTGATACTCTGCTGCAGTTGCTGGGATCAAAGATTCCTCTGTTGGCACTAACAGATGTGATTGCCGGGCGCCAGTGGTTTTATGGTAGACATTTGCATACTGTAAGCCCCCAGGTCTTCTATGTATGCCAGAGGCAGGATTAATATGCTGCCTGTCAGTTTTACACTGAAGTTTTATTGAAGCAATCATATTATCAGATCCCCTAGTGAGCTCCCTTCCCCCTTACAAAATGCTATAATATGTAAAACAAAATGTATAGCAGTACATTACATCTAATTATTATAATTGCAAACATAACTATTTGTGCCATAAAACAAATGTTATTTAAAGAAAATGCTGTATTTAAATAAAATGTTAAAGAAACCCACCCTACTGTGTAATAGCATTTTTATTATCCACCCTCACCGAAAAAGTATTGAAAACATATTATAATGATAATTTTGTAACCCAAAATGGTACCAGTTAAATCTACAGCTTGTTTCCTACATTTACAGCACTGAATACTAACTACATAGCACCAGAACTGTAAATGGACGGTAGAAGGTACCTAGGGTTTAAACAGTAAATAACATCTGTGGCATACTTTTACATTGAGATGCAGAGGCGTAAAGAATTTTTAAACACAGTAGTAATAATTTTAAGTAGGGCAAATAAATTAAAAACTCGTTGCAGCTGATTTTGTTCCATTTGAATGTCTATATACAGAAGCATTATAGCTTCAAAACATCTAATTTAATGAATCATACTTATTTTTAACACTGTGTAAATCAATGCAGTGGAAATTGCTAAGCAATCAGATTTTCACTTGTTATACTTTCACTTTTTGCCCCCTCATAATTTCAGAAGGTCCAGGTATTGATACTTACCTTCATAGGTCTCCTCAAGTACAACAATGTTCATTGAATCTTTTCGTAGAAGGGTTGTCTGCTCACATGGCTCTTTGTTGACAGGATATACCAGATTATGAACCAATCCCTGATTAGATTTTTCATAATTGGAAATGAGGTCCCTGAGATTTGTAAATAACTTTTCTTGAACACCTTTTGCTGCCTGAAGTGAGCAAAATAATATAGTATTGTTACGCCGAGCGCTCCGGGTCCCCGCTCCTCCCCGGAGCGCTCGCTACACTTCCCTCACTGCAGCGCCCCGGTCGGTTCCACGGACCCGGGGCGCTGCGTTACCACCTCCGGCCGGGATGCGATTCGCGATGCGGGTAGCGCCCGCTCGCGATGCGCACCCCGGCTCCCGTACCTTACTCGCTCCCCGTCAGTTCTGTCCCGGCGCGCGCGGCCCCGCTCCCTAGGGCGCGCGCGCGCCGGGTCTTTGCGATTTAAAGGGCCACTGCACCGCTGATTGGTGCAGTGGTTCCAATTAGTGTTTACACCTGTGCACTTCCCTATATCACCTCACTTCCCCTTCACTCCCTCGCCGGATCTTGTTGCCCTAGTGCCAGTGAAAGCGTTCCTTGTGTGTTCCTTGCCTGTGATTCCAGACCTTCTGCCGTTGCCCCTGACTACGATCCTTGCTGCCTGCCCCGACCTTCTGCTACGTCCGACCTTGCTTCTGTCTACTCCCTTGTACCGCGCCTATCTTCAGCAGCCAGAGAGGTTGAGCCGTTGCTAGGGGATACGACCTGGTCACTACCGCCGCAGCAAGACCATCCCGCTTTGCGGCGGGCTCTGGTGAAAACCAGTAGTGACTTAGAACCGATCCTCTAGCACGGTCCACGCCAATCCCTCTCTGGCACAGAGGATCCACTACCTGCCAGCCGGCATCGTGACAGTAGATCCGGCCATGGATCCCGCTGAAGTTCCTCTGCCAGTTGTCGCTGACCTCACCACGGTGGTCGCCCAGCAGTCACAACAGATTGCGCAACAAGGCCAACAGCTGTCTCAACTGACTGTTATGCTACAACAGTTACTACCACAGCTCCAGCAATCATCTCCTCCGCCAGCTCCTGTACCTCCTCCGCAGCGAGTGGCCGCTTCTGGAATACGACTATCCTTGCCGGATAAATTTGATGGGGACTCTAAGTTTTGCCGTGGCTTTCTTTCCCAATGTTCATTACACTTGGAGATGATGTCGGACCAGTTCCCCACTGAAAGGTCTAAGGTGGCTTTCGTAGTCAGCCTGCTGTCTGGAAAAGCCCTGGCTTGGGCCACACCGCTCTGGGACCGCAATGACCCCGTCACTGCCTCTGTACACTCCTTCTTCTTGGAAATTCGAAGTGTCTTTGAGGAACCTGCCCGAGCCTCTTCTGCTGAGACTGCCCTGTTGAACCTGGTCCAGGGTAATTCTTCCGTTGGCGAGTATGCCGTACAGTTCCGTACCCTTGCTTCAGAATTATCCTGGAATAATGAGGCACTCTGCGCGACCTTTAAAAAAGGCCTATCCAGCAACATTAAAGATGTTCTGGCCGCACGAGAAATCCCTGCTAACCTACATGAACTCATCCATCTTGCCACTCGCATTGACATGCGTTTTTCCGAACGGCGTCAGGAGCTCCGCCAGGATATGGACTCTGTTCGCACGAGGCGTTTCTTCTCCCCGGCTCCTCTCTCCTCTGGTCCCCTGCAATCTGTTCCTGTGCCTCCCGCCGTGGAGGCTATGCAGGTCGACCGGTCTCGCCTGACACCCCAAGAGAGGACACGACGCCGCATGGAGAATCTCTGCCTGTACTGTGCTAGTACCGAACACTTCCTGAAGGATTGTCCTATCCGTCCTCCCCGCCTGGAAAGACGTCCGCTGACTCCGCACAAAAGTGAGACAGTCCTTGATGTCTACTCTGCTTCTCCACGTCTTACTGTGCCTGTGCGGATGTCTGCCTCTGCCTTCTCCTTCTCTGCTGTGGCCTTCTTGGACTCTGGATCTGCAGGAAATTTCATCTTAGCCTCTCTCGTCAACAGGTTCAACATCCCGGTGACCAGTCTCGCCAGACCCCTCTACATCAATTGTGTAAACAATGAAAGATTGGACTGTACTATACGTTTCCGCACGGAGCCCCTTCTAATGTGCATCGGATCTCATCACGAGAGGATTGAACTGTTGGTCCTCCCCAATTGCACTTCTGAAATCCTTCTTGGACTTCCCTGGCTTCAACTCCATTCCCCAATCCTGGATTGGTCCACTGGGGAGATCAAGAGTTGGGGGCCCTCTTGTTCCAAGGACTGCTTAAAACCGGTTCCCAGTAAACCTTGCCGTGTCCCTGTGCTTCCTCATGTAACCGGTCTCCCTAAGGCCTATATGGACTTTGCGGACGTTTTTTGCAAAAAACAAGCTGAGACTCTACCTCCTCACAGGCCTTATGATTGTCCCATTGACCTCCTCCCGGGCACTACTCCACCCCGGGGCAGAATCTATCCTCTGTCCGTCCCAGAGACTCTTGCCATGTCTGAATACGTCCAAGAAAATTTAAAAAAGGGCTTTATCCGTAAATCCTCCTCTCCTGCCGGAGCCGGATTTTTCTTTGTGTCCAAAAAAGATGGCTCTCTACGTCCTTGCATTGACTACCGCGGTCTTAATAAAATCACGGTTAAGAACCGCTACCCCCTACCCCTCATCTCTGAACTCTTTGATCGTCTCCAAGGTGCCCATATTTTTACCAAACTGGACTTAAGAGGTGCTTATAATCTCATCCGCATCAGAGAGGGGGATGAATGGAAAACGGCATTTAACACCAGAGATGGACACTTTGAGTATCTGGTCATGCCCTTTGGTCTATGCAACGCCCCTGCCGTCTTCCAAGACTTTGTTAATGAAATTTTTCGTGATCTACTATACTCCTGTGTTGTTGTATATCTGGACGATATCCTGATTTTTTCTGCCAATCTTGAAGAACACCGCCAGCATGTCCGTATGGTTCTTCAGAGACTTCGTGATAATCAACTCTATGCCAAAATAGAGAAATGTCTGTTTGAATGCCAATCTCTTCCTTTTCTAGGATACTTGGTCTCTGGCCAGGGACTACAAATGGACCCAGATAAACTCTCTGCCGTCTTAGATTGGCCACGCCCCTCCGGACTCCGTGCCATCCAACGTTTTTTGGGGTTCGCCAATTATTACAGGCAATTTATTCCACATTTTTCTACCATTGTGGCTCCTATTGTGGCTTTAACAAAAAAAAATGCCGATCCCAAGTCTTGGCCTCCTCAAGCGGAAGACGCCTTTAAACGACTCAAGTCTGCCTTTTCTTCGGCTCCCGTGCTCTCCAGACCTGACCCATCTAAACCCTTCCTATTGGAGGTTGATGCCTCCTCAGTGGGAGCTGGAGCTGTCCTTCTACAAAAAAACTCTTCCGGGCATGCTGTTACTTGTGGTTTTTTTTCCAGGACCTTCTCTCCGGCGGAGAGGAACTACTCCATCGGGGATCGAGAGCTTCTAGCCATTAAATTAGCACTTGAGGAATGGAGGCATCTGCTGGAGGGATCAAGATTTCCAGTTATTATTTACACCGATCACAAGAACCTCTCCTACCTCCAGTCTGCCCAACGGCTGAATCCTCGTCAGGCCAGGTGGTCTCTGTTCTTTGCCCGATTTAATTTTGAAATTCACTTTCGGCCTGCTGATAAAAACATTAGGGCCGATGCTCTCTCTCGTTCCTCAGATGCCTCTGAAATTGAACTCTCTCCTCAACACATCATTCCTCCTGACTGCCTGATTTCCACTTCTCCAGCCTCCATCAGGCAAACTCCTCCAGGAAAGACCTTTGTTTCTCCACGCCAACGCCTTGGGATCCTCAAATGGGGTCACTCCTCCCATCTCGCAGGTCATGCGGGCATCAAGAAATCTGTGCAACTCATCTCTCGCTTCTATTGGTGGCCGACTCTAGAGACTGATGTGGTGGACTTTGTGCGAGCCTGCACTATCTGTGCCCGGGATAAGACTCCTCGCCAGAAGCCCGCTGGTTTTCTTCATCCTCTACCTGTCCCCGAACAACCTTGGTCTCTGATTGGTATGGATTTTATTACTGACTTACCCCCATCCCATGGCAACACTGTTATTTGGGTGGTCGTTGATCGATTCTCCAAAATGGCACATTTCATCCCTCTTCCTGGTCTTCCTTCAGCGCCTCAGTTGGCTAAACAATTTTTTGTACACATTTTTCGTCTTCACGGGTTGCCTACACAGATCGTCTCGGATAGAGGCGTCCAATTTGTGTCTAAATTCTGGAGGGCTCTCTGTAAACAACTCAAGATTAAATTAAATTTTTCTTCTGCATACCATCCTCAATCCAATGGACAAGTAGAGAGAATTAACCAGATCTTGGGTGACTATTTACGACATTTTGTTTCCTCCCGCCAGGATGACTGGGCAGATCTTCTACCTTGGGCCGAATTCTCGTATAATTTCAGAATCTCTGAATCTTCCTCCAAATCTCCGTTTTTCGTGGTGTACGGCCGTCACCCTCTTCCCCCCCTCCCTACCCCCTTGCCCTCTGGTCTGCCCGCTGTGGATGAAATTTCTCGTGATCTTTCCACCATATGGAAAGAGACCCAAAATTCTCTCTTACAGGCTTCTTCTCGCATGAAGAGATTCGCAGATAAGAAAAGAAGAGCTCCTCCCATTTTTTCCCCTGGAGACAAGGTATGGCTCTCCGCTAAATATGTCCGTTTCCGTGTCCCGAGCTATAAGTTGGGACCACGCTATCTTGGTCCTTTTAAAGTTTTGTGTCAAATTAATCCTGTCTCTTACAAACTTCTTCTTCCTCCTTCTCTTCGTATCCCTAATGCCTTTCACGTCTCTCTTCTTAAACCTCTCATCCTCAACCGTTTTTCTCCTAAATCTGTTCCTCCCACTCCTGTTTCCGGCTCCTCGGACATCTTCTCTGTCAAAGAGATTTTGGCCTCTAAAAAGGTCAGGGGAAGAACTTTTTTTTTAGTGGATTGGGAGGGTTGTGGTCCAGAAGAGAGGTCCTGGGAACCTGAGGACAATATCCTGGACAAAAGTCTGATCCTCAGGTTCTCAGGCCCCAAGAAGAGGGGGAGACCCAAGGGGGGGGGTACTGTTACGCCGAGCGCTCCGGGTCCCCGCTCCTCCCCGGAGCGCTCGCTACACTTCCCTCACTGCAGCGCCCCGGTCGGTTCCACGGACCCGGGGCGCTGCGTTACCACCTCCGGCCGGGATGCGATTCGCGATGCGGGTAGCGCCCGCTCGCGATGCGCACCCCGGCTCCCGTACCTTACTCGCTCCCCGTCAGTTCTGTCCCGGCGCGCGCGGCCCCGCTCCCTAGGGCGCGCGCGCGCCGGGTCTTTGCGATTTAAAGGGCCACTGCACCGCTGATTGGTGCAGTGGTTCCAATTAGTGTTTACACCTGTGCACTTCCCTATATCACCTCACTTCCCCTTCACTCCCTCGCCGGATCTTGTTGCCCTAGTGCCAGTGAAAGCGTTCCTTGTGTGTTCCTTGCCTGTGATTCCAGACCTTCTGCCGTTGCCCCTGACTACGATCCTTGCTGCCTGCCCCGACCTTCTGCTACGTCCGACCTTGCTTCTGTCTACTCCCTTGTACCGCGCCTATCTTCAGCAGCCAGAGAGGTTGAGCCGTTGCTAGGGGATACGACCTGGTCACTACCGCCGCAGCAAGACCATCCCGCTTTGCGGCGGGCTCTGGTGAAAACCAGTAGTGACTTAGAACCGATCCTCTAGCACGGTCCACGCCAATCCCTCTCTGGCACAGAGGATCCACTACCTGCCAGCCGGCATCGTGACAAGTATTAGCTATGTTTTAGTAAAAACCTTAATAATGACTTAAATACTTTATTGCCTTGGACACAGATCCATACTACATACCATTGATTTCTTCTGAATCAGTCTTTAACCCCTTAACGACGAAGGACGTATATTATCATCCTCCGCTGGCTCCTGCGATATGCCGCAGGGTCACGCGGTGTCCCCGTGGCATATCGGGTCAGTCCTGGCGGCTATCAACGGCCGGGACCTGCGGCTAATACAGGACATCACCGATCGTGGTGATGCCCTGTATTAACCCTTCAGACGCGGCGATCAAAGCTGACCGCCGCATCTGAAGTGAAAGTGAAAGTAACCCGGCTGTTCGGGACCGCCGTGGTGAAATTGCGGCGTCCCGAACAGCTTACAGGACACCAGGAGGGCCCTTACCTGCCTCCTCGGTGTTCGATCGAAGAATGACTGCTCCGTGCCTGAGATCCAGGCCGGAGCAGTCAAGCGCCGATAACACTGATCACAGGCGTGTTAATACACGCCAGTGATCAGCATGAAAGATCAGTGTGTGCAGTGTTATAGGTCCCTATGGGACCTATAGCACTGCAAAAAAAAAAGTAAAAAAAAAGTGTTAATAAAGGTCATTAAACCCATCCATAATAAAAGTTTGAATCACCCCCCTTTTCCCATAAAAAAAATAAAACAGTGTAATTAAAAATAAAAATGTGGTATTGCCGCGTGTGTAAATGTCCGAACTATAAAAATATATCGTTAATTAAACCGCACGGTCAATGGCGTACACGTCAAAAAATTCCAAAGTCCAAAAAAGCGTATTTTTGGTCACTTTTTATACCATTAAAAAATTTATAAAAAGTGATCAAAAAGTCCGATCAAAACAAAAATGGTACCAATAAAAACTTCACATCACAACGCAAAAAATGAGTCCCTATACCGCCCTGTATGTGGAAAAATAAAAAAGTTATAGGGGTCAGAAGAGGACATTTTTAAACGTATACATTTTCCTGCATGTAGTTATGATTTTTTCCAGAAGTACGACAAAATGAAACCTATATAAGTAGGGTATCATTTCAACCGTATGGACCTACAGAATAATTATAAGGTGTCATTTTTACCGAAATATGCACTGCGTAGAAACGGAAGCCCCCAAAAGTTACAAAATGGCGTTTTTTTCTTTGATTTTGTCGCACAATGATTTTTTTTTCCCGTTTTGCCGTGAATTTTTGGGTAAAATGACTAATGTCACTGCAAATTAGAATTGATGACGCAAAAAATAAGCCATAATATGGATTTTTAGGTGGAAAATTGAAAGGGTTAGGATTTTTAAAAGTTAAGGAGGAAAAAACGAAAGTGCGAAAACTGAAAAACCCTGCGTCCTTAAGGGGTTAAAGGGGTAGTCCAGTGGAAACTAAATGAACTGGTGCCAGAAAGTTAAACAGATTTGTAAATTGCTTCTATAAAAAAATCTTCCTGTACTTATCAGCTGCTGTATGCTCCACAGGAAGTTGAGTTGTTGTTGTTCTTCTTTTCAGTCTGACCACAGTGCTCTCTGCTGACACCTCTGTCCATTTCAGTTACTGTCCAGAGCAGGAGAAAATCCCCATAGCAAACCTATCCTGCTTTGGACAGTTCCTGATACGGACAGAGGTGTCAGCAGAGAGCACTGTGGTCAGACTGGAAAGAACTCCAGAAAGAAATGCAACTTCCTCTGGGGCATACAGTAGATAAGTACTGGAAGGATTAAGATTAAGTAATTTACAAATCCATTTAATTTTCTGGCACCAATTCATTTAAAAAAAAATAATAATAATAATAGTTTTCCACTTTACCAAGGTTTTCAGAGTCATGTACAATCTAGCTAGAAATTGAACAGTGTGCATTTGAAAAAAAAAAGCACTGCCATATTATCTTGTGGTTTGGTGGCATGGGAGACCAGGGCAGAGAAGCAATAGTGGACTGTGGTAAAGGATAAGAAACTTTTCCCTAAAGGTGTACTCCACCCCTAGACATCTTATCCCCTATCCCCTACAATTGTACTTTGTAATGAAACCTCTCATTTTACCATAAAATGTATGGCGAACCCAAAAAATTTTTTTAGGGAGGAAATTTAAATGAATACCACAATTTTGCACATTTTGGAGGGTTTTGTTTTCACACTATACACTTTACGGTAAAAATGACATGTTTTCTTTATTCTGTGGGTCAATACGATTAAAATTAGAGGTGCACCGAAATGGAAATTTCAGAACCGAAACGAAACCGAAATAAAAAAATATGTCCGACCGATACCGAAAATGACTTCTCCCCGTCTTCTGGTAAAATGCAGCGCTCCGCTCATTAGATTAGATTCCCCCACATTAGGTTGGGAGCTCCCCCACATTAGTAGGCAGCTCCCCCACAATAGTAGGCAGCTCCCCCGCAATAGTAGGCAGCTCCCCCACATTAGGTCAGCATTTCCCCCACAATAGTAGGCAGGTTCCCCACAATAGTAGGCAGTTCCCCCACAATATTAGGCAGCTCCCCCCACATTTGTAGGCAGCTCCCCCCCACAATATTAGGTAGCTCCCCCCACAATATCAGGCAGCTCCCCCCCACAATATCAGGCAGCTCCCCCCCCAACAATATTAGGCAGCTCCCCCCCACAATATTAGGCAGCTCCCCCCCCACAATATTAGGCAGCTCCCCCCCCCCCCCCACAATATTAGGCAGCTCCCCCCCCCCCACAATATTAGGCAGCTCCCCCCCAACAATATTAGGCAGCTCCACCCCAACAATATTAGGCAGCTCCACCCCAACAATATTAGGCAGCTCCACCCCCACATTAGGTCAGCAGTTCCCCCACAATAGTAGGCAGCTCCCCCACCCCACAGACATACAGCTTCCAGCCATATACAGTGTACGGCTGGAGGCTGTATGTCTGTACTGCTGCCCCCACAGTGATCCGGTCACCGCTCCTCCTGCCCGGGGTCACATCTACTGCTATGGCCTATGGACCATAGCAGTAGGTGCCGGGACCGGAGGAGCGGTGACCGGAACACTCAAAAAGATGGCGCGGTCACTTACCAGGCCCCGGCCAGCGCGCGTTCTCCTGCGACGATCCTGCGGTCCTCCTGCGTCTCTATGATTGTACGCACGGGACGTCAGTGACGTCCCGTGCGTACGACCATAGAGGCGGAGAAGCGAGGGACCGAAGGAGGATCGCATGAGGACGCCGGGGAATGGTGATTGACAGGTGGACATCCTTATGTCCCGAAAGGATTTTTCGGGACACAGAGATGTCCGGGATAGGAATACTTCTTTTTATGTGCCCGGGCCGGCTCCCGTGTGTGGCTGCAGGCGGGGGCCAGCCAGAGCATATAAAACCTAATACTGTATACTAAAAACCAGGGGGCCTCCAGCTGTTGTGAAACTACAACTCCCAGCATGCCAGAACAGACTTTGCCGGTCCGGGCATGCTGGGAGTTGTAGTTTCACAACAGCTGGAGGCCCCCTGGTTTTTAGTATACAGTATTAGGTTTTATATGCGCTGGTCGGCCCCTGCCTGCAGCCACACACGGGAGCCGGCCCGGGCACATAAAAAGAAGTATTCCTATCCCGTAGAGCGCACCCCCCCCCCCCCCCGGATGGCCCCCCCTACACCCCCCACAAGTGCCTCTGCCACTGGCAGTGTTTGTAACTTGTGCTGTGGGCGGGCAGGGGAGATGGTCATTATCGGCACATTTTTTGTTGTTTCGGCATGTTGCCGAAATAGCTATTTTCGGCCGATATGTATCGGCCGCGGATATATCGGTGCATCCCTAATTAAAATGATACCCATGGCTAGATACTTTTATATTTTTGTACCGCTTAAAAAAAATCTAAAACTTTTTATACAAAATCAGTAATCTAAAATCACCCTATTTTGATCACCTATAACTTTTTAATTTTTCCATATATAGGGCGGTAGGAGGGCTCATTTTTTGCGCCGTCATCTGTACTTTTTATCGATGCCACATTTGAATATATAAAACTTTTAGATAATTTATTATTAATTTTTTTTAAATAAAATGTGACAAAAAAGCAGCATTTTTTTTACTTTATTTTTTACGCTTACGCCATTCACCGTACGGGATAATTAACATTTATATTTTGATAGTTTGGACATTTACGCACGCGGCGATACCAAAAATGTTTATAAAAAAATATGTTTACGCTTTTTGGGGGTAAAATGGGAAAAACGGACAATTTTCATTTTTACTTTTTTCACTTTTTTTTTTTACTTTTTATTTTTGCATTTTTCAACTTTTTTTTACACTTTTTATGTCCCCATAGGGGACTATCTATAGCAATCCTTTGATTGCTTATACTGTTCAGTGCTATCAGTGATCTTCTGCTCGATCTCAGACCAGAGCAGAAGACCCCGGGAGACTGCCGGAGCTAGGTGAGGGGACCTCCGGCCGCAATGCTGGATAATCGGATCACTGCAACAGCGCTGCGGGCGATCCGATCAACCATTTAAAGTACCGCACTGCCTCAGATGCCGTGATCTGAATTGATCACAGCATCTGAGGGGTTAATGGCAGACATCTGCGCAATCGCGAATGTCGGACATTACCGGCGGGCACCGTTCCGATGCTCGCGGTCATACACAGGACGTAAATGTACGTCCTAGTGCGCAAAGTCAGGCCAAACCAGGACGTACATTTACATCCATGGTCGTTAAAGGGTTAAGCTTTGGGGGAAAAAAATACTCATACAAGCAATAGCAAGACGTGTCTAAGTACCGATATAAGTTCTTACCTGAACCATATAAAGCCCATTGATATCTTGAAAAATTCTGTAAGTATAAATCAGTCTTCCATACCTAGCAGTACAAGATATATATGTATAACTTTTTTTTTAAACATTTGCTTGTTCAGAATTAATTTCATGACAAAATTAAAAGGCTGTTCCGAGTTAAAGTATACCTGTCGTTAATAAAAAAAAAATTTTGATTTAATGTAGATAATACAATTATATGTATTAGTAATATACATTGATAAAATAAATATAAGTATTTTTGGGTGAAAAAATGCTGCCCCTGCAGCTATTGCCTGTATGTCTCTATGGGGAGACCAAATACAGGAAGTGTGGGCGGGATAAGTAGGGCTTTGTGCAGACTCCTGGCTTGTCAGTCATCCTGATGTGTGAGCTGGTAGCGTGTCACAGAACCTCACTGCACAGATCCCTGCATGTTCACCCACACCTCCTATATTTGGACTCCTCATAGAGACACACAGTCTCCCGATCTTCAAAATGGGACCCCGGGTCTTTGTTATAAATGAAACTTTCGGTCACGTGTGCACACCGCCACTCTATTCATTTCCTATAGGAGCTGCTGAAGGTAGTCAAATGCAATGAGTAATTGGCTATCTTCAGCATCTTTATGGACAATGAATGTAGCAGGGGGACCCTGTTCTGGAGATCATGAGGGTCCCATCTTTTGTACTCCAGGTGATATGACAGTAAAGTACTTAAAGCATTCCTGTCATTTATATAAACCGGTGACATATCAGTCGGATGGTGCAACTCGTTCAAATCTGACGATCACAGCGGGTCTTAGGACTTTTTACAAGTTTATATAAATCATACTAATGCTTTAAAATGTTCATGCTTTTGTAACTGGCATGACAAAATAAGTAATTTCAACTGTTTTGCCAAGCAAATAATTAAGAGAAATATTGTTTAAAAACGCACAAGGCCATGGCGAAATTTCAAGCGGAATGCCTCAGAAATATTACGCTGGGAAATTCCACTGCAGCAGTGTCTCCTTGATTTCAATAGGATTCTGCTGCATCATGCACAAGGTGGAATTTTCATGGCAGAGGTTTCTGCCACGGAAATCCCAATTTCGCTGTCTGTAGAAACAATTAACTTGTTTATTGTTTCTGCGGATTACACTCAGAAATGCTGTTTTTTCCATTCTTTTTGTTGTGTAGGTTTCACTCCTATGCTTGGTGTAGAAATGCTGATGCAAAATTCTGATGAAAATACTGCTGTGTGAAACTGGCCTCTATCTTATTCCTATTGTTACTGTATAATTTAGGACCAAGCTATTTTGATCTTCAGGACCACAGGTTAATTTTATTACAGAACAAATGGGGGTAGATATAAATTAGTGTTTAATTACTATTGTATGTATTTGAAACTAAAATGATACAATTTTTTATTGAACTGTTTATCTGAAATAACTAGTGGATGTTGTCCGGCGATACCCATCTGTTTGCCTTGTGTTCTTGACGGTATTAACTCTCTAATCCAGACAGTTCATGGAGCTAATTGGGACATCTGTGGTGAAATCTTGGGGTCCTGGTGAGCTGAGAGGATGGATGGAGGGTCCATACCTGCCCCCGTCCTGTCAGATGTGTGCTCTTTCGCTGCAGGGAGCCATGGCAAACTTCAGTAATGGAGTGCTGATAACACTGATCAATGCTGTGTTATAGCACAGTTTTGTTCAATGTATGCAATCACTACATTGAATGTAATAATCCCCTATGGGGACTAAAAAAATTGTGAATAAAACTAGTGTTTAAAAAACAAACAAAAAAGTGGTAAAAAAAAAGTTAATACATGTGAATAAAACCTTTACCTAATAAAACTTTATAGTTTATATTACCCTCCTTTTCACATTATTTTGAAATAAAATAATGTAAACAAAAATAAACATATGTGGTATCACTGCATACTTAAATGTCTGAATTATTAAAATAATGTTAAAGGGAACCAATTAGAAGAGTTTAGCATATATAATGCTTGACAACTAAAATCATTATCCTCACTAGGGATGAGTGAATAGAATCTGACAAATCCAAATTCGTTACGAATTTCAGGAATCGCTTCATTAAACTCCATTTACTGTGGTCCAGGCTCCAGGTCATCTAAAATGGCAAATCCACATGTGAGGACATGGGGCAAGGAATCCTGGGGAGGCGGGTACAAGGGTCGGCGGGATGACCCTGAATCACATGCAGCATTCAGCCTATCAGCAGCCAGACACCCCTGTAATATATCAGCCCCATATAATCGACAGCCATCTTGCGGTCACTCACATCAGCGTTCCATTGCAGAGAGAGAGGGAAAGAGAGCAGTGTGTTGCACAGAAAAGCTTTTTTACAGCAGCGATTCACCTCAAGCCCAAATCCAACCTAGAAGCACTGATAGGGAAGGGAGAGTGATTGAGAGAGAAAGTGCAATTGCGGGTGTATTACAGCAGTGATTCACCTCAAGCCCAAATCCAGCCTAGAAGCACTGACAGGGAAGGGAGTGAGATTGCTACTCAACTCATAAGTGCATACCACATACGTACATCTAAGTGGTGTACAATTTTGTTCCTGTTAAAGTCTTAAGGGCCTAGTTACTGTGAAAGGCCAGGCAAAAGTACACACCTGCTGCTGTTCTAGACACATACTGTTTTAAGCGTAGTGGAGCGTATTGTACTCCATTCATATACGCACTAAGTCAGGCAGAGAAGTGCCAGGACATGCACAGAGAAATGACAGAGGTCACAGCAGACTACGGGCGAGTGACAGCAGGAGTCTAGTGAGAGGCCTGAGCTCCTGGTATCAGCTAGCGGTCGTCTCTCGACCAGCAACCCATCTGCTGTCATTGACTGGTTAACTCGGTCATCCACTTCATCACAAGTGACATCAAACACCCTCAGTACAGTCGGTGGGTGGGTTCCTCAGACACAACCATCAGTTGGCATGGCCCCGGAGCAGTCCTTGTCCTACAATTGCCTCTGTGCTATACTGCTCCCTCCCCCCCATAGAAATATCCTATGCTGTGGGTTCAGCTCCACTTTTTAGTCAGGATGATCTACTAGAGGACAGTCAGCAGCTACTGCCCAGCCAAGAAGTGTAGGGGACATCCCCCGCTTCCTTCACTAGTGGCGTGGTAAGCGGTGTTGGGAGCGTTCAGGCTCCTGAAGCTCACACAGTTGAGGAACCTGAGGAGGACATCAGTGACGTGCTGACACAACTCGATGATGATGAAGCTGATTGCACTTGGGAGCTGGGTGCTGAAGGGGCTTCATCATCATCAGGAAAAGAGGGTGTCAGGTTGCCAGTGAGGCAGCAGTTGAACCAGCAAGGTGGTAGCATGGTTAGGAGTCAGCATGGTGGCAGCAGTGGGAAGTCTGGAGCCAAACGTGCCCTGGGTAGACCACCTGCTTTGCGGCTGCCTACCTGTCCGGGATGTAGTGGAACAGGGGTCCATTGAGTCGGCGGCAGTAGCAGTCAGTCAGTGAGGACTGTTGGGGGGGAAATCAGCTACTCTGCGATGTGGCAGTTTTTCATCAAGTATCCGGAGGATGTTAACATGGCCACATGCAATTTAAAAAAATATCTTTAATCTTTTCAGTTGTGAGGCCATTTGGTCTGGTCATTCTGCTGCCACCTCCAGGCTGTGTCATTCTGTCACCATATGGTCTCCTTTTGCTGCTGCTACCTCCAGGCTTGGTCATTCTGCCACATTTTGTTCTCCTCATGCTGGTGCCACCTCCAGGCTGTGTCATTGTGCCGCCATGTGGTCTCCTCATGCTGCTGGGAAATAAAATTTTTTTTTTATGGTAATCTATTTAAAATCTTCAATTCAAATTTGAAAATATATCTTTAATCTTTTCAATTGTGAGGCCCTATAGTCTCCTCTTGCTGCTGCCACCTCCAGGCTTGATCATTCTTCCACTATATAGTATCCTTATGCTCCTGCCACCTCCAGGCTGTGTCATTGTCCTGCCATGTGGTCTCCTCATGCTGCTGGCACATTATATACACATTTTAAATAATTTTAATTAATAATTTTAATAAAAAATGCCCCTCCAGCATACCATGTGTGCAGGGCATGGCGGTGTCACGCTGTTCTTCACATGGTTTGCCTTGGTGAATGGAGTCACATAGGGGAGGAACTTCTAAATGTCATTCATCAAGAAAATGAATCATGGCTTACTCCACTAAAAACTGGAAATGGGAACCATGGTGACTGATAACGGGAAGAACATCTTGTCTGCGCTGCTTCAAGAAAGCCTGAGCCATGCACCCTGCATGGCGCACATGTTCAATCTGGTTGTCAATAGTGTTGAGCGGCATAGGCCATATTCGAATTCGCGAATATTCGCGAATATATGGACGAATATTCGTCATATATTCGCGAATATTCGCATATTCGTTATATTCTCGTTTTATTTTCGCATATGCGAATTTTCGCGTATGCGAAAATTAACATATGTGAATATTAACATATACAAAATCAACATACGCGAAAATTCGCATATGCGAAAACTAGCATATGCGAATTTTCGGACGCCAGTCTCACACAGTAGTATTACAGCCTTCTTTACACCACACAAGCTGGAAGCAGAGAGGGATGATCACTGTGATGTGTACTGTGAAAAAAAACCAAAAAAAAAAAAACCGAATATTCGTAATTACGAATATATAGCGCTATATTCGCGAAATTCGCGAATTCGCGAATATGCGATATTCGCGAATAATATTCGAATTGCGAATATTCGTGAGCAACACTAGTTGTCAAGCGATTCCTGAAGTTTTACCCCCATCTGCAAGACATCCTGACGATGGGAAGAAAACTTTGCATGCACTTCAGTCACTCATACACCACAAAGCACACCCTCTTTGAGCTGCAGCGTCAGAATGGTATCCCCCAACATAGTCTGATTTGTGATGTTGCCACACATTGGAATTCCACCCTCCATATGTTGGACCGACTATGGGGGAGATTTATCAAAACCTGTGCAGAGGCAAAGTTGCCCAGTTGCCCATAGCAACCAATCAGCTTACTTGTTACATTCTTAACAAGGCCTGTGAAAAATGAAAGAAGCAAGCTGATTGGTTGCTGTGGGCAACTGGGCAACTTTGCCTCTGCACAGGTTTTGATAAATCTCCCCCTATATGAACAGAGAAAAGCCATCACCCATTTCTTGATGATCCAAGTTGATAAGGGGCTCCCCTGTGTAACTTCAATGTTAACCAGTGTCAGCTAATACATGACACCTGGCATTTGCTCAGGCCCTTTGAGGAAGCCACATTATTAGTCAATCACAAGGATTATGGGATGAACGTCATTCCACTGCTTCATATCCTACAACACGTGTTGGAAACGATGGTGCCTACATCTTGAGGCCACATGAGCCCTGTGGGGGCTGAACTGGAGGAGGAGGGGGACAGTGGAGCGCAGGCAAGGTTTTGTGAAATGGGTGGTTTTTCTGACAGGTGAGAAGGAGCAAGCTGTGGAGCTACAGGTTGATGAGGAAGATGAGACAGAGGACCCAGACACACTGTGGCCATGTGGTCTCCTTATGCTGCTGGCACATTAAATGAAACTTAATCTTAATCTATTTAAAATCTTCAATTCAAATTTTCCAAAATATCTTTAAAGCGTACCCATCAGATCCAACAAAAATTTTTTTTTTTAATATATCACTCAGTACCTAATCCTGACCATGTACATCAAATTTTTATGTCTAGCACCTTTTTAATTTAGCTCACTAGTCTGAATTCTTCTCAAAGGGAGGGGGCGTGGCCTCACTGTGCAGGTTTCCGCCCCCTCCCTCAGTATGCTGTCTGCTCACATCTCCCCTAGCATTAGCAAAACTACAACTCCCACCTTGTCCTCACTGACAGTAGCGGGACACAAGCTGACAGTGGGAGGATTTTTCCTCCAGCTGTGAGTCCTGTGCTCACAGCTGTCAATCAAGGAAGTGTGTCCATGACATAGGTGATGACTCATGGATACAGCAGGACTAGTATGTGTCCAAGCAGGCAAGGGGGGCAGTTGTTTGGCTTTTTCAGTATGAAATACTGAACATTTTCTAATGAAAGCAATTGCAAAACCTATTGATACAACATATCAAAAGTTTTTGTATCTGACAGTGCCCATTTAATCCTTTTAATTGTGAGGCCCTATGGTCTCGTCAGGCTATTGCCACCTCCAGGCTGGGTCATTCTGCCACTATATGGTCTCTTCTTGCTGCTGCCAATTCCAGGCTGTGTCATTCTGCCAGATTATGGTCTCCTCATGCTGCTGCCATCTTCAGGCTGTGTCATTGTGCCACCATATGATCTCCTTATGCTGTTGGCACCTTAAATTAAACTTAAAAAATTTAATCTATCTAAAATCTTCAATTTATATTTTCAAAAATAAAAATCTTTTCAAGACTAAGGCCCTATGGTCGTCGACGTCATATATTACCTGTGGAATCCAATCAAACAGGTTGGAGCGATAACAATGAACCATAACTGATTACATTAAACATTCGCACTTTCATGTCGCTGAGAGGCAGGGGCTGGAACAGGTGGTAGCTCGCCTGACGGAGGACCAGCTCGATTTTAAGATACAAGTACGAGCTTTTTCCCCGCAGCCTCTGGAATTACCACAAGAATCCAATGAAACAGGTTAGCGCGATAACAATGAACCATAACTGATTAAATGAAACATTTGGCGCTAAGAGGCAGGGCTGGAACAGGTGGTAGCTCACCTCGCGGTGGACCACCAGCTCGATGCTCACCAGAACTCAAAAATTTCTTATAAATTCAAATAAAATTAAATAAAAATTAAATAAATAAATCTCTTTAATCTCTTCAATTTTGACACCATATGATCTCCATGCTGCCACATCCAGACGCTCTGTGGCAGGGATTCCAATAGCAACGCCTGTAATCTGCATGTCATACTGAATAACAGTATTATTTCACTAACACAGCACACACCCTATGCGTGTTACAGCAAGGCAAAATGTTCTACACCCCTATTGAGGCTCTCTGTAGGCCAGAAATAGCCATTTTTAAAAGTGATTTGCCATGAATAAATTTGGACCGAAACACATTTTGGGGGAAAAATTAGCCGGATTGAATTTTTCAAAAATTCGCTCATCGCTAATCCTCACCATCTTCGGGGGACGTTTGTGCTCCCACCCACAGCGCTTCTATATACATATGCCCCTGCAGCGCTGTGTATGAAAAGTATTGTATCAGCATCATCGGGCCGGCCGGCTGCTGATAGAAATATTTTTCATACATAGCGCTGCGGTGGCATAATATGATAAATGCGCCTGCAGGGGGCACATTATAAATGCGCTGGTGGGGGGTACATTATAAATGCGCCAGTGGGGGGGCACATTATAAATAGTGTTGCTCGCGAATATTCGCAATTCGAATTTTATTCGCGAATATCGCATATTCGCGAATTCGCGAATATTCGCGAATATAGCACTATATATTCGTAATTACGAATATTTGTTTTTTTTTTCTTCACAGTACACATCACAGTGATCATCCCTCTCTGCTTCCAGCTTGTGTTGTGTAAAGAAGGCTCTAATACTACTGTGTGATACTGGTGTGCGAATTTCCGCATATGCGAAAATGTGCATATGCTAATTTTCGCATTTGCGAATTTTCGCTTATGTTAATTTTTATATATGATAATTTCCGAATATGTAAATTTTCGCATACGCGAATTGTCGCATATGCGAAAATAAAACGATAACATTACGAATATGCGAATATTCGCAGATATATTACGAATATTCGTCCATATATTCGCGAATATTCGCGAATTCGAATATGGCCTATGCCGCTCAACACTAATTATAAATGCGCTGGCTGGGGGTACATTATAAATGCGCCGGCGCTGGGGGGGTACATTATAAATGCGCCGGCGGGGGGTATATATTGATTGATGCACCGGCAGGGGGGATATATTTTTAAATGCGGCAGGGATCATATCTTTATTAATGCACTGCGGGGGGCATATTATAAATTCACTTGGGGTCTAGATATATATAGGCCTTTATGTCGGCCCCCCTGCAGTGTTTTACATCTTGCCCCCCACAGTGCTTTTAATATACATATGGCCCCCTCTGCCACTCACAATGTTCATTTTTTAAACCCTGCGGAGAGCCCTGAATGGCTCCTCGGCACTTGCCATTCAGGGCTCCCTGCGGGGGATTTAAAAATGATAATAAAAACACACGATACATCGCAGGGGAGTGCAGCATGCCGCCAACTCCCCTGCTTAATAACTTCTGATCGCATGGGGTCTCAGAAGTGAGACGCAGTGCGATCAATCCCTCAGCCCCTATACTTCAACCCCCATCATGGAACAGAGTCTGTTCTCATGATGTGGGTTGTAGTACAAACACTAATGTAGCCTCCCCAGCCACCGGCAGACTCCCGCAGCTGGGGAACTACTACTCCCATCATAGAAACAAGTCTGTTCCATGATGGGAGTAGTAGTAGTCACGTTTGTTGGAGTCTGTAGGCAGAGGTATAAAACGGCTTTACATGAAAGATGGTATAACAGGTCTTAACGGATGAATATACCCGTTATTTCATTCGTTATTATACAAACGTTTTTATACAGAAAATGGATGTTTATTAATGGATGAATACTCATAAGGTGAAAGGAGCCTTACATTTACTAGCTCAGTTCGCTGCGGCCGTGGCCCCGCCCCGCCGGCTTGAATGACAGCTTATGTATTTGCTTTGCTCCCTAAGCAGGCGGAGCAGAGCGACTACGTGAGCCAAGGGAACTACTTGCCTGGCAGTTGGGGGGGGGGGGGACTTTATAACTTAATATCTTCACCATCCCTGGGTGTATAAACGTCCCCCGGGGATGGTGAGGATAATGATTTTAGCATATGTAACGCATTGTCAAGCGTTATATATGCTAAAATCTGCTGAATGGTTCCCTTTAATTAAAATGCATGGTCGATGGCGTACATGTAGTTATAGTTACTTCATATACCAAAAAACGTATAAAAAGCGATCAAAAAATCCCATCAAAACAAACAAAGTACTGAAAAATGACAGATCACGGCGCAAAAAGTTAAAATTTTTTAAAAGTAGTAAAACAAAATAAACTTTACAAACTGAACTTTTATCGGAATTGAATGGACTACAAAATAAAGATATAAAGATGTGTTATTTTTACCTAAAAGTGCAATTGGTAGAAACTGAAGTCCCAAAAAAGTAACAAAATTGTGTTTTTTTAATTAATTTCGGCCAACAAATTTTTTTTATCGTAGACTTAATGGTAGCATGAGTGATATTATTTAAAAAAAAACAAGCCCTCTTATGGATCTGTAGGTGCAAAATTGAAAGCGATATAGCTATTAAAAGGAGAGAATGAAAAAGCAAAAGTGTAAAAATGAAGAATTTCTTCGGGGTATGAACTAATCTTGTTAAACGTTTTATTTTTAATTTTTTTGTTGTGTATAACTTTCTACCAGGTTTCAACTTTTTTTTTCTCATCAGTAAAAACACCGGAATTTTTTTTCTAGGCATCACTACTTCCCCCTAGGCATGCTTAAACTATGGCTTAAAAAATGCCATAGTCTCAGCATGCTGCAATTTGGAAAAATTGCCAAATCGCAACAAAACGCAGAGGTCAGGGCAGGGAAAAATTGCAAAGTGATGTTGGCGTTTCCCTATTGACTCCCTGCTAACATCGTGCTGCTGCGTAAGTGGAAACTTATAGGGGAAGAGTTGCTGAGTTGCCCATAGCAACCAATTAGATTGCTTCTTTCATTTTTGAAAAGCCCTCTGAAAAATAAAAAAAAGCAATCTGATTGGTTGCTATAGGCAACACAGCAACTTTTCCTCTTAACAGGTTGTGATAAATCTCCCCCATAGTGTAAAAAATTGTCTTGGCTGTCAGAGATGTCAAATGTTAAGAAATAAATCTCTCACTGCCTCTTTGAATAATAATGTGCCCACATTTCTTTCCATATGGGATCCATGGGATAGATTCACTGATAAGCAACCTCCTTGATTCCTTTGTTCTTCACTTACTCGTGCCTGGATCTTCTCTTGTGCCTGGATCTTAACACTGATCAATGCAAAGCTATGGCTTTGCAGTCATCAGTGTAAAAGATCAGTGTGTGCAGTGTTATAGCCCCCTATGGGAACTATAAAAATGTAATACATGTCATTTAACCCTTTCCCTAATAAAAGTCCAAATCACCCCCCTTTTCCCATAAAAAAAATGTAAATGAAAATAAATATAAACATATGTGGTATGGCTGCGTGCGTAAATGTCCAAACTATAAAAATATATCATTAATTAAACCGCACGGTCAATGGCGTACGCGCAAGAAAATTCCAAAGACCAAAATAACTTATTTTTGTCACTTTTTATATCATGAAAAAATTTTATAAAAAGCGATCAAAAAGTCTGATCAATACAAAAATGGTACTGCTAAAAACTTCAGATCACGGAGCAAAAAATGAGCCCTCATACCATACCATACAATACCATTACCCCATACATGGTAAATTAAAAAGTTAAAGGGGACTGAAGATGACAATTTTAAACATATAAATTTTCCTGCATGTAGTTATGATTTTTCCCAGAAGTACGACAAAATCAAACCTATATAAGTAGGGTATCATTTTAATCATCTGGACCTACAGAATAAAGATAATGTGTCATTTTTACCAAAAAATTTACTGCATAGAAACGTAAACCTCCAAAATTTACAAAATGGCTTTTTTTCTTCAATTTCGTCTCACAATAATTTTTTTTATGTTTTGACAAAAATTTTTGGGTAAAATGACTGACATCACTGCAAAGTTGAATTGGTGGTGCAAAAAATAAGCCATCATATGGATTTTTTGGTGCAAAGTTGAAAGGGTTATGATTTCTAAAAGGAGAAGAGGAAAAAACGAAGCGCAACCGTCACTAGAATTTACCCCCTAAAATTATGCCCAGTATGTGAAAGCTGCTTAGAAGTGTAAGGGTGTGTTCACACAACGAACGTCCCCCAATCTGTATAAACTCTGTTCAGCAAAGCTTGTTGAATGGAACTGCGGAATTCCAGTGCAATTTCTGGGTTCTCTTAACACAGAATTCTGCTGAAGTTCAAGCCTCATTGCGTTCAGTGGGATTCTGCAAAATTTATAGACAGGTCTTTAAATTCCACAATGTGAATGGAACTGCGGAATCCCGTTAAAGTAAATGGGCAGCAAATTTTAACGGAATTTCCAGAGGAATTCTTCCTTGGAACTCTGCTTGGAAATTCTGCTGTGTGAACATAACCTTAATACTGCTATACCTTTGTATTCTTTATCTGTGCCCTTATGGTGCTAAAAAAATTCTTTTGTCCGGAGTCAGCAATAGTCGGCTAGGCATGGCCAGAGGTCCACCATTCGCTGGGCCTCAACACCTCTCTGCTTTACGTCAGAGCTTGGCCCACTGTGGGATTGACACACAGGTCCTCAGCGCATGCATGGTCAGGGTCTCTTCTACGGCACATGGTGCACGCTTCCTCTGCCTCCAATAAAACAGTGCTGGCAAGTCCAGACACTAAAGACAGAGAGCTCTCTAACTGAGGACCTGTGTGTCAATCACACAGCGGGAATTGCGGACCACTGGTCACGCTAACCTGACTGTTGTTGACGCCGGACAAAAGCATTTTTTAGCATCATAAAGGCACAGATAAAGGTATGGCTGCATTACACTACTAAGCATCTTTTACATACTGGGCATAATTTTAGGGGGTACATTATTGTGTCAGTTGTGCTTTGAAATGGTGAAAAAACATGAATATGAAAACCTAAATAGTTTATTATATACTATGGATGTTATTAAGAAATTGCTACTCCTCATGTATCAATACTGTCTCTAAATAGTCCACTTTGTGGACTTGTCAATCTGCTGTTATCTTGGTATACAAAGCACCAAAAATTACACAGTTTCATTTATTCCATCACATTGTATTTTTTTTTTCCTATTTTAGAAAAATTCACCAATCTTTTTATCAAAAGATGGCTGCTAAATATTGACCATTTTATTTACTTATGTACAGTGCATAATATTTTTACATGGTTACAGACTTTCCAAAGGAGATCTTAAGCTCTATATGAGAGTCACAAAGCTACAATCTCTAGGGCAATCTAATGGAAGAAACAATAAAATGTAATATTTTAGTTTATCACTTTAAGGCTTGGTTCAGACATTGTAAAATAAGAGGAAAACAGCTGTATAATAGGTATAATAACTGAGTTATTTTTTTTCTATCTAATAATGTGTTATATTAAAGGCTATGGAAAAGCACCTGTCAATAATTAAAAAAAAAAAAAAAAACTGCATATCCAACATTTTATGTGGGAACCCAGCCCTAAGTCTATAGTAGTTCCAAAGTTTCTGAAAAAATGCAATTTGGATGGCAGTGTAAAGCACAGTATGGCACATTTTCTTATGGAAAAAGAGACAATCTTGGTAGTGTCATGGGCCGTTTCATAGTTGTCATTCACAGTACAGTAGCTTGTTGTTACTCAATATGCATTACTGGCTTTACCAACATATAACTATTGGAATGTTTGTCTAGTGCTGTGCATATCAACACATTATAACTTCTATGCAAGTAATACCATGGCAGATCAAAGTATATACTTACAATAAACAAAGGCACAAGGCTCTGGGAACAGATTCACTGTCTCTCAGCAAATAACATCCATTCTTTCCTCTTCGGAGAAGAAGTTTTTCACAAGTTTTTTTGTTTATGTTTCCGTGGTAGAATGGCAGATCCATTCCGTAATTATTTAAGACAGAAAATCTAGTATACAGGTTGGAACACATGAGTGAAGAAGCTGTGTATTACAGAAATACTTATATCACCTAACCCAGGAAGTTCCTTGGTGTGAATGGCTAGATTCTAGAGTGACCACATATTATGGCAACATAAAGCAAACATCTTTACATGGTGTTTACATTGTGTGAACACCTTTTAGTATAGCTATAGACTGTGTTAAAATTAAAATAAAACTTTTTAACAAAATTAATATGCTTAAAATTGCTCTAATTTTTTTTCTGTCTACGGGCTAATTATTTGCACTGTATTCTGTAGTTTTTATCTGATACCACCAAGGATTGTTGCAATCTGTTCTGGAGCTCACTGATGTCCTGATTGAGGAGTGGGAGGAGATCCTCCAGTATATTATCCATTGTCTTATAAGGTGCATGCCCATACATTGTTGAGTGCATACTGGGATGTGGGGGTCATACACAATATTAAAGGGGTACTCCTCTGGAAAACTTTTTTTTAATCAACTGATGACAGAAAGGTAAACAGATTTGTAAATTACTTCTATAAAAAAATCTTAATCCTTCTAGTATGTGTCAGCTGTTGTATTCTCCATAAGGAAGTCCTTTTCATTTTGAATTTCTTTTCTGTCTGACCACAGTGCTCTCTGCTGACACCTCTGTCCATGTCAGGAACTGTCCAGAGCAGGATAGGTTTGCTATGGGGATTTGCTCCTACTCTGGACAGTTGCTAAAATAGACAGAGGTGTCAGCAGAGAGCACTGTGGTCAGACAGAAAGGACATTTAAAAAGAAAAGAACTTCCTGTGGAGCATACAGCAGCTAATAAGTACTGGAAGGATTATGATTTTTTAATAGAAGTAATTTACAAATCTGTTTAACTTTCTGTCACCAGTTGATAAAAAAAAATATGTTTTCCAGTGGAGTACCTCTTTAAGTCACAATAAGAATTACCCTGAAGAAATTCACGCAAATTGGATCTGCCTGTGATTTAAATGTCTTACTTAGGTTTTTGGAGCGATTTAACCCCTTAGCGACGCAGGGGTTATGTTCTGCGCCAGATCCCATTATGTGAAGCTTCATACCCGGTGGGTCCCGGTTACTATAAGCAACCAGGACCCGCGGCTGATTACGGACATCGCCGATCGGGCTGATGTCTTGTATTAACCCTTTAGATGCTGCAAAGTTGATCGCAGCATCTAAAACGGGAGAAAACAGTTGCCGGTTAGCTCAGTGGGCTGTTCGGGACCGACGTGGTGAAATCGCGGCATCCTGAACAGCTGAGAGGACAGCTAGAGGCTTCTTACCTTGCTTCCTGCCGTCCGATCGTCGCTCTGCTACTTCATGCCGGCTCAGCAGGCTGGAGCAGCAGAGCGCCAATACCACTGATCAATGCTATGCTATGGCATACCGTGTTTCTCCGAAAATAAGACCGGGTCTTATATAAATTTTAGTCACAAAAAAACACACTAGGGCTTATTTTCAGGGTAGGGCTTATTTATTTACGGTTTACGGTTGAACAACATGGGGGGCTGTAGCAGTGTGGAGGATGGGGGGCTGTAGCAGTGTGGAGGATGCCACACCCCCCCATCTTCCACACTGCTACAACCCTCCATCCTCCCACAGCCCTCCATCCTCCACACTCCCGCAGCCCCCCATCTTCTGCACTGCTACAGCCCCCCATCCTCCACACTCCTGCAGCCCCCCCATCCTCCACACTCCCGCAGCCCCCCATCCTCCACACTGCTACAGCCCCCCATCCTCCACACTCCTGCAGCCCCCCATCCTCCACACTCCTGAAGCCCCCATCCTCAACTCTCCTACAGCCCCCCATCCTCCCCTTCCCCCGTCATCCTCCACACTCCTACATTGCCCCCACCCCTCTACAGTGGGGTCTGAGGTCATTACTGGCGGCCGCGGTCTGGATCTGGACCGCGGTCCGCCAGTTGATTACCCCTGGCCTAGGTCTTATTTTCGGGGCTTATATTGCAGCCCACCCTGATAATCCTGCTAGGGCTTACTTTCGGGGTAGGGTTTATTTTCAGGGAAACAGGGTAGCATTGAAAAGTGTATGCAATCCAAAAATTGCATGTGATATTCCCATTAACATTTTTTTTAAATAAAATTAAACATATGTGGTATTGCCGCATGCGTAAATGTCCGAACTATAACAATATAATGTTAATTAAACTGCATGGTCAATGGCGTACACGTAAAAAAGAAGAAATTTCCAAAGTCCAAAATTGCGTATTTTGGTTACTTTGTATACCCTAAAAAATGTATAAAAAGCAATCAAAAAGTCCCATTGAAACAAAAATGGTACTGATAAAGACTTCAGATCATGGCACAAAAAATGAGCCCTCATACATCCCTGTATATTGACCAATAAAAAAGTTATAGGGGTCAAAATGGCGTATTTTTTTCCAATTTTGCCCCACAAATATTTTTTTCTGTTTTCGCCGCAAATTTTTGTGTGAAATGATTGATGTGATTACATAGCAAAATTGGTGGCGCAAAACATAAGCCCTCATATGGTCACATGGGTCTGTAGGTGCAAAATTGAAAGTGTTATGATTTTTAGAAGGTGATGAGAAAAAAAAACGAAAAACCCTGCGTCCTTAAGGGGTTAAAATTCAGCCCTCGGTTAGTTGTTGATTTTGGCTTCCATTGACTATTGAATGTCGTTTTGTTCTCATTTAAATGAACATTTAGTAAATATTTTCTACAAAATTTGCGATCAATCATTCTCTGAGACATAATGTGTAATTTAAGTGTTCCCTTAGTTTTTTTGAGCACTGTATAAATACAACTTAAAGCGTACCTGTCATATCACACAAAAAAAAAATTATGAGTTACTCAGTACCTAATCCTGACCATGAAATCTAATTGTTATGCTTCTGTCACCTATCATTATAAAAATCCCCCTTTTCATTAGCTCACAGTGTTAGAAATCCTCTCAGGGGAAGGGGCGTGTCCCTCCCTTGTGGTGGTGGGAGGTGATTGGTGTGTCTACTAGTGCAGCCTTGTCCATGAGTCATCTCTTGTCCATAACTCATTGACCAGATTATGATTCTGCTGCAGGACTGGTTAGTGTCACAGTTTGTATGGGGATTTTCAGGAGCTGTTTTCTTTATAAAATATTCCACCTTTCGGAGAAGTCACACTTTACGCAACGTGATAGCCTCCAGCAAACTTAAGTCCAAACCTCACAAGGCTAATCCTTCCAACTTTTTATTCATCACTTCGAGCTTTCGCTGCAGTCTACCCAGGTGTAAATGATGATTGCAGATCACACATAAATGCAAGACCTTCACCACAGTCACTGGTGACACATACCAGATCAAATCATTACTCAACTGTGGTTCTCAATACATTGTGTACCTATTACAATGCTCATGCAATTTGCAATATGTGGGGAGAACTATACGTTGCTTCAGAGAGCGCTTCAACAAACACCACAGCAACACTTCGCACGGTTACCTCCTCCACAGTATTTCACGACACATGATGGAGTGTCACAACGGAGACTTTAATCTCATTCAGGCCACTCCCATCGAACAGGTTGCCAAAGATGTGAACCAGAGGTATAGTACTCTACTAAAGAGAGAAAATTTCTGGATTCACACCCTCCGTACTTTATCCCCAGGTGGCTTGAATGAGATGATGGAGTGTAACTTTTAGTTCATATCATAACTAAATATGATAGATGAAATGAGATGTTAGAGTGTCAGCTTAATTTCTAAAGCACATTTCCTAATACGCCAGCTTACTTAGTACCACCGTACTATCCTTTTCGTCTGTATTATCATCTGTTCAATACACATATTCCTTCTCCTTCTGTAATAACATGATTGTTTACATCACTTTATTGGCTTATGCTACTTACTGTATGATTATACTGTATTATTACCATGCTCTATCTTCCCTTCATCACCATACTATAAAATTACATTGATAATGCAATACTACTCATTGCACCACTCTTATTATAGTAGTTCTAACACGTATGTCACGATTCGGCTAGCTGGATGTGGATCCTCTGTGTCAGCGAGGGATTGGCGTGGACCGTGTCGGTAGACCGGTTCTAAGATGCTACTGGTATTCACCAGAGCCCGCCGCAAAGCGGGATGGTCTTGCTGCGGCGGTAGCAACCAGGTCATATCCACCGGCAACGGCTCAACCTCGCTGACTGCTGAGAAGGCGTGGGACAGAAGGGCTAGGCAGAGGCAAGGTCAGACGTAGCAGAAGGTCGGGGCAGGAGGCAAGGTTCGTAGTCAATGTGGATAGCAGAAGATCTGGAAACACAGGCTTTGGACAACACTAAACGCTTTCACTGGCACAAGGCAACAAGATCCGGCAAGGGAGTGCAGGGGAAGTGAGGTATTATAGCCAGGGAGCAGGTGGAAGCTAATTAGGCTAATTGGGCCAGGCACCAATCATTGGTGCACTGGCCCTTTAAATCTTAGAGAGCTGGCGTGTGTGCGCCCTTAGGAGTGGAGCCGCGCGCGCCAGGACATGACAGCCGGGGGCCGGGACAGGTAAGTGACTTGGGATGCGATTCACGAGCGGGCGCGTCCCGCTATGCGAATCGCATCCCCGCCGGCAATGTCAGTTCAGCGCTCCCGGTCAGCGGGTCTGACCGGGGCGCTGCAGAGAGAGGAACGCCGCGAGCGCTCCGGGGAGGAGCAGGGACCCGGAGCGCTCGGCGTAACAGTACCCCCCCCCCCTTAGGTCTCCCCCTTTTTTTGTCCGGCAATTGCTTCACATGGGACGAGGACACTGGGAGCAATTGTAGGGTTTCCTCAAAGGCAGGCAGTACAGCAGGAGTGGGAATGGGGAGGGAGGGCAGAGGGTGAAGCTTGGCACGGGACAGGGTGTCACCAGGACAGGGGCTATGAGGAGGCACGGCACAGTCCCGATAGGCCTTGGGGAGACCAGGCACAGGAGGAGACACTGAGTTCCGACAGACGGGACTGGGAGCAGAGGTGAGGCATTTCTTAAAGCAAGCAGAACCCCAATTCTTGATTTCCCCGGTGGTCCAGTCAAGGGTGGGAGAATGATGCTGGAGCCATGGCAGACCGAGGAGGACTTCAGAGGTGCAGTTGGGAAGGACGAACAATTCAATCTTTTCGTGATGGGGTCCAATGCACATTAAGAGGGGTTTTGTGCGGTAACGCACGGTGCAATCCAATTTAACTCCGTTGACCGAGGAAATGTAGAGCGGCTTGACGAGATGGGTCACCGGGATGCAGAACTTATTCGCCAAAGAGTCCAGAATAAAATTTCCAGAGGCACCAGAGTCCAAGCAGGCCACGGCTGAGAGGGAGGAGTTGGCAGAAGGAGAAATCCGCACGGGCACCGTGAGACGTGGAGAAGCAGACTTCGTACCAAGAGACGCCACACCCACGTGAGCTGGGTGCGTGCGTTTCCCAGACGTGGAGGACGAATAGGGCAATCCACCAAAAAATGTTCGGTACTGGCGCAGTACAGACAAAGATTTTCTTCCCTACGGCGAGTCCTCTCTTCCTGGGTCAGACGAGACCGATCCACTTGCATAGCCTCCTCGGCGGGAGGCACAGGCGTAGATTGCAAAGGATACTGTGGGAGAGGTGCCCAGAGATCTAGGTCTTTTTCCTGGCGGAGCTCCTGGTGTCTCTCAGAAAAACGCATGTCAATGCGGGTGGCCAAATGGATAAGTTCTTGCAGGTTGGCAGGAATCTCTTGTGCGGCCAGCACATCCTTGATGTTACTGGATAGGCCTTTTTTAAAGGTCGCGCAGAGAGCCTCGTTATTCCAAGATAATTCGGAAGCGAGAGTACGAAATTGGATGGCGTACTCGCCTACTGAAGAATTACCCTGGACCAGGTTCAGCAGGGCAGTCTCGGCAGAAGAAGCTCGGGCTGGTTCCTCGAAGACACTACGGAATTCAGCGAAGAAGGACTGGACTGTGGCTGTGGCAGGATCATTGCGGTCCCAGAGCGGTGTGGCCCAAGACAAAGCCTTTCCAGATAGAAGACTCACTACGAACGCCACCTTAGACCGTTCTGAAGGAAATTGGTCCGACAACATCTCCATATGCAGGGAACATTGAGACAAGAAGCCACGGCAGAGTCGGGAGTCCCCATCAAACTTGGTCGGCAGGGACAAGCGGAGGCTAGGAGCGGCCACTCGCTGCGGAGGAGGTGCAGGAGCTGGCGGAGGAGATGGTTGCTGATGTAGCAGTGGCAGAAGTTGCTGTAACGTGGCGGTCAGCTGCGACAGCTGCTGTCCTTGTTGGGCAATTTGCTGCGATTGCTGGGCGACCACCGTGGGTAGGTCAGCGAGACTTGGCAGCGGCACCTCAGCGGGATCCATGGCCGGATCTACTGTCACGATTCGGCTAGCTGGATGTGGATCCTCTGTGTCAGCGAGGGATTGGCGTGGACCGTGTCGGTGGACCGGTTCTAAGATGCTACTGGTATTCACCAGAGCCCGCCGCAAAGCGGGATGGTCTTGCTGCGGTGGTAGCAACCAGGTCGTATCCACCGGCAACGGCTCAACCTCGCTGACTGCTGAGAAGGCGTGGGACAGAAGGACTAGGCAGAGGCAAGGTCAGACGTAGCAGAAGGTCGGGGCAGGCGGCAAGGTTCGTAGTCAATGTGGATAGCAGAAGATCTGGAAACACAGGCTTTGGACAACACTAAACGCTTTCACTGGCACAAGGCAACAAGATCCGGCAAGGGAGTGCAGGGGAAGTGAGGTATTATAGCCAGGGAGCAGGTGGAAGCTAATTAGGCTAATTGGGCCAGGCACCAATCATTGGTGCACTGGCCCTTTAAATCTTAGAGAGCTGGCGCGCGCGCGCCCTAAGGAGCGGAGCCTCGCGCGCCAGGACATGACAGCCGGGGGCCGGGCCAGGTAAGTGACTTGGGATGCGATTCGCGAGCGGGCGCGTCACGCTATGTGAATCGCATCCCCGCCGGCAATGTCAGTGCAGCGCTCCCGGTCAGCGGGTCTGACCGGGGCGCTGCAGAGAGAGGAACGCCGCGAGCGCTCCGGGGAGGAGCAGGGACCCGGAGCGCTCGGCGTAACAACGTACTACACTCATCCATTTATCCCCATTATTAAGATTAATACTCATTATATCTATGCACTATGCCACTTGCTATTATTATGATCATGCTCTTTTGATTACTACATTACTGGCCTCATACTCTGGCCGCTTATTACTAGCTACTGCCTCTTATCCATGCTATATCCATTTTATTCCACTCATTTATTTCACATACATAGATCGGCTCATACACCATTTCTTTTCCACTCATTTGTACTCTAATTTCTGACAAACACGGCTCTTCATTATGTACATACAGCCGCCCGCACTTACACTTGCTCTGTCAGATGCCCAAAGCACCTGTCATCTCTACCACCACGGCAGCTTAGTGCTGATTGGCCATACCGGCCACATGACGGCCGTTCCCCTAGTGACGCATCCTTGACTACATACTAGCCGCGCTATTAACAGCGATCCTTACACTGTATTAATATGTAACCTATGCAATAATTGTTGATTAACTGTTTTCTTTGTATTGTACCTTTTGTTGAATTGTTACTCATACTCTGTTGATGTACCATGGGATGTGATTCGGATTGGGCCCCTCTCACCCGGGTTTGGGTGCCTTTTTTTTTTTTACATATATAAATTCTGTATGCACCTATGTCCTTCATACTTATCTGAAGAAGGGGGAGGCTGTCCGAAATGCGCAATTCTTGTATTACTTCTTGCTAATAAACCTAGGAGTGCTTTGTACTACTACATCCTTGGTTTTGGTTTATTCCTCTTCATCTGGAACCAGCAGTGCCTTATACGGTCCTTTTCCTCTACACGTTCATCACTTCTACCAGGATTGGGTTCCCTTCTTCTGTGATCTTAGGCCGGCAGCAGTTCCTACACCACACTAAACCCCTTAAGTGAGTTGATACGCATGTTTTTACTTGCTCCAAGGTGAGCGGTCACTACCTCAAGGGCTTAATCTGCCCCATGTTTTATTATCTCCAATAGCTTAAGTGATAATACACAAGGCGCCCTCGTGTTGGTCTATTCCTTTTTTTCCCCTATACCAACAAAGGATAATTGATGGTATGGGAGGATTACAGTACCAAGACAGGTTATCAAGCTTGGGGTTATTTAGTTTAGAGAAAAGACGTCTTAGGGGCGATCTGCTCACAACGTACAAATATATGAATGGACAGTACAGAGATCTTATTAATGATCTTTTATACCTAGGCCGGTAACCATGACAAGGGGGCTGTTACGCCGAGCGCTCCGGGTCCCCGCTCCTCCCCGGAGCGCTCGCTACATCCTCGCAATTGCAGCGCCCCGGTCAGACCCGCTGACCGGGTGCGCTGCGATACCTCTCCCAGCCGGGATGCGATTCGCGATGCGGGAGGCGCCCGCTCGCGATGCGCGTCCCGGCTCCCGTACCTGACTCGCTCTCCGTCGGTCTTGTCCCGGCACGCGCGGCCCCTCTCCCTAGGGCGCGCGCGCCGGGTCTCTGCAATTTAAAGGGCCACTGCGCCACTGATTGGCGCAGTTAGCCTAATTAGTGTGTTCACCTGTGCACTCCCTATTTATACCTCACTTCCCCTGCACTCCCTCGCCGGATCTTGTTGCCATCGTGCCAGTGAAAGCGTTTCCTTGTGTGTTCCTAGCCTGTGTTCCAGACCTCCTGCCGTTGCCCCTGACTACGATCCTTGCTGCCTGCCCCGACCTTCTGCTACGTCCGACCTTGCTCTTGTCTACTCCCTTGTACCGCGCCTATCTTCAGCAGTCAGAGAGGTTGAGCCGTTGCTGGTGGATACGACCTGGTTGCTACCGCCGCTGCAAGACCATCCCGCTTTGCGGCGGGCTCTGGTGAATACCAGTAGCAACTTAGAACCGGTCCACCAGCACGGTCCACGCCAATCCCTCTCTGGCACAGAGGATCCACCACCTGCCAGCCGAATCGTGACAGTAGATCCGGCCATGGATCCCGCTGAAGTCCCACTGCCAGTTGTCGCCGACCTCACCACGGTGGTCGCCCAGCAGTCGCAACAGATAACGCAACAAGGCCACCAGCTGTCTCAACTGACCGTGATGCTACAGCAGCTACTACCACAGCTTCAGCAATCATCTCCTCCGCCAGCTCCTGCACCTCCTCCGCAGCGAGTGGCCGCTTCCGGCCTACGATTATCCTTGCCGGATAAATTTGATGGGGACTCTAAGTTTTGCCGTGGCTTTCTTTCGCAATGTTCCCTGCACTTGGAGATGATGTCGGACCAGTTTCCTACTGAAAGGTCTAAGGTGGCTTTCGTAGTCAGCCTTCTGTCTGGGAAAGCTCTGTCATGGGCCACACCGATCTGGGACCGCAATGACCCCGTCACTGCCTCTGTACACTCCTTCTTCACGGAGATTCGAAGTGTCTTTGAGGAACCTGCCCGAGCCTCTTCTGCTGAGACTGCCCTGCTGAACCTGGTCCAGGGTAATTCTTCTGTTGGCGAGTACGCCATCCAATTCCGTACTCTTGCCTCCGAATTATCCTGGAATAATGAGGCCCTCTGCGCGACCTTTAAAAAAGGCCTATCCAGCAACATTAAAGATGTTCTGGCCGCAAGAGAAATTCCTGCTAACCTGCATGAACTTATTCATCTGGCCACCCGCATTGACATGCGTTTTTCCGAAAGGCGTCAGGAGCTCCGCCAGGATATGGACTTTGTTCGCTCAAGGCGTTTTTTCTCCCCTGCTCCTCTCTCCTCTGGTCCTCTGCAATCCGTTCCTGTGCCTCCCGCCGTGGAGGCTATGCAAGTTGACCGGTCTCGCTTGACACCTCAAGAGAGGACACGACGCCGCATGGAGAATCTGTGCCTGTACTGTGCCGGTACTGAACACTTCCTGAAGGATTGTCCTATCCGTCCTCCCCGCCTGGAAAGACGTACGCTGACTCCGCACAAAGGTCAGGCAGTTCTTGATGTCAACTCTGCTTCTCCACGCCTTACTGTGCCTGTGCGAATATCATCCTCTACCTTCTCCTTCTCTGCTATGGCATTCTTGGATTCCGGATCTGCAGGAAATTTTATTTTGGCCTCTCTCATCAACAGGTTCAACATCCCAGTGACCAGTCTCGCCAGACCCCTCTACATCAATTGTGTTAACAATGAAAGATTGGACTGTACCGTGCGTTACCGCACGGAACCTCTCCTAATGTGCATCGGACCTCATCACGAAAAAATTTAGTTTTTGGTCCTCTCCAACTGCACTTCCGAAATTCTTCTTGGATTACCGTGGCTTCAACGCCATTCCCCAACCCTTGATTGGTCCACAGGAGAAATCAAGAGCTGGGGTACCTCTTGTTTCAAGGACTGTCTTAAACCGGTTCCCTGTACTCCCTGCCGTGACCCTGTGGTTCCCCCTGTAACCGGTCTTCCTAAGGCTTATATGGACTATGCTGACGTGTTTTGCAAAAAGCAAGCTGAGACTTTACCTCCTCACAGGCCTTATGACTGTCCTATTGACCTCCTCCCGGGTACTACTCCACCCCGGGGCAGAATTTATCCTCTGTCTGCTCCAGAGACTCTTGCTATGTCTGAATACATCCAGGAAAATTTAAAAAAGGGGTTTATCCGCAAATCCTCCTCTCCTGCCGGAGCTGGATTTTTCTTTGTGTCCAAAAAAGATGGCTCCCTACGTCCTTGCATTGATTACCGCGGACTTAATAAAATCACGGTAAAGAACCGCTACCCCCTACCTCTTATCTCAGAACTCTTTGATCGCCTTCAAGGTGCCCACATCTTTACCAAACTGGACTTAAGAGGTGCTTATAATCTCATCCGCATCAGGGAGGGGGACGAATGGAAGACTGCATTTAACACCAGAGATGGACACTTTGAGTATCTGGTCATGCCCTTTGGCCTGTGCAACGCCCCTGCCGTCTTCCAAGACTTTGTTAATGAAATTTTTCGTGATCTCTTATATTCCTGTGTTGTGGTTTATCTGGACGATATTCTGATTTTTTCTGCCAACTTAGAAGAACACCTCCAACATGTCCGCATGGTTCTTCAGAGACTTCGAGACAATCAACTTTATGCCAAAATGGAGAAATGTCTGTTTGAATGCCAATCTCTTCCTTTCCTAGGATACTTGGTCTCTGGCCAGGGATTACAAATGGACCCAGACAAACTCTCTGCCGTCTTAGATTGGCCACGCCCCTCCGGACTCCGTGCTATCCAACGTTTTTTGGGGTTCGCCAATTATTACAGACAATTTATTCCACACTTTTCCACTATTGTGGCTCCTATCGTGGCTTTAACCAAGAAAAATGCCAATCCCAAGTCCTGGTCTCCCCAAGCGGAAGACGCATTTAAACGTCTCAAGTCTGCCTTTTCTTCTGCTCCCGTGCTCTCCAGACCTGACCCATCTAAACCCTTCCTATTGGAGGTAGATGCCTCCTCAGTGGGAGCTGGAGCTGTCCTTCTACAAAAAAATCCTTCCGGGCATGCTGTTACTTGTGTTTTTTTTTCTAGGACCTTCTCTCCGGCGGAGAGGAACTACTCCATCGAGGATCGAGAATTACTGGCCATTAAATTGGCGCTTGAGGAATGGAGGCATCTGCTGGAGGGATCAAAATTTCCTGTTATCATATACACCGATCACAAGAATCTCTCCTATCTCCAGTCTGCCCAACGGCTGAACCCTCGCCAGGCCAGGTGGTCGTTGTTCTTTGCCCGTTTTAACTTTGAAATTCACTTTCGCCCTGCCGACAAGAACATTAGGGCCGATGCCCTCTCTCGTTCCTCGGATGCCTCGGAAGTAGAGGTCTCTCCGCAACACATCATTCCTCCTGACTGTCTGATCTCCACTTCTCCAGCCTCCATCAGGCAAACTCCTCCAGGGAAGACCTTCGTTTCTCCACGCCAACGTCTCGGGATTCTCAAATGGGGACACTCCTCCCACCTCGCAGGCCATGCGGGCATCAAAAAATCCTTGCAACTCATCTCTCGTTTCTATTGGTGGCCGACTCTAGAGACGGATGTTGTTGATTTTGTGCGGGCCTGTACTGTCTGTGCCCGGGATAAGACTCCTCGCCAGAAACCTGCTGGTCTCCTTCATCCTCTGCCTGTCCCCGAACAGCCTTGGTCACTGATTGGTATGGACTTTATTACAGACTTACCCCCATCCCGGGCAACACTGTTGTTTGGGTGGTCGTTGATCGATTTTCCAAGATGGCACATTTTATTCCTCTTCCTGGTCTTCCTTCAGCGCCTCAGTTGGCAAAACAATTTTTTGTACACATTTTTCGTCTTCACGGTTTGCCCACGCAGATCGTCTCGGATAGAGGCGTCCAATTCGTGTCTAAATTCTGGAGGGCCCTCTGTAAACAGCTCAAGATTAAATTAAACTTCTCTTCTTCTTATCATCCCCAATCCAATGGGCAAGTAGAAAGAATTAACCAGGTCCTGGGTGACTATTTACGGCATTTTGTTTCCTCCCGCCAGGATGACTGGGCAGATCTTCTACCATGGGCCGAATTCTCATACAACTTCAGAGTCTCAGAATCTTCTGCTAAGTCCCCATTTTTCGTGGTGTACGGCCGTCACCCTCTTCCCCCCCTCCCTACTCCCTTGCCCTCTGGTTTGCCCGCTGTGGATGAAGTGACTCGTGATCTTTCCACCATATGGAAAGAGACCCAAAATTCTCTTTTACAGGCTTCATCCCGCATGAAAAGGTTTGCCGATAAGAAAAGAAGAACTCCCCCCATTTTTGCGCCCGGAGACAAGGTATGGCTCTCCGCTAAATATGTCCGCTTTCGTGTCCCCAGTTACAAACTGGGACCACGCTATCTTGGTCCTTTCAAAGTCTTGTGCCAGATTAATCCTGTCTCTTACAAACTCCTTCTTCCTCCTTCTCTCCGTATTCCCAATGCCTTCCATGTCTCTCTCCTTAAACCACTCATCATTAACCGCTTCTCTCCCAAACTTGTTTCTCCCACTCCTGTTTCCGGCTCTTCTGACGTCTTCTCCGTGAAGGAGATTCTGGCCTCCAAAACGGTCAGAGGGAAAAAATTCTTCTTGGTGGATTGGGAAGGCTGTGGTCCAGAAGAGAGATCCTGGGAACCTGAGGACAACATCCTAGACAAAAGTCTTGTCCTCAGGTTCTCAGGCTCCAAGAAGAGGGGGAGACCCAAGGGGGGGGTACTGTTACGCCGAGCGCTCCGGGTCCCCGCTCCTCCCCGGAGCGCTCGCTACATCCTCGCAATTGCAGCACTCCGGTCAGACCCGCTGACCGGGTGCGCTGCGATACCTCTCCCAGCCGGGATGCGATTCGCGATGCGGGAGGCGCCCGCTCGCGATGCGCGTCCCGGCTCCCGTACCTGACTCGCTCTCCGTCGGTCTTGTCCCGGCACGCGCGGCCCCGCTCCCTAGGGCGCGCGCGCGCCGGGTCTCTGCAATTTAAAGGGCCACTGATTGGCGCAGTTAGCCTAATTAGTGTGTTCACCTGTGCACTCCCTATTTATACCTCACTTCCCCTGCACTCCCTCGCCGGATCTTGTTGCCATCGTGCCAGTGAAAGCGTTTCCTTGTGTGTTCCTAGCCTGTGTTCCAGACCTCCTGCCGTTGCCCCTGACTACGATCCTTGCTACCTGCCCCGACCTTCTGCTACGGCCGACCTTGCTCTTGTCTACTCCCTTGTACCGCGCCTATCTTCAGCAGTCAGAGAGGTTGAGCCGTTGCTGGTGGATACGACCTGGTTGCTACCGCCGCTGCAAGACCATCCCGCTTTGCGGCGGGCTCTGGTGAATACCAGTAGCAACTTAGAACCGGTCCACCAGCACGGTCCACGCCAATCCCTCTCTGGCACAGAGGATCCACCACCTGCCAGCCGAATCGTGACAGTGGCATCCTCTATGTGTAGAGAAATGAAGATTTCACCATCATCACAAACAGAGATTCTTTACTGTAAGAGCATTGAGGCTATAGAACTCTGATGTTGTGATGTCTGACTCAATACACACGTTCAAGGGGGCCTGGATGTTTTTCTGGAAAAAAATATAATATTACAGGTTATGGATACTAGATTTATGGGGATAGAACGTTGATCCAGGGGTTTATTCTGATCGCCATATTGGGCTTGGGAAGGAATATTTATTTTGTCATGGGCCAATTTGCATAAGCCTCATTGGGGGTGGGGGGGCCTTCCTCTGGATCAACACAGTAGGGTTTTAGGTTGAAGTCGATTGACTCTTGTCTTTTTTCAACCTCACAAACTAAGTTACTATGTATGTTACTAGCTAAGATATGTTTATTGTGCTTTTCAATAAAGGGAGATTTTGTTTTTAAATGGGCGCTGTCAAATACCCCAAAAAATATATATGTTGTACATCTTGGCAAAACATTAACGTTTCTAATACACTTCATGAGAAAAATGTATTTTCTTTTTATAGAAATCATGGCTTATAAAATCAAGGCTTTGTCCAAGCTGAAGCACAGGCATGGACAAGGTCCAGTAAGTGAGGGTGGGCTAGCACTCCTCTGTGCTCTCTCCTGTCTGATAGGACTCCTCTGTGCTCTCTCCTGTCTGATAGTACTCCTCTGTGCTCTCTCCTGTCTGATAGTACACCTATGTGCTCTCTTCTGTCTGATAGTACTCCTCTGTGCTCTCTCCTGTCTGATAGGACTCTTTTGTGCTCTCTCCTGTCTGATAGGACTCCTCTGTGCTCTCTCCTGTCTGAAAGGACTCCTCTGTGCTCCCTCCTTTCTGATAGGACTCCTCTATGCTCTCTCCTGTCTCATAGTACTCCTCTGTGCTCTCTCCTGTCTGATAGTACTCCTGTGCTCTCTCCTATCTGATAGTACTGCTCTGTTCTCTCTCCTATCTGATAGTACTCCTCTGTGCTCTCTCCTATCTGATAGTACTCCAATGTGCTCTCTCCTGTCTGACAGTACTCCAATGTGCTCTATCCTGTCTGATAGTGCTCCTCTGTGCTCTATCCTGTGTGATAGTACTCCTCTGTGCTCTCTCCTGTCTGATAGTACTCCTCTGTGCACTCTCCTATCTGATAGTACTCCTCTGTGCCTCTCCTGTCTGATAGAACTCCTCTGTGCTCTCCCCTGTCTGATAGCACTCCTCTGTGTTCTCTCCTATCGGATATTACTCCTCTGTGCTCTCTCCTATCTGATTATACTCCTCTGTGCTATCTCCTGCCTGGTAGTACTTCTCTGTGCTTTCTCCTGTCCTATCAGACAGGGGAGCACAGAGGAGTGCAAGCCCATCCGCACTTACTGGACTTTGTCCATACCTGTGCTTCTGGAAAAAACTTCACACATTTCTCTGTAGTATATCTATAGTATTCAGCAGCTGATAACTACTGGAATGTAGTTTTTTTTTACCCTATCACCCATGACAGCGCTCCTGGAGAGGACCTCCCACCGTGGGACAGGAAACCTGGATATAAATTTGGACCTCTTTCCTCTCCACCCTCAGTTCAGCTTTCCTGTCCTACGGATAGGAGGTCTGTACGTTTTTCTGACCTCTTTCCATAGGTTGAGCTGCGGGGTCCCCGTTGCCTTGGGTTGTGAGGGGTTTCCCGGCCGCGGGAGCCACAGGCATGTCTGCTGTGGGGTCGGGCAGTGTCCGGCTCGGGGTTTGGTGGTGTTCCCTTTAGGGGGAGCACTGTGGAGTCTGCGGGTTGGCTGGCCAGCGCTCCCGTCTCTGCGCGTCCTCCGTGTGTATGCACGCATGTGACTGGAGGCACGGCGCACAGTGATGACGTTTGGCCCAGCAACCCTGGGAAACGTGTCACATCCAGGGGATGCGCAGGCGGCGTGGCGCGCAAAGATTTATAAGAGAAGCGAATTCCGGAGCCGGGCATCTGTTGCATCTCCCGCGTCCAGAGATCACTCTGACCGCAGCAGCCAGCTTCTGCACCGGTGCAGTTTTCCATACTGCAGTGGATCTTGAAGTGGTGCCTGAAATCCAGTTCTGCTCCCAAACCGAAGACCTTCTCCAGCATACCTGAGCCTGGGAGGTGGACGCGCTTCCTTGGGTGAGACCTTTCCATGTTTTCATTGTTTATGATCTAATTGGGGTTATCATGTGCTTTGTTGTAGGCAGATAAAAGCTCAGCTGAGGCCCCTAGGAAAGTGTCATCTAAAACTCATAATATAGATTGTGCGCAATATAGAGGTCCGCTAGATCCCTCATTTAAAAGAGCCATCTGTCCGTCCTGTGTAGACGCTCTAGTTGCCCAGGAATCCTCCTCTTTAGTGCTAACCATCAAAAAAATGATGAGCTTAAAAATTCTCTACAGAACTTAGGTCTTGCAAAGGATAAGGATCTGGCCGTTCTTCCTGCCCCATTATCTCAATCCCCTCCACATGAGTCCAATATAGGAGAAGAAGGGGAAGTCTTATCTTCTGACAAAGATATAGAAGATTCGAGTACTATATCTTGGATTACCCGTGAGGATATGGAGCAATTTATTAAGGCCATCTGTATTACCATGAATGTGGAATAAAGTAAATAGCTTTTGTCAGCTGAGGATGCGCTCTATGAGGGTCTAGGTCCTAAGGACAGGCGCACTTTCAGCCTCCAGAACAAAGTTAAAGCCCTTATTGATAAGGAATTGAGTCAGCCGTACAAGAATTCCTACCTTACTAAACACCTAAAGAGAAAATATCCCTTTGAGGAAGAAGTCACAAGGAATAGGGATAGAGCCCCCCTTATTGATGCGCCTGTGGCGAAGATTTTTAAACAAAATTGCTCTACCTTTTGAGGATCTTGGCTCTCTCTCTGACCCCATGGATAGAAAAGCTGATTTATTCAATAAGAATTGATAAGATAAGATTTGCTGAAGCTTGGGGGACTATTTCCTCAAGCCCCTGGGTCCTAAATACCATCTCCTCGGGACTCCTCCTGGAGTTCAAGTCAATTCCCCCAGACAGGTACTTCCCTACTGGAGTGATGACCGATTCGCAGAAACAATCGACAATGTGTCTAGAGGTCAAGTCCCTCCTGCAAAACATGGTTCTTGTCCCAGTCCCCCAATCAGAAGAAAAGCAGGGATTTTATTCCTCCCTTTTTCTAGTGAAAATACCCTCAGGAGCATTCAGGGTAATCATCAATCTCAAAGCCCTGAACAAGTTCCTATCTTACAAGATATTCCGTATGGGGTCAATCAAATCGACCGTCAGTCTTCTATTCCCAAACTCTGTGATGGCATCAGTCAATTTAGAGGATGCTCACTATCACATGCCAATCCATTCCTCCCATCAAAAGTTCCTCAGAGTAGCAGTGTTCTTAGAGGGGAAATGGGTCCACCTTCAATATACAGCTCTACCTTTCGGGGTATCTCAAGCACCCAGAGTGTTTACAAAAGTGATGGCGGAGACAGTTGCCTTTATCAAAACAAAGGACATTCTTATAGTTCCATATCTGGACGATTTTTTTATTGTGGCGAGTTGAGAAGATCTGCTCATCCAACAGATACAGTCTGTAAGTTCAATCCTCAAATTCCTAGGTTGGAACCTGAACCTAAAAAAATCCTGTCTTGTTCCCTTCAGGACCTGTCAGTTTTTTTTGGGATATCCCTGAACATTACCGCACTTCTTGTCTAAAGTAGTATCTGATTTTCACCAAAACAAGACATTATCCTCCCTTCCTTATGTGACAATCCTTCTAATGATAAAGAAAAACATTTTCATAATCTAGATGTAAGTAGGTGTTTAATCACTTATATTGATTCTACAATTTTTTTTCGTACATCTGAAAACCTTCTTTCACAGTTTTCTGGTCCTAATAAGGGCAAAGCTGCCTCTAGATCCACTATTAGTAGGTGGATTAGACTTGCCATTAATATGGCTTATGAGGCAAAAAGTCAGGACCCCCCTTCTTTTTTTAAAGCTCATCCCACAAGGGCAGTTGCCGCACCTTGGGTGGAAAAAGCTGACACTTCCATAGATCAAATTTGTAGGGCAGCCACCTGGTCATCTAGCCATATACCTTTTTGAGGCACTACAGGTTTCACCTGGAACCAGTTGCCGATCTAAGTTTCGGTCGCAAGGTTCTTCAGGCTGCTGTCCCACCCCTAGTCACTTCTATTCTAGTCTCCAGGGGTGCTGTCATGGGTGATAGGGTAAATATGGATTACTTACAGGTAATCTGTTTTTCGAGAACCCATGACAGCACCCCTCAGTTATCCCTCCCTTTTATTTTTGTGCATTTTATATTGTATTTTCTCTGTGCATGTTGTTCTTGTCACGATGCCGGCTGGCAGGTAGTGGATCCTCTGTGCCAGAGAGGGATTGGCGTGGACCGTGCTAGAGGATCGGTTCTAAGTCACTACTGGTTTTCACCAGAGCCCGCCGCAAAGCGGGATGGTCTTGCTGCGGCGGTAGTGACCAGGTCGTATCCCCTAGCAACGGCTCAACCTCTCTGGCTGCTGAAGATAGGCGCGGTACAAGGGAGTAGACAGAAGCAAGGTCGGACGTAGCAGAAGGTCGGGGCAGGCAGCAAGGATCGTAGTCAGGGGCAACGGCAGAAGGTCTGGAATCACAGGCAAGGAACACACAAGGAACGCTTTCACTGGCACTAGGGCAACAAGATCCGGCGAGGGAGTGAAGGGGAAGTGAGGTGATATAGGGAAGTGCACAGGTGTAAACACTAATTGGAACCACTGCACCAATCAGCGGTGCAGTGGCCCTTTAAATCGCAAAGACCCGGCGCGCGCGCGCCCTAGGGAGCGGGGCCGCGCGCGCCGGGACAGAACTGACGGGGAGCGAGTAAGGTACGGGAGCCGGGGTGCGCATCGCGAGCGGGCGCTACCCGCATCGCGAATCGCATCCCGGCCGGAGGTAGTAACGCAGCGCCCCGGGTCCGTGGAACCGACCGGGGCGCTGCAGTGAGGGAAGTGTAGCGAGCGCTCCGGGGAGGAGCGGGGACCCGGAGCGCTCGGCGTAACAGTACCCCCCCCCTTGGGTCTCCCCCTCTTCTTGGGGCCTGAGAACCTGAGGATCAGACTTTTGTCCAGGATATTGTCCTCAGGTTCCCAGGACCTCTCTTCAGGACCACAACCCTCCCAATCCACTAAAAAAAAAGTTCTTCCCCTGACCTTTTTAGAGGCCAAAATCTCTTTGACAGAGAAGATGTCCGAGGAGCCGGAAACAGGAGTGGGAGGAACAGATTTAGGAGAAAAACGGTTGAGGATGAGAGGTTTAAGAAGAGAGACGTGAAAGGCATTAGGGATACGAAGAGAAGGAGGAAGAAGAAGTTTGTAAGAGACAGGATTAATTTGACACAAAACTTTAAAAGGACCAAGATAGCGTGGTCCCAACTTATAGCTCGGGACACGGAAACGGACATATTTAGCGGAGAGCCATACCTTGTCTCCAGGGGAAAAAATGGGAGGAGCTCTTCTTTTCTTATCTGCGAATCTCTTCATGCGAGAAGAAGCCTGTAAGAGAGAATTTTGGGTCTCTTTCCATATGGTGGAAAGATCACGAGAAATTTCATCCACAGCGGGCAGACCAGAGGGCAAGGGGGTAGGGAGGGGGGGAAGAGGGTGACGGCCGTACACCACGAAAAACGGAGATTTGGAGGAAGATTCAGAGATTCTGAAATTATACGAGAATTCGGCCCAAGGTAGAAGATCTGCCCAGTCATCCTGGCGGGAGGAAACAAAATGTCGTAAATAGTCACCCAAGATCTGGTTAATTCTCTCTACTTGTCCATTGGATTGAGGATGGTATGCAGAAGAAAAATTTAATTTAATCTTGAGTTGTTTACAGAGAGCCCTCCAGAATTTAGACACAAATTGGACGCCTCTATCCGAGACGATCTGTGTAGGCAACCCGTGAAGACGAAAAATGTGTACAAAAAATTGTTTAGCCAACTGAGGCGCTGAAGGAAGACCAGGAAGAGGGATGAAATGTGCCATTTTGGAGAATCGATCAACGACCACCCAAATAACAGTGTTGCCATGGGATGGGGGTAAGTCAGTAATAAAATCCATACCAATCAGAGACCAAGGTTGTTCGGGGACAGGTAGAGGATGAAGAAAACCAGCGGGCTTCTGGCGAGGAGTCTTATCCCGGGCACAGATAGTGCAGGCTCGCACAAAGTCCACCACATCAGTCTCTAGAGTCGGCCACCAATAGAAGCGAGAGATGAGTTGCACAGATTTCTTGATGCCCGCATGACCTGCGAGATGGGAGGAGTGACCCCATTTGAGGATCCCAAGGCGTTGGCGTGGAGAAACAAAGGTCTTTCCTGGAGGAGTTTGCCTGATGGAGGCTGGAGAAGTGGAAATCAGGCAGTCAGGAGGAATGATGTGTTGAGGAGAGAGTTCAATTTCAGAGGCATCTGAGGAACGAGAGAGAGCATCGGCCCTAATGTTTTTATCAGCAGGCCGAAAGTGAATTTCAAAATTAAATCGGGCAAAGAACAGAGACCACCTGGCCTGACGAGGATTCAGCCGTTGGGCAGACTGGAGGTAGGAGAGGTTCTTGTGATCGGTGTAAATAATAACTGGAAATCTTGATCCCTCCAGCAGATGCCTCCATTCCTCAAGTGCTAATTTAATGGCTAGAAGCTCTCGATCCCCGATGGAGTAGTTCCTCTCCGCCGGAGAGAAGGTCCTGGAAAAAAAACCACAAGTAACAGCATGCCCGGAAGAGTTTTTTTGTAGAAGGACAGCTCCAGCTCCCACTGAGGAGGCATCAACCTCCAATAGGAAGGGTTTAGATGGGTCAGGTCTGGAGAGCACGGGAGCCGAAGAAAAGGCAGACTTGAGTCGTTTAAAGGCGTCTTCCGCTTGAGGAGGCCAAGACTTGGGATCGGCATTTTTTTTTGTTAAAGCCACAATAGGAGCCACAATGGTAGAAAAATGTGGAATAAATTGCCTGTAATAATTGGCGAACCCCAAAAAACGTTGGATGGCACGGAGTCCGGAGGGGCGTGGCCAATCTAAGACGGCAGAGAGTTTATCTGGGTCCATTTGTAGTCCCTGGCCAGAGACCAAGTATCCTAGAAAAGGAAGAGATTGGCATTCAAACAGACATTTCTCTATTTTGGCATAGAGTTGATTATCACGAAGTCTCTGAAGAACCATACGGACATGCTGGCGGTGTTCTTCAAGATTGGCAGAAAAAATCAGGATATCGTCCAGATATACAACAACACAGGAGTATAGTAGATCACGAAAAATTTCATTAACAAAGTCTTGGAAGACGGCAGGGGCGTTGCATAGACCAAAGGGCATGACCAGATACTCAAAGTGTCCATCTCTGGTGTTAAATGCCGTTTTCCATTCATCCCCCTCTCTGATGCGGATGAGATTATAAGCACCTCTTAAGTCCAGTTTGGTAAAAATATGGGCACCTTGGAGACGATCAAAGAGTTCAGAGATGAGGGGTAGGGGGTAGCGGTTCTTAACCGTGATTTTATTAAGACCGCGGTAGTCAATGCAAGGACGTAGAGAGCCATCTTTTTTGGACACAAAGAAAAATCCGGCTCCGGCAGGAGAGGAGGATTTACGGATAAAGCCCTTTTTTAAATTTTCTTGGACGTATTCAGACATGGCAAGAGTCTCTGGGACGGACAGAGGATAGATTCTGCCCCGGGGTGGAGTAGTGCCCGGGAGGAGGTCAATGGGACAATCATAAGGCCTGTGAGGAGGTAGAGTCTCAGCTTGTTTTTTGCAAAAAACGTCCGCAAAGTCCATATAGGCCTTAGGGAGACCGGTTACATGAGGAAGCACAGGGACACGGCAAGGTTTACTGGGAACCGGTTTTAAGCAGTCCTTGGAACAAGAGGGCCCCCAACTCTTGATCTCCCCAGTGGACCAATCCAGGATTGGGGAATGGAGTTGAAGCCAGGGAAGTCCAAGAAGGATTTCAGAAGTGCAATTGGGGAGGACCAACAGTTCAATCCTCTCGTGATGAGATCCGATGCACATTAGAAGGGGCTCCGTGCGGAAACGTATAGTACAGTCCAATCTTTCATTGTTTACACAATTGATGTAGAGGGGTCTGGCGAGACTGGTCACCGGGATGTTGAACCTGTTGACGAGAGAGGCTAAGATGAAATTTCCTGCAGATCCAGAGTCCAGGAAGGCCACAGCAGAGAAGGAGAAGGCAGAGGCAGACATCCGCACAGGCACAGTAAGACGTGGAGAAGCAGAGTAGACATCAAGGACTGTCTCACCTTTGTGCGGAGTCAGCGGACGTCTTTCCAGGCGGGGAGGACGGATAGGACAATCCTTCAGGAAGTGTTCGGTACTAGCACAGTACAGGCAGAGATTCTCCATGCGGCGTCGTGTCCTCTCTTGGGGTGTCAGGCGAGACCGGTCGACCTGCATAGCCTCCACGGCGGGAGGCACAGGAACAGATTGCAGGGGACCAGAGGAGAGAGGAGCCGGGGAGAAGAAACGCCTCGTGCGAACAGAGTCCATATCCTGGCGGAGCTCCTGACGCCGTTCGGAAAAACGCATGTCAATGCGAGTGGCAAGATGGATGAGTTCATGTAGGTTAGCAGGGATTTCTCGTGCGGCCAGAACATCTTTAATGTTGCTGGATAGGCCTTTTTTAAAGGTCGCGCAGAGTGCCTCATTATTCCAGGATAATTCTGAAGCAAGGGTACGGAACTGTACGGCATACTCGCCAACGGAAGAATTACCCTGGACCAGGTTCAACAGGGCAGTCTCAGCAGAAGAGGCTCGGGCAGGTTCCTCAAAGACACTTCGAATTTCCGAGAAGAAGGAGTGTACAGAGGCAGTGACGGGGTCATTGCGGTCCCAGAGCGGTGTGGCCCAAGCCAGGGCTTTTCCAGACAGCAGGCTGACTACGAAAGCCACCTTAGACCTTTCAGTGGGGAACTGGTCCGACATCATCTCCAAGTGTAATGAACATTGGGAAAGAAAGCCACGGCAAAACTTAGAGTCCCCATCAAATTTATCCGGCAAGGATAGTCGTATTCCAGAAGCGGCCACTCGCTGCGGAGGAGGTACAGGAGCTGGCGGAGGAGATGATTGCTGGAGCTGTGGTAGTAACTGTTGTAGCATAACAGTCAGTTGAGACAGCTGTTGGCCTTGTTGCGCAATCTGTTGTGACTGCTGGGCGACCACCGTGGTGAGGTCAGCGACAACTGGCAGAGGAACTTCAGCGGGATCCATGGCCGGATCTACTGTCACGATGCCGGCTGGCAGGTAGTGGATCCTCTGTGCCAGAGAGGGATTGGCGTGGACCGTGCTAGAGGATCGGTTCTAAGTCACTACTGGTTTTCACCAGAGCCCGCCGCAAAGCGGGATGGTCTTGCTGCGGCGGTAGTGACCAGGTCGTATCCCCTAGCAACGGCTCAACCTCTCTGGCTGCTGAAGATAGGCGCGGTACAAGGGAGTAGACAGAAGCAAGGTCGGACGTAGCAGAAGGTCGGGGCAGGCAGCAAGGATCGTAGTCAGGGGCAACGGCAGAAGGTCTGGAATCACAGGCAAGGAACACACAAGGAACGCTTTCACTGGCACTAGGGCAACAAGATCCGGCGAGGGAGTGAAGGGGAAGTGAGGTGATATAGGGAAGTGCACAGGTGTAAACACTAATTGGAACCACTGCACCAATCAGCGGTGCAGTGGCCCTTTAAATCGCAAAGACCCGGCGCGCGCGCGCCCTAGGGAGCGGGGCCGCGCGCGCCGGGACAGAACTGACGGGGAGCGAGTAAGGTACGGGAGCCGGGGTGCGCATCGCGAGCGGGCGCTACCCGCATCGCGAATCGCATCCCGGCCGGAGGTAGTAACGCAGCGCCCCGGGTCCGTGGAACCGACCGGGGCGCTGCAGTGAGGGAAGTGTAGCGAGCGCTCCGGGGAGGAGCGGGGACCCGGAGCGCTCGGCGTAACAGTTCTACCTCTTGCTCCAGAGGTATAATTGAACTGAGGGTGGAGAGGAAGGTGGTCCAAATTTTTATCCAGGTTTCCTGTCCCACGGTGAGAGGTCCTCTCCACGGGTGCTGTTATGGGTTCTCGAAAAACAGATTACCGGTAAGTAATCCATATTTCCACCGGAGTTCCCATTTAAGGCGTCAGGTTTGAGTGCAGTTGGAGGGCACTTTAGTCTTTATGTGCAATAGATTTAATTGCTGCTACTGCTTTATTGTATCTCCCAGTTTTGCAGGATCATTTTGTAGGGGAATGATCAGGGAAGTCCTCTGTTGTGACTACCTGTTGAAGAATGAGGGATGCTTTGGAGAGTTCTCTGCTTTGACTGCCTGTTGATGAGAGAATACTGTAAATACTTGTAGTGTTTTGTGACTGGTACCTAACCTTTGACATCTGTTAGGCAGGGTTTGAAGCTGCTGACAGGTTCTTTTTAAAATTCTCATTGTGCTTTGGAAATTAATACCGTCTGCAGTTCATGTGCATTCCAGATATAAAACTTTTACACATTTCCTGTTTTTGTTCACTCCGGATATTTGAGGTTGAGTCTAAATATAAGTGAAGCTTGTTGAAAGGTGCGATCTTTTTTAGCCACAGTTTCCTGATTTTATAAAATTGAAAATACTTTAAAAAGTACCTGTCATCAAACAATATTTTCTAAACTAACTCAGATTATATTCCCTAACTACTCCTAACACCCCTCCTGCCCTTAAAAAAATTCCCAAGCTTTAAAAAGCTCTGTATCATACCTTTCCCCTTGCTCACATTTTCTCCGGCAGGAGAAAATAGGCGTTCCCCAGCAGATGAGACATCACTGAAGCCTGTGAGAGCTGTGCCTCGCCATGTCCCGCATGCAGTTTGGTCTCCTGCCAGACCGGGAGGAGACCAAACTAATTGTTTGATTTACACAGTGAACATAACAAAGCCACCTAGTGGCCGTTCTTTCAATCACATTAAAGACATATATAAGTTGAGAATTTTAACAGCATGTAAATAGCAAAGGAACAATATATTAAAAGTTTAGTTTGGTGACAGGCACTCTTTTAGTTGGAGGTTACATTTGTAAAATTTTTCTTCTTGAACATCACATATAATCCAGTAATGCATTTCAGATATCTATAAATATCTTCTGGTAGAAACTTCAGAGGTGTTAAAGGAATTCTCCATGTTTTCGTAGAATTCTTATTTATTGCTTAAAGGATTTTTCTGGGTTCATATGATTGAATGACTATCCTCAGGATAGGCTCTCTATTGCTGATTGGTGGGGTGCCAACACCTGGAAACCCTGCCATTTAGATGTTCGGTGCCTGCACTGCATAGTGTATGGAGCCAAAAACAATTGACCCTGTTTACTGTGTAGTGATGATGCCACTTTACTGCGGCTCAGCTCCCTTTTAAAGGGGTACTCTGCCCCTAGCATCTTATCCCCTATAGAAAGGATAGGGGATAAGATGTCAGATCGATGGGGTCCCGCGGCTGGGGATCTCGGCTGCAGCACCCCGCTATCATTACTGCACAGAACAAACTCGCTCTGTGCGTAATGACTGGCAATACAGGGGCCGGAGCATCGTGACATGACGGCTCCACCCCCCTCGTGACATCACGCCCCGCCCCCTCAATACAAGTCTATGGGAGGGGGCGTGATGTCCGCCACGCCCTCTCCCATAGACTTGTATTGCAGGGGCGGGCCGTGACGTCATGAGGGGGCGGAGCCGTGATGTCACGATGCCCCTGTATTGCCGGTCATTACGCACAGAGCGAGTTTGCTCTGTACAGTAATGATAGCGGGGCGCTGCAGCGGAGATCCCGGGGGTCCCCAGCGGCAGGATCCCTGTGATCTGACATCTTATCCCCTATCCTTTGGATATAGGATAAGATGCTAGGGGCGGAGTACCCCTTTAAGTAAAAGGAAGCTGAGCTGCAGTAGCCAGATCCAGACACTACACAGTAAATAGAGACAACTGCTGGTGAATGAGTGTGTGTGGGGAGACATAATGATAGTAGGGGAGATGAGTTAGGGAATTTTATACATCTGCTTGAAAAGATGTGCAAGATATACTGTAGCAATCTGAAGTATACTTGTGATGTTTTGGTCCCACATTGTATTCCTTAGACTAGGTTGGAAGTTAGGCACAATAACAATGTATAGGGTACAATACAATGGGACCAAATACAATGTGTGTTAACACAACAAGGTGAAAATGTCAAAATGCCCCCTCATATATAGAACGTATATTGACTTACAGATATCACTAAAATACATGACAGCCGATGGACATGAAAATAAGAAATAATGTAAGCAAATAAAAGTGTGTCCCATACCTAGGGTCTACAGTGTCATAAGAACAATGTGAAATTAGAAGTATTCAACACAGTGCATTTATAGGTGGTAGTATGGGAGCAACTGATTAGCTGTGATATTATGGGTCCTTGTGACTTTAAAGGGTTCTAAAAGATGTACTGGGAAGTTGTAATGGAATATTGTGATGTCCTCATGGAATGTTGATGTCTTCAAATGTGATGTTATGGAGCTTTTGAATACAGTAGGGCCTTGTGATGTCATGAAATTTTGAGATGTCATAAAATGTTGTCAAGTTATAGAATTACACTGGCTTTGTGATGTCATGGAATGTTGAGATCACATGTGGCCTTGTAATGTCATGGATTTTTATGACATTGTGAAACATTGATATGTTGTAGGGCCTTGTGCTGTCATTGAACACTGTAATCTCATGGAATGTTGTAGTGACATGAAGTCTTGTGATGTTATGGAATGTTTTAATAGCATAGAATATGAAATGTTATATCATGGGACCCTGAAATGTAATGGAATATTGTGATGTGTGTTCTTAAGATGTCATAGAATCTTGTGAATTTGTGTGTCCTTGTGATGTCTTGGAATGTTATAATATCATAGTGACTTGTGACATCATAGAATTATCTGATGTGATGGGGCCATGATGTCATGGTATTTTGTGATGTGCTGGAATTTTATGATTTCATGGAATGTTGTAGTGTCATGGGATGTTGTGGTAAGATTCAGCTTTGTTATGTTATGGAATGCTGTAATGCCTTAAAATACTGTAATATCATGTGCACTGTGATTTCATGGGCTATTACAACATCATTCATCATTGTAACAAGCCTTTAAAATTTCATGGGGTGTGTTTTAAGGCACTGTGATGTAATGGAACATTGACATATCATTAGGCAGTGGAATATCATTGGGCCTTGGGATTTCATGAAATGTTGGTGTGTCTTTTGATGTCCTGAGACCTGTTTAAGGGTTGCTGTCATTAGAAATACCTTTGGCATGTTGCCCACATATGTCAAAAGTTATATTCTCACCAGATCTCACTCCTGAGACCCACTGCGATTACTAGTTATCAGCCAAGGAAGCTAGAGGCAGCAAATCTTCCCCCTTGGGACAAAGATACAATTGAATAGGTGCATGCTTGCAGGGGAATGGAAGTTCTTAGCTCCCTGACCTACTATTTGTCTCTTTTCTTTGATGCAGGTGGTGTGATGATGTGATAGCCCTGACCAGAAAAGGACAGACATTCCTAGTTGATAGCATGGTAACAGGGACGGGTGAGTATCTTTTTTACTTGGGCAGAGATCACTCTTATTTTCAAGATAGCAGAGTGTGTATCATTAATTTTAGGGGACACATGTCTATTATATTTAGTTTTAGGGGGCACAGTGTGTATTAACTTAACCCCTTAAGGACCAGGCCATTTTACACCTTAGGACCAGAGCGTTTTTTGAACATCTGACCACTGTCAGCATTAATAACTCTGGAATGCTTTTACCTATCATTCTGATTCCGAGATTGTTTTTTCGTGACATATTCTACTTTATGTTATTGGTAAAGTTTTGTCAATACTTGCATCGTTTCTTAGTGAAAAATTCCAAAATTTGCTGAAAAAATTTAAAATTTAAAATTTTTCTAACTTTGAAGCTCTCTGCTTGTAAGGAAAATGGATATTGCAAATCATTTTTTTTTAATTCACATATACAATATGTCTACTTTATGTTTGCATCATAAAATTGACGTGTTTTTACTTTTGGAAGACACCAGAGGGCTTCAAAGTTCAGCAGCAATTTTCCAATTTTTTACAAAATTTCCAAAATCACAATTTTTCAGGGACCAGTTCAGGTTTGAAGTGGATTTGAAGGGTCTTCATCTTAGAAATACCCCACAAATGATCCCATTATAAAAACTGCAGCCCCCAAAGTATTCAAAATGACATTCAGTCAGCATTTTAACCCTTTAGGCGTTTCACAGGAATAGCAGCAAAGTGAAGGAGAAAATTCACAATCTTCATTTTTTACTCTTGCATGTTCTTGTAGACCCAATTTTTGATTTTTTACAAGGGGTAAAAGGAGAAAATGTATACTTATATTTGTAGCCCAATGTCTCTCGAGTAAGCACATACCTCATATGTCTATGTACATTGTTGGGCGGGCGCAGTAGAGGGCTCAGAAGCGAAGGAGCGACAAGGGGATTTTGGAGAGTAAGTTTTTCTGAAATGGTTTTTGGAGGGCATGTTGCATTTAGAAAGCCCCTATGGTGCCAGAACAGGAAAAAAAAACACATGGCATACCATTTTGGAAATAAGACCCCTTGAGGAACGTAACAAGGAATAAAGTGAGCCTTAATGCCCCACAGGTGTTTCACGACTTTTGCATATGTAAAAAATTTTTTACAAAATTTCACTAAAATGTGTGTTTCCCCCCAAATTTCACATTTATGCAAGGGTTAAGAGCAGAAAATACCCCCCAGAATTTGTAACCCCATCTCTTCTGAGTATGGAGGTACCCCATAAGTTGACCTGAAGTGCACTACTAGAGTCATATTTGGCTTTTTGAGAGCAAATTTTGCTCAGGGGCATGTCGCATTTAGGAAGCCCCCATGGTGCCAGGACAGCAAAAAATACCCACATGGCATACCATTTTGTAAACTAGACCCCTTGAGGAATGTAACAAGGAATAAAGTGAGTCTTAATACCCCACAGGGGTTTCACAACTTTTGCATACGTAAAAAAAATAAATAAAATAATCACTAAAATGTGTGTTTCCCCCCAAATTTCACATTTTTGCAAGGGTTAATAGCAGAAATTACCCCCCCAAATTTGTAACCCCATCTCTTCTGGGTATGGAGGTACCCCATAAGTTGACCTGAAGCGCACTACGGGCGAACTACAATGCTCAGAAGAGAAGGAGTCATATTTGGCTTTTTGAGAGCAAATTTTGCTCGGGGGGGCATGTCGCATTTAGGAAGCCCCTATGGTGCCAGGACAGCAAAATAACCCCCACATGGCATACCATTTTGCAAACTAGACCCCTTGAGGAACGTAACAAGGGGTACAGTGAGCATTTACCCCCCACTGGTGTCTGTCAGATCTTTGGAACAGTGGGCTGTACAAAATTTTTAATTTGCACAGCCCACTGTTCTAAAGATCTGTCAGACACCAGTGGGTGTAAATTCTCATTGCACCCTTCATTACATTCCGTGAGGGGTGTAGTTTCCGAAATGGGGTCACATGTGGGGTTTTGTTTTTTTTGTATTTGTCAAAACCGCTGTAACAATCAGCCACCCCTGTGCAAATCACCTCAAATGTACATGGCGCACTCTCCCTTCTGGGCCTTGTTGTGCGCCCCCAGAGCACTTTGGGCCCACATATGGGGTATCTCCGTAGTCGGGAGAAATTGCATTACAAATTTTGGGGGGCTTTTTTCCCTTTTACCTCTTGTCTAAATGAAAAGTATAGGGCAACACCAGCATGTTAGTGTAAAAAATTTATTTTTTTAAACTAACTTGCTGGTGTAGACCCCAACTTCACCTTTTCATAAGGGGTGAAAGGAGAAAAAGCCCCCCAAAATTTGTTAGGCAATTTCTCCCGAGTACGGCAATACCCCATATGTGACCCTAAACTGTTGCCTTGAAATACGCCCGGGCTCCGAAGTGAGAGGGCCATGTGCATTTGAGGCCTGAATTAGGGATTTGCATAGGGGTATTCTACACCAGTGATTCCCAAACAGGGTGCCTCCAGCTGTTGCAAAACTCCCGGCATGCCTGGACAGTCAACGGCTGTCCGGCAATACTGGGAGTTGTTGTTTTGCAACAGCTGGTGGCTCCATTTTGAAAACAGTGGCGTACCAGGAATTTTTCATTTTTATTGGGGAGGGGGCTGTGTAGGGGTATGTGTATATGTAGTGTTTTTTTACTTTTTATTTTATTTTGTGTTAGTGTAGTGTAGTGTTTTTAGGGTACAGTCATATGGGCGGGGGATTACAGCAAGTTTCCCGCTGCGAGTTTGAGCTGCTGCGCAAAATTTGCTGCATTGCAAACTTGCAGCCTGATACTCACTGTAAGCCCCCTGCCCATGTGAATGTACCCTGAGGATGTGTAGTTTTGCAACACCTGGAAGGGCACTGTGGTCTCCAAACTGTGGACCTCCAAATGTTGCAAAACTACAACTCCCAGCATGCCCAGACGCCAAGGGCTGTCTGGGCATGCTGGGAGTTGTAGTATACAGGGTCCCAATACAGCAATGCATGTCGCTTTACGGCGACGTGCATTACTGTAAAGGGCCAGACTGCGGCTGAATATCCACTCACCTGTCGCCGCCGCCGCCGTCTTCATCGCCGGGATCCGGGTCTTCAGGGATGAGGTAAGTACCGGGGCCGGGCCCCAGCACTCCCCCGTCCCCCGCTGCGTCCTCCGGTTTCCTCCCGTCCCCTCCGGACTTCCAGGGGCCGGGCAGGGCGGGAGGAAGGGACCCCCCCCCCCCCTGCGATTGGTCGGTTAGCTAACCGAAGAATTGCAGGGGATCGGAGGAGGTGGCAGGCTTGCCACCTCACTCCTGGCCTCCAGCATGGTCCTGGCTGTCTGTGACAGCCGGGATCATGCAAAATTACCGGGCGGTCGGGTCCCAGAGACCCGATCAGCCCGGTATCGCCGCAGATCGCAAGGGCGATTTCCCTTGCGATTTGCAGCGATCGCCGACATGGGGGGCCTACATGGCCCCCCTCGGCGTTTGCCCTGGATGCCTGCTGAAGCATTTCAGCAGGCATCCGGTTCCGATCTCTTCCCGGCGAGCGGCAGGGACCGGAAAACGCCATGACGTCCTGGGACGTCATTGGTCCTTAAGGCCCAGGGTGCCATGATGTCCCAGGACGTCATTGGTCCTTAAGAGGTTAAAGTCAATCTGTCACCAGGGTCACCCACACTAACCTGTTGGCATAGGGTAATAATGTGAATAACGTTGATTCCAACGCTGTTAACCTTTTTTCCTATGTGGCCCCATTCCCAAATAATACCTTAAAATCCAGATATGCAAATAAAGTGCTTTGGTACACTGGGGATATTCCTAGCTCCGTGGTGCACTTTTCTGCTCGCCTGTCTGCCCCTGAACAATGTTCCCTTCATAAATATTCATGGACCTTAGATCCATTCTATACAGGGAACATATAATTCTTGATCTGTCCACTCCTGTCACATGATGATGATCATCATCATCACAGGTTCTTCAGCCACATTGTTTTTGATACTCCTCTGCTGAGCTCTGCCCCCACATTTACTACCTCTAGCACATACAGAACGGGTCTGTGTAAGACCAGTACATGTGGGGGTGGAGCTCAGCATTGCATAGAACAGTGGTACTTAGCAGCTCTTCTGGGGGTTCTGGGGGGGGGGGGGGGTAAGAAAATCTGTAATGGTGGCCGCAGCCACTTTTCACTGCTTCAAAAGCAGAGAAGTGAGTAGTGGATGCAGGTACTAGCTGATTTGCAGCACTTAGGAGCAAAGCAGGAGGACAGCAGAGAAGATGCATGGACACCAGGCTGCTATGGACAATCACTACCATGTCACCTTTGGTGCTCCACTGCTCCTTGAGACCAGGAACCTGCTGCTATGGGCCATAGAAGTAGGTCCCCATACCAGAGGAGCAGTGGAGCACTGAAGCAGTATTCAACTGTATGGGGTCCTAATAATATATGGGAGCACAGAGGATGCCTAAAACAGTGTGGGGGTCTACAACTATATTGGGGCACAGAAGAGGCCTACAACTATATAGGGGAACAGTGGGGCCTACTTCTGTATGGAAGCAATATGGGGGCCTCCTTCTACTATATAGGGGCACTATCCCTGTGTGGGGCAATAGACATAGGGAGTTAATAAAGAGGTGGGCATCATACTGGGGAAAGGAGCCTAAAAAAGTTTGTTTGGCAGGTTCTGTGGAGACAAGTCTTGGCCAGAAGAAATCATGATGGTGGTCTAGGCTTGAAAAAAAGATTGGGTACCACTAACATAGAAGACTATGTGACTGAAGGACCTGTGCTGATGATAATCATGTGATAGGAGCCAGGCGATACTGGTTGCGGGCTGCTGGGGTCGTGACAGCACGACCACGCCCCTCCTGACGTCACGCCACAAAATTTTCTGAATTCACTTTAGATGGCACAATGGGGGAGATTTATCAAAACCTGTGCAAAGTAAAAGTTGCCCAGTTGCCTATAGCAACCAATCAGATCACTTCTTTGATTTTGCAGAGGCCTTGTTAAAAATTTTAGAAGCAAGCTGATTGGTTGCTATGGGCAACTGGACAAGTTTTCCTCTGGACAGGTTTTGATAAATCTCCCCCAATGTATATAAGAATACGTTTTTGGAGGCACAGTGTGTATTATGCTATTTTCATTGGGGCATGGTATGTATTAAAATTAGTTTCAGTCTCGTTTCTTACGATACCTGTTTATTGATGGTGTTTTTGTACTTTACTTGAACTTTGTACTTTTAATAAAATTAATAAAACAATATAAAAAAAAAAAATATGAGTTTCAGTGGCCACAGGGGCTTTGTTATATTCATGTGAGCACAGTAAGTGGATCTGTTTTTAAGGGGTACAGCACGAAGCATTATGTGGTGCTTGGCATAGTATAGAAAAGGAGGGCGTGTTGCAAAAGTTATAAGTCAAAGATGTCTAGGTAGCAAAACTCTGCAGAGCCAAGACATAGTTGGAAGAACTTATGGCTGTTTAACCTGTTCCCGCAAAATTAGGTACATATGCGTAGTTATTTGGAGTGACTTCCCGCATCACCACTTACATGTACCTGATAGAAATAAACTGTCACTGCGCCGTACAGTGGGGATCAAAAGTTTGGGCACCCCAGGTAAAAATTTGTATTAATGTGCATAAAGAAGCCAATGTGGATAAATGTAAAGTTATGCATCTGGGTACTAATAACCTGCATACATTGTATGTCTTAGGGGGTGTTAAACACTGGTAGAGAAGGATCTGGGTGTACTTGTAGATCACAGACTACAGAATAGCATGCAATGTCAGGCTGCTGCTTCCAAGGCCGGCAGGATATTGTCATGTATAAAAAGAGGCATGGACTCGAGGGACAGGGACATAATACTCCCCTTTTATAAAGCATTGGTATGGCCTCACCTGGAATATGCTGTTCAGTTTTGGTCACCAGTCCATAAAAGGGACACTGTGTTGCTGGAAAGGGTGGAGAGACACGCGACTAAACTAATATGGAGTATGAAACATCTTTGCTATGAGAAGCGATTAAATGAGTTACAATTGTTTAGTCTTGAGAAGAGACGTTTAAGGGGGGATATGATAAACGTATATAAATATATTAATGGCCCATACAAAACATATGGAGAAAAACTGTTCCAGGTTAAGTCCCCTCAAAGGACAAGGGGGCACTCCCTCCATTTGGAGAAGAAAGGGTTTAGTCTCAAGGGGCGACATGCCTTCTTTACCATAAGAACTGTGAATTTATGGAGCAGTCTACCTCAGGAACTAGTCACAGCAGGAACGATTAATAAATTTAAAACAGGGTTAGATACATTCCTGGAACAAAATAACATTAATGCTTATGCAGAAATATAAAATCCCATCCCTTCCCTCAATATCCCATCACACCCCTACCCTTCAATTACCTGGTTGAACTTGATGGACGTATGTCTTTTTTCGACTGTACTAACTATGTAACTATGAAAGATGGAAAAATCTCCAAAAGGCATCAAATTACATATTAGACATTCTTATAATATGGCAACAAAAGTTAGATTTTATTTCCATCATTTACACTTTCAAAATAACAGAAAACAAAAAAATGGTGTCTGCAAAAGTTTGGGCACCCTGCAGAATTTATAGCATGCACTGCCCCCTTGGCAAAGCTGAGACCTGCCAGTGTCATGGATTGTTCTCAATCATCATCTGGGAAGACCAGGTGATGTCAATCTCATAGGTTATAAATGCCCAGATTCATCTGACTTTGCCCCAACAATCAGCACCATGGGTTCTTCTAAGCAGTTGTCTAGAAATCTGAAGCTGAAAAGAGTTGATGCTCACAAAGCTGGAGAAGGCTATAAGAAGATAGCAAAATGTTTTCAGATGTCAATATCCTCTGTTTGGAATGTAATTGAGAAATGGCAGTCATCAGGAACAGTGGAAGTTAAAGCAAGATCTGGAAGACAAAGAAAAATATCAGACAGAACAGCTCGCAGGATTGTGAGAAAAACAAATCAAAACCCACGTTTGACTGCACAATCCCTCCAGAAAGATCTAGTAGACACTGGAGTTGTGGTACACTATTCCACTATAAAGAGATACTTGTACAAATATGGTCTTCGTGGAAGAGTCATCAGAAGAAAACCTCTTCTACGTCCTCACCACAAAATTCAGCGTTTGAACTTTGCAAATTAACATATAGACAAGCCTGATGCATTTTGGAAACAAGTTCTGTGGACCGATGAGGTTAAAATAGAACTTTTTGGCCGGAATGAGCAACAGTACGTTTGGAGAATAAGGGGAACAGAATTTAATGAAAAGAACCTCTGTCCAACTGTTAAGCATGGGGTGGATCAATCATGCTTTGGGGTTGTATTGCAGCCAGTGGCACAGGGACCATCTCACGGGTAGAAGTAAAAACGGATTCAATAAAATTTCAGCAAATTTTGGATGCTGACTTGATGCCATTTGTGAAAAAGCTGAAGTTAAAGAGAGGATGGCTTCTACAAATGAATAATGATCCTAAACACACCTCGAAATCCACAGGGGATTACATCAAGAGGCGTAAACTGAAGGTTTTGCCATGGCCTTCACAATCTCCTGACCTCACCATAATTGAAAATCTATGGATAGATCTTAAAAGAGCAGTGGAAGAAGAACTGGAAGATTTTGTAAGGGAGAATGGGCAAAGATACCTCAAACAAGAATTGAAAGACTCTTGGCTAGCTACAAAAAGCAGTACAAGATATTAACTCTGCAGGGTGCCCAAACTTTTGCAGATGCTATTTTTTTGTTTTCTGTTATTTTGAAAGTGTAAATGATGGAAATAAAATCTAACTTTTGTTGACATATTATAAGAATGTCTAATATGTAATTTGATGCCTTTTGGAGATTTTTCCATCTTTCCTTGGCTTCTTTATGCACCTTAATACAAATTTTTACCTGGGGTGCCCAAACTTTTGATCCCCACTGTAAGCACAGCCGAGCCTCCCTGAAGCCGGCCAGGGACCAATCGCAGTGGTCCCCGGCCGGTGATTGCTGCTATTGGTCCGTCAGTACAGATGGACCGATAGCAGGGATATGGCGGGGTCTCCTCCTTCCCCCTCTCCTCCGTCGCATCATACAGTGAAGCGATCGGTGGTGAGGGGGGGCCCTGTCGAAGGAGGCCACCCGCAGCACTCAGGATCGGAGCTATGCTCCGATCCTCAGTTAATCCTATAGACCCTGCGGTAACAGAGGGAGGGAGCTCCCTCTGTCACCAATCGGCGCTCTGCAAAGTGAAAGCAGAGCACCGATGGTTGCTATGGGAACTGGAGGCCTGACAGTGGCCTCCATTGTCATGCCAACAGGAGCAGATCAGTCTCTACCTAAGGTAGAGACTGATCTATCCTATGTCTGTCCATGTAAAACTGACAGACATAGGCATAATTCAGTGGAGTACAGATGTGTACTCCATTGAATTATGTGTATCATAGTAAAAAAGAAAAAAGTTAAATGTGAAAAAATTTGATTTTTTTTTAAATTAAATAAAAATAAAGGGAAAAAAAATAAAATTAAAAAGTGAAAAAAAATAATAATAATAAAGTAAATTATATGAAGGGCAAGTATTCTCCTTAGGGAGGAGCACCACTTTCAGTGTAGAACGGAGATTCAAAAAGGCCATTAGCACTCCGCGGGCTTTCTGGGTAAGGAATATGCAAAGCAGCTCATCACGCCACCTTCTCAGGTAACATGCCCTAAGATCAGCTCTGGCTCCAGTTGCGAAGTCTCAGAAACTGATTGGGATTTATGCCAAGCCAGAATTTTCCCCAGAAGGGAAGAAGACCCATCTGCAGACAGCTATTTCGGGGTGCTTTCCCTTCGTCAGTACAGAGCAAGGTGTTTTGGCTTGGCTGAGGTAAGAGGCCTGTGACTAGCTAAAACGGGCAAGTATTCTGCCTTAGGGAGGAGCACCACTTACGGTGTAGAACGGAGATTCAAAAAGGCCATTAGCACTCCACAGGCTTTCTGGGTAAGGAATATGCAAAGCAGCTCATCACATCACCTTCTCAGGTAGCATGCCCTAAGATCAGCTCTGGCTCCAGTTACGAAGTCTCAGAAACTGATTGGCCTTTTTGAATCTCCGTTCTACAACGGAAGCGTTGCTCCTCCCTAAGGAGAATATTTGCCCCTTTTAGCTAGTCACAGGCCTCTCACCTCAGCCAAGCCAGAACACCCTGCTCTGTACTGACGAGGGGCAAGCACCCCAATACAGCTGTCTGCAGATGGGTCTTGTTCCCTTCTGGGGAGAATTCTGGCTTGGCATAAATCCCAATCGGTTTCTGAGACTTTGTAACTGGAGCCAGAGCTGATCTTAGGGCATGCTACCTGAGAAGGTGGTGTGATGAGCTGCTTTGCATAAGATATATATATATATATATATATATATATATATACATATACACAGTACAGACCAAAAGTTTGGACACACCTTCTCATTCAAAGAGTTTTCTTTATTGTCATGACTATGAAAATTGTAGATTCACACTGAAGGCATCAAAACTATGAATTAACACATGTGGAATTATAGACAAAGTGTAAAATAACTGAAAATATGTCATATTCTAGGTTCTTCAAAGTAGCCACCATTTGCTTTGATTACTGCTTTGCACACTCTTGGCATTCTCTTGATGAGCTTCAAGAGGTAGTCACCTGAAATGGTCTTCCAACAGTCTTGAAGGAGTTCCCAGAGATGCTTAGCACTTGTTGGCCCTTTTGCCTTCATTGGGTTCAGGTCCGGTGACTGTGGAGGCCAGGTCATCTGGCACAGCACCCCATCACTCTCCTTCTTGGTCAAATAGCCCTTACACAGCCTGGAGGTGTGTTTGGGGTCATTGTCCTGTTGAAAAATAAATGATGGTCCAACTAAACGCAAACCGGATGGAATAGCATGCTGCTGCAAGATGCTGTGGTAGCCATGCTGGTTCAGTATGCCTTCTTCAATTTTGAATATATCCCCAACAGTGTCACCAGCAAGGCACCCCCACACCATCACACCTCCTCCTCCATGCTTCACGGTGGGAACCAGGCATGTAGACTCCATCTGCTCACCTTTTCTGCGTCGCACAAAGACACGGTGGTTGGAACCAAAGATATCAAATTTAGACTCATCAGACCAAAGCACAGATTTCCACTGGTCTAATGTCCATTTCTTGTGTTCTTTAGACCATACAAGTCTCTTCTGCTTGTTGCCTGTCCTTAGCAGTGGTTTCCTAGCAGATATTCTACCATGAAGGCATGATTCACACAGTCTCCTCTTAACAGTTGTTCTAGAGATGTGTCTGCTGCTAGAACTCTGTGTGGCATTGACCTGGTCTCTAATCCGAGCTGCTGTTAACCTGTGATTTTTGAGGCTGGTGACTCGAATGAACTTATCCTCCACAGCAGAGGTGACTCTTGGTCTTCCTTTCCTGGGGCAGTCCGCATGTGAGCCAGTTTCTTTGTAGCTCTTGATGGTTTTTGTGACTGCACATGTCGACACTTTCCACCTAGAATACGACATATTTTCAGTTGTTTCACACTTTTTTGTTATGTCTATAATCCCACATTATAATTCATAGTTTTGATGCCTTCAGTGTGAATCTACAATGTTCATAGTCATGGAAATAAAGAAAACTCTTTGAATGAGAAGGCGTGTCCAAACTTTTGGTCTGTACTGTACAGTGGGGATCAAAAGTTTGGGCACCCCAGGTAAAAATTTTTATTAATGTGCATAAGAAGCCAAGGAAAGATGGAAAAATCTCCAAAAGGCATCAAATTACAGATTAGACATTCTTATAATATGTCAACAAAAGTTAGATTTTATTTCCATCATTTACACTTTCAAAATAACAGAAAACAAAAAAATCGCATCTGCCAAAGTTTGGGCACCCTGCAGAGTTAATATCTTGTACTGCTTTTTGTAGCCAGCCAAGAGTCTTTCAATTCTTGTTTGAGGTATCTTTGCCCATTCTTCCTTACAAAAGTCTTCCAGTTCTTTGAGATTTCTGGGCTGTCTGTCATGCACTGCTCTTTTAAGGTCTATCCATAGATTTTCAATTACCGTATATACTCGAGTATAAGCCGACCCGAGTATAAGCCGAGACCCCTAATTTCAACCCAAAATCCCAGGAAAAGTTATTGACTCGAGTATAAGCCTAGGGTGGGAAATACCTCATCCCCCCCTGTCATCATCCAGACCCGTCATTAACATCCTCATCATCATCCCCTTGTCATCATCCCACACATCCCCCCTTCATCATCCCCTTGTCATCATCCCACACATCCCCCCTTGTCATCATCCCACACATCCCCCCTTCATCATCCCCTTATCATCCCACACATCCCCCCTTCATCATCCCCTTATCATCCCGCACATCCCCCCTTCATCATCCCCTTATCATCCCACACATCCCCCCTTCATCATCCCCTTGTAATCATCCCACACCCCCCCCTTCATCATCCCCACCCCCCTTCATCATCCCCACACCCCCCCTTCATCATCCTCTTCTCATCATTCGCCCTCAGTGGTCTTCAACCTGCGGACCTCCAGAGGTTTCAAAACTACAACTCCCAGCAAGCCCGGGCAGCCATCGGCTGTCCGGGCTTGCTGGGAGTTGTAGTTTTGAAATCTCCGGAGGTCCGCAGGTTGAAGACCACTGCGGCCTTCAACATCATCCAGCCCCCTCTCACCCCCCTTTAGTTCTGAGTACTCACCTCCGCTCGGCGCTGGTCCGGTCCTGCAGGGCTGTCCGGAGAGGAGGTGGTCCGGAGAGGAGGTGGTCCGGTGAGGAGGTGGTCCGGGCTGCTATCTTCACCGGGGGCGCCTCTTCTCCGCGCTTCCGGCCCGGAATAGAGGCGTTGCCTTGACAATGACGCAGAAGTACGTTGGCAATGAACGCACCTCTGCGTCGTTGTCACGGCAACGTGACTATTCTGAGGCCGGGCCCGAAGCGCGGAGAAGAGGCGCCCCCGGTGAAGATAGCAGCCCGGAACCACTATCCCACCGGACCACCTCCTCACCGGACAGTCCTGCAGGACCGGACCAGCGCCGAGCGGAGGTGAGTACTCAGAACTAAAGGGGGTGAGAGGGGGCTGGATGATGTTGAAGGCCGCAGTGGTCTTCAACCTGCGGACCTCCGGAGGTTTCAAAACTACAACTCCCAGCAAGCCCGGACAGCGGATGGCTGCCCGGGCTTGCTGGGAGATGTAGTTTTGAAACCTCTGGAAGTCCGCAGGTTGAAGACCACTGCGGGTGGGGGAGTTCACTCGAGTATAAGCCGAGGGGGGTGTTTTCAGCACGAAAAATCGTGCTGAAAAACTCGGCTTATACTCGAGTATATACGGTATGTTGAGGTCAGGAGATTGTGAGGGCCATGGCAAAACCTTCAGTTTACGCCTCTTGATGTAATCCCCCGTGAATTTCGAGGTGTGTTTAAAATCATTATGCATATGTAGAAGCCATCCTCTCTTTAACTTCAGCTTTTTCACAGATGGCATCAAGTTAGCATCCAAAATTTGCTGAAATTTTATTGAATCCATTTTTCCTTCTACTCGTGAGATGTTCCGTGCCACTGGCTGCAATACAACCCCAAAGCATGATTGATCCACCCCCATGCTTAAAGGGGTACTCCACCCCTAGACATATTGGCGGTGATAGGTCTCAGGACCCCCGGACAGGCAGGGGGAGAGAAGCGGGTGGCGGCGGTGGCCTATGGCACCGCAAAAGCCACTGCAGTGCATTGATCTAAAGCGCCCGCTTTAAATCAATGATCTGCAGCAGTGTCGCGGGGGGATAAATAGCCGATAACTTATAACGGAATATCGGTATAAGTTATCGGCTATCGGCCCTAACCTCCACCGATTATCGGTATCGGCCCTAAAAAAACGATATCGGTCGATCCCTAGTCCGAACTATAAAAATATATTGTTAATTAAACCGCACGGTCAATGGCGTACACGTAAAAAAAATTCCAAAGTCCAAAAAAGCTTATTTTTGGTCACTTTTTATACCATTAACCCCTTAAGGACTCAGCCCATTTTGGCCTTAAGGACTCAGACAATTTAATTTTTACGTTTTCATTTTTTCCTCCTCGCCTTCTAAAAATCATAACTCTTTTATATTTTCATCCACAGACTAGTATGAGGGCTTGTTTTTTGTGCGACCAGTTGTCCTTTGTATTGATATCACTCATTATATCATAAAATGTATGGCGCAACCAAAAAACACTATTTTTGTGGGGAAATTAAAACGAAAAACGCAATTTTGCTAATTTTGGAAGGTTTCGTTTTCACGCCGTACAATTTATGGTAAAAATGACGTGTGTTCTTTATTCTGAGGGTCAATACGATTAAAATGATACCCATTATTATATACTTTTATATTATTGTTGCACTTAAAAAAAATCACAAACTTTTTAACCAAATTAGTACGTTTATAATCCCTTTATTTTGATGACCTATAACTTTTTTATTTTTCCGTATAAGCGGCAGTATGGGGGCTAATTTTTTGCGCCATGATCTGTACTTTTTTTTGATACCACATTTGCATATAAAAAACTTTTAATACATTTTTTATAATTTTTTTTTTAATAAAATGTATTAAAAAAGTAGGAATTTTGGACTTTTAAAATTTTTTTTCGTTCACGCCGTTCACCGTACGGGATCATTAACATTTTATTTTACTAGTTCGGACATTTACGCACGCGGCGATACCAAATATGTCTATAAAAAATGTTTTTTACGCTTTTTGGGGGTAAAATAGGAAAAAACGGACGTTTTACTTTTTTATTGGGGGAGGGGATTTTTCACTTTTTTTTTACTTTTACTTTTACATTTTTTTACATTTTTTTTTTACACTTGAATAGTCCCCATAGGGGACTATTCATAGCAATACCATGATTGCTAATACTGATCTGTTCTATGTATAGGACATAGAACAGATCAGTGTTTTCGGTCATCTCCTGCTCTGGTCTGCTCGATCACAGACCAGAGCAGGAGACGCCGGGAGCCGCACGGAGGAAGGTGAGGGGACCTCCGTGCGGCGTTATGAATGATCGGATCCCCGCAGCAGCGCTGCGGGCGATCCGATCGTTCATTTTAATCGCGAACTGCCGCAGATGCCGGGATCTGTATTGATCCCGGCACCTGAGGGGTTAATGGCGGACGCCCGCGAGATCGCGGGCGTCGGCCATTGCCGGCGGGTCCCTGGCTGCGATCAGCAGCCGGGATCAGCCGCGCATGACACGGGCATCGCTCCGATGCCCGCGGTTATGCTTAGGACGTAAATGTACGTCCTGGTGCGTTAAGTACCACCTCACCAGGACGTACATTTACGTCCTGCGTCCTTAAGGGGTTAAAAAATTAATAAAAAGTGATCAAAAAGTCCGATCAAAACAAAAATGGTACCGATAAAAACGTCAGATCAGGGCGCAAAAAATGAGTCCTCATAGCGCCCTGTACGTGGAAAAATTAAAAAGTTATACATTTTCCTGCATGTAGTTATGATTTTTTCCAGAAGTACAACAAAATCAAACCTATATAAGTATGGTACCATTTTAACCATATGGACCTACAGAATAATGATAAGGTGTCATTTTTACCGAAATATGCACTGCGTAGAAATGGAAGCTCCCAAAAGTTACAAAATTGCGTTTTTTCTTCGATTTTATCGCACAATGATTTTTTTTTCCGTTTCGCCGTGAATTTTTTGCTTAAAATGACTAATGTCCCTGCAAAGTAGAATTGGTGACGCAAAAAATAAGCCATAATATGGATTTTTAGGTGGAAAATTGAAAGGGTTATGATTTTTAAAAGGTAAGGAGGAAAAAATGATAGTGCAAAAACTGAAAAACCCTGCATCCTTAAGGGGTTAACAAGAATTGCGGCAGAACAACATTTAAAACAGACATGTAATGCACCTGTATGACATCTTGACACATATACAGCATTTTTTATTACTATCTTTATGCATCTTGTTTCCTGTTTGAGAACTGCACAAAAAGTGGGATGCACCAAATAAGTGTGCATAAAGCCCTTTACTGGTGAAGAGCTATACTTCAATGTAATGTTTCCTTTTACTCAGCAGAAAGCATTCTGCAGCAATGACAGATTTCACAGGTATGTGTTTATTATTACATAGAGACTCATCAGTAACATTTTGCAAGACCTTGTGGGTTATTTAATTTTTCTTTGTTTTCTTTTGTTCTTTTTTTTCTTCTTAAAAACACACCTGTCATAATTATTTATCGGTTATGAAAACTGTTCCTACTAAATTAAAGAGGCTATAGCAATAAAGCTTTTTTTAAACGCTTCTCTTCTTCCTGGTATTCTCTAAAAACAGAAAATACACAACTACACTGCAGCATTTCTATGCTACATAGCTACATAGCGGAGCCATAGCTATAGACAGTGCCGAAACAGCAGTTGCATCTGAGAATCAGTGTCTAAAGAGAGGGGTCCAATGGCCACTCTGCCACATGACCAGACACGAGTATTAAACATGGTAGTTTTGGGTCTGTTACAGAATTTGCGTAGGCAACCAGGAACTTTCAGTTAAGCCTCAGGCTGTAATGTTGTATTGTATTAGTTTATTTTAATATAAATAATTTAGTGGTTTGGTTTCACACAATAAGCCCAACACGTTGTTTTTTATACTTACAAATGTTTAAAATCACTAATATAGCTTAATTTCTTTCTTCTAATCTTAGAGACATGACGATGTTTGCACATCGTGTCATGTCTCTAAGTTTCGAAGTAAAGATTGGTAACTTTTAAGTTGGAAACAAGCTGTGCTGGACATTTTTCCTTTTTTCCTGCATTTTAAATGATGATGGTCCACATCAGTCCGTGCCACAACTGGCTATAGGGGTGAGCTGATCTGGATTTTTATTTTCGTATTCATATCTTTCTGTATAATATAAACTAAATAAGAAATCTTTTGTCTGTAACAGGATGCTGAATGGGACAGGAATGCTCTCAGGCCCAACACTATATATTCAAAAATGGAACCTATTGTTAGGTCTTAGGTCTTAGCTTTTGTCAGGCCAAATTAATCTTTATCATAGCGCTTGCATTTCATTATTATTTCATATTCAGCTAATTATTGCATCTATATCTCATTGACAATACTAGATTTTCAACATTACAGATAATTAACCCCTTAAGGACCTGGGATTTTTCCGTTTTTGTACTTTCATTTTCCCCTCCTTACCTTTAAAAAACCATAACTCTTAAAATGTTTCACCTAAAAATCCAAATGATGGCTTATTTTTTGTGCCACCAATTCGAATTTGTAATGACATCAGTCAATTTATCCAAAAATCTACGACGAAACGGAAAAAAAAAATCATTGTGCTACAAATTTGAAGAAAAAACACCATTTTGTAACTTTTGGGGGCTTTTGTTTCTACTTTGTAAATTTTTTGGTAAAAACTACACCTTCTCTTTATTCTGTAGGTCCATAAGATTAAAATGATACCCTACTTATATAGGTTTGATTTTGTCGTACTTCTGGAAAAAATCATAACTACATGCAGGAAAATTTAAATGTTTAAAATTGTCATCTTCTGACCCCTATAACTTTTACATTTTTCTGTGTATGGGGTGGTATGAGGGCTCATTTTTTGTGCCGTGATCTGAAGTTTTTAACGGTACCATTGTTGTATTGATCGGACTTTTTGATCACTTTTTATTCATTTTTTCTTGTTATAAAAAGTGACCAAAAATACACTATTTTGGACTTTGGAATTTTTTTACGCGTACGCCATTGACCGTGCGGTTTAGCTAACAATATATTTTTATAATTCGGACATTTCCGCACACGGCGATACCACATATGTTTATTTTTATTTACACGTTTTGTTTTTTTAAATGGGAAAAGGGGGGGTGATTCAAACTTTTATTAGGGAAGGGGTTAAATGATCTTTATTAACTTTTTTTTTGCAATGTTATAGCTCCCATAGGGGGTCATTCGGCGATCGTACACCAGGAGGCAAGGTAACGTACCCTCCTGCTGTGTCACAGCTGATCTCGATTTCACTGCCCCAATCCCGAACAGCCCCCCTGAGCTAACCGGCATTGTTTTACTTTCACTTTAGACGCGGCGTTCAACTTTGAATGACGCGTCTAAAGGGTTAATAGCACGCTGTTAGCCACGGGTCCCGGCCGTTGTTAGAGGCCGTGCCCGACCCGCTATAGAAAGGGAAAGGACTCAGGATGTACCGGTACTGTCAGCACCAGCAGGGTTAACAGGTGCTGACAAGGGGTTGTTGCAAGGTTGCCGGGTTACGCCCTGCTGTCTGAGTGGCTAGCCACTGATTGACCACATGTGCATCTCCCTATATTACCAGGCATCAGACACTGGGAAGATGCCTGTGAAACTGGTCATTACCTGAGTAGCTAGCATTCCCTTATTCCCTTGTATATCTGACTTCTCTTTTGTAATAGCGATTCGGCACCTCTTCCCACTCCTGGCTAGACTCCGTTTGACTGACATTGACTTTATGGGGGAGATTTATCAAAACCTGTGCACAGGAAGAGTGGTGCAGTTGCCCATAGCAACCAATCAGCTCGCTTCTTTCATTTTTAAAGAGGCCTGTGAAAAATGAAAGAGGCAATCTGATTGGTTGCTATGGGCAACTGGACAACTTTTCCTCTGGACAGGTTTTGATAAATCTCCCCCTATGTGTGTGTTTAGTTTGTCTTTGTTAGTTGCTTGTTTCCCTGTTGCTCCTGACAACTGACAGGATTGTATTTTATTGTGTTGACATTTGACTCGCCCTGACTTATTTAGGAAGGGATTGTCGACCAGTTTCCGCCCTATCATTTAGGATAGGCGGACAAGTAGGCAGGGACAGGGGCGCGGGTGAGCTTAGCGAGCACTCCTTCCCTGCCCATAAGTGACAGGTACTTCCTTGGTCCTTAAGGGGTTAAAGATGGACACTTAAGATGGCCATACATGTTGGGGTAGAGTGGAGCAATCACATATTGGATCATCTTACAAAGGATCCCACTGTTAACATTATATAACATTATAACAGTATGTTTAAATTAATTTTATTGTGTCTATTTTATACTTGTTTAAATTTAAAACTAGGATAGTTTAATCTAGTTTATCTGGGGCATATAAAACCATAAAAAATAACAATATATTATACCTATGCAGTCTAAGCATGTGTATTTTGGTGCTGGTAGAAGAATAATCCATTGAACAATGAGTGGAACAGAAAGTGGAGAGGGAAAGTGAGATAGAGGAAAAAAAATGTAGAAGGATAAAGTACCAGTGGTTAGTACCACTCTTTCTGGCTCCACAGTTCAGCATCCAGATGAGTCTCCCATGGTTGCCAGATTTAAGAAATGTCCCCATCCCACCAATATCCTTAGCTGTTAACTCTTCCATGATGAACAAGTGTTGTGTTACCATTCAGCTATGAAAGGTGGATGCATGGGATCTCCAGTGTTTTGGGATAACTTAAAGGGGTATTCCAGGAAAAAAACTTGTTTATATATATCAACTGGCTCCAGAAAGTTAAACAGATTTGTAAATTACTTCTATTAAAAAATCTTAATCCTTTCAGTACTTATGAGCTTCTGAAGTTAAGGTTGTTCTTTTCTGTCTAAATCCTCTCTGATGACACCTGTCTCGGGAAACGCCCAGTTTAGAAGCAAATCCCCATAGCAAACCTCTTCTAAACTGGGCATTTCCCGAGACAGGTGTTATCGGAGAGGAATTAGACAGAAAAGAACAACCTTAACTTCAGAAGCTCATAAGTACTGAAAGGATTAAGATTTTTTAATAGAAGTAATTTTCAAATCTGGCGCCGTGTCTGCGGGGAGGTGCGACCCATAGACTGGTTTGAGTGGCATTGGGGCCGCTCTGCCAGTGGGTCGTTTCCTCCGCGTGGGCACTGGTGTCGCGGCGGTGGTGGTCGCCGCCCAGTGCTACGCCATTTTATGCTAGGGACGTTAGGGACCCACTCTAAATAGGTGGCCTTGACGTGGCGAGCGGGCTTGTACTTTTAGATCAAAAATGTATACTAACAACCTGTTAGTTTTTGATATTATGCGGAGAAGCAATCAGATCATTATACAAGATTGTAGATGTGCACCATGTCTGTTTTCTATCCGAATTAATAATTTACAAATCTGTTTAACTTTCTGGAGCCAGTTGATATATAAAAAAGATTTTTTTCCCTGAATACCACTTTAATGAGCTGAGGTTCAGCAATATTTCAGTAGCCTTTATTTAAAGTCCTGGTTAAATTGATAGTTGAGCTGTCTAGGGAGTATTTCGCAATCAGAGATCTGGTTATATGTTGAGAATATAAAATGGGCTTGATCTTACTACAACCCTACTAAATATGTAGCATAAAACCAATGTCGCTTGGTTTCACTGGTTTGGGCTACAAATACTGATTAACCCCTTAAGGACTGAGCCCTTTTTCACCTTAAGGACTCGGCCATTTTTTGCAAATCTGACCACTGTCACTTTAAACATTAATAACTCTGGAATGCTTTTAGTTATCATTCTGATTCCGAGATTGTTTTTTCGTGACATATTCTACTTTAACGTAGTGGTAAAAATTTTTGGTAACTTGCATCCTTTCTTGGTGAAAAATCCCAAAATTTGATGAAAAATTTGAAAATTTAGCATTTTTCTAACTTTGAAGCTCTCTGCTTGTAAGGAAAATGGATATTCCAAATAAATTTTTTTTTATTCACATATACAATATGTCTAAAATTGATGAGTTTTTACTTTTGGAAGACACCAGAGGGCTTCAAAGTTCCGCATCAATTTTCCAATTTTTCACAAAATTTTGAAACTCGCTTTTTTTCAGGGACCAGTTCAGGTTTGAAGTGGATTTGAAGGGTCTACATATTAGAAATACCCCATAAATGACCCCATTATAAAAACTGCACCCCCGAAAGTATTCAAAATGACATTCAGTAAGCGTTTTAACCCTTTACGGGTTTCACAGGAATAGCAGCAAAGTGAAGGAGAAAATTCACAATCTTCATTTTTTACACTCGCATGTTCTTGTAGACCCAATTTTTGAATTTTTGCAAGGGGTAAAAAGGAGAAAATTTTTACTTGTATTTGAAACCCAATTTCTCTCGAGTAAGCACATACCTCATATGTCTATGTAAAGTGTTCGGCGGGCGCAGTAGAGGGCTCAGAAGGGAAGGAGCGTCAAATGGTTTTTGGGGGGCATGTCACCTTTAGGAAGCCCCTATGGTGCCAGAACAGCAAAAAACCCCACATGGCATACCATTTTGGAAATTAGACCCCTCGGGGAACGTAACAAGGGGTAATGTGAACCTTAATACCCCACAGGTGATTCACGACTTTTGCATATGTAAAAAAAAAAAAATTTTTTTTTACCTAAAATGCTTGGTTTCCCTAAAGTTTTAAATTTTTAAAAAGGGTAATAGCAGAAAATACCCCCCAAAATTTGAAGCCCAATTTCTCCCAATTCAGAAAACACCCCATATGGGGGTGAAAAGTGCTCTGCTGGAGCACTACAGGTCTCAGAAGAGAAGGAGTCACATTTGGCTTTTTTGAAGGAAATTTTGCTTTGGGGGCATGCCGCATTTAGGAAGCCCCTATGGTGCCAGGACAGCAAAAAAAAACCACAAGGCATACCATTTTGGAAACTAGACCCCTCAGGGAACGTAACAAGGGGTAAAGTGAACCTTAATACCCTACAGGTGTTTCACGACTTTTGCATATGTAAAAAAAATAAAAAAATTTACCTAAAATGCTTGGTTTCCCAAAAAATTTACATTTATACAAAGGGTTAAAGCAGAAAATACCCCCCAAAATTTGAAGCCCAATTTCTCCCGATTCAGAAAACACCCCATATGGGGGTGAAAAGTGCTCTGCTGGCGCACTACAGGTCTCAGAAGAGAAGGAGTCACATTTGGCTTTTTGAAAGCAAATTTTGCTCTGGGGGCATGCCGCATTTAGGAATCCCCTATTGTTCCAGGACCGCAAAAAAAGCCCACATGGCATTCCATTTTGGAAACTAGAGCCCTCGGGGAATGTAACAAGGGGTTAAGTGAACCTTAATACCCCACAGGCGTTTCATGACTATTGCATATGTAAAAAAAAAAAAAAAAACTTTTACCTAAAATGCTTCTTTTCCCAAAAACTTTACATTTTTAAAAATGGTAAAAGCAGAAAATACCCCCCAAAATTTGAAGCCCAATTTCTCCCGAGTACGGCGATACCCCATATGTGACCCTTAACTGTTGCCTTGAAATACGACAGGGCTCCAAAGTGAGAGCGCCATGCGCATTTGAGGCCTAAATTAGGGATTGCATAGGGGTGGACATAGGGGTATTCTACGCCAGTGATTCCCAAACAGGGTGCCTCCAGCTGTTGCAAAACTCCCAGCATGCCTGGACAGTCAACGGCTGTCCGACAATACTGGGAGTTGTTGTTTTGCAACAGCTGGAGGCTCCGTTTTGGAAACCGTGGTGTACCAGACGTTTTTCATTTTTATTGGGGAGGGGAGGGGGGCTGTGTAGAGGTATGTGTATATGTAGTGTTTTTTACTTTTTATTTTATTTTGTGTTAGTGTAGTGTAGTGTTTTTAGGGTACAGTCGCACGGGCGGGGGGTTCACAGTAGTTTCTCGATGGCAGTTTGAGCTGTTGCAGAAAATTTGCTGCAGCTCAAACTTGCAGTCCGATACTCACTGTAAGCCTCCGCCCATGTGAGTGTACCCTGTACATTCACATTGGGGGGGACATCCAGCTGTTGCAAAACTACAACTCCCAGCATGCGCTGACAGACTGTACATGCTGAGAGTTTTAGTTTTGCAACAGCTGTAGGCACACTGGTTATGTATCACGGAATTTGTGACCTTACTCAGTGTTTCAAAACCAGTGTGCCTCCAGCTGTTGCAAAACTACAACTCCCAGCATGTACGGTGCATGGTGTAAGGTGACTGCTGGGAGTTGTAGTTTGCAACAGCTGGAGGCACACCGGTCGTGAAACACTGAGTTAGGTAAAAAAAAAAATTTTGGACTTTTTAAAGGGAATGCTGGGAGTTGTGGTGGTCTGCCTCCTGCTGTTGCATAACTACAGCTCCCAGCATGCCCTTTTTGTATGCTGGGAGCTGTTGCTAAGCAACAGCAGGAGGCTGTAACTCACCTCCTGCTGCTGCTTCATCACAGGACTGTCCCTCGCCGCCGCCGTCGCTCCTGGGGCCCCGATCCCAACATTGACGCCGGGGATCGGGGTCCCCAGCACCCAGGGTCGTCTTCCCGCACCCGCTCACGTCCTCCGGAAGAGGGGCGGAGCGGGTGTGGGAGTGACACCCGCAGCAGGCGCCCTGATTGGTCGGCCGGTAATCCGGCCGACGAATCAGGGCGATCGTGAGGTGGCACCAGTGCCACCTCACCCCTGCAGTCTCCTGTTGTTCGGGGCCATCAGAGACGGCCCCGAACAGCCAGTAATTCCGGGTCACCGGGTCACTGGAGACCCGATTGACCTGGAATCGCCGCAGATCCCTGGACTGAATTGTCCAGCGATCTGCGGTGATCGCCGACATGGGGGGGCATAATGACCCCCCTGGGCGATATGCCGGGATGCCTGCTGAACGATTTCAGCAGGCATCCGGCTCTGGTCCCCAACCGGCTAGCGGTGGGGACCGGAATTCCCACGGGCGTATGGATACGCCCTGCATCCTTAAGGACTCGGGATGCAGGGCATATCCATACGCCCTGCGTCCTTAAGAGGTTAAAATACTACCTGGATGTACATCTACAAGTTATGTTTATTTATTGCTTCTCAGTACTGTTTTAACAACTAACATCAGGTTAGTTAGTACACATTTTGATTTAACTGTACAAGCCCACTTTTCACTTTATGGTCACCTGATTCAAGTGAGTCCCTAACTTAACCCATTCATGACCCAGCTATTTATTTTTTTTTGACTTTGTTATTTTTCTGGGACAAGTTGTACTTTTCATTGGCATGTTTTCTTTATTCTATGTGTCAATACGATTGAAATGATACCCATGTTATATGCTTTTCTATAATTGTACCGCTTAAAAAAAATCTGAAACCATTTTAACAAAATTTGTTTGTTTGAAATTGCCCTATTTTGACCACCTATAACTTTCAAATTTTTCCGTATATGGTGCAATATGTGGGCTCATTTTTTGCGCCATAATCTGTAGTTTTTATCAGTACCACTTTTGCCTAGGTTTTACTTTTTATACATTTTTTATAAAAAGTTTTTTAAATAAAATGTGACAAAAAAAAGCAGCAATTTTGGACTTTTTAAAAAAAAATTACGTTTAAGCCATTCCCCATATGGGATAATTAACAATATATTTTAATAGTTCAGACTTTTACGCATGCAGCGATACCAAATATTTGTATTATTTATTTTTTACGCTTTTTGGGGGGTAAAATGGGAAAAACTGACGTTTTACCTTTTTATTGGGGGAGGGGATTTTTCATATTTTTTTACTTTTTATTTTACTTTTTTTTTTTTTTTTACACTTGATTGCTATAATATTTATAGCAATCATTTGATTGCTAATACTGTTCAGTGCTATGCATAGGACATAGCACTGATCAGTGTTATCGGCTATCTTCTGCTCTGGTCTGCTCGATCTCAGACCAGAGCAGAAGACCCGGGGAGACAGCCGGAGCCAGGTGAGGGGACCTCCGGCTGCCATGCTGGATGAACGGATCCCCGCAGCAGTGCTGCAGGCGATCCGATCATCCATTTAAAGTACCGCACAGCGCAGATGCTGTGATCTGTATTGATCACGGCATCTGAGGGGTTAATGGTGGACATCCGCGCAATCGCGGATGTCCACTATTACCAGTGGGTCCCTGACTGCTGATAACAGCTGGGACCTGCCGCGCATGACGCGAGCACCGGTCCGGTGCTTGTGGTCATGGCGGAGCGTAAATGTACATCATGGTGCATTACGTCCATTGACGTTAAGGGGTTAAGCAATTGCCGATCCACCGAGCACCAGGAGGAATGAGTAAGTCCCTGTTATTCGACAGCAACCCATCAGTAGCCCACAGAGCTGCCGATGGGTCCCCTAGACACCAGGGATTATTGGTGTTTAATGTTTAAATGCTGTGATTTGCTATTGATCACAATGTTTAACCATTTAAATGATGGACATCAGGGCCAGTTGCGATGTCCATCATTACCGGGAGATGAACATTTGATCATCTGCCGGTTATGATTCAGTCTGGATGTGCAGGTCTGGACCATAATGCTCTCACCCGACCCATGATGAACCGGTACATCATGGGTCGGGAACGGGTTAAATTGCGTAGTGCGGGGAGGTTATCACCACTGCCGCAACACTAGGACTCATAGTAGAAACAACTCAGTGGTCTGGCAGCCCCAATAGTGCCAGACCTAACCCCCTGGCTCTAGGCCATACCACCCCAAAGACACAGTGTCTCCAACAATGGTGGTCACACAGCCCCACACCAGTGGGAACGGACTTCTAAGTACACCTTACCCTGTACTCCCTGCCAACAGACTGGGAGAAGCTAGGAATAAACTCTAAGGGTGCATTCACATGCCATTACTAGCAGCGGGTTTCACGCTGCTGGAAACCTGCTGTGAGTTACACTACCATTGATTTCAATGGGTCCACAGACAGTCCGCAATAGTGTCAGATTTGCGGACTGTCTGCGGACCCATTTAAATCAATGTTTCGGGGAAATTCGCTGCTAGCTACTAGCGTGTGAACGCACCCTTATGCAGTCTTCTGTTAATTAGCCCCTTAGGGATGTTGGGGGAGATTTATCAAAACCTGTCTAGAGGAAAATCTGCTGAGTTGCCCATAGCAACCAATCAGAACTCTTCTTTCATTTTTGAAAAGGCCTGTGAAAAGCGATCTGATTGGTTGCTCTAGGCAACTCAGCAACTTTTCCTCTGGACAGGTTTGATAAATCTCCCCCATTGTATGTAAACGAATGTCCTGATGCCCAGGTACTAAAGGAACCAGGACATACATTTATGTCTTGAGCGGCATTCCGGCTATGAAGCGAGTGTATAGACTGTGAGTGTTGGCTGCTTTCACAAGTCATGCACTCACAGTCACTCTTTATAGTGTAGAGCGCGAATATTCGAAATGTGAATTTTTACCGCGAGTATCGGCACTTTGCGATTTTGCAAATATTTAGAATATAAATAATATTTGTAATGATGAATATAATTTTTTTTTCTGCAAATATGCAAATATTGGTACTTCTAGCCAGAGGACCCTGATCCCTCCCTTCTTTTAGGTGAAAGATATCATCAAGCATGCGCACTATGCAAATTTCATTATGAATCTTCGCATTAAAAAAAAGAGAACGATCATAGCGAATATGCAAATTTTGCGGACATAAGAGGAATATTCATCCATATATTCGCGAAATATCGCAAATTCTAATATGGCCCCTGACGCTCATCACACTCCTTAAATGCTGTGATCAATCATGGCACCTGAGAGCCGCAATCACTTTCTCCTCTATCCGATCTACGCCCTTGCAACATGCATGTGAAGGTTTGATTGATCTGAATGCCCACCGGAGGTCCAGGTCCAATCTGCTAATAGAGCATGCTGAGGCAGCCTCTATTAGTAGATCGCTGATAACATTAAATAATGCTATGCAATAGCATAACATTATTCACTGTTAGAATGTCGAATGATTACATGTAAAATTCCCCTATGGGGACTTAAAGGAGATCTGCAGCAATATATAACTTATCCCCTATCCGCAGCATAGAGGATGTGTTTGATCGCAGGGGGGTCCGACCGCTGAAAGCCCCACAATCTCCCATACAGACACCCGGCACTGCCGCGGCTCTGTGTGGCTAGTGCTTGTGTCATCAACCTCACTTAGATGTCGACAGCCACACCCCCTCCATTGAGCTCTATGGGAGAGGTAGGGATGCACGAACACTATCTCCGCCTCTCCCGTAGAGATACATGAATGGCCGTGTTGGCACCAGCACCATGCTGCGGCCGACACACCTCCTGTATGGGCAGAGCCACGGCAGGAGATCGCAGGGGGTCCCAGCAATCAGATCCCCCATGATCAAACACTTATCATGCAGAGAGGGGATAAGTTATACAGACATGGCCGTAAATGTTGGCAACCCTGAATTTTTTCTAGAAAATGAAGTATTTCTCACAGAAAAGGATTGCAGTAACATGTTTTTCTATATACATGTTTATTCCCTTTGTGTGTATTGGAACTAAACCAAAAAAGGGAGTTAAAAAAAGCAAACTGGACATAATGTCACACCAAACTCCAAAAATGGGCTAGATAAAATTATTGGCACCCTTAACTTAACATTTGATTTCACACCCTTTGGAAAAAATAACTGAAATCAGTCGCTTCCTATAATCATCAATAAGCTTCTTACACCTCTCAGCCGGAATGTTGGACCACTCTTCCTTTGCAAACTGGTCCAGGTCTTTCTTATTGGAAGGGTGCCTTTTCCCAACAGCAGTTTAAAGATTTCTCCACAGGTATTCAATGGGATTTAGATCTGGACTCATTGCTGGCCACTTCAGAACTCTCCATCGCTTTGTTGCCATCCATTTCTGGGTGCTTTTTGACATATGTTTGGGGTCATTGTCCTGCTGGAAGACCCAAGATCTTGAACGCAAACCCAGCTTTCTGACACTGGGCTGTACAGTGCGACCCAAAATCCGTTGGTAATCCTCAGATTTCATGATGCCTTGCACACATTCAAGGCACCCAGTGCCAGAGGCAGCAAAACAACCCCAAAACATCATTGAACCTCCACCATATTTCACTGTAGGCACTGTGTTCTTTTCTTTGTAGGCCTCATTCCTTTTTCGGTTAACAGTAGAATGATGTGCTTTACCAAAAAGCTCTGTCTTGGTCCCATCTGTCCACAAGACATTTTCCCAGAAGGATATTGGCTTACTCAAGTTCATTTTGGCAAAATGTAGTCTTGCTTTTTTATGTCTCTGTGTCAACAGTGGGGTCCTCCTGGGTCTCCTGCCATAGCGTTTCATTTAACTTAAATGTAGACTTATAGTTTGCGCTGACACTGATGCTCCCTGAGTCTGCAGGACAGCTTGAATATCTTTGGAACTTGTTTGGGGCTGCTTATCCACCATCCGAACTATCCTGCGTTGACACCTTTCATACATTTTTCTCTTCCATCCACGCCCAGGGAGATTAGCTACAGTGCCATGGGTTGCAAACTTCTTGATAATGTTGCCCACTGTGGACAAAGGCAAATCTAGATCTCTGGAGATGGACTTGTAACCTTGAGATTGTTGATATTTTTTTTACAATTTTGGTTCTCAAGTCCTCAGACAGTTCAGACAGACACACAATGCAAAGACTAAGTCAAATTTTCTCCTTTTTATCTGATTTCAGTTGTGCTTTTCTTATATTGCCCACACCTGTTACTTGCCCCAGGTGAATTTAACCCCTTGGGGACTAAGCCCATTTTGACCTTAAGGACCAGAGCATTTTTTGCAATTCTGACAACTGTCACTTTAAGCATTAATAACTTTGGGATGCTTGTACTTATGAATTTGATTCTGAGATTATTTTTTTGTGACATATTCTGCTTTATCTTAGTGGTAAATTTCCGTCGATACCTGCATAATTTCTTGGTGAAAACTTCCCAAATTTCATGAAAAATTTGAAAATTTTGCATTTCTATAACTTTGAAGCTCTCTGCTTGTGAGGAAAATAGACATACCAAATAAATTAGATATTTATTCACATATACATTATGTCTACCTTATGTTGACATCATAAAGTTGATATGCTTTTACTTTTTGAAGACATCCGAGGGCTTCAAAGTATAGCAGCAATTTTCCAAGTAGATTTCAAAATCTGAAATTTTCAAGGACCAGTTCAGTTTTGAAGTGAATTTGAGGGTCTTTATGTTAGAAATAACCCATAATGGACCCCATTATGAAAACTGCACCCCTCAACTAAAATTCAAAAGCTTAATTTTTTACACTAACATGTTCTTGAAGACCCATATTTTTTATTTTTACAAGGGGTAAAAGGGAAAAAAAAGACCACCAAAATTTGTAACCCAATTTCTCTCGAGTAAAAAAATACCTCATATGTGGATGTAAAGTGCTCTGTGGGTGCACTAGAGGGCTTAGAAGAGAAGGAGCGACAATGGGGTTTTGGAGAGCAAATTCTGCTGAAATGGTTTTTGGGGGCATGTCGCATTTAGGAAGTCCCTATGGTACCATCACAGCAAAAAAAAAAACAGGAGCAGTAGGTCAGAGGATTGGCCCAAAGACCATATAGATGGCTGTTCACCTTAGGTACGGTAAAAAAAGAGCCTATCGTCCCATTGATAATGAGGTACCAAGTAGAGATGTAGCCGCTGCTTGCTTCTTGGGTCTGGGTTGCAGGGTCCAGCAGGGCTGCTGGCCTGGATGCAGAGAAGAAGAGACTGGAATGAGAACACTTTAGTGATGGCGCTGCGGCTCCCTCAAATGAAGAGGATGGACTAGGAGATATTTTATAAGGTTCACAGTGGAACCACTTTTATTCTGTGGAACCACTCACAATTCTGTTTTTTATTTTTTGTGTTTTCTGTGTTTTCTGTTTTTTCTGTTTTTTTAATTTTTGGGAAACTACACTCCTCAAGGAACATAACAAGGGGTACAGTGAGCATGTACACCCCACTTGCGTTTGACAGATCTTTGTAACAGTGGGCTGTGCAAATGAAAAATTAAATTTTTCATTATCACGAACCACTGTTCCAAAAATCTGTTAGTCACCTGTGGGGTGTAAATGCTCACTGCACCCCTTGTTAAATTCTGTGAAGGGTGTAGTTTGCGAAATGGGGTCACATGTGGGTATTTTTTTTTTTTTGCGTTTGTCAGAACCGCTGTAACCAGCAGCCACCCCTGTGCAGATCACCAGTTTAGGCCTCAAATGTACATAGTGCGCTCTCCGGAGAAATTGCATACTCAGGAGAAATTGCGTTACAGATTTTGGGGGTCTTTTTTTCCTTTTTCCTCTTATGAAAATGAAAAGCATTGGGCAACACCATCATGTTAGTGTAAAAAATTAAAGCATTTTTCACTAACATGCTGGTGTAGACCCCAACTATACCTTTTCATAAGGGGTAAAAGGAGAAAAAGCCACCATAAATTTGTAGCACAATTTCTCCCGGAGATACCCCATGTGTGGCCCTAATTGAAATACAACAGGGCTCCGAAGTGAGAGAGCCATGTGCATTTGAAGCCTAAATTAGGGATTTTCATAGGGGTGTACCCGGATGCAAGCATTACACTTGCCTCCGCCACCACAAATACTGTGCGTCACTTTTCCCCAAACACGGTGCCTCCAGCTGTTGCAAAACTCCCAACATGCCTGGACAGTCAATGGATGTCCGGCAATACTGGGAGCTGTTATTTTGCAACAGCTGGAGGCTCCATTTTAAATTTTTAATTGTGAGGGGGGGGGGGGCGACAGTGTAAGGGTGTAGTGTACAGTGGGGATCAAGTTTGGGCACCCCAGGTAAAAACTTGTATTAATGTGCATAAAGAAGCCAAGGAAAGATGGAAAAATCTCCAAAAGGCATCAAATTACAGATTAGACATTCTTATAAGATGTCAACAAAAGTTTAGATTTTATTTCCATCATTTACACTTTCAAAATAACAGAAAACAAAAAAATGGCATCTGCAAAAGTTCGGGCACCCCGCAGAATCTATAGCAAGCACTGCCCCCTTTGCAAAGCTGAGACCTGCCAGTGTCATGGATTGTTCTCAATCATCATCTGGGAAGACCAGGTGATGTCAATCTCAAAGGTTTTAAAGGTTTTTCTGCCATCTGTGAAAAAGCTGAAGTTAAAGAGAGGATGGCTTCTACAAATAGATAATGATCCTAAACACACCTCAAAATCCACGGGGGATTACATCAAGAGGTGTAAACTGAAGGTTTTGCCATGGCCTTCACAATCTCCTGACAAAAGTTTGGGCACCCTGCAGAGTTAAAATCTTGTACTGCCCCCTTTGGCAAGTATCACAGCTTATAAACGCTTTTTGTAGCCAGTCTTTCAATTCTTGTTTGACGTATCTTTGCCCATTGGGCTGTCTGTCACGCACTGCTCTTTTAAGGTCTATCCATAGATTTTCAATTATATTGAGGTCAGGAGATTGTGAAGGCCATGGCAAAACCTTCAGTTTACACCTCTTGATGTAATCCCCAGTGGATTTTGAGGTGTGTTTAGGATCATTATCCATTTGTAGAAGCCATCCTCTCTTTAACTTCAGCTTTTTCACAGATGGCAGAAAAACCTTTAAAACCTTTGAGATTGACATCACCTGGTCTTCCCAGATGATGATTGAGAACAATACATGACACTGGCAGGTCTCAGCTTTGCAAAGGGGGCAGTGCATGCTATAAATTCTGCAGGGTGCCCAAACTTTTGCAGACGCCATTTTTTTTCCTGTTATTTTGAAAGTGTAAATGATGGAAATAAAATCTAAACTTTTGTTGACATATTATAAGAATGTCTAATCTGTAATTTGATGCCTTTTGGAGATTTTTCCATCTTTCCTTGGCTTCTTTATGCCCATTAATACAAATTTTTTCCTGGGGTTCCCAAACTTTTGATCCCCACTGTATATGTAGTGTTTTACTCTTTATTTAGGCTTAGTGTAGTGTAGTGTTTTTAGGGTACATTCACACGGGCGGGGGTTTTACAGTGAGTTTCCCGCTGCAGCGGAAGATTTGCCACATCTCAATCTTGAAGTTGGGCAAAACTACAACTCCCAGCATGCACTGACAGACCAGGCATACTGAGAGTTGTAGTTATGCAACAGCTAGAGGCACACTGGTTGGGATTGGGAAACACTGAGTTAGATAACAGAATACCGCAGTGTTTCCGCACCACTGTCTATTTCCTAACTCAGTGTTTCCCAACCCATGTGCCTCCAGCTGTGGCAAAACTACAAATCCCAGCATGCATGGTCTGTCAGTGCATGCTGGGAGTTATAGTGTTGTAACAGCAGGAGGCACACGGGTTGTGAAACACTGAGTTAGGAAACAATGTTTCCCAACCAGTGTGCCTCCAGTTCTTGCACTACTAAAACTCCCAGCATGCCCAGACAGCCAAAGGGCATGTTGGGAGTTGTAGTTATGCAACAACTGGAGGAGAACAGTTTGGAGACCACTGTGTAGTGGTCTCCAAACTGTAGCCCTCCAGATGTTTCAAAACTTCAACTCCAAGCATGGCCAGACTGCCCAGGCATGCTGGGAGTTGTAGTTTGTCAACATTTGAAGGGCTAGATGTTGCTGAACTACAACTCCCAGCATGCTTGGACAGTCTCAGCATGCTTTGAATTGACATCTGGAGTGCTACAGTTTGGACACCACTGTCTAGTGGTCTCCAAACAGTGCGCTTCCAGATGTTGCAAAACTACAACTCCCAGCATGCTGAGACTGTCCAGGTATGCTGGGAGTTGTAGTTCTGCAACAACTGAAGGGCCAGATGTTACAGAACTACAACTCCCAGCATGCCTGGGCTGTCTGGGCATGCTGAGAGTTGTAGTTTTGCAATATCTGGAAGGACAGTTTGGAGACCACTTCACTGTGGCCCTCCAGATGTTGCAAGTTAGGAGTTGTAGCATGCTGGGAGTTGTAGTTTTGAAACTCCTAGAAGCATCACTTTACGGCGTTCTTCGCTGCTGCATCTGACACCGCCGCACTTGCCTGCCGCCGGTCCCTGGTCCCCATGCCGTGATCGAAGGTAACTGCCACCGGTGCCCTCCGCATCCACGGCCCCCGCACCATCGCCGCCATCTTCCCTCGCTCTGCCCTGACATCCAGGGGTGGGCAGAGCGCGGGAAATTAACTTTTACATTTTGCATTCTGATCAAAATGTACAAGCCCACTCGCTACTTCATGGCCACCAACTAATTGTCTAAGCCATTCTCTAATTGTATAAAAAAAACTAAATCCTAAATCAGGGTCATGTAAGTTTGAACATACACTTGGAATAGCTGTCTCCATAGACGTCTCTTGGAACATGGGGGAAGATTTATCATGGTTGTCTTTTGAAAGTCTGTTTTGAAGTCATTTATTTTTACTTTGGTTTTGCTTATGTGCCACATATTTATCATACTATCATGGGGGGGGGGGGTTAATAAATTGTGCATAAGCAAGCAAAAAAACAACAAATCACTTCTCTGCAACTTTTCTGCACAAAAGACTTCTTATAAGTGATCTACAAACACAATTGTGTAAGTCAGGTCTGGGCTGGGGTAGATTTGCAGTGTTTTGGAGGGGGTTGCAAATTTTTGTGCGACATTTGCAACAATCAATCCGTTACAACTGCAAAGTAAAAACTGAAAATACTTTTGCAAGATCATTTGTAGCTTTTCGCTTACATCAAAAAGTCGCTAAAAAAGTGTAGTGGCAATGTGAGACATTCCATTTTGACATTATTTACACTATTTGTCAGTCCCCATAGAAAGATTCTACCTACAATCTTTCGATTACAGAAACTGAACAATACTGTGCTGCCTGCACATTTGAAGCGTCGACTGCCTGGGACGGAGTTAGCTAAGGGACCTCCGCCCATCCTCTCAGTTGATTGGGACCCGTGATTTTGCCACGGTGGTCCTGTTCAGCTTTCTTGAGTTAACCAGCAAATCATTTTAATACTTTTAGATGCCTCAATCAACATTGATCGCTGCATCAAAAGTGTTACTCGGACCAAATGGGGATTATCGGTATTATGGGTATTAAGCGTGCTCAGCATACGAGCATTCTTAATATACTGGGAGCCAGAATAGGCCATACATGTACGCCCTGCGTCCTCTAGGAGTTGAAGACATTTCTGTGTGATATGTAAGTCATTAAGGACTGTTTGGTAACAAGTTCTGTTTTCTTATGTTATGTGGATTAGCTAGTTATTTCATTATACTGTAACATCAGTAAGGAACAGTATTAAGACTTGCCTATGATGCATGTCTCACAATACTTATCACTTGGCTGCTAGTAATTTGAGATCTTACATAAATTTAGATTTGTGTTTAATTTTTTTCTGCAACTTCCGATTCTCTCTATTCTTGAATCCTGTTACGTCTGATATTTTTTTCTACAATGCCAATACTAACCCAATAGTAAATGTAATGTAACATTTGTTTTCAGGCTACATTTTTTTTTTCTTTTGATCTATCTAGGACACCTTACTTTAAAAAAAAACTGAATGGAACAAGAGACAATAAATTTAACAGTGGTTTTGTAAAATTTTATTGAGTTTCCAATGAAGGAGAAAAGGAGTTGAGTAGCTAGTAAATGTTCATTTCTTGAGAACACTTTAAAGGGCATATTTGGTGAGGATTTAAAGCCACTGCATAACATTTAGGAAGTTATAGTAATGGGCGAGGCAATATATTGCAGAACTGGGGAAACATATTGATCGATGTGAGCTCTAGTAAGAAAGTGCCTCAACTTGTTATTTTCTTAGACTGATCTATTTATTATGCCTTTTATTATTTTAGCTATTGGCAGCAAAAAAAAAAATGTTTTAGTATTTTTGGAAGGGTTATCTGGACTGATTACTTACAGGAAAAAAGTGGTGTTCTACCTGAACAACATAGTTTACAATGTATCTGTTCCTAAGAGCAAATTGATAAAGGGGTTGCTGTGATGAATACCAGAACTGTCCCAGTGACTTTTGTGTATATTTCACATCTTGAAAAGGGTGTTCTTATTCTAAATGAAATAATTTATATTTATGAGTGAACTAGTATTACCGGTACATGAGTTGCTAGCTATTTAATTATTCTATCTAGTCTTTATTGTTTTCGAACCTGTGCCCAAATTTTAATCTCTTTGCTCATTACATGTCCATATATCAATGTAAACCATTTGGTGCTGGGCAGGGGAGGGAGCACAAGATGATATAGTGCCCTGCATACAAGAGCTTACAATCTGTTAGAAATTAGGGGTGCAGGAAAGATGAAGACCTTGTACACAAGAGTTTACAATCTACAAAGAAGTATCTGGGACCAGTTCTAAGAAAGAAAAGACCGCAGCGGTAACTTAAGCCTATTTTGTACAGGCAATTGGAGCCAGCCCAATTCACTTCAATAAAGTTGTGATCCCAGATGTTGAACCCACACTAATTAAAAACGGATAGTATCTGCTTGCAGTATACAGTGACTAGGTACCAGGGATTTGACTGTTGATACCAGGGATTTCACACTATTACTGAAACCTGAACTATGGTCTAAGCCTTGAAACATTGAATTTTGCTTTGACAGGGGCGTAATTCGAGTCCCATGGGCCCCAGGGAAAATTCTGGATTTGAGACCCCTCAACAATTAGAGGGTAGTTTAACCACTTGATGACACCTTGTTCATAATTACGTCATGGGGCTATTAAATGAGTAATCTGGAGCAAAGTTATTTTATGGCATTGTAAAGCTAGCAGAAGTTATATAAGAAAGTCAATTACCTCAGTTGTCTTACTTGCACACATCCTTGACTGTGCTGATATCTGGAAGTACAGCCTGTCTGCCACAATTATGAATTTCCTACCCCGAGTGTTTGGCTGACAGCGGCCATTTTGGAAATGAAACTTTGCCGCTCTCATCATCCTCCCCTCTCTCAGCCGGCCCCCCTAGCCTCCTCCCCGCTCTCAGCCTGCCCCCCTCACTTCGATCCGGTCACTCCCATCCTTTACATATTTATATACTCATTGTTTGCACAGCTGTCATTGGCTGGGCTGTGCAAATGTGTCAGAATACCTTCTGTCAGAATATCAGTGCGATTCGGCCGCACGTACGCACATATTATCTCCCCGGGACCGAACATGTGATAACTGTAGGCCGAGGATATCCCTAATAGTTACGCTGGTGTAATGTCCCCAGGGCCGCTGTCAGGGGGGGTACAACCCATACTCGGATAAGGGGCCCGGAGCTCAAGGGGGGCCCCGCTGGCCCCAGACTTTTTTGTGTGTGTGTCAGTGAGTGACTGTCTGTCACTCACTGACCACTGGGGGCCCACGAAATGTCCCGGATTGAGCGGGACAGTCCCGTTTTTGGGGTCATGTCCCACTGTAATGGAACGGCCCCCTTCTGTCCCACTTGTAAGCAGGCCCAGCGCACCGCATAGACATATAAGGCAGCTGCCTACAGCGCACCCTTCCGCAGCAACAGTTTTGTTTTTTTAGGAAGCCCTAAGACACTGGTGGGGCTGCATTCCTCTATCTAGTTACCTGCTGTCAGGAGCTGTCACATTACCCCCTTCCTCCACGGCCTAGATGCTGATGGTATAGGACCTGTGATGATGTCACTATCATGTGACCATCTTGTGACTGTACAGGATAGATGTAATAGTGGTTGAAGGACCTGTGTGATTCTGTGGAGGAGGCAGGGCTGAGCTGAGCTGGAGTGGAGGTCGCATGTCACCCCATTAGTAAGTTAATAGCATGAGGATGGGGTTTGTTACAGTGTGTCACCCCAGTAGGAAGTTAATAGCATGAGGAGGTGGTTTGTTTCAGTTTGTCACCCCAGTAGTAAGTTAATAACATGAGATTTGTTACAGTGTGTCACCCCAGTAATAAGGAGATTACATGAGGAGGGGGTTTGTTACAGTGTGTCACCCAGTAGTAAGGAGATTACATGAGGAGGGGGTTTGTTACAGTGTGTCACCCAGTAGTAAGGGGATTACATGAGAAGGAGGTTTGTTACAGTGTGTCACCCTAGTAGTAATTTAATAATATGAGGAGGGGGTTTGTTACAGTGTGTCACCCCAGTAGTAAGGAGATTACATGAAGAGGAGGTTTGTTACAGTGTGTCACCCCAGTAGTAAAGAGATAACATGAGGAGGAGGTTTGTTACAGTGTGTCACCCCAGTAGTAAGGAGATTACATGAGGAGTGGGTTTGTTAGAGTGTGTCACCCCAGTAGTAAGTTAATAACATGAGGATGGGGTTTGTTACAGTGTGTCACCCCAGTAGTAAGGAGATTACATGAGGAGGGGGTTTGTTACAGTGTGTCACCCCAGTAGTAAGTTAATAACATGAGGATGGGGTTTGTTACAGTGTGTCACCCCAGTAGTAAGTGTTACGCCGAGCGCTCCGGGTCCCCGCTCCTCCCCGGAGCGCTCGCTACACTCTCCTCACTGCAGCGCTCCGGTCAGATCCACTGACCCGGGGCGCTGCGATACCGCCTCCAGCCGGGATGCGATTCGCGATGCGGGTGGCGCCCGCTCGCGATGCGCACCCCGGCTCCCGTACCTGACTCGCTCTCCGTCGGTCCTGTCCCGGCGCGCGCGGCCCCGCTCCCTAGGGCGCGCGCGCGCCGGGTCTTTGCGCTTTAAAGGGCCACTGCGCCGCTGATTGGCGCAGTGGTTCCAATTAGTATGTTCACCTGTGCACTCCTTATTTATACCTCACTCCCCCTGCACTCCCTCGCCGGATCTTGTTGCCATTGTGCCAGTGAAAGCGTTTCCTTGTGTGTTCCTAGCCTGTGTTCCAGACCTCCTGCCGTTGCCCCTGACTACGATCCTTGCTGCCTGCCCCGACCTTCTGCTACGTCCGACCTTGCTTCTGTCTACTCCCTTGTACCGCGCCTATCTTCAGCAGTCAGAGAGGTTGAGCCGTTGCTAGTGGATACGACCTGGTCACTACCGCCGCAGCAAGACCATCCCGCTTTGCGGCGGGCTCTGGTGAAAACCAGTAGTGACTTAGAACCGATCCTCTAGCACGGTCCACGCCAATCCCTCTCTGGCACAGAGGATCCACTACCTGCCAGCCGGCATCGTGACAGTAGATCCGGCCATGGATCCCGCTGAAGTTCCTCTGCCAGTTGTCGCTGACCTCACCACGGTGGTCGCCCAGCAGTCACAACAGATAGCGCAACAAGGCCAACAGCTGTCTCAACTGACCGTGATGCTACAGCAGCTACTACCACAGCTTCAGCAATCATCTCCTCCGCCAGCTCCTGCACCTCCTCCGCAGCGAGTGGCCGCTTCTGGTCTACGACTATCCTTGCCGGATAAATTTGATGGGGACTCCAAGTTTTGCCGTGGCTTTCTTTCCCAGTGTTCCCTGCACTTGGAGATGATGTCGGACCAGTTTCCTACTGAAAGGTCTAAGGTGGCTTTCGTAGTCAGCCTTCTGTCTGGAAAAGCTCTGTCATGGGCCACACCGCTCTGGGACCGCAATGACCCCGTCACTGCCTCTATACACTCCTTCTTCTCGGAAATTCGAAGTGTCTTTGAGGAACCTGCCCGAGCCTCTTCTGCTGAGACTGCCCTGTTGAACCTGGTCCAGGGTAATTCTTCCGTTGGCGAGTACGCCGTACAATTCCGTACTCTTGCTTCAGAATTATCCTGGAATAATGAGGCCCTCTGCGCGACCTTTAAAAAAGGCCTATCCAGCAACATTAAGGATGTTCTGGCCGCACGAGAAATTCCTGCTAACCTACATGAACTCATTCATCTAGCCACTCGCATTGACATGCGTTTTTCCGAAAGGCGTCAGGAGCTCCGCCAGGATATGGACTTTGTTCGCACGAGGCGTTTTTTCTCCCCGGCTCCTCTCTCCTCTGGTCCCCTGCAATCCGTTCCTGTGCCTCCCGCCGTGGAGGCTATGCAGGTCGACCGGTCTCGCCTGACACCTCAAGAGAGAACACGACGCCGCATGGAGAATCTCTGCCTGTACTGTGCCAGTACTGAACACTTCCTGAAGGATTGTCCTATCCGTCCTCCCCGCCTGGGAAGACGTACGCTGACTCCGCACAAAGGTGAGACAGTCCTTGATGTCTACTCTGCTTCTCCACGTCTTACTGTGCCTGTGCGGATATCTGCCTCTGCCTTCTCCTTCTCTACTATGGCCTTCTTGGATTCCGGATCTGCAGGAAATTTTATTTTGGCCTCTCTCGCCAACAGGTTCAACATCCCGGTGACCAGTCTCGCCAGACCCCTCTACATCAATTGTGTAAACAATGAAAGATTGGACTGTACCATACGTTTCCGCACGGAGCCCCTTCTAATGTGCATCGGACCTCATCACGAGAAGATTGAATTTTTGGTCCTCCCCAATTGCACTTCCGAAATTCTCCTTGGACTACCCTGGCTTCAACTTCATTCCCCAACCCTGGATTGGTCCACTGGGGAGATCAAGAGTTGGGGGCCCTCTTGTTTCAAGGACTGCCTAAAACCGGTTCCCAGTACCCCTTGCCGTGACTCTGTGGTTCCTCCTGTAACCGGTCTCCCTAAGGCCTATATGGACTTTGCGGATGTTTTTTGCAAAAAACAAGCTGAGACTCTACCTCCTCACAGGCCTTATGATTGTCCTATTGACCTCCTCCCGGGCACTACTCCACCCCGGGGCAGAATTTATCCTCTGTCCGCCCCAGAGACTCTTGCCATGTCTGAATACATCCAGGAAAATTTAAAAAAGGGCTTTATCCGTAAATCCTCCTCTCCTGCCGGAGCCGGATTTTTCTTTGTGTCCAAAAAAGATGGCTCTCTACGTCCTTGCATTGACTACCGCGGTCTTAATAAAATCACGGTAAAGAACCGCTACCCCCTACCCCTCATCTCTGAACTCTTTGATCGCCTCCAAGGTGCCCACATCTTTACCAAACTGGACTTAAGAGGTGCTTATAATCTCATCCGCATCAGAGAGGGGGATGAATGGAAAACGGCATTTAACACTAGAGATGGACACTTTGAGTATCTGGTCATGCCCTTTGGCCTGTGCAACGCCCCTGCCGTCTTCCAAGACTTTGTTAATGAAATTTTTCGTGATCTCTTATACTCCTGTGTTGTTGTATATCTGGACGATATCCTGATTTTTTCTGCCAATCTAGAAGAACACCGCCAGCATGTCCGTATGGTTCTTCAGAGACTTCGTGACAATCAACTTTATGCCAAGATAGAGAAATGTCTGTTTGAATGCCAATCTCTTCCTTTCCTAGGATACTTGGTCTCTGGCCAGGGACTACAAATGGATCCAGACAAACTCTCTGCCGTCTTAGATTGGCCACGTCCCTCCGGACTCCGTGCTATCCAACGTTTTTTGGGGTTCGCCAATTATTACAGGCAATTTATTCCACATTTTTCTACCGTTGTGGCTCCTATTGTGGCTTTAACCAAAAAAAATGCCGATCCCAAGTCTTGGCCTCCTCAAGCGGAAGACGCCTTTAAACGGCTCAAGTCTGCCTTTTCTTCGGCTCCCGTGCTCTCCAGACCTGACCCATCTAAACCCTTCCTATTGGAGGTTGATGCCTCCTCTGTAGGAGCTGGAGCGGTCCTTCTACAAAAAAATTCTTCTGGGCATGCTGTTACTTGTGGTTTTTTTTCTAGGACCTTCTCTCCGGCGGAGAGGAACTACTCCATCGGGGATCGAGAGCTTCTAGCCATTAAATTAGCACTTGAGGAATGGAGGCATCTGCTGGAGGGATCAAGATTTCCAGTTATTATTTACACCGATCACAAGAACCTCTCCTACCTCCAGTCTGCCCAACGGCTGAATCCTCGCCAGGCCAGGTGGTCTCTGTTCTTTGCCCGATTTAATTTCGAAATTCACTTTCGGCCTGCCGATAAGAACATTAGGGCCGATGCTCTCTCTCGTTCCTCGGATGCTTCGGAAGTTGAACTCTCTCCGCAACACATCATTCCTCCTGACTGCCTGATTTCCTCTTCTCCAGCCTCCATCAGGCAAACTCCTCCAGGAAAGACCTTCGTCTCTCCACGCCAACGCCTCGGAATCCTCAAATGGGGTCACTCCTCCCATCTCGCAGGTTATGCAGGCATCAAGAAATCTGTGCAACTCATCTCTCGCTTCTATTGGTGGCCGACTCTGGAGACGGATGTCGTGGACTTTGTGCGAGCCTGTACTGTCTGTGCCCGGGATAAGACTCCTCGCCAGAAGCCCGCTGGTTTTCTTCATCCTCTGCCTGTCCCCGAACAGCCTTGGTCTCTGATTGGTATGGATTTTATTACTGACTTACCCCATCCCGTAGCAACACTGTTATTTGGGTGGTCGTTGATCGATTCTGCAAAATGGCACATTTCATCCCTCTTCCTGGTCTTCCTTCAGCGCCTCAGTTGGCTAAACTATTTTTTGTACACATTTTTCGTCTTCACGGGTTGCCCACACAAATCGTCTCGGATAGAGGCGTCCAATTCGTGTCAAAATTCTGGAGGGCTCTCTGTAAACAACTCAAGATTAAATTAAACTTTTCTTCTGCATATCATCCTCAATCCAATGGACAAGTAGAAAGAATTAACCAGGTTTTGGGTGATTATTTACGACATTTTGTTTCCTCCCGCCAGGATGATTGGGCAGATCTTCTACCATGGGCCGAATTCTCGTATAACTTCAGAGTCTCTGAATCTTCCTCCAAATCCCCATTTTTCGTGGTGTACGGCCGTCACCCTCTTCCCCCCCTCCCTACCCCCTTGCCCTCTGGTCTGCCCGCTGTGGATGAAATCTCTCGTGATCTTTCCATCATCTGGAGAGAGACCCAAAATTCTCTCTTACAGGCTTCATCACGCATGAAGAAATTTGCGGATAAGAAAAGAAGAGCTCCTCCCATTTTTTCTCCTGGAGACAAGGTATGGCTCTCCGCTAAATATGTCCGCTTCCGTGTCCCTAGCTACAAGTTGGGTCCACGCTATCTTGGTCCTTTCAAAATTTTGTCCCAGATTAATCCTGTCTCTTACAAACTTCTTCTTCCTCCTTCTCTTCGTATTCCTAATGCCTTTCACGTTTCTCTTCTTAAACCACTTATCATCAACCGTTTCTCTCCCAAACTTGTTTCCCCCACTCCTGTTTCCGGCTCCTCGGACATCTTCTCCGTCAAAGAGATTCTGGCATCCAAGAAGGTCAGAGGGAAAACCTTTTTTTTAGTTGATTGGGAGGGTTGTGGTCCAGAAGAGAGATCCTGGGAACCTGAGGACAATATTCTAGACAAAAGTCTGATCCTCAGGTTCTCAGGCTCTAAGAAGAGGGGGAGACCCAAGGGGGGGGGTACTGTTACGCCGAGCGCTCCGGGTCCCCGCTCCTCCCCGGAGCGCTCGCTACACTCTCCTCACTGCAGCGCTCCGGTCAGATCCACTGACCCGGGGCGCTGCGATACCGCCTCCAGCCGGGATGCGATTCGCGATGCGGGTGGCGCCCGCTCGCGATGCGCACCCCGGCTCCCGTACCTGACTCGCTCTCCGTCGGTCCTGTCCCGGCGCGCGCGGCCCCGCTCCCTAGGGCGCACGCGCGCCGGGTCTTTGCGATTTAAAGGGCCACTGCGCCGCTGATTGGCGCAGTGGTTCCAATTAGTATGTTCACCTGTGCACTCCTTATTTATACCTCACTCCCCCTGCACTCCCTCGCCGGATCTTGTTGCCATTGTGCCAGTGAAAGCGTTTCCTTGTGTGTTCCTAGCCTGTGTTCCAGACCTCCTGCCGTTGCCCCTGACTACGATCCTTGCTGCCTGCCCCGACCTTCTGCTACGTCCGACCTTGCTTCTGTCTACTCCCTTGTACCGCGCCTATCTTCAGCAGTCAGAGAGGTTGAGCCGTTGCTAGTGGATACGACCTGGTCACTACCGCCGCAGCAAGACCATCCCGCTTTGCGGCGGGCTCTGGTGAAAACCAGTAGTGACTTAGAACCGATCCACTAGCACGGTCCACGCCAATCCCTCTCTGGCACAGAGGATCCACTACCTGCCCGCCGGCATCGTGACAGTAAGGAGATTACATGAGGAGGAGGTTTGTTACAGTGCGTTAGCAGAGAGAGGCCTACAACTAACAATATAGGGGCAACAATATAGGGACAAGTTGTGCCATCATAGTGGTTGTATATCAATCCAAATTACCCATAAGGGAAATCCCTGGGGTTCACTATATTCACTCAATTTCCCATTCAGGCTTACGCCTTCCTGGGACTAATTTCCCAAAACTCGGAAACCCTAGAACATAAAATGTAACTTTTATTGTGGCTTTTAAAAGAATATATAAATCGTGAAAAATCTAAAATTGTGAATTAAAATCACAGGCATTGGGTCAGATGGGGGTTAATTTATACACTCCCATTTATACATGTATGCCACTTTTCATTTGTTTGGAAAAAAAAAATCCTAATTTTTTATTTTATCAATTATTGATACTGTCCGAACGCTGCATTTGAAATGACACACCAAGTTTTGGGAAATTAGTCCCAGGAAGGCATAAGCCTGAATGGGAAATTGAGTGAATATCATAGTGTTTGTAGGCCCTCTTTGCAAATAGTTTCCCCCAGGCCTACAACAACTATAAGGGGGCAACTATTAACCCCTTAAGGACTCAGCCCATTTGGGCCTTAAGGACAATTTTATTTTTAAGTTTTCGTTTTTACTCCTCGCCTTCAAAAAATCATAACTCTTTTATATTTGTATCCACAGTCTAGTATTAGGGCTTGTTTTTTTGCATGACCAGTTGTCCGTAGTAATGCCATCACTCACTTTACCATACATTGTATGACGCAACGAAAAAAAAAAAAATACTATGTGTGTGGAAATTAAAAAGAAAACCACAATTTTGCTAATTTTGGAAGGTTTCATTTTCATGCCATACAATTTATGGTAAAATAGACATGTGTTCTTGATTCTTTGGGTCAATACGATTAAATGATTTACATGATTACATACTTATCCATTACTGTTGCGATAAAAAAAATCGCAAACTTTTTAACCAAATTAGTACGCTTAAAATCCCCCTATTTTGAAGACCTGTAACTTTTTAATTTTTTGTGCCGTGATCTGTACTTTTTATAGATACATATTTGCTTATATAAAACTTTTAATACATTTTTTCTTAATTTTTTGGGGGAATAAAATGTTATAAAAAAGCAGCTATTTTGGACTTTTTTTTTTACGTACACGCCGTTCACCGTACGGTATCATTAACATTATATTTTAATAGTTTGGATATTTACACACACAGCGATACCAAATATGTATATAAAATAAATATTTTTACACTTTTTGGGGGTGAAATAGGGAAAATGGGAAAATTTACGTTTTTATTGGGGAGGGGGTTTTTCAATTTTTTTTTTTACTTTTTTCTTCTTTAACTTCTATTTTTACACTTTAATAGTCCCCATAGGAGACTATTTATAGCAAGCATTCGATTGCTAATACTGTTCAGTGCTATGCATAGGACATAGCACTGATCAGTATTATCGGTCATCTTCTCTTCTGGTCTGCTCGATCGCAGACCAGAGCAGAAGACATGTGGAAGGCAGCGGAGGCAGGTGAGGGGACCTCCATCTACCTCTCTGGATGTTCGGATCGCCGCGGCAGCACTGCCAGCGATCTGATCATCCATTTTAGTGACCGCAATGCTGCAGATGCCATGATCTGTATGGATCACGGCATCTAATGGCGGACATCCGTGCGATTGCAGATATGTGCCATTACCGCGGGTCCCTGGCTACCATCAGCAGCCGGGACCTGCTGCGCATGACCCGAGTATCGCTCCGATGCTCGTGGTTATGTATAGGATGTAAATGTACGTCCTGGTGCGTTAAGTACCAGCTCACCAGGACCTTTACGTCCGGCGTCGTTAAGGGGTTAACAGAGGGGCCCACCCAAACTATATGAAGCCCCCATATAGTTTGGGTAGGCCTCTCTGTTAATAGTTGCTTTTATTGCATAATCCCTTAAAGGGTTACTCCGCTCCCCAGCGTGTTACTCCGCTCTCCAGCATTGAGTTCCTGAATGCTGTGTGCGGGCTTCCGTGTTCATGCCCGCCCCCTTTTTACATCACCTCCCGCCCCCTCAATGCAAGTCTATGGGAGGGGGTGTGACGGCTGTCGCACCCCCTTCCCATAGACTTTCATTGATGGGGCAGTCCGGGACGTCACGAGGGGGCGGGCCTGAACACGGAAGCCCACACACAGCGTCCAGGAACTCAATGTTCCAGTGTGAGGTGGAATTTTGCGGACGCTGGGGTGCGGAGTAACCCTTTAAGCATACAGGGCATAAGTGTACGCCCTGCAACCACTTTTGCAATTTAAAGCGTGCTCAAAAGCTGAGAGTTTCATACCCAGTGGGTCCAGGCTGCTATCAGCAGCAGGGACCCGTGGCTAATTGCTGACATGCCGATCGGGCGATTAACCCTTTAGACGCCTAAATGCTGGAAATTGGCTCCAGCGGGCTAATCAATACCACCGTGACGAAATCATATCCTATGGGGATAAAATTATTGTGAAAAAATGTGTAAAAGAAAAAAAAAAGTAATTAATGTGAATAAGCCCCTTCCCTAATAAAAGTTTGTTTCATCTCCCTTTTCCCTTTTTCCAATAAAATTAAACATATACATATGTGGTATCGCCTCATTCATCACACATGTCCAAACTAATTAAATATAGCATTAATATTTAGGTCTGGGGGCGGAGTCATGGCCATATGGGTGGAGTTGGGGCGGGCCATGGGGGGTGGGGCCCAGGCCTTTGAGCTGTGTAAGGGGCCCCAAAATTTCTGATGGCAGCCCTGAATGTCCCAGTACAGGATGCAATCCTGTACAATAACCTTAGGCCCTCTCAGGTTGAGTCCCTCAGTGTCCTGGGGGCTCTCCTGCAGTGTCTCCCCCATACCGAAGTTGGTATTACTATGTCTAGCCAGTACAAGGTTATATACTATATGTATAGTCAGTATAAAGTTATGTATTTTGTATATAAGGTGTTAAGGACCTGTGGAGGTCACATGATATGTTCACATGATGTTATCACATGTTACCCAGAGAGCACCAGCTTAACACATGACCCACAGCTTGACCTTTGGGCTTCTAGTTTTTTGCTGCTGAGGAACAGAGAGACCAGATGTATCAGTGCTAGTTTCCATGTACCTAGAAGGCCTCAAATACAGCCACTACCAGTAAGTCTGCTGTCACTACCTACAGTCCAGCCAAGGCTTAAGTCCATTCCAAAGTCAAGTCTATCTTAGTCTGCGTGGCTGATCTAAAGTCTATTACTAATCCCAGCAAGCTGCAAGGTCATTCTGTGTTCCTGGCCACCTCTCTGGGATTCTGGCCAAGCTGTAGAGACTATAACAACTGTCTGACCTCAGTAAAGCCTCCGTTAAACCACAACCTGGTCATGGACTCTCATTTCACTGCCTAGCCATAGCGGAGATATCATTTGGGTGGCTCCCGATAATAGGGATCGGCCGATTATCGGTATGGCCGATATTATTGGCCGATAATCACGATTTTGGTTATTATCCGTATCGGCAATTATTTTGCCGATAAGCCGATAATGCCCCACCCCGCACCGCCCCCAACGGCACCGCGACCGCCGCACCGCCGACCCGACGCACCGCGTCGCACCCCCCACCGTGATGCTGGGCGGTATACCGGTATGGATTTTTGCCCATACCGCTATACCGGTCGGGCCCCTCCCCCACCCTCAGAGTCAATAAAAAAAATTAAACTTACCCATAATGGGGGTGGTCCGGGCCATCCATCCTTCCTTCCTGTAGTGTCCGGGGGCGTTCCGGGTGGAGGGTGAACCGGTCCGGGCTGTCCTTCTCCGGCGGTCATCTTCTCCACTCCGGGCAGGCTCCGGCCTAGTACACTGCATAGACGTCGCTACGCCGTGACGTCAGGTGCGTCGCTGCGCACGGGCGTCACTGCGCAGCGGTGTCTATGCAGCGTACTAGGCCGGAGCCTGCCCGGAGTGGAGAAGATGACCGCCGGAGAAGGATAGCCCGGATCGGTTCACCCTCCACCTGGAACGCCCCCGAACACTACAGGAACGATGGATGGATGGCCCGGACCACCCTGACAGGTAGGGGGAGAGAAGCGGGTGGCGGCGGCGGCCTATGGCCCCGCAAAAGCCACTGCAGATCATTGATTTAAATCAATGATCTGCAGCGGTGTCGCAGGGGGTTAAATAGCCGATAACTTATACCGGAATATCGGTATAAGTTATCGGCTATCGGCCCTAACCTGCACCGATTATCGGTATCGGCCCTAAAAAAACGATATCGGTCGATCCCTACCCGATACCCAAAAACCACTCTGGCGTCACAAACATTAGGGGTTAATAACATCTTGCCCCTGGGGTTAATACCATCTGCCCCATCCACCTACACCCCGTGGTCCCGCTATTCACCGTGGCTCACCACACTGGCGTAACTAACAGGGATATTCAATAAACTACTTAGTAACTTTAAGGGTACATTCACACTACGGAATTCCCTCGGAATTCCATGAGCGGAATTCCGCGGTGTGAACCTAACATCAGTGTGAATGGGTCTCCGCAAGACCCATTCACACTGCAGAATTTCAGCAGTGGACGGTTCCGCCGCTGTAATTGTTCAGCGCAAGGAAAGAACATGTTCATTCTATGTGTGGATTCCACGAGCACTGCATAGCCGTCAATGGTGAAGGCTCAGTGCCCTGCGGCCCTAGCACCGATGTATTTTCTGCAGCGGCCGCCAAATGGAATCTCTGCTCGCTGAATTCAGTGAGCGGCGATTCTGCAGTGTGAACACAACCTTACAGTGTAGCCTCAATTCAGAGCGCATGCGCTACTTTCAAACAGTAAAACCATGCATTACAAACTTGTTATCTACCTGGGGATTCTTTCTTATGTAATATATATATATATTTTTTTTTCCCCCCCCCCCCCCCCAACATGCACTGTATGGGCATGCTGGGAGGTTTAGTTCTGATACAGTTAGAGGCAACATGGATGGAAAATGTATGTGTTTTTTACATTATACCAGTGTTTCCCAACCCGGGTGCCTCCAGCTGTTGCAAAACTACAACTCCCAGAATGCCTGGACTGCCTTTGACTGTCTGGGCATGCTGGGAGTTGTAGTTTTGCAACAGCTGGAGGCACACTGGTTGGGAAGCAACTGCCTTATACACTTGAGGGGGGGGGGGACCTTATTACCGAAGTGAGGCTGTGGAAATATGTCCTGCTCCTTCTCAGGCACCAGGGAGATATAGCTATGAGAGCAGCGTGTGCTCAAATAGGTATATCTCCGCTGTAAGCCGAGTGCAGCGGCAGAGCTCACTTTGTTTGGTGCGGGGGGAGAGAGACAGATCATGGGGGTGGGTTTACATGCAGGGCAGCAGCAGGGGGGCGTGATTATTGTAATTACTGGGGAGGGGGTGAGGAGGAGGAAGGCAGGAAATCAGAGCAAGGCAGCATGAGGGATGACGATTTTTACGTAATCCTCCACACCACCATTAACCGGAAGTGGCGAGAACTACGTGCCGCCACACTGGGAGAACGGCTGGACCGATTGAAGAAAGAATGACATGGACAGAGAGGTACAGCCGTGGGGAACATTTGGGGGGTACTAAATTCTGCATCAGAGTACTCACTTAAGGGTGCTTTCAGTATCTGAAGGCCACCACTAATAGCTGGAGTGGAGCAAGCTCATATATGGGCTATTATACACACAGTTTTTGTGTGTTACCATTAAGCGACAAGGACAAATGGTAGCGCCACACCATGACCATCACTACTGTTACCACTAATAAGAGCCACTCTATACACTATAACTGAATAAGAGCCACTCTACAAAGACCAATATTCCCACATACAGTGACCATATAGTGGTAGATACTAGCTATATGCTAGTGCTCTGTAGAACATATAAGTGATTACACTGCAGTTACATCTAGTGATTCAAAGGGGCATCTTCTCTTATCAGAGCCATTACATTTTTTCCTTTTTTTCTATGTGTCCCAGAGCATTTAGAAGACATTTCCTGGCCCCAATTTTTTTTTTTTTTTTTTTATAGAATCTCGGCCCCCAAACTGCCTCCATATAGTATTAGGCCCTCATACTGTCCTCATTTAGTAGTAGGCCCCATACTGTAACCATATAGGAGTAGGCCCCTAAACTCCCCTAATACAGTATTAGGCCCCTATACTGCTCACTATAGTAGAAGGCCCCTATACAGTTGTAGGCCCTCATATTGCTCCCATATAGCATTTGGCCTCCATATGGTATTTGGTCCCCATATTGCCCACATAAAGTGTAAAGCCCCCATGTAGTATTAGGCCCCAATACTGCCCCATATAGTATTAGGCCCTCATACTCCCCCATATATATATTTGAATGAAGCACTCACCCGGAGATTGGGGACGTGTGTCCCAAATTGTCAGACAGGCCCTCTTCCCGCCAGGCATTGATGGTGGGAACACCATTTTGTAAAAAAAAAAAAAATATTTCCTAACGAAAATTTTATTCGGAGATTCGGATCCATCAGAAGCTATGAACAAAAATGTTTTCACATATTTGTTAAACAATATTTGTACACATTTGATAATTCAAATAGACAATATGAATAATAAGAATAAAATGACAAACATCTGAATGGTGAACAGTAAAAAGAGGAAAAACTGTCTTATAACAAATGCATATGAATAGGGACAATCCACAACAGGTAATACCCGGCACTGCTACTTTACTGGGAACTATACTGCTACGCTTCTCTGAAACGAGGACCCTTCTGGTGCTCACATATGATAAGTGCAAGACATATTCCATAAAAGAAATGAAAGAATGGAGCACTGACCAGGTTTTTATGGAACAGCAAACTATATCGGCTTGACAGCATTCCAACATGTGCGGGAGAGCAGACGGATGCCTCTGTCCGCTCTTCCGCTCATGTTGGAACGCTATCAAGCCGATATGCAATAAAGAAGTTTGCTGTTTCATAAAAACCTGGTGAGTGCTCCATTCTTTGATTTCTTTTATTGAAAATGCATATGAATATTTTCGTTACATTTCTCCCGAGCAGAAGGAAAATACATTTCAATTTAATTGATTCGTTTTCGGTTTGGTGGTGTTATTGTTATGTGTCTTTTTTTTTTTTTTTTTTTTTTACCAATCAGCTTAAGCTTTTAGGGGAGAATAATTAAAGGTGTACTCCACTGGAAAACATTTTTTATTTAAATAAACTGGTGCCAGAAAGTTAATCAGATTTGTAAATTACTTCTATTTAAAAATTGTAATCCTTCCAGTACTTATCAGCTTCTGTATGTTCCAGAGGAAGTTATTTTGTTTCTTGAATTTCCTTTTTGTCTGACCACAGTGCTCTCTGCTGACACCTCTGTCCATTTTAGGAACTGTCCAGAGTAGGAACAAATCCCCATAGCAAACCTATCCTGCTGTGGACAGTTCCTAAAATGGACAGAGGTGTCAGCAGAGAGCACTGTGGTCAGACAGAAAGTAAATAGAAAAGGATTAAGATTTTTAAATAGAAGTAATTTACAAATTTATTAACAAAGAAAAGGGTCCGGCAACTCACGGTCTAGACGCTAGCTGCTAACAGGCTTGAAGTCCATCCATGGGGCAGAGGTAAGTGCGGGAAGCTCAGGAGGCGATTAACCGGTTGATTCCGTGCAAGAGCACTTCGTCCGGCCTCTTGAGAGGCCGGACGAAGTGCTCTTGCACGAAATCAACCGGTTAATCGCCTCCTGAGCTTCCCGCACTTACCTCTGCCCCATGGAATGACTTCAAGCCTGTTAGCAGCTAGCGTCTAGACCGTGAGTTGCCGGACCCTTTTCTTTGTTAATACTATTGTTTCGTTTGCATACTTCAGTCCTGGCATCACCGTCACGCAGGATATTCAGTATGAACATGGACTACCACTGTAGTCTGTTATCCGTTGGACCTCTATAATAGATACTTTGCATTTCTATATACCGTTAGGTGCCACTGCCACTATTTTTTTCTACTTTACATAAGTAATTTACAAATTTGTTTAACTTTCTGGCACCAGTTGATTTAAAAAAAATGTTTTCCAGGGGAGTACCCCTTTAATTCTATAGGGCGTCTTATGAAGCATAGATTTTATTTTTAATCTTTTGAATTAGTACAGATTTTGACAGAAAAAAACATTGTATGCTTCTGTATAACTATGGAGGAACAGTAGAGTTCCCATGGGCCACTATAGCTAATGCTCCTCTGTTCAAAACAGAGCCCTTTTATGGCTTTGCAAATTAATCTTTATTCACAAATCATGTACTCATATAGTCAAGTCTTTGTTTAAAGAAAAAAATACAAATACGAACATGTTATGCATGGAAGCCTCCATGTAGCTCCATGTAGTCTCTAGGGGTTGCCGGAGGCTACCACTAATAGCTGGAGTAGAGCAATCTGGGCTATTATACACACAGTTTTTGTGTGTTACCAGTAAGCAACAAGGACAAATTGTACCGCCGCACCATGACCATCACTACTGTTACCACTAAACGGAATAAGATCTACCTGTTTAATCTGTTTAGAGATTAGATTAAAAGCAATGTAAAGATAACCAAGCCACATTTGTAGATTGGAAACTCTTGTGAGCAGGGCCCTCACTCCACATTTGAAAAATTGTGTAATACTGAAATGTCTTTATTTGTACCCTCAAAATTGTAAAGTGCTGTGAAATCTGTTATCACTATATAAATGAATATTATTATTACTAAATAAACATCAATATTATTGTTATTATTGTTATTTGTATCTCTAGAATGCTGTATGAAGCTGCTGGTGGCATTGGTGATAGTTTCATTGGCTTTCATATTATCTTTAATGATTAATATTGTCCACTGTGTCAAAAAACACAGAAAAGGTAAGTTTTATTTTTACAGTAGACTACTTTCTGCTTTCTACTTCCTTTTCTCACTGTTGAGATTTCTGTTTGTGTTTAGTGTGCAGGAACATTCATCCAGAGACTAAAGCTCTCTAAGGCCCTAATGCTTTGTGAACAATTATATCCGGTCTAGATAGCCTATCTCCCAAAGAATTGTGTAGATTTATTGTAGTCTTAGCTTTGAGAATTGTTGGTTCTGTATAGTATTTAGTACTCTGGTTGTTCCCATCACTCCAAGATGATACATTATACTTACACTAATACATTGTAGCAAACCATCAGAACAGAATAGAGATTTGTGTTACTGGATGTTCCGTTCCGAGGTTCAGTAAATGTAGTGTAAATAAACATGTAAAACAATATCACTGACAGTTGGACACAATGGTGTCCTATAGCTATTTTCTACCAAAATAACACTAAACCCTGTAGCTAAAAATTTACAATTCTCTTAAATCCTCATTAAAAAACCCAATACAATACTAGAAATAATAATTAGTATCAATACAAAAGAAAGAAGAAGTTCTTCTATGTTGAACAACTGTATATCCCAACGCGTTTCCCCCGTGTATCTTATGATATACAACGGTTCATCAGGGGATGACAACAACAGTATAAGAATATATACCTAATAGGCACAGGGATATGGAGAAACAATATATACATAGATAGCGTGCAACACATGGACAAAGGCACAACTTAATGCACAGAAGATGGGAGGACAATTAGAACTATACATATTTATAATATATCAAAGCAAACATATATACAGTACAAAGCACATGAATGCAGATAAACGATAGCAAGGCTTATTTGTGGCTTCATTTAAATATCCTCCGACTGATGTAGCGACCTGTAGCAAAAGGCAAAAAAGGCAAGAAGGATAGAAAAAAAGTCACAACATACCACATAAAACATAACATTAGCTTTAGTAAACAGATATTCCATTATACATATATTTGCAAGCCAAATAAAAAAGCAAGACAAAGAATAACAGAACATGCCAAAAGATGTTAAGACATAAAGATGTGAAAAAATAGTATAGATAATGACTGTGTTAAAAGATAATAACAAAAGTAAATAAAAATATAAATAAATACTGTGTTATTAACAGACCAGGTGCCAAAAAGGAAAAAGAAAGATAGATAAAATCTTTAAGTTACACCAAATGTGGTCTCAAAAAAATACCCATTAAACAACCACAGAGACAAATATAAATGTATCATTACCTCTAGGTAGTTGGATAGCAAAAAACGAGGTCACTGATAGAGTGAGGACCCTAAGATAAGGGCTCCTCCACAAAAAGAGAGAGAAAGGCTTAACAGATGGCCCCCTGGAGATAAGATTGCAAGAAAAAAGTTATGATAAACCATACTTAATCTACCATATATACATGGACCAATTCAATATTATTAGTCAAGCCTCTACCTGGAATAAAGACCTGATAATAGTTGCTTCTTTACTACAGATAGCTCCGGACCACAATTGTCCAATCACCAGGATCCTATATGACCCTCCAAATTTTTTTTAGATAAAGAATTCAGATAATAATACCACCTATACAGAGAAGTGGAGGGGAAAAGGGGGGGGGGGGAGGTGGATTAGTACATATGGTATATGCATATAGTCCAAGGTTTCAACCCCAACACCCTAGTCCTTACCTAGGTAAAAAAGCAACCTCTATGATGTCCACATAACCACAGTTTGTCCAAAAGATGTCCAGCCATTATCCATTTGTAGTTACTGCAATAAACAACTAAACTGAATAACCTAATTCCTAACGCCAAGGTCCATCATGCACAGTCCAATGCTTACCCCCATATCAGAATGCCATAGGCATGATACGTCCGTCTGCGGCTGGCGATCCACGTCGCAGATGGCTAAACATAACCCAGCCTCTATCTTAAATACCTCTACACTCGCGCGCATATCTGGGACGCCAAATGCATCACTTCCAGTGACCGCGCATCATGTGATCGCATCTCCAAGGACGCCGCAACCAAATTGGATCACAAGATGTGTCATGTGACCCATTGCATCCGTCACTCCACTACACGTCCAGGATAGTTAATGAAGATAGGAGTGGGAGGAGAATTGGAAAGGAGGCTGGAAAGAGATAATACTGCATAACAAATAAAAGCAGCACAGGAGAACTTAAATAAGGTATTAAATATATATAGATGGACATAGAAAACCAAGAAAGGAATATGAAAAAATACATATATAGATATAAAGTAATAGAAAAAGAAAATATATTGTGTAACCAAATAATATACAGATTACATATTTTATTACAAAAATATAGGGAATCATAAATGCTTGAAAACAAATGATACATTCACATTATGTGTCAATTATGACTACATAAATAGTATGATAACTTTTAAAACCTAACTGCTCAAAAGAGCCAATAGAGTTAGGGGCATTTCTCGCAGTTTCATATAGCTTTAAGGTCCATTTTATATTATCTCACCAGAAACAAGGTGACTACGATATTATGGGTAATGTCTTTACTAGATGATAATAATTTTAGAAAGATATAAAAAGTAAACAAAAAAGAATCCCGTAACAATCGGGACCTCTTCCAAAACAAAAAGTTAATTAAGTTACAATGAGAGTTGGCAGAGAGTGACAATGCTGTAATAAGCTACAAAAAGCAGCTATAAGTTGAACGTTCGTTTAGGCCAAGTGGTGATACAGATCGCATCCTAAAAATCCACTCGGATTCTTTTTGTAGAATGCGTCTGTCCCACTCTCCACCCCTAGGAGATTTCCGAATTACTTCCATAACACAGAAGGAGATACATTTAGTATCACCACCATGCTTTGCCCACATGTGTAGTGACACCGGCGTGTCTCTTCGATTTTGAATGTCGCAGACATGTTCCCTAATTCTTTTCTTAAGGGACCTCTTAGTTTTGCCTATATACTGAAGGGGGCATGTACAGGTCCCTACATAAATCACCCCTTCAGTATCACAATTGGCAAAATCTCTGATTGTGTACTCCCTTCCAGTCACTACACTAGTGAAGGACTTGCATTGCTGGATGTTGCTACATGCCCTACATCGGCCACAACGAAAGGTGCCAAGTGGTTTCCTGTCCAGCCATGTCCCTTTCCTAGTCAGTTCCACGAAATGACTATGTACCAGCCTATCTCTTATGGACCTACCCCTCCAAAATGTAATCATGGGATAAGGAGAAACAATATCGTGAAGATCTTGATCACTTCGCAGGAGAGGCCAGTATCTTTTCAGTACATTTTTTACCCTTTCTGATTGGTTATCATAGGTACCAATTAATCTCACAGAGTTGTCCTCAATAGTCCTATTCTTCGGGGTTAGCAAATCCCTACGTTCTGATGTTAATGCCCTCCTGAAGGATGTAACCAGCGTCTCTGAGGGGTAGCCTCGTTCAACGAACCTATCCCTCAGGTCTCTTGCTTGGTTGTTGAAACCTCCCATCGACGAACAATTCCTACGTATCCGCAGGAATTGTCCAGTGGGGATACCTCTTTTAAGGGGTACAGGATGGAAACTGTCCCATCTAAGTAGGCTGTTCGTCGATTTAGGTTTCCTAAAGGTACATGTCTCTAACAAACCATTCTCTCCTCTTTTAATTAATACATTCAGAAATGGTAATTCGTCCCTATCAATCTCGAACGTAAACTTAAGACCAAGGGGGTTGTGATTTAAACCTTCTACAAATTCCTTTAAGAGATTTTCACTTCCGGACCAAATTACGAACACGTCATCAATATATCTACCCCAATAAATTAAATGTGGGTTCCACTTACTCTCCTCCTCCCCAAAAACTATGGTACTCTCCCACCAGCCCAGGGTAAGGTTTGCATATGAGGGGGCCACTGGGCTCCCCATGGCAGTACCCCTGAGCTGGTGGTAGTACCGAGAATCAGTTGCTATCCAACTACCTAGAGGTAATGATACATTTATATTTGTCTCTGTGGTTGTTTAATGGGTATTTTTTTGAGACCACATTTGGTGTAACTTAAGGATTTTATCTATCTTTCTTTTTCCTTTTTGGCACCTGGTCTGTTAATAACACAGTATTTATTTATATTTTTATTTACTTTTGTTATTATCTTTTAACACAGTCATTATCTATACTATTTTTTCACATCTTTATGTCTTAACATCTTTTGGCATGTTCTGTTATTCTTTGTCTTGCTTTTTTATTTGGCTTGCAAATATATGTATAATGGAATATCTGTTTACTAAAGCTAATGTTATGTTTTATGTGGTATGTTGTGTCTTTTTTTCTATCCTTCTTGCCTTTTTTGCCTTTTGCTACAGGTCGCTACATCAGTCGGAGGATATTTAAATGAAGCCACAAATAAGCCTTGCTATCATTTATCTGCATTCATGTGCTTTGTACTGTATATATGTTTGCTTTGATATATTATAAATTATGTATAGTTCTAATTGTCCTCCCATCTTCTGTGCATTAAGTTGTGCCTTTGTCCATGTGTTGCACACTATCTATGTATATATTGTTTCTCCATATCCCTGTGCCTATTAGGTATATATTCTTATACTGTTGTTGTCATCCCCTGATGAACCGTTGTATATCATAAGATACACGGGGAAACGCGTTGGGATATACAGTTGTTCATCATAGGAGAACTTCTTCTTTCTTTTGTATTGATACTAATTATTATTTCTAGTATTGTATTGGTTTTTTTTAATGAGGATTTAATAAAATTGTAAATTTTTAGCTACATGGTTTAGTGTTATTTTGGTAAATAAACAATGTCTATAGATATTGCATGATGTGCAACAAAAGTCTTTATCTGCAGCCTAAAGTGCCCATTCACCTTTGCTACTAATAATATCAATCTTCCCATGCTATGAATAAATACCTATAGTTCAAAGCATGGAAACAGAGTTTCTATGGCAATGGATATTTATATGCTGTTTATCTGAAATAGGGCTACAATATTTTATCCTTCTAGAATGGAGTCCTAGATTTGTATAAGTGCATTATGTTTATTAAAGTAGCAAGCAATGACTATTTGCTGAATTGAATGTCATTACTTGTCAAGGTGACCCAAATACATTAGATTGCTGTCAGATTTTGCTGAAAATGGTAGGATCTGCCTATTATACTTTGTTATATATATATATATATATATATATATATATATATATATGCATATATATATATATATATATATATATATATATATATATATATCTCAATCTAGATGCATTAGTATAAAAACAGCAGATTGTTACATCAATGTTTTAATGGCAACTGAATTGTGTGGTAGACCACACTTGGGTCCCCCAGGTGCTGAGTGCCTTGGGGCACCAACAAGCCAGTTTGCCTTGACCAGTGTATTGAATGAATTGAATGTGTGAATGTAGCTTGAGAGCACTTTAACACAACAGTATTTTGGTTTGGACTTTGTATCAGTGTGAGGGCTTCCTTCACATCTGCGTTTGGGAGCTCTTTTCACATAATCCCTTCAAGAGTCAAGCAGAGAAAAAAATACTGCAGGTCCATTTTTTCCTCCACTCAACTCCTGCAAAACAACGGACACCAGAGAGAAACCTGATGGACCCCATTAAAAGTCAGTGGGAGTCAGTGTCTGTTGTGCAATGGACCACCTTGGTTAGTGCTTTTGCATCTGTGATGGATCTTCTGAACGCATATGTAAACTTACCCTAAGCCAAAATTACGCATTAAAGGGGTACTCCGTTGGAAAACTTTTTTTTATTTAAATCAACTGGTGCCAGAAAGTTAAACAGATTTGGAACTAACTTATAAAAAAAAATCTTAATCCTTCCTTAGCTGCTGAATACAACAGAGGAAATTCTTTTCTTTTTGGAACACAATGCTTTCTGCTGACATCACGAGCACAGTGCTCTCAATGCTGACATCTCTGTCCATTTTAGGAACTGTCCAGAACAGCATATGTTTTCTATGGGGATTTTCTCCTACTCTGGACAGTTCCTAAAATGGACAGAGATGTCAGCTGAGAGCACTATGCTCGTGATTCAGCAGAGAGCTCTGTGTTCCAAAAAGAAAATCATTTCCTCTGTAGTATTCAGCAGTTAACAAGTACTGGAAGGATTACGATTTTTTAATAGAAGTAATTTACAAATCTGTTTAACTTTCTGGCACCAGTTGACTGTAAAAAAAAAAAAAAAAGTTTTCCACCAGAGTATCCCTTTAAAGGGTTACTCTGCCCCTAAACATCTTATTCCCTATCCGAAGAATAGGGGATAAGATGTCTGATTGCATGGGTCCCGCTGCTGGGGACCCCCGTGATCTCCCTGCTGCTCCCGGCATTCATTTAGAGCGTTGGGTGCAGCACCGGAGGCTCGTGACATCACGGCCCCCTTAATACAAGTCTATGGGAAGGGGCGTGACATAGACTGGCATTAAAGAGGTGTGGCTGTGAAGTCACGAGTCTCCGCATCGCCAGTCATCCGGCACGGAGCGAAGTTCGCTCTGTGCACCGGATGTCTGGGGTGCTGCAGCCGTGATCACGAAGGTCCTCAGCGGCAGGACTCCTCCAATCAGACATCTTATCCCCTATCCTTTGGATAGGGGATAAGATGTCTTGGGGTAGCATACCCCTGTAAGCACTATGCGCTCTCCACAGCTACTTTGCTAATCAAGTATTTAAAAACCTGACAACTTTTACAATGCTAAGTTCCCCCCACATTTTTTCTTCTTATGAACACAGGAAAAGTGGTGAAATATTGCAGCCAGGCCACCATAAGGTATGTATTGGTTATTATTTTAGTGTTTGCATTATAGGGGTTTTCTGTGTACAGTCATGGCCGTAAATGTTGGTTACCCCTGAAATTTTTCAAGAAAATGTATTTCTCACAGAAAAGCATTGCAGTAACACAAGTTTTGCTATATACATTTATTCCCTTTGTGTGTTTTGGAACTAAACCAAAATATGGAGGAAAAAAAAGCTAATTTGACATAATGTCATACCAAACTCAAAAAATGGGCTGGACAAAATTATTGGCACCCTTTCAAAATTGTGGAAAAATAAGATTGTTTCAAGCATGTGATGCTCCTTTAAACTCACCTGGGGCAAGTAACAGGTGTGGGCAATATAAAAATCACACCTGAAAGCAGATAAAAAGGAGATAAGTTCACTTATTCTTTGCATTGTGTGTCTGTGTGTGCCACACTAAGCATGGACAACAGAAAGAGAAGAGAACTGTCTGAGGACTTGAGAACCCAAATTATGGAAAATTATCAACAACCTCAAGGTTACAAGTCCATCTCCACAGCCTTTGTCCACAGTGCGCAACATTATCAAGAAGTTTGCAACTCATGGCACTGTAGCTAATCTCTCTGGGCGTGGACAGAAGGGAATAATTTATGAAAGGTGTAAACTCAGGATAGTCCAGATGGCGGATAAGCAGCCCCAAACAAGATCCAAAGATATTCAAACTGTCCTGCAGGCTCAGAGAGCATCAGTGTCAGCACGAACTATCCGTCGAAATTTAAATGAAATGAAACGCTATGGCAGGAGACCCAGGAGGACCCACTACTGACACAGAGAGATATAAAAGCAAGACTACATTTTGCCAAAATGAACTTGAGTAAGCCAAAAGCCCTCTGGGAAATTGTCTTGTGGACAGATCCAAGATAGAGCTTTTTGGTAAAGCACATGATTCTACTGTTTACCGAAAATGGAATGAGGCCTACAAAGAAAAGAACAGAGTACCTACAGTGAAATATGGTGGAGGTTCAATTATGTTTTGGGGTTGTTTTGCTGCTTCTGGCACGGGGCGCCTTGAATGTATGTAAGGCATCCTGAAATCTGAGGATTAACAATGGATTTTGGGTAGCATTGTACAGCCCAGTGTCAGAAAGCTGGGTTTGCGTCTGAGATTTTGGGTCTTCCAGCAGGACACTGACCCCAAGCATACGTCAAAAAGCACCCAGAAATGGATGGCAACAAAGCGCTGGAGAGTTCTGAAGTGGCCAGCAATGAGTCCAGATCTAAATCCCATTGAACACCTGTGGATAGATCTTAAAATTGCTGTTGGGAAAAGGCGCCCTTCCAATAAGAGAGACCTGGAGAAGTTTGCAAAGGAAGAGTGGTCCAACATCCCAGCTGAGAGGTGTAAGAAGCTTATTGATGGTTGTAAGAAGCGACTGATTTCAGTTATTTTTTCCACAGGGTGTGCAACCAAATATTAACCCCTTTAGACCAAAGCCCATTTTCAAGGACCAGAGCATTTTTTGCACATCTGACCACTGTCACTTTAAGCATTAAAGGGTACTCCTGTGGAAAACTTTTTTTAAAATCAACTGGTGCCAGAAAGTTAAACAGATTTGTAAATCACTTCTATTAAAAAATCTTAATCCTTCCAGTATTTTTTAGGGGCTGTATACTAAAGAGAAATACAAAAAAGAAATGAATTTCCTCTGATGTCATAACCACAGTGCTCTCTGCTGACCTCTGCTGTCCATTTAGGAACTCTCCAGAGTAGCATATGTTTGCTATGGGGATTTTCTCCTGCTCTGGATGGAGGTCAGCAGAGAGCACCGTGTTCATGACTTTTTTGCATTTGCATTTCTTTTTTTGATTTCTCTTTAGTATACAGCCCCTAAAAAGTACTGGAAGGATTTAGATTTTTTAATAGAAGTGATTTACAAATTTGTTTAACTTTCTGGCACCAGTTGATTTAAAAAAGTAAGGTTTCCACAGGAGTACCCCTTTAACCCCTTAAGGACTCAGGGTTTTTCCGTTTTTGCACTTTCGTTTTTTCCTCCTTACCTTTAAAAAATCATAACCCTTTCAATTTTCCACCTAAAAATCCATATTATGGCTTATTTTTTGCGTCGCCAATTCTACTTTGCAGTGACATTAGTCATTTTACCCAAAAATGCACGGCGAAACGGAAAAAAAAAAATTATTGTGCGACAAAATCGAAAAAAAACCCCGCCATTTTGTAACTTTTGGGGGCTTCCGTTTCTACGCAGTGCATATTTCGGTAAAAATTACACCTTATCATTATTCTGTAGGTCCATACGGTTAAAATGATACCCTACTTATATAGGTTTGATTTTGTCGCACTTCTGGAAAAAATCATAACTACATGCAGGAAAATTTATACGTTTAAAAATGTCATATTCTGACCCCTATAACTTTTTTTAATTTTCCACGTACGGGGCGGTATGAGGACTCATTTTTTGCACCGTGATCTGAAGTTTTTATCGGTATGATTTTTATTTTGATCGGACTTTTTCATCACTTTTTATCCATTTTTTAATGTTATAAAAAGTGACCAAAATACGCTTTTTTGGACTTTGGAATTTTTTTGCGCGTACGCCATTGACCGTACGGCTTAATTAATGATATATTTTTATAGTTCGGACATTTACGCACGCGGCGATACCACATATGTTAATTATTATTTTTTTTTTTACACTGTTTTATTTTTTTTATGGAAAAAGGGGGGTGATTCAAACTTTTATTAGGGAAGGGGTTAAATGACCTTTATTAACACTTTTTTTTTACTTTTTTTTTGCAGTGTTATAGGTCCCATAGGGACCTGTAACACTGCACACACTGATCTCTCATCCTGATCACAGGCATGTATTAACACGCCTGTGATCAGCATTATCGGCGCTTGACTGCTCCTGTCTGGATCTCAGGCACGGAGCAGTCATTCGTCGATCGGACACCGAGGAGGCAGGTAAGAGCCCTCCCGATGTCCGATCAGCTGTTCGGGACGCCGCGATTTCACCGCGGCGGTCCCGAACAGCCCGACTGAGCAGCCGGGATACTTTCAGTTTCACTTTAGAAGCGGCGGTCAGCTTTGACCGCCGCTTCTAAAGGGTTAATACCGCACATCGCCGCGATCGGCGATGTGTGGTATTAGCCGCGGGTCCCGGCCGTTGATTAGCGCCGGGACCGACGCGATATGATGCGGGATCGCGGCGCGATCCCGCTTCATATCGCGGGAGCCGGCGCAGGACGTAAATATACGTCCTGCGTCGTTAAGGGGTTAGTAACTCTGGGATGCTTTAATTATGAATTTGATTAGTTTTTCCGTGACATATTCTACTTTAACGTAGTGGTAAATTTCCGTCAATACTTGCATCATTTCTTTCCAAAATTTCATAAAAAATTTGAAAATTTTGCATTTTTCTAACTTTGAAGCTCTCTGCTTGTAAGGAAAATAGACATTCCAAATAAATGTTATATTGATTCACATATACAATATGTTTACTTTATGTTGGCATCATAAAGTTGACATGTTTTTTGTTTTGGAAGAAATCAGAGGGCAACAAAGTACAGCTGCAATTTTCAAATTTTTCACGAAATTTTCAAAATCAGAATTTTTCAGGGTCCAGTTCAGATTTGAAGTGGATCTGAAGGGCCTTCATATTAGAAATACACCATAAATGACCCAATTATAGAATTTGCACCCCTTAAAGTATTCAAAATGACATCCATAAAGTTTGTTAAGCCTTTAGGTGTTTCATAGGAATAGCAGCAAAGTGAAGGAGAAAATTTAAAATCTTCATTTTTTACACTCGCAAGTTCTTGTAAACCCAGTTTTCGAATTTTTACAAGGGGTAATAGGAGAAAAAGCCCCTCAAAATTTGTAACCCAATTTCTCTCGAGTAAGGAAATACCCCATATGTGGATGTAAAGTGCTCTGTGGGTGCACTAGAGGGCTCAGAAAGGAAGGAGCGACAATGGGATTTTGGAGAGTAAATTTTTCTGAAATGGTATTTGGGGGTATGTGACATTTAGGAAACAGCAAAAAAAAAAAAATTTAAATAAAAAATAAAACACATAGCATACCATTTTGGAAATTACACCCCTCAGGGCACGTAACAAGGGGTCCAGTGATCCTTAACACCCCACAGGTGTTTGACGGCTTTTTGTTAAAGTCGGATGTGTAAATAAATAAAAAATGTCACTAAAGTGCAGTTTTTCCCCAAAATTTACCATTTTTACAAAGGGTAATGGGATAAAATGCCCCCTAAAATTTGTAACCCCATTTCTTTGGAGTATGGAAATACCCCATGTTAGGACGTAAAATGCTCTGCAGGCGAACTACAATGCTCCGAAGAGAAGGAGTCACATTTGGCTTTTGGAAAGCAGATTTTGCTGAAATGGTTTTTGGGGGGCATATCGCATTTAGGAAGCCCCTATGGTGCCAGAACACAGGTGTTTGACAACTTTTCGTTAAAGTTGGATATGTAAATTAAACCTTTTTTTTTTACTAAAATGCAGTTTTTTCTCCATATTTTACATTTTTACAGGGGGTAATAGGAGAAAATGCCCCCCCCCCCCTCTTTTGAGTAAGGGAATATCCCATGTGTGGACGTCAAGTGCTCTGCTGGCGCACTACAATGCTCAGAAGAGAAGGAGTGTCATTGAGCTTTTGGAGAGAGAATTTGTTTGGAATGGAAGTCGAGGGCCATGTGCATTTACAAAGCCCCCCATGGTGCCAGAACAGTGGACCCTCCCACATGTGACCCCATTTTGGAAACTACACCCCTCACAGAATTTTATAAGCAATGAGCATTTACACCCCACTGGCGTTTGACAGGGCTTTGGAACAGTGGGCTGTGCAAATGAAAATTTTCATTTTTCATTTTCACTGACCACTGTTCCAAAAATCTGTCAGACACATGTGGGGCGTAAATGCTCACTGTACCCCTTATTACGTGAGGGGTGCAGTTTCCAAAATGGGGTCACATGTGGGGGGGGGGGTCTAGTGTTCTTGCACCATGGGGGCTTTGTAAACACCCGTGGCCTTCAATTCAGGACAAATTTCTCAGAAGAAATGGGGCTTCAAATTTTGGGGGTCTTTTTTGTCCTATTTTCCTTTGTAAAAATGAAAAAATGTAGGGTAACACCAGCATTTTAGTTAAAAAAAATTATTTTTTCATTTTCCCATCCAACTTTAACGAAAATTTGTCAAACACCTGTGGGGTGTTAAGGCTCACTATACTCCTTGTTACGTTCCATGAGGAGTGTAGTTTCCAAAATGGGGTCACACGTGGGTATTAATTTTTTTGTGTTTATGTCAGAACCACTGTAAAATCAGCCACCCTGTGCAAATCACCAATTTAGGCCTCAAATTTACATAGTGCACTCTCACTCCTGAGCCTTGTTGTGCGTCCGCAGAGCATTTTATGCCCACATATGGGGTATTTCCAACTCAGGAGAAATTGCATTACACATTTTGGGGGTCTTTTTTTCCTTTTACAGGCTGATGTAGACCCTAACTTTTCCTTTTCATAAGGGGTAAAAGGAGAAAAGGCCCCCCCAAACATTGTAACGCAATTGCTCCCGAGTACAGAAATACCCCATTATGTGTCCCTAAACTGTTTCCTTGAAATATGATAGGGCTCCGAAGTGATAGAGCGCCATGCGCATTTGAGGACTAAATTAGGGATTGCATAGGGGTGGACATCGGCGTATTCTATGCCAGTGATTCCCAATCAGGGTGCCTCCCGCTGTTGCTAAACTCCCAGCATGTCTGGACAGTCAGTGGCTGTCCAGAAATACAGGGAGTTGTTGTTTTGCAACAGCTGGAGGCTCCGTTTTGGAAACACTGCCATACGATAAGTTTTTCATTTTTATTGGGGACAGTGTAAGGGGATGTATATGTAGTGTTATACCCTTTATTATGTGTAGTGCAGTGTTTTTAGTGTACATTCACATAGACGGGGGGTTTACGGTGCTTCCCGCTAGGAGTTTGCACTGCAGCGATAAATTTGCTGCAGCTCAGAATTTAAGCAGGATGCTCACTGTAAACCTGCCCGTGTGAATGTACCCTGTACATTCACATGGGGGGGGGGGGGAGGGGGGAGACGAACCTCCAGCTGTTGCAAAACTCAGTATTTTCAAACCAGTGTGCCTCCAGCTGTTGCAAAACTACAACTCCTGGCATGTACTGATCGCCGAAGGGCATGCTGGGAGATGTAGTTATGCAACAGCTGGAGGTGTGCAACTACACCTCCCAGCATGCCAAGACAGCCGTTTGCTGTTCGTGCATGCTGGAAGTTGTAGTTTTGCAATATTTAGAGGGCCACGGTTTAGAAACCACCACACAGTGATCTCCAAACTGTAGCCCTCCAAATATTGCAAAACTACAGATCCCAGCATGCCCAAACAGCAAATAGCAGTCTGGGCATGTAGCCCTTCAGATGTTTCTAGGCAACAACTCACCGACTTCCGTAGTCAACAGGATCGCCACACGTCGCACCAGGGAGAGAATCGCCGCCCGCCTCCGCCAATCGCCGCTGGTAAGGGACCTCCACCGTCACTGCCAGTCACACCACAGTTCCCCCTTCTGCCCTGACTACCGTCAGTGGGCAGAGTGGGGGAACCGAACTTTAACCCCCCCCCCCAGCACCTGATCTGCTATTGGTGGGTCACTTCTGACTGACCAATATCAGGAATAAGAGGGGTGGCACTCCAATTGCTTCAGGGGGATCAAGGGAGTCTTGGACAACACAGGAGACCTGTATGAATTGCCACAGATCGCCGGTCTGAATTGACCAGCTGACATGGGGGGGTCTCAGGACCCCCCCAGGAGCTTGCATTTGGTGCCTGCTGAATGATTTCAGCAGGCATCCCGGTCCGGTACCCGTCCAGTGAGCGGCGGGGACCAGAATTCCCAGGGGCGTACAGGTACGCCTTTGATCCTTAAGTGGTTAAGTTAAGGGTGCCAATAATTTTGTCCAGCCCATCTTTGGAGTTTGGTGTGACGTTATGTCCAATTTACTCTTTTTCCTCCCTTTTTTGGTTTAGTTCCAATACACACAAAGGGAATAAGCATGTGTATAGCAAAACATGTGTTACTGCAATCCTTTTCTGTGAGAAATACTTCATTTTCTTAAAAAATTTCAGGGGTACCAACATTTACGGCCATGACTGTATAATTAATTGATAACCTATAACTGGATAGGCAATCATTAGATGATTGGTGGGGTGCTGACACCTGGCACCCCCACTGATCAGTTGTTCTTTATGTAAACAATGTAAAAAACCAGACAGGTTTGGTTTCAGGCAGACTGATAAATCTGGGCCACTGTACGGAGCTGAGGCTGACGGCCTCATACATTGTTTACATCTGGGTGCCGCAGTTGTGCAAAACAGCTGGAAATGCTCGGTGTCAATAGCTGACACCCACTTTCAATAACCAGATTCGAATGATAAGTGTAAACGAATAAGTGTGTAGATGCTAGCATCAACAGAAATTGTTAGACAGTTAGAATGCAGTTTATTGGTGATTTAGACATTTGATTGGTACACCTTCAAAGCAAACATGTGGTGTTAATCGGTTGTCATGTCAACCTAAAGCCTTCTGATGGCCCCTGTGACTGAAGTGATAGACCTGCTAGTACAACTTGCAACAGACACTCCCCTTTTGCCATTTTTTTTAAATAAAAGAGAATGTAAACTAACATAACATATTTGAAATGGCTCCATGTAGATTTTTTTTTAATGGGAAAAGGTGGATAATTAGAATTTTTATCAGGGAATAGGCTTATATTTTAAAAAATAACTAATATATATATATATATATATATATATATATATATCTTATAAACAGTCATAAGATTGCTTATACTGATTATTTTTATGCTATTGCATAGCATTGATCAGTGCTCTGTTTTTACAGCCTGCCTCCAAACTGTATCAGCAGAATTATTATGGCAAACTTGGAAGCCTAATAAAGGCCTCCAGCAGCCATAGTAACCAATAAGCATTCCTCGTGATTGCATTGTGGGGGTGCTGATCAGGCACCCGACAGGAGTGGCACCTGTCATTTAGACTTTAAAATGCTGTGACTGATTCTAAAGGGTGAAATAACTGGCGTCAGCTTCACCACTGATGTTGGCCATTAACATTGAGTGCTCTGAAACATAAAAAGTTGTCTTTGTAATTTTAACATATGCATAGAAATATATGTCTATGTATTCAAGTTATTGCTAAAGAGGTAGATTACTTACATGTTTTCTTTTCTTGCAGTTATGACCAGCAGTATATTGAAAATAACCCAATTTATGGTAACCTAGCTCTGCCATTTCTTGGTAAGCAGATATCAGTTTTATTAAATTTGGTTTCTAATGAATAAGGCAGGGTTCACACAACAATTTGGGCCTTAAAGGGGTATTTCAGAGGAAAACAAATGTTTTCAAATAAACGTGCCAGAATGTTATCCAGATTTGTAAATTATTTCTATTTGAAAATCTTAAACCTTCCAGAACTTACCAGAGGTGGCAGCAGGGAGCACTGTGGTCAGTCTGGAAAGAACTACACAACTTCCTCTGGAGCATACAGCAGCTGGGCAGTACTGGAAGGTTTTACATTTTTAAATATAAGTAATTTACAAAATTAAATTAAAAACAAAGTAGTCCAGTAGCTTCATCTTTATTCCAAATGCAGTAAAATCAGTAAACAGCAAATACAGGTACCAAGTGCAGGAATTTAGCTTGACGTGTTTCGTGGTTGCCCACTTTATCAAATGCATACCGCATAAGTGAGTGATGCTCCTAAAATAGTGCTGACACCCCTGCAGGAAAAGAGACACTAATTAAAACCAATACCACAAGTGCACCAAACCTTATCAACACAGATAAAGGATTTAACCCCTTCCAGATCATATTTTACACAAGAAATACAAAGAACATTCTTTGACAGTAAGCACATAAATAAATATAGAAAAAAAATTAATTATATATATATATATATATATATACACACACACACACAAAATGGAATGAATTAGATATACAGTAGGGAAAAAAAGTATTTGGTCAGCCACCAATTGTGCAAGTTCTCCCACTTAAAAACATAAGAGAGGCCTGTAATTTTCATTTCTGAAAAGAAAGGAGAGAGGGCTTGACCTAAATAAAATATTAATAGGGGTGCTACTAACAGCAAAAGGCACAATATATAACAGAGAGAAAGATATACTGTATAAAGTGCCCACCCAAATAATAAATTACATCTTTATTATGCAAACCACATGTAGTTACAAAAGAAGACAAGTAACATCTAAAAACAATTAAAAAGCTCAGATAGCGAGCCAAACAACTAGGGGAGGGACCATGAACCCACTAACCCAAACCCTGCCCTGTGGGTGATACCGCAATATATTACCAATGCTCCAAAAGAATATAGAAAACATACAATAGGTATCATACTATAATGAAAAAATATATAGCTGCCCAAATACAAAAAATAAAAATAAATACACACTAATAGTATAAGGCAAACCACAGACGGAGGAGAAGGTGTGTAGATGAGAGCAGGGCAGGGTGGCTGGAACCCCACGTGTTCCGTCACTCTCGGGTAACTTCCTCTGGGGTGTTGTGCTCAATGTTCTATGTCTCCCTTTATATATGCAACATATTTAGTAGTGATACCTGACAGGTGGAGTGTCTGTTCCTATGGCGCGCATGGTGCAGAGCGCACGCCACATCGCGGCATGGACTTCCGCCTCCAGTTATGTGTGGGCACTTCCATCTCAATAGCAGCTGCTATGCGCATGCGCTGGTGGCGTAACTACGCCGAATTCAGCGTAATGCGTGTTTGTTGATACACGTGACTCGGAAGCGAGTCACGTGGATCATCATGTGATCACATGAGCGTCCTAAAGTCTGTGTGTATACCGAAATAGCCACATGGATGTAACTAAATTATAATATAATAGATAATATAGAAAATTCAACATAAAGACCACATGATTGTAAACATTTAAATTATGTCAATATGGGTCATGAATACATATTCAGTAGGCCAGCTGACAATATCGGAAATTAAGGATTATGTAAGTGCAGTGTGAGACATAATTAATATAACAATATATCAATTAAGAAAAAAGAATAGGTATATATATAATAATAATAATTATTATTATTAATAAAAAGAAAAAGTAATACATGTATTAATGAAATCATAAATCATATAAAATAATGTGGTAGCCCTTGGGGGGGGCGGGGGGGGGGGGGTGTATGGTGGTGGTATGGTATCGGTATATGAGGGGTTAATATTAACCCTGTCACTCGTGACGCCAGGGTGAGGGCTGGTATTACTGAGGTATAGTTTCGACCTATCGCCGCCCTTCCCAGAAACGACAGGCGTTTGCAGGTAATGACTGATGGTCCACACTGGAGTTAAACTTGAACTGAAGTAAGCTTTACTGTTGAACTTGCAGTACATTCAGAATACAGTTACAGTCTCTGCAATACACTTCTATAGACTTCAATGACTGACAGTTCTTACTCACGGTTTTTAGCAGCGCAGGTTCTATAGAGAGATGTTGCTCGCTTGGCAACCCAGGAACAAAGGAACAAAGAGAACTAAAATGGCTGCCGCGTCCCTTATATGGACAGGGGCGGAGCCTAATTTGATAGGTCCAAGGTCAGCTGTCACTCACCGTCACACAGGCTTCTGGGTGATCATCTGACTTCCTATACAGGTCCTATACACATAAAAGCAAAACGAGGCTAGAAATACCAAAGTGAGGCCTGGAACGCATCACATGACCCGAAGGCCCTGCGACGCTATGGAAACCAGTAATTAACCATTTATTTGCATATACTATCCTATTTACATTAACCTATGCATAAATTAGGGATTTATACACTAGAATAGAGGCGACTAGGGGTAGACTGGCCTAGAGGGATCCCTAAGTCCTAGGGACTCTGGCTATGGGGACCCATAAATAAACAAGTACCGTATAGAATGCGGTACTGGGACACCACAATAAATAGTAAGTATATTAGTGAAATAATAATTCATAATGTAATCTATCACATCACAATTTAGTGATATGAACATATGAAAAAATAGATAAAAAGTGTTACGTTTAGTAACGTTTAGTAAGCTTTAATAAAACGTAATATAGTAAATCTTTCTCTCTGTTATATAATGACAGATTTCCAATGTTTTCTGTAAGTCTTCACAAGGTTTTCACACACTGTTGCTGGTATTATGGCCCATTCCTCCATGCAGATCTCCTCTAGAGCAGTCATGTTTTGGGGCTGTCGTTGGGCAACACAGACTTTCATCTCCACCCAAAGGTTTTCTATGGGGTTGAGATCTGGAGACTGGCTAAGCCACTCCTAGAGCTTGAAATGCTTCTTACGAAGTCACTCCTTCGTTGCCCAGGCAGTGTGTTTGGGATCATTGTCATGCTGAAAGACCCAGCCACGTTTCGTCTTCAATGCCCTTGCTGATGGAAGGAGGTTTCACTCAAAATCTCACTATACATGGCCCCATTCATTCTTTCCTTTACACGGATCAGTCATCCTGGTCCCTTCGCAGATAAACAGCCCCAAAGCATGTTGTTTCCACCCCCATGCTTCACAGTAGGTATGGTGTTCTTTGGATGCAACTCAGCATTCTTTCTCCTCCAAACAAGACGAGTTGAGTTTTTACCAAATAGTTCTACTTTGGTTTCATTTGACCATATGACATTCTCCCAATACTCTTCTGGATCATCCAAATGCTCTCTAGCAAAACTTCAGATGAGCCCGGACAAGTACTTGCTTAAGCAGGGGGACACATCTGGCCCTGCATGATTTGAGTCCCTTGCAGCGTAGTGTGTTACTGATGGTAGCCTTTGTTACTTTGGTCCCAGCTCTCTGCAGGTCATTCTCTAGGTCCCCCATGTGTTTTTGGGATTTTTGCTTACCGTTCTTGTGACCCTTTTGACACCACAGGATGAGATCTTGCGTGGAGCCCCAGATCGAGGGAGATTATCAGTGGTCTTGTATGTCTTCCATTTTCTAATAATTGCTCCCACAGTTGATTTCTTCACACCAAGCTGCTTGCGTATTGCAGATTCAGTCTTCTCAGCCTGGTGCAGGTGAGTAGAGGACAGAGGAGACTCTTAAAGTAGAAGTTACAGGTCTGTGAGAGACAGAAATTTTGCTTGTTTGAAGGTGACCAAATACTTATTTTACCAATTAATTCATTAGAAATCCTACATTGTGATATCCTGTATTCTTTCCTCCCATTCTGTCTCTCATAGATGAGGTTTACCTATGATGAAAATTACAGGACTCTCTCATCTTTTAAAGTGGGAGAACTTGCACAATTGGTGGCTGACTAAATACTTTTTTGCCCCACTGTATACAAGAAATCTAACCTAACACCATGGGCATAAAATATATACTACTGAAGAACATGCAATTATTATTTTTTTTTAAAGTAAAAATATATTGTAAATGTAAAGACATATGTTATATCTTTACCAGTTGGTAAAGCAATACTCACTTATGCGGTATGCTTTTGATAAAGTGGGCTACCATGAAACACGTCAAGCTATATTCCTGCACTTGGTACCTGTACTTGCTATTTTGCTGATTTTACTGCATTTGGAATGAAGATGAAACTTTTATACCACTACTGCTAGCGCTGGACTACTTTCTTCATTAAGATTTATAAATTACTTATATTTAAAAATCTTAAGCCTTCCAATACTTATCAGCTGCTGTATGCTCCAGAGGAAGTTGTGGCAGTTCTTTCCAGTCTGACCTCAGTGCTCTCTGCTGCCACCTCTGTCTGTGTCAAGCTCGCTAACTATACTCGGGCCATTGAAATGAAAGGGGCCCGTCCAAACAAGGATACGTCTTCACATAATTTTAAAAGTTTCTGTGCTATTGGAGGCACAAATTGTAGTGAAAACGAGCCCTAACAAAAGCTAGTAGAGTAAAACCCTGGCAAATATTTTCAATGACCAAGTAGAAGTAGAAATTGAAAGCATAAATGACATGCTGGCTCTGTAATATATATATATATATATATATATATATATATATATATATATATATATATATATATATTTAATGGCTATACTCTGGAATCTGCATAGATAATAATTGTCATCTGGGTATTATTTAGGGTCAGTTATGACATTTTTTTCTCCCTAACCATAGACTATGATAATGATGAATGCTGTTATGAATCCATGGCGACTCCTCATGAAAGAAACATGGAAGAAAATCAGGTACTTTTAATTGTACAATTTAAGCATATTGCTACATTTACTGTTAGGGTAAATTACTTTGGTAACTTCCATATGTTAATATTAAGGGTTTCAAAGTGTCAGAAATAAAATTAAAAAAACTCAACCAGGGTTAACAAGATAATTTTTACACAGTCTTTATGTTTTACATTTTTTAGCAGGTGGATCCAGAAGAACTGATGTGCTATGCGGATCTTGATCTCAGTCCAAAGAGACCTGGTAAAAATCGTAAGAAAAAAGCGAAAATAAAGAGTAAACAACGTCTTGAGGAGTTGGACAGAACGAATGCTAGTATCATATCTAGATCCAGTATTTACCTGAACAGTGAACAGCTTACAGCTGAATTAAGAGCCCATGATGAACTGATTCATGATGACCCAGTGAGGATTTACCATTTGATGAAGAAGACAAGAAATAATCTCCAAAATGAAGAAGAAAATTAAACAAATTGGTCATTGATCAATAGACAAAAATATAATTTCCGGAGCTTCATGCAGCATCCTGTACATAGAATACAAGGATTAAGGGTGGTGTTTTCACCCATGATGATATGAATAGTGAAACCAGAGTGAAATGAAGGAGGGTTTCTTGCATTTGGGTGGACCACATTTGTAAAAATATAGTATTATTGATAATAAAAACTGTAGGCATTTATTATTTACTATATATGTTTTATATAACCAAAGTAGCTATTAACTGCAGATTACAGCATCGGTAGTGCAAGAATGTAGCTTTAGGGCCCTCTCCTGGCCTTGTTAAACATTGCTGCATTTGGTTTTAATCCAGCAGACACTTAAGAATGTTAAAAAGAATGCATTTATCTGACCACAGGCATCATGAACAGTTGTTAATAAAACTTGTATAGCTTGTCACGTTAGATGATACATATAGAATAGGCAAGCAACCAATATACTGTACAGTATAGATGTCACATTTGTCCCATAACACAGAATTGGTACTTTTATGTTAACAGTGGCCAAAGAAGAGCAACAAAAAGTGATACTTGATGGCGACCACAACTATGCATAGCGCACATTTCTTATTCTTCTAAATTAACGTAGAGCCAACATGAGAACATTTTGAGGAAAACAAAGAATGACCACAAGAAACAAAGAAAGAATGGGAAAACTACAGTAGCCAGGCATTTTTTACGAGTAATGCACATGTGTGCTTACTGTAGTAATGATGGTCAATATTCGAACAAGTGCAAGGTGAGAGTATAAAAGAAAGAATGACATTTTAAACAGAAACAAGTATAGCGGATATGGCTATTAGATACATTAAGCCCTAAAAGGCTAAATACAGAATGTTGGTTTAAAGAAAAATGGTCACCTGTCCACCCACACTAAACCCAATACACAAGGTTATAGTGCGGGTGAACAGGCGACGACGCGGGCTCTCTGACTAATATACATACCTGAAATAAAGCACCCAATCCCTCTGAAGAACAGCTTCTTTCTGCGCCAAATTGCATGCTGGAGGCTGCCCCACCACCTGGAATTGAATATTCATGGTCGCTGGTAACGTGAGCCTGTGCCTACTGAGCGCTCATGTGACCGGTGACTATGAATATTCAAATCCAGCCAGTGGGCCAGCCTCCAGCGCGCAGTTGAGCGCAGAAAGAAGCTGTTCTTCAGAGGGATTGGGCGCCAGATTGCAGGTATGTATATTAGTCAGAGAGCCTGCGTCTCCTGTTCACCCACACTATAACCTGGTGTAATGGGTTTAGTGTGGGTGAAGGGTGACCGTTTTCCTAAAAATTTTTCTTATAACATACCAGGTAAATTGTCAGTCGTATAGTTATGTGCAGTTTTGTAAGGGTTTTTAGAGTATTTATGCAGCAATATGTAACTTAATATTGAACATAGTTATTCAGACTGATTTGATTTATCCTCTCCTGATGGGAATGTCTCTGTAAAATGTGCAATTGTGAAGCCTCAATTATAAGACGGAAGGAAGCTGGTGCAAGCAGTGAGTCTTTAAAAGCGATATTATGCACCTATTACCTGGAGAGACTTTGTACCATGTAAACACTGAAAAATGGGTGTTTTTCATTATTTGTATCATGCGATTGTCTACATAAAATATTTGCATCAGGAAATGTTTGTCATGTGATATGTGAATAAAGGGGTTGGCAGCAGTTTTTTTTTAATATATAAGCTTAGGGAGGGAGCAATTTAAAGAAACACACACACATACACTTACCTTCCTAGGTCTAACATCCGCCACCAGTATCCCAGAGCAATCCAAGCTGCACGGCACTTATGTGATTTAAGACATGGCACCACTGGCCTGCTCAGCCAATAAGGGACACCACTGCTGCTGATTGGCTGAGCAGGTCTAGGATATCACATCCCCTAACCTGGCTTCACAATACTGGCAGTAGAGCAGGAGCAAGAAGGTAAAAATGTATTTTTCCTTCTTCTTTTTTTGTTTGTTTAAAATTACCCCTGCATATCTATAAAACATAAACTGCCCAGATAACCCCTTTAACCAAGAGTCCTCCATCATTTAGTCCAAAAATGTATTTATTAACTTTTACAATGATGGTAAATGCAGATTTAAAAACATTTGCATTCATTTATTCAATATAGTTAAACAAAACAATCTTGCTTATCCTTCAGGTCATCACTTCCAAATATATATGTGTCTAGCATTGGTTTTGGTGTATAGTATGGACCATGGACTTTTTTTAGGATATTTTCACATGTACTGTATACACTGTAAATATGTTGTGTTTATTTACATTGATACACACAGCATAAAATTCTAAATGTATATTCTATTTTTGAACATACCTTCAAAGGAGTTATCCAGAATTAGAAAAACTGAGCTGATTTTCTCAAAAAACAGCACCACACATATTGAAGTAAATGGAACTGAGCTTTAAAGGGGTATTCCAGGAAAAAACTTTATTTTTTATATCAACTGGCTTCAGAAAGTTAAACAGATTTGTAAATTGCTTCTATCAAAAAATCTTAATCCTTCCAATAATTATCAGCTGCTGAAGTTGAGTTGTTCTTTTCTGTCTGGCAACAGTGCTCTCTGCTGACATCTCTGCTTGTCTCGGGAACTGCACAGAGTAGAAGAGGTTTACTATGGGGATTTGCTTCTACTCTGGACAGTTCCCAAGACAGATATCATCAGAGAGCACTTAGACAGAAAAGATCAACTCAACTTCAGCAGCTAAGTACTGATAAGTAAGATTTTTAAATAGAAGTAATTTACAAATCTGTTTAACTTTCTGGAGCCAGTTGATTTATATAGAAAAAAGTTTTTTCCTGGATAACCCCTTTAACACCACGCACAACCTGAGGACAGGGATGGTGCTGTATTTGGAATAAATTAGCTCTGATTTTCTATTCCTGGACAACGTCTTTAAAGAAAGTCTGCCATCAGACTCTGCTGATCTATGTAAAAGCCAAGGTTCAAGGGCATGAGAAAAAAAATTAAAAACACTATAAGGCAGCCACACCATGATCACATTTTACTACCATATGTCGGCCAGATGATACCACCTTGCTGCTACTAAGTAATCCTGCCAAACCATGACTACATTTTACTACCATTCAAAACCTACTGTACACATACAGTGACCATATAGTAGCAGATATGCAGATCTACAAAGGCACTGCAGACAGCTTAAGCGGGGGTGGGATATACATTTTTACAACAGATTCCCTACTTGGTGTGACAAATGCCGTGTTGTAGCTTGTTACATAAAATAATTTTGACCAAATAATATGCCAATTGCTAAAGATGTCTTTATGATGTGAAACTTCACCTCTCAGTATGATTTAAGCAGCAGAAAGAGTAAGCTGGAAGTTCGGTGTCACTAATCATAAATGCAGGACTTGCAAGTACCGTAACTGCAGCACTGAAGGGACTTAGGCAGAATACACAATAACATCAGTGACTCACAGGTCACATCTTCTTTAAGCTAATTTTTTCTTCTTCATCTGAGTCCTCCTAATCTCAGTGGACAATGTTATTGCTGTCGAAGAGATATTCCCACAATTTCAAATTTTACCCAACCCACAGAATAGGGGATACCTAAGTGATCGGTGGGGTTCTAACTGCTGGGAAGCCCACGAATCACCAGAATGTTCCCTGAATCGAAGGTTGTGGATAAGCACTCCATTCTCTATGGAATGAAACTGCACCATAAACAATGAATGGAATGTTAGTCACGCATGTGCGGAATGTTATGATCAGCAGTGGTAGAATATTGAATATGTAAAGAAGGATGCTTTGTATGCTTAGGCCTGGCTAAGGGCTTAGCTGAAATCTTAGGTGAGTTCCCACATTGTTTTTCCCAGGACTTGATCCCTGCAGAAGCCTAGGTCTCTTGAACCCTACCTGGCTGATAAGTCAATTAAAAGTGTTTCTGAAGTATACATTTACAATTAAAAAAGGCAGGGAACCTGTTAAGGGATCTCACTTTTTACCATTTTCACAAATTGACTGTTATATTAACAACTGGATCTGCGAACTTGGAGAAACGTTTGAATCCCAACCCTGCGTATACGTGCTTACAGTGCAGTAACATCCAGTGATTACAGATAGCCCTCATCTGTTTAATGGCCCTCATTTACTAAGCTAAAACCGACTAGTTTTTGACGGGTTATTCTGGCGCATAGTGGCCCTGATTTAACAAAAATGTAGGGTTGGGTTTGTTTGTTTTTGGTTTCAACCCGACCATCTTTTTCCCTATCAAATTATTATTGTGTCGTACGTTTTGTCGCAATCGTTTTTTTTTTGTCGCAGTTCTAATTCTCGCGTTATTAGCAAATTTCCTGTCAGAAGAAATAACTAACATTTTTTTTTAGTTCAGAAAACAATGCATAATGACTATTGACATAAGAGCATGTATCGGAGAGTTTATAAGCCTAAAAAGGGGCATTTCCCTAACAAAATCAAGGTTTCCAACTGATTTATTAAGAAACCGACCAGACTTTTAGGGTTTCAGTGTCCTTTTTTTCCCACTGCTTGAAACAGTGGGAAAAAAAGGACACTGAAACCCTAAAAGTCTGGTCGGGTTTCTTAATAAATCAGTTGGAAACCTTGGTTTTGGTCGGGAAACGCCCCTTTTTTGGCTTGAAAAATCCCCGAGTCGGGTTCGTAGGAAAGGCTTGTCACAGTTTGTCGCACAATGTCTGCGCCTTGTGGCAGACATCTTGCGCCAAAAAAAAAAAAAAAAACTGTCGGGTTTCCAATGATAAATGAGGGCCAGTGTCTGCGACATGTCGGTGCTAGTCTGCGCCAGTGTGCGACAGGAAAAATCTGACAATCCGCATATTGCATTGTGAAAAGCTGGAAAAGGGGTGTGGACTGTTGCAAAGGGGGCATGGTCGGTCCGAATCCGACCTATTTACTATTGAATTCCCAGAAAATCCTGTGAATATGTGACTTGAAATTTCCACCTAGAAAAAGCTGGTCAGAAGATTTTCCCAACTTGTAAATATGTGAATTCCCATAGTAAATAGAGGGAAATCTGAAACAACATTGCACACTAGTAAAAACCCAACACTCTTAGTTAATGAGGGCCAATATCTTTTCTGATCAGTGTTCTTCTCTCCCATTTTTTCCCTGTCTGGCTTGGACTGCGATGGTAACTTCTTCCAGCCGCAACTTGTGTCTGCAGAGTTTTCTGTGCTAATGTCTTTAGATCCCTACAGCTCCAGTATCTTCCCCATTTATTCTCCACCTTCTATATAAATGTTGTATTCTTCTGCCCTTAAAGCAGTACTATCCATTGCCTGCTGCTGCAACCTAGTAACTTTACAACTATAGTTACTTTTAATAAAACAGTGCCCCATATAATACTTATAATACTTTCTCTCTTGGTGCCTGACACAGTAATGATGCCCCTTAGTGGCTCCACACAGTAACGGTGCCCCTTAATGCCTCTACACAGTAACTGAATCCACTTTTGTTTTTGCACAAAGTGATAATGCTTCCAATACAGGTAACCCCTTAAACTGCATGTGTGTATAAATAAGAGAGTAAACCTGCATGTGTGTATAAGTAAGAGAGTAAACCTTAATATCACTTACCAATGTGAATGTGAATATGTGTACAGTATATGTGTTTATTGCTTTTCAATTGTCTAAAATACCATGTAGAATAGACATGTTATGATATTAACTGTTGTCAATGGATGTTGCTGTTGTTGTAGAAACTAGGGAGATAATATAAGAAGCTGTTACCAGGAAGTGAGGCAGTATATGGCCAGAGGCATAGAGCAGTTACTAAAGAAGCTATCTGACAAAACAGGAAGACTCAGCAGAGTATAGAAAAGTGTTATAGCTACAGAGAGACATAGTGGTTGAGTGCATACATCAAGCATTAAATCAGCTTTTCTGGGAGGCACATAAGTATTGGTATTGTGATGGTCAGTGTGGCAGTATGTTTGTTAGTAATGTGATGGCATGGCTTGTAGATGTGCTGGGACATAAGGACTTTGGGGGAGATTTATCAAAACCTGTCCAAAGAAAAAGTTGCCCAGTTTCCCATAGCAACCAATCAGATAGCTTTTTTCATTTTTAACAAGGCATCTGCAAAATGAAAGAAGCAATCAGATTGGTTGCTGTGGCTAACTGGGCAACTTTTCCTTTGCATAGTAGACTTGTGCACAAGAAAAATTTTCGTTTTGTTTAGTTTTGGATAAAATTTTCGGTTCGGTAATATTTTCGGTTTAGATTTTTCGGATACATTCGGTATTCGGGTGTTCGGTTTGATTTTTCGGATACATTCGGTATTCAGGTTTTTATTTTCTTTCGGATACATTTGGTATTCGGGTACATTTGGGTAAATCTTTTTTAAGCAGGGGACCATTATCGGGAGCGTGTGTGTGCAGGAAAAGAGGGCAGCTGCAGAGATTGGAACATTGTAAGACAGGTAAGATAATATAATTTTATGTGATTTATTATTAATACATAATGTAATGTTGAATGAAGGAGTAAATGAATGAATGAATGAATTCTGTTGAGTGATTTATGTATAACATGTCATGTCACTTGCGCTAACACTGTTACTGTTACCAGGGTGCCTCCAGCTGTTGCAAAACTACAACACACACCCAGCATGCCCTGACAGCCAAAGGCTGTCTGGGCATGCTGGGAGTTGCAGTTTTGCAACAGCTGGAGGCACACTTTGGCAAACATGCGCAAAGCTTTTTAATTCATTTTCAAATTCCTCTTGCTTTTTTCAGAAATGGGTTAGTAGGTCAATGACATGCATAGTAATTACCGTGGGAACATTTTTCATTCATAAAACCGCAAACGTTCTAAAAGGCAATTATTCAATTAAGTCTGCGGTTTTATGAATAAAAAATGTTCCCACAGCAATTACTATGCATTTCATTGACCTATACTAACCCAGTTCAGAAAAGAGTGAGGGATATTTAAAAATGAAAGTAGTTAGAACATAGCGCATGATTGCCAACCACTTAGGGTGTCTCCAGCTGTTGCAAAACTGCAACTCCCAGCAGCCTTTGGCTGTCAGGGCATGCTGGGTGGGTGTTGTAGTTTTGCAACAGCTTGAGGCACCCTGGTAGCAGTAACGGAAACAGTGTGTAGCGCAACAGTGTTAGTGCAAGGACCAATAAAAAAATTTGAATGAATTCTTTACTTTCGTTTACGGATAACTAATGCATTCATTATTTTGCTATTCGTATTATCGTGGCTATTCGGGAATGTTCAAAAATATGTTTTCGTGCATTCGGATTGGTCCGAATGCCCGAAAACGGTAACATTCGGTAAATTAGACATTTGTGCCGAAACAAATTGCACAAGTCTATTGCATAGGTTTTGATATATCTCCGCCTATAGGCCTATAGCTTTGTTTTAGTGTAGAGCTGTGGGTAGTGGTTTTGGGGCTAAAGCAGGGAGTGGTGAAACTATTGGGAATTGGTGAACTACTGTAAATGTGAGAGTACACTTCCTCACTGGGGAAGGTGCATTGGTGTGCTGTAGGGCTGAATGGCTTGTCGACTTTGAGAGTGTATGAGGGCTGTAAGTCTGTGCAAAATAAATCTTTAATTTATTTGTAGCATGTTTCATTAAGTCAGAAAGTTAAGCTAATAAACAAACTTTGTTATGTGCTTTAGCTTTGGATTTTGTATTTGCTACAAATTAAAAAAAAAACAATTGGTTAATTATCCTCATATTATGGTAATGTCATAAGTTTTGTCTATGGATGTACTTACAAATTATGACTTTGATAGAGAAGAGCTCAATATTTGACCAAAGACAAAGAGAAGAATTTATTAACTGGCATGCACCTGCAAAACTGTGTGTGCAATGTGTTTTTATTTAGAAAATTTACTTGTGCAAAAATGCATCTAATTTTGCACCTTTTATATTGTTTGCACTGGCTTTGTAATTCTTCTTGTTGTACTCTTCCAGGGTGCACGGTTAACAAATTAACTGGTTGGTCCGCTTAATTTCTCACCTGCGCAAAATTGTCTTTGTGCAATGTACTCCAGTGACCGTCTGCCGTAGGAATACGCGTGAGCTTTTCACCATATGTTGCAGTATCCAGGGGCTTCCTGTTATTTGTGCAAATTTATGAAGTGATGTGTACAACTGGGAAAGCGACACACTTGTGCATTAGATTTTCAATTGCACAACAATCTTCGCTAATGATGAATTTCCTTGAAAAAGCTTGAAAAAGTTCAATTTTTTCCATTTGTGCTTGCTACTACTGAACCAGAAGACTACCTGGATCGGGAGGAACCAAGCTGCAGGACCTTGGTTTAGAATGCATGCGCGATGAGATGTTGTGCTCTGAGCGCAACGCCACAGGGTGAGTGTTCTTATCCTGTACCACTTTAACATTGCCTAATGTACTTCACCAGGGGTGCCTGTGTGTCTCTTTCCTTTTTCTTTTTGCCTGTTCATCTTAAATCTCACTCAACTACTTTTTGCACAGCTACACTTAGATTCTCCTCTTTTTTCCACCTGCAGCACATATCACGCACAGGTTGTAGATAGCTTCTCCTGGGCCAGACACGGGGAGTAAAGAAACACACCTATGTATAGTGGGGGCTGGTGGGACTCTCTTTATGGTGGACTGGACTTTGGTAGTGTCTTTAGGCACCTGAAATCACAATTTCCTGGCTGACACTAGCAGATGAAGGAAGTACTAAGTTCCAGCAACATTGAAAAGGTGGTTAGCATGGTAGTACTTATCTTTGTGCCTGAACACTGCTATGGAGGGGCTGTGAGGAAGGTGAAATAGTATAGTAGCTGTATGAGGTGTTCTTCTGAGGGTACTCTTAGCTAGTGGGTCCAAGTGCAGCCTGTGCGTGATATGTGCTGCAGGTGGAAAAAAGAGGAGAATCTAAGTGTAGCTTTGCAAAAAGTAGTTGAGTGAGACTTAAGATGAACAGGCAAAAAGAAAAAGGAAAGAGACACACAGGCACCCCTGGTGAAGTACGTCAGGCAATGTTATAGTGGTACAGGATAAGAACACTCACCCTGTGGCATTGCGCTCAGAGCACAACATCTCATTGCGCATCTATTCTAAACCAAGGTCCTGCAGCTTGGTTCCTCCCGATCCAGGTAGTCTTCTGGTTCAGTAGTAGTAAGCACAAATGGAAAAAATGAAAAATTGAACTTTTTCAAGTGCCAGACCTCTCCCAGTAGTTGGTTCACAAGGCTTGGAAACCAGTATCATAAAATGTAGTTTATTGGAAGCACATATCAATGCCTTTCTGGCCCTGAATGGGCCCTTCATCAGGACAGGTGCTTCCGATAAACTACATTTTATTATACTGGTTTCCAAGCCTTGTGAACCAACTACTGGGAGAGGTCTGGCGCTTGAAAAAGTTAAATTTTTTCCATTTGAGATTTATAGAGACCTGAGGAGCTTGAGAGGTTGTGTGCATAAAGGCTGAGAAGCAGCCATTGTGACAAAAGTCAATCGACAGGTAAAGAGACTGAGAAGACTACGTGATTTTAGAAGCGATTGTTGGGTCAGTGTAGGTTGTTGCCCTAAAGCCTATTGTGAGTTGACAGATCTAAGTGTGGTTCCCCTGCACCAAAGGCTGTTCTGTTGGCTGTGGACTTCCTCGGGAAGACCTGTGGCACAGGTGTTAGGCCCACTAAAGGACTGGTTTCTATGGTTAATATGTTCAAGCACTTTATCAAATGTTTCCTATATTTTTCATCAGTACTGTGTTATATATTATTTATATGTGTTATACCTTTAAGAGCACAGGAGCAGTGCAAGCCCATGTGACCCTGCCTGCCAATGGGAACCCCTTAATTGCTAGCTATATAGAGTGGTGGGCGGGGGAGTTGTCCCAGTTCAGTTGTTGCTGAGTAAAGTGTGGTAAAGGTGTGAGTGTATGTGGAGAAGCTCTGATTGAAGTCCAGAACAAATCTCTCTTCAAGTCTTATCCAGCCATACTGCAAGGGATCCCCCGCACAGAGGAAATTCAAGCCCTGGCAGAGAAAGTCACAGGACTACCCTGCTCAGTAAAAGGCTGTTATCTGTAACCTGACATCGGTGTGTTTCTTTACTCCTCGTGTCTGGCCCAGGAGAAGCTATCTCCAACCTGTTCGTGATATGTGCTGCAGGTGGAAAAAAGAGGAGAATCTAAGTGTAGCTGTGCAAAAAGTAGTTGAGTGAGATTTAAAATGAACAGGCAAAAAGAAAAAGGAAAGAGACACACAGGCACTCCTGGTGAAGTACGTTAAAGTGGTGCAGGACCGTGTATAGGCCAACCATGCCCGGGTGCCAAGAAGTGATCAGGTATTCCTAGCACCCCTGTGTCACAACATATGCATCCAAGTCTATGTGAGTGGGGTGTTGGGGCAAAGAGTAATAGTGAGAAGCCAAGCATTAAAGAGTTACGCTTCCAAGTGTGTAACAGAACTAGGTTTGTATTATTGTATTATTCTTTGTCAAGCAAACATTTATAGTACAGTGTTAAATCAGTCTTTGTCCGATGGAAAACGTAACTTTCTGCTGATAGCACCTTATAGTCAGTGTTTTCCATCAAATTAAAAGCCACCAAAAATGTATTATTTTCCTTCAAGCAAGCATTTTATATTGTAGTGTTAAACCAGCCTATGTCTAAGGGAAAATGTAATTTCCTACTGATTAGACTGTGTGCTTAGTGTTTTATGTGTATCCAAAAACAGTGTTGTTCTGTGTGAAGCAAGAGTTCATACGGTGGCATTAAACTTGTGGATTCCACTTTCTTTATGCAATTGATGCTGTGTGCTCAGCTTCTGTGGAGGATATTTAGCCACCATTATTACTTAAAGGATAAGTATCATGATTAAAAACGTATCCGCTATCTGAAGGATAGGGGATAAGCTTTAGATCACGGGGGATCCGAGCGCTGGGGCCCCCCACGATCTCCTGTTTCGTCAATCTTTGGCTCCCCCATAGAGCTTTATGGAGGGCTCCAAACAGGAGATCGTGGGGGCCCCCAGAGCTCGGACCCTCCACGATCTAAAACGTATCCCCTATCTGAAGGATAGAGGATAAGTTTTTAATCATTATAGTTATCCTTTAAAGGAGTTATCCACCATTAGGTGATTTTAGTACGTACCTGGCAGACAGTAATGGGCATGGTTAGGAAGGATCTGCGCTTGTCTTGGGGCTAAATGGCTATGTTGTGAGATTACCATAACACTGTGGCTAGCTTTTTGTGAACTGGTATTTCCTGCTTGACTTTTCTTTTTTTGACTACAAATCCCACAATTCCATTTTCCTCCCTCCCACACATCAGCCACCCATTGAAACATAAATAAGATGCATCCATTCAAAAGACCTGTGATTTTCAATCAGGGTGCCTACAGCTGTTGCATTAGATGCAGATTGATCTCTCTCCGCGCTGATGTCAGTGCCAGTTAGTGCCAGTCTGTCCCCAACAGATTTAAAAAAAGGACATTTAACATTATTCCAAAATGATTTAAAGTAAAAAAGAAAAAAGAAAGAAATATAATTTTTTTTACACCATCTGAGAGATGGTGTGAAGTTCACACCATATTTTCAATGTAATCTGGTCTCACAGGCTTTGAAAATATCATGTAAAGCAGATAATATATGTGGACATGCCCACTTTTACAAAATTGATGTGAACAGTGTAAACCGCGGCACAAAGCTCTTTGAAAATGTGGTCGATACTTTTTGCGCCAAAATTTTGGCGTGAAATTGATTTTGTTTGATGCAAAATTATTTGAGAATCTCCCCCATAATGTGATTACAGACGGGGAAAAATGGGGAGGGCAGGTCTAGGAACAGTCCAGGCATGTGATCTACTGCACTGTTAGCCTCCTGTGTCACACCAAAATATATATATCATGTGCTGAGTGGTATGACCTGGTTAGCAAAGGAAACCACATATCCACGGATAACATAGTAAACTCGGATAGAGTATTGTAACACTAGATGTCAGTATAAGACCATTGAATTAAAGCATTCAAGAAAATATAAGCCAGACAGCCAGCTGTAGTGCAGTACACATTTTCCCACTGGAAGCCAAATAATGTAATATTTTATGTTTACTATCAGTGAGGATGTTTGTTTTCTGGAGGTGAAATATTTAGATTCAAATCTCGTCTTTTACTGCATATAAACATTTATTTGGTAATCATGGCAGTTTATCACATAAGACCAATGTATTCTACTTTAAGGGTAAGGTCCTACATAGTGTATTCATCAAAGTGAATGAGATATAAAAAATCCCATCCCCATGAAGTAGAAAAAACCCAGCACACAATCCATGCAGAAATGGACTTAGAAATGGATTTCAAATCTGCTGCATGTCAGTGTTAGTGTCTGCGTGTCAGAAACCCTGCAAATTTGTTGGGGATTTTTTTCTGTTGACTTCAATGTAGTGGTCAAAATCCATAATAATCTGGAATGTTGTGGATTTTACTGCAGAAATGCTTCCCCCTTCCAATACAGTGATTTTTCTTTAGTTTTTATTATGTTTTTCCCTTTCAAGAGCCACAACTTTTTTATTTTTCAATCAACAGAGTTAAATGAAAGCCTAGTAAAGACACAGCCAATTTTTTGTTTTGACATTTTCTTTTTCCTCCATTCACAGACCCATTTAGGGGCTTGTTTTTTATGCGACTGATTGTACTGTACTTTGTAATACCATTCATTTTACCATAAAATGTACAGCGCAATAGAACATTTTTTTTTTTAAATGACGAATTTTGCAACAATTAAAACTGATATGTTCTCTTAATTCTGTGGGTCAATATGATTAAAATGATACCTATGTTTTACCTGCTTTTCTATTATTGTACTGCTTTTAAAAGGCGAACCTTTATTTTGTTAAAAATAGTATGATTAATATGACCCTATTCTGACCCGTATAACTTTCTTAGGCTGGGTTCACATATGTCTGGCATCTGGAGTAGGTGAACTCAGCCTAGATCTCGTCGAAATTGATGCCACAACTGATGACAAGTTGTCATCAGTTGTATGGCATCCAACATAATTGTTTCTGTCTGGTGCTGCCCGGCATGTCCAACCATCCGGCATCAAAATTGAGATGCTGAATGATGTGAACTGTCCCATTCAAATGAATGAGATCAGTTCTAGCATAAGTTTCCCTCCGGTGCACGCCGGAGGGAAACTGTGCCGTATGCCTGATATACGTGAACCCAGCCTTATTTTTCTGTATACGAGACTGTATGAGGGCAAATTTTTGTGTCATAATCTAGAATTTTTATTAGTACCACTTTTGCATACATCTATCTATTGATTGCTGTTACTGTTCATGGCACTGATCAGTGCATATCAGTTTTGATCACAGCATCTGAGGGGTTGATGGCGTGATCGCCATTTCTTGCCATTACCTATGAAGGCGTCCCGAACAGCTGGCAGGACACCAGGAGGGCCCTTACCTGCCTCCTCGGTGTCCGATCGGTGAATGACTGCTCCATGCCTGAGATCCAGGCAGGAGCAGTCAAGCGCCGATAACACTGATCACAGGCGTGTTATGGGACCTATAACACTGCAAAAAAAAAGTTAAAAAAAGTGTTAATAAAGGTCATTTAACCCCTTCCCTAATAAAAGTTTGAATCACCCCCCTTTTCCCATAAAAAAAAAAAAAACAGTGTAAAAAAAAAAAAATAAAAAAAAAAAACATATGTAGTATCGCCGCGTGCGTAAATGTCCGAAATATAAAAATATATCATTAATTAAACTGCACAGTCAATGGCGTACGCGCAAAAAAATTCCAAAGTCCAAAAAAGCGTATTTTGGTCACTTTTTATACCATTAAAAAATTAATAAAAATGATCAAAAAGTCCGATCAAAACAAAAATCATACCGATAAAAACTTCTGATCACGGCGCAAAAAATGAGTCCTCATACCGCCCTGTACGTGGAAAAATAAAAAAGTTATAGGGGTCAGAAGATGACATTTTTAAACGTATAAATTTTCCTGCATGTAGTTATGATTTTTTCCAGAAGTGCGACAAAATCAAACCTATATAAGTAGGGTATCATTTTAACCGTATGGACCTACAGAATAATGATAAGGTGTAATTTTTACCGAAATATGCACTGCGTAGAAACGGAAGCCCCCAAAAATTACAAAATGGCGTTTTTTCTTCGATTTTGTCACACAATGATTTTTTTTCCGTTTCGCCGTGCATTTTTGGGTAAAATGACTAATGTCACTGCAAAGTAGAATTGGCGACGCAAAAATAAGCCATAATATTGATTTTTAGGTGGAAAATTGAAAGGGTTATGATTTTAAAAGGTAAGGAGGAAAAAACGAAAGTGCAAAAACGGAAAAACCCTGAGTCTTTAAGGGGTTAATGTTGCTTCTGCCTTTGCACACAGGTTAGAATTGTCAAATGCTATGCTCAGGGATGCTGAAAGAAAGCTTTCAGATCATCAGGTTAAGCATCATTAGTTTCAATTAGAAGGCTTACCCACGCAATAACCTTATACATCATAAAAATAATACACATCACCTTTGGTTTATGGGAAAGGGAAGTGTACAACTTGCACTGATAGATAAATGCACTGTACTTGTCATTGTCTCCACAAGTAGAAGCTGGAGGGTGAGGACTGAATTAAAAAAATACTGTTCTTGGCATAAGAATTCTATGGTGCTGTGTAAGGCTGGGTTCACGTACGTCTGGCATCCGACATAGGTGAACTCAGCCTAGATCTCGACGCAGCTGATGCCACATGCCAGATGACAAGTTGTCATCAGTTGTATGGCATCCAGTGTCCATTCTTTCTGGATGGCAGACAACAAGCTGCATTACTCTGTCTGGTGCCCTCCAGCGTGTCCAACCATCTGGTGTCAAAATTGAGATGCTGGATGATTGTGAACTGTCCCATTCAAATGAATGGGATCAGTTCTAGCATCAGTTTTCCTCCAGTGCCCGCCGGAGGGAAACTATGCCGGACACCTGATATACACTGCTCAAAAAAATTAAGGGAACCCTAAGATAACACATCCTAGATCTGAATGAATGAACTAATTGCATGAAATACTTTCTTCTTTACATAGCGGAATCACACAAGAATTATCAATGGAAATCCAAACTACAGGATGATCCAACTTTGATGTAATGTCCTTAAAACAAGTCAAAATGTGGCTCAGTAGTGTGTGTGGCCTCCACGTGCCCGTATGACCTCCCTACTATGCCTGGGCATGCTCCTGATGAGGTTGCAGATGGTCTCCTGAGGGATGTCCTCCAAGACCTGGACTAAAGCATCCGCCACCTCCTTGACAGTCTGGGGTGCAACGTGAGGTTGGTGGATGGAGCGAGACATGATGTCCCACAGATGTACTCAATCGGATTCAGGTCTGGAGAATGGGCGGGCCAGGCCATAGCATCAATGCCTTCCTCTTGCAGGAACTGCTAACACACTCCAGCCACATGAGGTCTAGCATTGTCTTGCATTAGGAGGAACCCAGGGCCAACCGCACCAGCATATGGTCTCACAAGGGGTCTGAGAATCTCATCTCAGTACCTAATGTCAGTCAGGCTACCTCTGGCAAGCACATGGACGGCTGTGCGGACTCCCAAAGAAATGCCACCCCACACCATTACTGACCCACCGCCAAAACGGTCATGCTTGAGTATGTTGCATGCAGCAGAACATTCTCCATGGCATCTCCAGACTCTGTCACATCTGTCACATGTGCTCAGTGTGAACCTGCTTTCATCTATGAAGAGCACAGGGTGCCAATGGCGAATTTGCCAATCTTGGTGTTCTCTGGCAAATGCCAAACGTCCTGCATGGTGTTGGACTGTAAGCACAGCCCCCACCTGTGGATGATGGGCCCTCATACCACCCTCATGGAGTCTGTTTCTGACCATTTGAGTGGACACATGCACATTTGTGGCCTGCTGGAAGTCATTTTGTAGGGCTCTGGCAGTGCTCCTCCTTGCACAAAGGCGGAGGTAGCGGTCCTGCTGCTGGGTTGGTGCCCTCCTACGGCCTCCTCCACGTCCCCTGATGTACTGGCCTGTCTCCTGGTAGCAACTTCATGCTCTGGACACTACGCTGACAGACACAGCAAACTCGCATTGATGTGCCATCCTGGATGAGCTGCACTACCTGAGCCACTTGTGTGGGTTGTAGACTCCATCTCATGCTACCACTAGAGTGAAAGCACCGCCAGCATTCAAAAGTGACCAACACATCAGCCAGGAAGCATAGGAACTGAGAAGTGGTCTGTGGTCACCACCTGCAGAAACTCTTCTTTATTGGGGGTGTCTTGCTAATTGCCTATAATTTCCACCTGTTGTCTGTTCCATTTGCACAACAGCATGTGCAATTGATTCTCAATCAGTGTTGCTTCCTGAGTGGACAGTGTGATTTCACTGGAGTGTGATTGACTTGGAGTTACATTGTGTTGTTTAAGTGTTCCCCTTATTTATTTGAGCAGTTTATGTGAACTCAGCCTAACAGGGTCATCACAATAAAAAACTTCTTTACTATTGCATTTGTCTGCTTTTTCCCAAAGTTATGGTATATTCCTCCAGACCTTACTTTTGTGTTAGGGAAAGAAATTATTTTGTGACCAAAACAACTCGTCTTTTTTTGCAAGTTCTTTCTAAAACAATAACCCATATATACGTTTTATGTACTCTGTGTATGACAGGTTGGTGAAATGTGAATTTTAGGTTAACTGCACCCAAACCTGAATTATATTGTTATAGCTAGAATTAGTTTTCAACGACATTGCTGGAATAAGAACAGAGGTCAACATGATAAACTCTGGTATTCACTGTAAAGAATCTGAATCTCTCCACTATAGATTAGTGGTCTCAAACTGTGGCCCTCCAAAGCTTTAGCCAACGGCTGTCCGGGCATGCTGGGAGTTGAAGTTTTGCAACATCTGGAGGGCCACAGTTTGAGACCACTGCTACATATGATCTGCCCCCATATCTGAATTCTTTGTAACTGACTTGTTGGCTGAAGATATATTTGAGCATTATTACTGTTGACATTGGGGTGAATTGACCTTTGGACAAAACATGCCAGAAAGCAAGATTACCTCTTTGTAATAGCCCCCACCTCCCTATTCTTTAACATTATTTCAATATCGCCAGGACCCTAAAATGATTTAAAGTTTTTGCTCTGTCTCTTCCCACGTCTTCCTACATTCTCAGGAAAGATCATTTCTGCAAACAAACACCATCTGCCTGTGAGAACGTTAAACCTTAACAATCTTCTTACATTTTTCAAAAATGTTACATTATACAGAAAGTGTCAAATAAAACTATGTGGCGAGTTTAGTTTTTTAAATATTAGCTTCTCTCTTCTGTCACCGAGATATTGTACTGCATGTGCCATTATGGTACAAGTTTTATGATACACAAAGATCCCAGAAGGCAACTCTCCATTTATAGAATAAATATATTCAATGCAGATGTTTCAGCAATATAGTGACTGGAATTTAGGGATGGTTACATAATGTAAATTTCTATCTACTGTACTACACTAGACTCGACCATTTCTTACATAGATGTTGCCAAAGAGCAGGTTCTAACTGGACATTTGGATATTGTCCAAAAGAAGAAATGTGCCTCAGCTCATTAAAGGGGTACTACCGTGCTGACAACTTATCCCCAAACTAAAGTATAGGGGATAAGTTGCCTGACCGCGCGCCCACCGCTGCTGGGGACCCCCACGATCTCTCACGCAGCACCCCGCTCTCATCAGGCCCCAGAGCGAACATCGCTCCGGGTCTAATGACTGCCGATAACGGGGCCGGAGTATCGTGACATCAGTTGTCTCGCCCCTGCCATAGACTTGCATTGAGGGGGCGGAGCGTGACGTTACACGGGGGCGGAGCTGTGACTTAACGATCACCGTCATCAGACCCGGAGCGGATGTTCGCTCCGGGGCCTGAAGAGAGAGGGGTGCTGCATGTTAGATCGTGGGGGTCCCCAGCGGCGGGACCCCGCGCGATCAGGCAACTCATCCCCTATCCTTTAGATAGGGGATAAGTTGTCAGCACGGTAGTACCCCTTTAAAGGGGTTGTCTCAGGGGTGTTGCGAGGCCTCAAAAGATCCGGGGCACGTGCCATGGGTGTGGCATAAGTGAAGGAGGGGCCAAGGGCCGGGGCCACTCAATGTGCATGACCATACAAAATTTTGCTCCATGCATAAGGGTCATAGGGAGGCGTTAGTCTTATTGTCTGTCAGCTGTTGCTACTTCAAGCCAGGCAACACATGCGCCAATGAGGAGCATTACAGCACAGATGTATTAGGTGAGTCCGCTCTATGTTATAAGCTGAGGTGGGGCTCAGGTGACAGCAGCAGGGGGCTCAAATTTTAAACAGGTTCCCTATTTGGCGTGATGGATGCCTGTGTTGTAGAGCGTTGCGCAAAATTATTTCAACTATAATAATCAAATATACCAGTATGATATAAGCAGTGGTGAGGGAATGCTGGAAGTAGTTGTCACTAAACATAACTGCAGAATGCAATATCCGATAGAAGACGAATGACACGCCACACTGGAAACTTCATGCAACCTGCAGCTTTATTGCTAAGAGCAGGGTACACGAGGATGCACAAACCAACAGACAGCTCTGTCTGTTGGTTTGTGCCTCCTCGTGTACCCCGCTCCTAGCAATAAAACTGCAGGTTGCATGAAGTTTCCAGTGTGCCGTGTCATTCGTCTCGTATTGGATATCGCACTTGCTTGGCTATTATTCACGAGCACTGGATTGTCTGCTGTATGCCCGCTGACCTGCGGTAAGGATCCAGCCCTCGAGTGACGTAACCCCACAGGTGGAGTGGTGCTGACAACCTTCTCTTCTTTGATTATTTATAAAGGGGCTGACCAAGGGGTAGACCGGGGCAGGGGTCGTCCTTTCAAGGACGAGTGCCCCGACAGCTCCCTGAGCGAGCAGGGTGAGTGGGCACAACATCTCCCCTGTCAGGGTGTATTAGGGCTATAGCCCCATCCTACCTGGTCTCCATATATATCCCTGTCACCCCACAGTGTCATTATTCAGGCCATTGAATTGTTTGACTCCGACTATCATCGCTAGTTGTGGCCTCTGAGCCTCCATTGACCAATTTCATTGTGTGTGTGTGTCAGTGGGGATACTGTTGTTTTAATTGCACAATAAAATGTTATGTTTTAAATGTCTTTACCCCTTCTGTGAACCGATATTTGTAGCAGGGTAATTGAATTGCTTTATCTTTGATTATTTATAACTGCAGAATGTACAAGTGACTTCAGCACCGATGGGACATAATCAGGCAGAATACAGCATGATATTATAGACTCACAGAAGTGTTCTCTGAGTCAGCCACAACGTGCGTCTTCGCTGATCGGAGAAAATGACTTTTCCTTTTCTTCTCTATCCGGCCAAGATCATCATAATGACTTCTCCCGACCATGACTCGTCTCCACAAAACCTGCCAGATAAACATTTTAGGCTCCTTTCTCCAGCACAATGCTCACCTTTATACAAACCCCCATTTGTATTGCCCCACAGTAATAGTGCCCATATATATATATATATATATATATATATATATATATATATGTATATACCGTAGTTGTAGGCCACTTTGTGCCCCCATATATAGTTATAGGCTCATGTGTGCCCCAATATATACAATCATTTATTATACCTCCCTATCGTTCTTGGGACGGGTGGCGATAGGACAAGCATATACAGAGGAGCCCTCACCCTGGCGGCACGAGTGATGAGGGTTAAACAAGCACCCTTTAGTTACCGCACAGCTACATCCCATATACCCTACACCCCCAGCCTACCACATAGCTTTTTGGTGTCACGAACAGGATGTGTGTGCCTACAGCTGTTGCCACCATTAACAGAGTACTCCCCCCATGTAAAAGACTTTAAAGAAACAAAACTTTAAGGGATTGTAGCCTATGTCATTATTCAATTCCTGCCACTGTTGTGTACACTAACTTTGTTCTCTTTACATGTTCAGGATGCTCTTCCTGGCCAGAAGGTGATCCTGTAAGCCTAAGTATATACACTTATTCATAAAGGTAACCTAGGTAAGGTTTATCTGTTGAGTTCTAGGGATAAGTGCGTGTAGCCAATGGATCCTAGAAGCTAGTTATTGATGGATAGCCACAGGCAAGCCAATATAACTTCAGTGTACTAAACACGTAACAAATGTGGTAATAACAATGTCAAGTGAGATTTATAATATGTTATATAATGTTTATAGTCAGTCAAAAGAAAATAGAAAAATGATAACGTAAGTAAAAGTGTTTAAAATGTATCTAATGCCTTATAATGTCATCCTGTTACTAAATTTGTGAACAGCATAATCCTGTTTGTGAGTTTATCAGTACTCATCTCTGTACTCATCTCTGTACATCTAAGTGTATATAAAGTTTGTTTAGAAAAGGAAAAAAAACTAGTATATAGTAATATAGTAACTAACCAAAAATTCTTCAGAGCTTGCAAAGACTCTTATCATGTGCAAAGACTCTCATGCGTTCATACAGCCTGAATAATGGACATTTGAAAGACTATGCCCAGGACTGTAAAAAACAATTGTTGCACTTCGTCCCTCTGCCTTAGGGGACAGACGTCAAGGTCGACTTATCTTAAGTAAGGGGGTTTGTGGTGTCCCAGTACCGTATGGTATACCGTACCTTGTTTGGTGGTCCCCAAAGTCAGAGTTACTTTGTGGGATAGCCCATAGTCACCTCTTCCTTCTTTGATTTTATGATGTTTACATGTATAAGTAATTATATATTTAATTGTCTATACAGTGTTGCAGGACCTTAGGTCACATGACTAATGTTAATTCTATTAAGTTATGTTTAAGGACCTTCCTAGGTCACGTGTGTGATCACATGTCTGGACCATAATTCCTTGGAACGTGAATGACAGATGGTATGGACCAATGAGCTCAAGGTCAGCCCCTGCCCATATAAGGGAGCTGTCAGCCAATCCTCGCTCTCTTGGGTTCCGGACTAGCAGAGAGTAAAGATCCGCGCAACTTACAAAGACAAGACCAGGCCAAGCCTGATAATACTAAACCGTGAGTTATAATACAACTCCTCGCTAAAGCTAGCGTGACTGCTGGACCTAAACTCAATACCCTAAATCCAGTGGAACAGCGCATACCAATCTCCTGAGCTTAAAACTCACAAGGTCCCAACCAACTGTCAGGATCCAAATAGACTCCTGTACAAAGACTGTTCCTGTTTATTGTTGCATAAAACCTGCAGTAAAAGTTTCGACAGTTTTCTGAAAAGCTCCGGTTGTGGAAAATCATTTATTGTACCTCCCCATCGTTCTTGGGACGGGTGGCGATAGGACCAGCATATACAGAGGAGCCCTCACCCTGGTGTCACGAGTGATAAGGGTTAAACAAGCACCCTTTAGTTACCGCATAGCTACACCCCATATACCCTACACCCCCAGGCTACCACATATAGCTGTGCTAACATAGTTATAGGTCCCTATGTGCCCCCGTTTATATTTATAGGCCCTCTCTGTGCCCCGTATATAGTTAAAGGCCCTTCTGTGCCCTATAGACATACTGGCTCCAGCTATATACAGTGTATACAGTATAATATATAACTCAGGATCAGTACAGGATAAGTAATGTAATGTATGTACACAGTGACCTCACCAACAGAATAGTGAGTACAGCTCTGGAGTATAATACAATATATAACTCAGGATCAGTACAGGATAAGTAATGTAATGTATGTACACAGTGACCCAGTGACACAGGGACGCAGAATAGTTAGTGCAGCTCTGGAGTATACCAAATTTTACTCCTGATCTTGAGTTACATCCTATAATTATTATAGTAACATCAGGTATACTTCAGAGCTGCACTCATTGTTCGGCTGGTGGGGTCACACTTTATAAAATTACATTATTTATCCTGTACATGGGTTTACATTAGTGTCTATACTGTATACCAGTATTTCCCAACTAGGGTGCATCCAGCTGTTGCAAAACTGCAACTCCCAGCAAAAAGGCTGTTCTGGCATATTGGGAGTTGTATTTTTGCAACAGCTGGAGGCACCCTGGTTGCCCCCCCCCCCCATTTATATAGTAGCAGTTCCCCCAGTAAACAGTAGAAGCCCCTACTGTACACAGTAGCCACCTGTAGGTAGTAAGTAGCTCCCCCTGTATATAGTAGCCCCCCTGTATATGGTAGTAGCTTCCCCCTATATACAGTACCCACCATATATGGTAGCAGACCTTACTGTATACAGTATCCCCCCTGTATATAGTAGGCCCTCCTGGATACAACAGCCCCCCTCCATATATGTAGCAGTCCCCACTGTATATAGTAGCCCCCTGGAGGTAGTAAGTAGCTACTCCTGTATATGGTAGCTTCTACAAAAGAAGGTTGCAGCAGCACTCTTGGTCAAAAGAAGGCTCTTAGCGCACTTTTTGATCAGAACATGTCCTCCATCGACTACGCGGAGGTGGCCTCGTTTCGGATGAGACCCTAAGGGTAAGTTTCCACTTGCTTTTTTTTCTGGCAGTTTTTGGAATACTACCACTGCAGTTTTTGAGACAAAGTCAGAAGTGGATCCATAAGGGAGAAGTATAAATCCTTCCTTTATATGTCCTTTTCCTTTTGAATACACTTCTGGCTTTGGCTCAAAAACTGCAACGGCAGTATTCCAAAAACTGCCAGGTAAAGAACCAAATGGAAACTTAGCCTAACACTTATTCCACTTACCTCTGGGCATATAGCCTCTGACTGGGTGACATGCAGGATCCACTATCAATTTAAAAAACCACCTGTGAATAGGGAGGGGTGCACGGCTACAGAGGATTCCACTCCCCCTGAATTGCACAGCAAAAGAAAAATAGCAAGCACAACTACCTAATACACGGGTGCACACTGCTGTGGCAAATACAAAGTATACAAAAAAGAAGGTTGCAGCAGCACTCTTGGTCAAAAAATGGAGGCTCTTAGGAGACTTTTTGAACAAAACGTGTCCCCCATCCACCATACTGAGGTGGCCTCACTTGGGATGGGACCCTAAAACTTATTCCACTCACCTCTGCTGCGCAAATAGGGGGTTATTTATCAATAATGTTCTTGGCTGGATAATTTTGGTTGTCTGTCTAGATGCATTTCTTTTGGGCGGTGCTGCTCCAAATTTATCATGTTGTCGCAGTGACCATGATAAATTTCACGCAGATCTGCAGGCAGATTATTTTCTACTACCGCTTTCAGATCATGTGATCATGTCTACCCTGCTTCTGAGGAGCTTGTTTGTCTGTGTGTTTGGCTTTATTTGTTTTAGTTTTAATTTTAACCCCTTCAGGACCAAGCCCATTTTGGCCTTAAGGACCAGAGCGTTTTTTGCACATCTGACCACTGTCAATTTAAACATTAGTAACTCTGGAATGCTTTTAGTTATCATTCTGATTCCGAGATTGTTTTTTCGTGACATATTCTACTTTAACATAGTGGTAAATTTTTGTGGTAACTTGCATCCTTTCTTGGTGAAAAATCCGTAAATTTGATGAAAAATTTGGAAATTTAGCATTTTTCTAACTTTGAAGCTTTCTGCTTGTAAGGAAAATGGATATTACGAATACATTTTTTTTGGTTCACATATACAATATGTCTACTTTATGTTTGCATCATAAAATTGACGAGTTTTTACTTTTGGAAGACACCAGAGGGCTTCAAAGTTCAGCAGCAATTTTCAAATTTTTCACAAAATTTTCAAACTCGATATTTTTCAGGGACCAGTTCAGGTTTGAAGTGGATTTGAAGGGTCTTCATATTAGAAATACCCCATAAATGACTCCATTATAAAAACTACACCCCCAAAGTATTCAAAATGACATTCAGTCAGCATTTTAACCCTTTAGGTGTTTCACAGGAATAGCAGCAAAGTGAAGGAGAAAATTCAAAATCTTCATTTTTTACACTCACATGTTCTTGTAGACCCAATTTTGGAATTTTTGCAAGTGGTAAAAGGAGAAAATTTTTACTTGTATTTGTAGCCCAATTTCTCTCGAGTAAGCACATATGTCATATGTCTATGTAAAGTGTTCGGCGGGCGCAGTAGAGGGCTCAGAAGCGAAGGAGCAACAAGGGGATTTTGGAGAGTACGTTTTTCTGAAATGGTTTTTGGGGGGCATGTTGCATTTAGGAAGCCCTTTTGGTGCCAGAACAGCAAAAAAAAAACACATGGCATACCATTTTGGAAACTAGACCCCTCCGGGAATGTAACATGGGATAAAGTGAGCCTTTATACCCCACAGATGTTTCACAACTTTTGCAAATGTAAAAAAAAAAAAATAATTTTTACCTAAAATGCTTGTTTTCCCAAAAATTTTACATTTTTAAAAAGAGTAATAGCAGAAAATACCCCTAAAAATTTGAAGCCCAATTTTTCTCTATTCAGAAAACATGCCATATGGGGGTGAAAAGTGCTCTGCTGGCGCACTACAGGTCTCAGAAGAGAAGGAGTCACATTTGGCTTTTTGAAAGCAAATTTTGCTCTGGGGGCATGCCCCATTTAGGAAGCCCCTATGGTGCCAGGACAGCAAAAAAAAAAAACCACATGGCATATCATTTTGGAAACTAGACCCCTCGGGGAATGTAACATGGGATAAAGTGAGCCTTTATACCCCGCAGGTGTTTCACGACTTTTGCAAATGTAAAAAAAAAAAAATTTTTTACCTAAAATGCTTGTTTTCCCAAAAATGTAACATTTTTAAAAAGGGTAAAAGCAGAAAATACCCCCCAAAATTTGTAACACAATTTCTCCCGAGTACGGCGATACCCCATATGTGACCCTAAACTGTTGCCTTGAAATACGACAGGGCTCCAAAGTGAGAACGCCATGCGCATTTGAGGCCTAAATTAAGGACTTGCATAGGGGTGGACATAGGGGAATTCTACGCCAGTGATTCCCAAACAGGGTGCCTCCAGCTGTTGCAAAACTTCCAGCATGCCTGGACAGTCAACGGCTGTCCGACAATACTGGGAGTTGTTGTTTTGCAACAGCTGGAGGCTCCGTTTTGGAAACAGTGGCGTACCAGACGTTTTCATTTTTATTGGGAAGGGGGGCTGTGTAGGGGTATGTGTATATGAAGTGTTTTTTACTTTTTGTTAGTGTAGTGTATTTAGGGTACAGTCGCACGGGCGGGGGTTCACAGTAGTTTCTCGCTGGTAGTTTGAGCTGCGGCAGAAAATTTTCCGCAGCTCAAACTTGCAGCCAGATACTTACTGTAAACCTCCGCCCATGTGAGTGTACCCTGTATGTTCACATTGGGGGGGGGGGGGGACATCCAGCTGTTGCAAAACTACAACTCCCAGCATGTGCTGACAGACTGTACATGCTGAGAGTTTTAGTTTTGCAACAGCTGTAGGCACACTGGTTATGTATCACTGAGTTTGTGACCTAACTCAGTGTTTCACAACCAGTGTGCCTCCTGCTGTTGCAAAACTACAACTCCCAGCATGTACGGTGCATGATGTACATTGACTGCTGAGAGTTGTAGTTTGCAACAGCTGGAGGCACACCGGTCATGAAACACTGAGTTAGGTAAAAAACTGGAGACCCGATTGACCCGGAATCGCCGCAGATCGCTGGACTCAATTGTCCAGCGATCTGCGGCTATCTCCGACATGGGGGTGCATAATGACCCCCCTGGGCGATATGCCGGGATGCCTGCTGAACTATTTCAGCAGGCATCCGGCTCCGGTCCCCAACCGGCTAGCGGTGGTGACTGGAATTCCCACGGGCGTATGGATACGCCCTCAGTCTTTAAGGACTCGGAATGCAGGGCGTATCCATACGCCCTATGTCCTGAAGAGGTTAAGGAAAATTTATGTCTAAAAAAAGGTCAGCAAAGAGAGTCTCCCTCACATTTGAATAGTGGTTTACCTTGCCACAGGCCAGGGGAAAAAATCAACTAAAACCTTTGTCTCTTGAACAATATTTTATTTTAACAGGTTTTTTTTTTAACCCTTTTTTTAACCCCTTAAGGACCAATGACATACCGGTACGTCCTGGGTCCTTTACCTTTCTATAATATAATGTCATAGTGGGTCGGGTCTAACAACGGCCGGGCCCATAGCAAATAGCACGCAGCACTGATCGCGGTGCCGCGCGCTATCAACCCTTTAGACCAGGCGTTCAAAGTTGACCGTCGCATCTGAAATGAAAGTAAACCAATGCCGGTTAGCTCAGGGAGCTGTTCGGAATCGTTGCGGTGAAATCGCGGCATCCCGAACAGCTGTAGGACAGCAGGAGGGTCCCCTTACCTGCCTCCTGTTGTCCGATCACCGAATGACTGCTCAGTGCCTGAGATCCAGGCATGAGCAGTCAAGCGGCAGAATCATTGATCAATGGTTTCCTATGAGAGACCATTGATCAATGTAAAAGATCAGTGTATGCAGTGTTATAGCCCCCTATGGGAGCTATAACATTGCAAAAAAAAAAAAAGTGAAAAAAGATCATTTAAACCCTTCCCTAATAAAAGTTTGAATCACCCCCATTTTCCCTAAAATAAAAAATAAAAAAACTGTGTAAATAAAAATAAACATATGTGGTATTGCCGCGTGTGGAAATGGCATATGTGCAAAAAAAATTCCAAAGTCCAAAATAGTGTATTTTGGTCACTTTTTATATCATGAAAAAATTAATAAAAAGTGATCAAAAAGTCAGATCAATACAAAAATGGGTCAGAAGATGACAATTTTCAACGTATACATTCTCCTGTATGTAGTTATGATTTTTTTTTCCAGAAGTACGACAAAATCAAACCTATATAAGTAGGGTATGATGTCATTACAAAGTAGAATTGGTGGCGCAAAAAAAAAAGCCATCATATGGATTTTTTTGTGCAAAATTGATAAAACGGAAAAACCCCTGGTCCTTAAGGAGTTAATTATGTTATCATCACTTTCTTTCAACTTGGGCACATGAAATTGGGAGATGCTGGTCATTGCTAACAATCTTATTGTTTCTTACATCTTTAACATTTTTTTTTTGTACCTTAAAAAATATATCTGATTATTTCATATGGACAACTGCTTTACTTTTCCTTTGCACATTTTTTACTTTTTTGTCTTTAAACATTCTTATTCTTTTATTCTCACTCTCTCAATCTCCCTCTTTCACTCTTTCACTCTGGCTGATGATTTTTTATTTTTTTTGCAAACAGACAGGAGTAGTAATCTTTTTTAGACCTGGTCAGGAGCTGGTCTAGATTTGCGGGGTTTTTTGCACCAGTTAACTTCTTGTAGTAAAATAAGTTTGAGGTATCCCCTTCAATGTTTAGTGTTATTAAAGTTAGACACTGAAAAATCTAAATAATGTGAATTAGAATGTTACAGAATGATAACATTGATCACTTGCCCACTTTTATGTAGTGGCTCCACAGAAAGGCTAGGTTTCCACTTAATTTAAAAAAATTTTTTTTACACCAGTCAAAAACGCCAGAAAAACTGCCACAGGTCTTGGTACATTTTCTGGTGTTTTTGCCTTTGAGTGGAAGTTGCATTTTTGCCCCCCACCCCCACCCAAAAAAGAAAAAAAAAAAAAAAAGATGCAATAGGGATGGGAAAAAATGTATTTAGCAAAATATTTTTTTTACAGTGAAATTTTTATTTATTTTTAATAAAGTGTGTGTCTGTGTTTCACTTTTTTCCCCTCTATTTTTTTTTTTAGGTAGTACTACTAATCCCAGCATGGAACAGACTGTTCCATGATGGGAGTAGCAGTACCTGTACTAATAGAAAGATCGCCCCGGGTGTCACCTTCTGACACCTGATGCGATCGTCCTATTTATTGCTCTACTGCAGAGATGTGGAGCGGCTCTATACAGCGCTCGCATCTCTGCACTATACTCTGTCCGGCCAGTGATGTGAATAGAACATCACTCATTCATATTTTCCGCCCAGAGTGGGGATTGGCTGGATGGTTGCAGCCACTCACTGCTCTCAGCAGGAAATATGAATGAGTGATGTTCTATTCATATCACTGGTGGGCCTGAGTGTAGTGCAGAGATGCGAGCGCTGTAGAGAGCTGCTGCACCTCTACAATAGATAGGATGATCGCATCGAGTGTCAGGAGTGACTGCCCTGAACTGCAGGTACTACTACTTCCAACATGGAGAACACTCTACTCAATGCTGGGAGCTGTAGTACCTGCATTAATAGACAGATCGCAGTGATTGTAACTTCTGACACCTGTTGCGATCTGTCTATTAATGCAGGTACTACAGCTCCCAGCATTGAGCAGAGTGTTCTCCATGTTTGGAGTAGTAGTACCTGCAGTCAAGGAAAGATCACAGCATTGGTCACTCCTGACACCCGCTGTGATCTACCTGTATAATGTATAGATGCAGGTGGCCGCTCTTCTATGGTCCCCTGCACTGAGGTATATATACACCTATTCATATTTCCCACAGAGAGCTGTGATTGGTTAGAACCATCTGCGGGAAATATGAATAGGTGTATATATATATATGGCAGTGCAGGGGACCATAGAAGAGCGGCCGGCTGCATCTATAAATGATACAGAAGGATCGCAATGGACCCGGGGCGATCTGTCAGTTGTTACAGGTACCAATACTCCCATCATGGAACAGTGTGTTCCATGCAGGGAGTAGTAGTACTACCTAAAAAATGTTTAAAGAAAACACACACACACCACATTTTTTATTATTGTCGCCTACATTTTTAGTTCCCGGCCCGCACACATAAATTGATCCCTGTTTAAAAATTTCTAAAAATGTTGTTAGAAAAGGGATGAATTTTGTCAAATACAATTTTTTCCATCACTACTGTATCTTTTTTTTAATCATTTTGTTACCCCTTAAGGACGGAGGGTTTTTCAGTTTTTGCATTTTCGTTTTTTTCCTCATCACCTTCTAAAAATAATAACACCTTCAATTTTTCACCTAAAAATCCATATGATGGCTTATTTTTTGTGCCACCAATTCTACTTTGTAATGACATCAGTCATTTTACCCCAAAATCTTGGGCGAAACGGAAAAAAAATAATAATTGTGCGACAAAATGGAAGAATAAACGCCATTTGTCATTTTCAGTAAAAATGACACATTATCTTTATTCTGTAGGTCCATATGGTTAAAATGATACCCTATTTATATAGGTTTGATTTTGTTTTACTGAAAATGTATATGTTTAAAATTGTCCTATTCTGACCCCTATAACTTTTTTATTTCTCCATGTAAGGGGTGGTATGAGGGCTCATTTTTTGCGCTGTGATCTGAGGTTTTTATTGGTACAATTTTAGTTTTTATCTGACTTTTTGATTGCTTTTTATGGTATAAAAAGTGACCAAAAATACGCTATTTTGGAGTTTGGACATTTACGCACGTGGTGATACCACATATGTTTATTTTTATTTACACAGTTTTTTTTATTGGGAAAAGGGGGCCGATTCAAACTTTTATTAGGGAAGGGGTTAAATGATCTTTATTAACTTTTTTTTTCCCTTTTTTTTTTTGCAATGTTATAGCTCCCATAGGGGACTATAACATGCAGTACATTGATTCAATACACTGATTACTGCCATTGCGGACACGCAGGAGGCAGATAAGGAACCCTTTTACCGCGATGGTCCCAATCAGCCCGACTAAGCTGCCGGGAAGCCTTTACTTTCACTTTAGACATGGCGATCAACTTTGATCGCTGCGTCTAAAGAGTTAATGCCGGACATCAGCCCGATCGCCGATGTCCGGCATTAGCCACGGGTCCTGGTGGCTTATAGCAACCGGGACCCACCGGGTATGATGCACGCTCACCTGCTGAGAGCGCATCCTAGCTCAGGAGACGATTATGGAGGTTCATAAACATCCATATGAGTTAAGGGGTTAATGGTACCCTGCAAAATTTTATTAAAAAAGGTATTTCCATCACTTTTTTGGATTGCTAAAGTCCAAAAAAGAAAAAAAATACGCCGGCAAAAACACCAAAGTTAAAACCTACATGGCCTTTTTCTTGGCATTTTTTCACTCCCATAGACTTCTATGGGAGAAAAACGCCAAGATTCTCCTTAAAAAACGCCAAAAGTGTCAACAAGAGGTCGTTTTTTAAAAACTGCCAAGGAGCCAAAAATAGCTGAAAAACGCCAAAAGGATAAAAAAACGCCAAACTGAAAAACGCCAAGTGCATATGACATTTTGCAGTTCCCTATTGAATTGAAGCTACCATCTGGCCGCAGCGTTTTTTCACAAAATGTGGCAGAATGGGCGTTTTTATTGGTGTTTTTGCAAAAAAAAAGTGGAAACCTAGCCTAAAGAACCCTTCACTTCTGATGTCATCTGAGCTGGGACTAGACCACTACACAGTAGTCTTGTCTTCAGACTTTTGATCCCCTAGACCCAGCATATGCCACATTGCTTCTATGGCTGTCTATCACAGAGGGCCTTTTTCTCTTGGACCTCAACACACACTTTTGCACATTACTAAGCACCTACATACAAACAACATAACAAAGGTTATACACAGTTCAATCTCACACACTTGGAAAAAGACCACAATGGACAAATGCACTAACTAACAATGAACTGTCTTAAAGGGGTACTATCACTCCACTATCCTCCCCACCAGCCCATCAGGCCATCCAATACCACCAGCTATACAATATATGATAATAATAATAATTATAACAGGTTAAATCAAACAATAATAAACTATAAATATTAAAAGATTAAAGATACAGTATATTAAGATACATACATCCTTACACTTAGGGGTCATGTCTCCTCCACTCCTGTTTTCAACAACATATAGCAGAAGAAATGCTAATATATATATATATGTATATATATATATATATATATATATATATATATATATACAGTATCTTGAAGGGTCTAGCTTTTTCAATTTCATAGCAGTATTTCTACTTTCTTTTGGTATCAACTCTTCCTACAGTCACTAAATATATATTGCAAAACAAGTCCCCTTGTCACCACTTATTAGAAATATTTCATTCAATTTCTTTCTTTTATACTATTTGTAAACAACCAGATTTATTCCTTAATAAAATCAGCGTTACTATCTTTATTCGCCATTGTACATTCTCTTGGGTAACTTCCAGTTCAAATATCATTATTCATTAAAGTCGTGAAATCTTAAGAGTCTACAGGTTTTGCTTTGAAGACATTCAATAAATATGTCCATGTATTTATTATAATTTAATGCACTTAAAATATCAAACCATGAGTTTGATATAGGAGCTTATTTTTTGATTACCGTAGCACTATTCATCATATCAAATGGAATAGTAAAACCAGGGTAGTACAGCTCTGGATTTGACTGATAGATTATTCATATAAAAGCAAGAAATACGTGATTCTGTGGAGAATATATTACAATGAGGAAAAGCTCCTGAGAATGTCAATGATTTTTCATTGGAATCATATTTTAAGCAAGAATACATTCACAGAGAATATAATTCCCTGCTGTATATTGTTCCAGTGATGTGTTTTTTTCTGTAATAGAGGTTGTATAAAACAGAGGTTATTTTTTACCTGATTATCGAGATTGACATATTCTTCTACATTTCACCATGTCCCATTCAAGGGGTAACTATTACAATGAAATGTCATACAATAACGGTTCAATAAATTTTCACAGACTGTAATTTTGAGCGCAAGCTATGCAAAGAGAGAAAATATATTCCGCTTTAGAAAAGAGCATATAATATAACAAAATTGCAGATTAGATGGTCCAATTGCTTTTTTTCCAATGTTAAATTCTATGTTTCTATGTGACTATAAACGTCCAAACAGCAGGAGCATCCCAGGAGATAACATCCGTGCATTACCACCTTGTACTTATCTCTTGTAAAGCTGTGGTGATGGCCAGGTTTCCTTGGTTACAATGTATGACATTATCGTAGATAATTGTTTGCATTAGTCATTTTTAGTGGAATATTCCCATGATTTAAGTTACATTGGAAGGCACAAGTACGTGGTTAATAGATATGGACTGTAGTGTATGAACTTTAAGATGTCAAAGATGAAAAGCATTTAAAGATAATTAGACACCTCCGGAAAGATTGAAAGAAGAAAAAGAGATGCAGCCGGCTGCCAGGTAAAGTTCATAACGTAAATCACACTATCAAGGCACATACTGACATAGTCTACCGTCTAGATAGGGCTGACACAGGAGTTATTCCATGAATTATCTGCAAATATTTGTATTCTCCTTATATCGTGTAGGAGGGCATTGTCAGCTATAAAGTTACCATAAAAATTCAATGACTACCTCTGTTAGTCCATCACTCTCTGCCAACTACTCCCTGCCAACCAGGACTAGAATTGTAGACAGACAGTATTCCATCTAAATGATACTGTAGAGTTTTTGTTTTATGATTTTGTAAACAGTTCAGAGACGATGAACTGAGCAGATAACATGTTGATATTTATTGATGTAAACTTTTCTATATTGATTAAATGTAACTCTCTTTAATTTCAGCAGCACCTGTGTATCCTTTTTACCAACAACTGGACAAATATAAGGGTGAAAATAGGTGATCATTTACATATTATATAGGTCGGGGGTGAAGGGGATATACCCAACTGGATACTAATGTAGTCAACTTTTCCAGTTGTTTAACCCCTGTGTTAGCTTTATACTATGCTTATGCATTTTTAGGCCTGGTTACATTTACTTATCTGCTTGCATACCTTAAACCATCTTAAAGGGGTACTCCGCTGCTCTGAGTTTGGAACAAACTGTTCCGAACACTGGAGCCGGCGTCTGGGGCTTGTGACGCCATATCCCCACCCACTCATGATTTCACGCCCTGCCCCCTCAATGCAAGTCTGTGAAAGGGGGTGTGACAGACTTGCATAGACTTGCATTGAGGGGGCAGGTCGTAACGTCATGGGGGGGCGGGGCTATGACATCACAAGCTCCCGGCGCCGGCTCCAGCGTTCAGAACAGTTTGTTCACAACTCTAAGCAGCAGAGTACCCCTTTAAGTGTCAGATTATTCAATTAATGCACCGAGCACTTCTTGTTTCTTATATTCTGGTCACCACAAGGGAGTTTTTTTTAGCAACTTCATTTAGTGCTCCCTCCACATCAGAAAAAAGGACAGCTACAGCAGAAGAACCTACAAACAGCACCATGGAAGTAAGTCTGACTTGATGATTTGTTGGTGATGGGGGTTCACAAGTGACTGTGCTTGAGGAACTTTTTTACCTACAATAAAAAATAAAAACTCAAATAGAAGGTTACAACTGCAGTCTAGATCCAAATTTACGGCTCTTAGCAGACAAAACCATTCGAAAAACATCATCAAAATCCATAGTGGCTTTAAAAAAAAAAAAACACTCTGAAAGTATAGAAAAAGGAGATAGCTTTTTGGGCTTTGAGTCCCTGATTTGGATAATGTTGGAGTGATTTCTTAAGGAGTCAGAGGCTTGAGAGCTTTAAGGTTATGTTCACACGTTGGAATGTCCGCACGGAAAATCTCTGTGTGGACATTCCAGAGACTGCGGGTGCCACCATAACACTTCGGCGTTGGACCGCACAGGAATGCGCCATCTCATAGATAGCTATGCATACCATGAGGAGTCTGCAGAAAGAATGAACAGAATATAATTCTTTATGCATTTCTTTTGCACCCATTTCTTGCATTGGCTTACAAAATGCATTAAAAACTGCAATGGTGTCTAAAACACAATAAAAATACACCCTAAAATGTATCTGACTTGAAGCAATATATGGAATTTTGAGTAACCGAATAACAAGACTAGTAGTAATGCCCCAGTTACTCTAGGCTTGGAATGCAGACATTTAGTCTAGGATATGGAATTGAGTTTTTATGTGTTCATGAAAGCTTTTAATGCTAAGATGGTAGCCCTTATTGTTAAAATATGCAGCAAAGTTTTTGTTTTATTAAACAAGTTTGGGAAAATTGGGTTCACGTTTGCCAGATTTGCTACACAACTTATGGCTAAGTTTCCAGTTTTTGGAAAACTGCCACTGCAATATTTGAGCCAAAGTCAGAGGTGGATCCATAAGGGAGGAGATGTCTAAGTCCTTCCTTTATATTTCCTATTCCTTTTGAATACTTTTGAATACTTTTTGAATACTTTTTGAATACTTTTCTGGCTCAAAGACAGTAGTGGTAGTTTTCCAAAAACTGCCAGAAAAAAACAAGTGGAAACTTAGCCCATAGATGTTGTTTAATGCATGACCATTGCTTGTCTCACCTGTTTTTTTTTTTTTTACTTATGACAACTAAAGCTAGTTACACAAGCTAGTTAGGTAAGTATTATTCATTTTTTTTTTGTTTCTATAATTTTTGCAGGTAGGGGAGCCAACCTGCATACTGGGAGGACTACTTCTCTACTGGAGGTATTTCTTGCTTACTGGAGGAAGGTGGTACTCAGCTAATAGGGGGATTACCAGCCTACCGGTGGGACTGCTTGCCTACTGGAGTGATACTTAGCTAACTAATGGGGGGGGGGGGGGCTACCTGCCTTTTGCTGGGACTGCTTAGCATGCTTGGGGAGATTATCTAATAAGGGACCTGACTTTCAAATGGGGGGCCACCTGGCTAATGGGGGGGGGACTTCTTTTCTATTAGGGGCCTACATAGCTAATGGGGGTTACTACCTGGCTAATGGGAGGCTAATGGGAGGCATACAGCCCCATGTCTCGGCGTACCCTAGAAGTTGTGATATGGGAGCAGATATATACCTATATAATGCTCAAGGGAATGTACCTTAACTTCATACCCGAGCTCCCCAGAATACACTTCTAACTAGACCATCCTTGGCTCTACCTTGACTGGATGAGTACCTCTGTAGCATTACATACACTTAACAAACCTCTCTAAAAATACTGCAGTCTTATGAAAAAGCTGTGATATGATTTACAATATTTTTTCAGGATATTCTACTTGTATATTCTAATATTGGAGAAACAAAAATACTGCAGAATGTAACAATTGACATCCTATAATATAATATATTTATCATTGTCCTCTCATCCCTGCAAAGCCTATTTGAGATTGATGAAACGGTAATGTTTGTGAAATGAGCTTGTATCTGCTTGGTTGGCAAAAAACAGGTGTACAGATGACAAACAAAATCATTTGTATTGGCATCCAACATCATCATCAGGAAAGTAGCCAGTGTTTAAACAGGCTATGAAACTGGATATGGCTTTCATTCACATAGACATTAGTCACAGTAACAATTCTCAATTAATTAATTCGGCGTATGCATATGTACCATGACAGGTGTTATGTGTGATTGATACCCAGAGATTTAGTATTTAGTTCCTATTTCATAAGACATTATCACTGTATATCATAAAAATGTCAATGCAGACAGTAGTTTCTCCCTGAAGTCCACCCTCATCCTTACGAAGGCCATTAACCAATAAATATGACATATTCTATAGTGGTTTCCAATACCATGGTTGATGACATTCGAATTTCACTGATATTTGACTAAGATCAGATCTGTTTATTTTTGTGATTTAAAGTGGAAATTTGAAAAGCTTAGATCTGGCTCTTCGTAGGCTGGGCACTACCAGTTTCCAGGTCAATAGTGTGTGAGTACCGACTAAACAGAAAGCAGGACACAACAGGACACAAAAACGTGGTCGACTGCAGTTTTGTGCACGGCAAAAAAAAAAACATACAAAAACTTACAAATACAAAAACTTACACAACCGGATACACCTTGTTGAGTGTGTTTTTTGTATAAGAGGTCAATGTATACGGTTTTCTGTGCGGTTGTATAAGGTTTTCAAATGTAGAAAGTGAAGAATCATCATAGTAAGCACAAATGCAGTGATGAAAAGTAGCTTTATTCAAGCGCAGTCAGTTGATGTTTCAGTCACACTATTATTACCTTTGGCTTTAAAAAGGTCATAATGGTGTGACCAAAACGTTTCTTGACTGCGTTTGAATAAAGCTACTTTTCATCACTGCATTTGTGCGTGCTATGGTGATTCTTCACTCTCTGTATATGAAAGAGAATTGGGACCCCACACCTACAGCAACCACATCTCATCTCTTCCCCTTTGAGTGCTTCTCCTTCTCTGCTTTTCTCGGTTTTAAATATAACCATATAGCAAAATCATGATGTGAATGCACCCTCAGAGTGTGTGGATAAATGCTCCACTGACAAGAAGCATGGTATGTGAAAGGAGAATTCTGAAACCCCCCACAACCAAAAATGTGGAAAGGCTTGGTCTAACACTGGTATTCTTTACTTCATTCATGCATAGGCGTGCGCAGCCTATTGCATTAGGGTGTGCACCCTAAAGCACAAACTCACGCCGCGCGCGTGCATATATGTGTGTGTATATATATATATACGCACACATACACACAATTAGCATAGTTCCCCCACATTAGGTGCAGTATAGTTCCCCCACATTAGGTGCAGTATAAGTCCCCCCACATTAGGTGCAGTATAAGTCCCCCCACATTAGGTGCAGTATAAGTCCCCCCACATTAGGTGCAGTATAGTTCCCCCACATTAGGTGCAGTATAAGTCCCCCCACATTAGGTGCAGTATAAGTCCTGCCACATTAGCTGCCGTAATTGACCACTGGCCCCTGTTCTGCTTATCAAGCACAGGTAGGATTAGTGTTAGGTCTCGCACCAATTTGAGAAACCTTGGTGTTGGTGTGCGGGCTCTGGTGTGTCCTTCATATAAGGATACACTGGCGAATGTCTCAATTTTAACATCAGTGTTGAGGGATAGCCAATGTATTGTTTACATCTACCACAGTAGTGCACCCATATTCCTGTATTGTATTCCTATTGTTACACATCCACACCATTTATCTGGTGTAGGATTCTATTGTGGCACTTGTAGTCCGCTGCAGGCATCCTCCATTGTATGCATTTTTATGCTGGGGATCGCCCCTAGCAACGGACTACAAGGGCAGGATCTGCTCCCCCAGTATAAATGCACAACCGCATTTGGGGTTGAGCACCTCCAGCCATTTGAGACCACGTTTTTTGTTGTTTGTATATATATATATATATATATACGCACACATACACACAATTAGTATAGTTCCCCCACATTAGGTGCAGTATAGTTCCCCCACATTAGGTGCAGTATAAGTCCCCCCACATTAGGTGCAGTATAAGTCCTGCCACATTAGGTGCAGTATAGTTCCCCCACATTAGGTGCAGTATAAGTCCCACCACATTAGGTTGGCAGTACAGTAACCCCACATTAGGTTGGCAGTACAGTTCCCCCACATTAGGTTGGCAGTACAGTTCCCCCACATTAGGTTGGCAGTACAGTTCCCCCACATTAGGTTGGCAGTACAGTTCCCCCACATTAGGTGCAGTTCAGTTCCCCCACATTAGGTGCCACCTAATGTGGGGGAACTGTACTGCCAACCTAATGTGGGGGAACTGTACTGCACCTAATGTGGGGGAACTGTACTACACCTAATGAAGGGGAACTGTACTGCACCTAATGCGAGGGAACTGTACTGCACCTAATGCGGGGGAACTGTACTGCACCTAATGTGGGGGAACTGTACTGCACCAGTACAGTTCCCCTACATTAAGTGCAGTACAGTTCCCCTACATTAAGTGCAGTACAGTTCCCCCACATTAGGTGCAGTATAGTTCCCCCACATTAGGTGCAGTATAGTTTCCCCACATTAGGTGCAGTATAGTTTCCCCACATTAGGTGCAGTATAGTTTCCCCACATTAGATCAAGTATAGTTCCCCCACATAAGGTGCAGTATAGTTCCCCCACATTAGGTGCAGTATAGTTCCCCCACATTAGGTGCAGTATAGTTCCCCCACATTAGGTGCAGTATAGTTCCCCCCACATTAGGTGCAGTATAGTTCCCCCACATTAGGTGCAGTATAGTTCCCCCACATTAGGTGCAGTATAGTTCCCCCACTTTAGGTGCAGTATAGTTCCCCCACATTAGGTGCAGTATAGTTCCCCCACATTAGGTGCAGTATAGTTCCCCCACATTAAGTGCAGTATAGTTCCCCCACATTAGGTGCAGTATAGCTCCCCACAATAGGTGCAGTATAGTTCCCCACATTAGGTGCAGTACATCTTTCCACATTAGGTGCTGTACAGTTCCCCCACATTAGGTGCAGTATAGTTCCCCCACATTAGGTGCAGTATAGTTCCCCACATTAGGTACAGTATATCTTTCCACATTAGGTGCAGTACAGTTCCCCCACATTAGGTGCAGATAGTTCCCCCACATTAGGTGCAGTATAGTTCCCCCACATTAGGTGCAGTATAGTTCCCCCACATTTGGTGCAGTATAGTTCCCCCACATTTGGTGCAGTATAGTTCCCCCACATTTGTTGCAGTATAGCTCCCCACACTAGGTGCAGTATAGTTTCCCCCACATTAGGTGCAGTATAGTTTCCCCCACATTAGGTGCAGTATAGTTTCCCCCACATTAGGTGCAGTATAGTTTCCCCCACATTAGGTGCAGTATAGTTTCCCCCACATAGTTTCCCCCACACCAGCTCGTGTTGGTCACTTACTATTCCGGCCGGCGCGCGCATCCTCTTCCTGGAATCTCCGCTCCTCTGTTGCTATGGGCGCACGCACGGGACGTCAATGACGTCCCTGCGTGCGCTACTTCCCGGCGGCCCCTGTGTTTTGAAAGTTAACACGGGGGCCGCTGTAGAAAGGTTACTGGGACATCCTTGTGTCCCGAAAAGATCTTTCGGGACACAGGGATGTCCCGAATGTGACGGGGGGGGTCCTCTGCGGGCTGCTCAGTGGTGGCCTCGGATGCCTTCCTGGGCTTGATTAGGGTGTGCCTGGGCACACCCGGCACACCCCGTGCGCACGCCTATGCATTCATGGATAAAGTTCTGTCTAATAATGCGGCCTTTATGGCCATCTGCACCCTTCCTAATACAGTGTAAGTCATTGTTTCACCGTTTATCCCCATAAGAGCATTCATTTTTTGTTGTGTCCAGAACTCTGTGTGCTGCTCTATTTTTTGCATCATGTTTGATGGAATTTATTTCACAGTATATGAAAACAGACTCCAAATACAAATGTAAACAGAGCCTCACACTATGCTAGTGCTTTACACAACTTCTGCTCTATACATAATCATGTTTATTTATAACAACTGAGATAAGTATGAAATTGATGTTACAGACTTTGTTTTGTGACAATCAGGATATATTCTGTACTCTAAATATTTGATTCTTGGATGGTGTTGTGATGACTTTATTAAGAAAGAGGAAAGCCTTCATTGTAGTACATTTCATAATCCATCTCAGAGAAATGTAAAATCCATTCATATATAGGCAGGGGCTTAGCTAGAAAACACGGGGCCCCGGTGTGAAAAATTGCCCTGGGCCCCCTACCACCTAACGACCCTCTTCCCCAATCCCGGACGACCCCTTAATTGGCTGCACAAAGATATCAGTGACTGCAGCACTGATGGGACACAGTAAGGAGAATACACAACAATATAAGTGACTAACAGGCAGGGCCAGACAGACAAAACAGGCATTTAAGAATAAGCAGCCCATTTTTCTGGAGGGGGTCCAACTGCTGGGACCCCCACCTATCACCCAATCAGCTGTTGTAAAGCTATAACTCCCATCATGTCTGGAGAGCCTCAGGCATTATAGGAGTTGTAGTTTTGCAACAGATGGAGAGCCACAGATTAGGGTACAACATCACCCATCATCACTGCGGAACTTACAAGTGACTCCAGCTCTGATGGGACAGTCAGGAGAAAACACAATGATATCAGTGACCTGAGTGACGTCTTCTCTGTTGTATTTTCTTTTCTTCTTCATCTGGTTCAGACGTCAAGACGTCCTCCAGCTCCATCTTCTCTGCAGTCTGACACCCAGACATCACAGGTTCTCACTTTGTCAGTAGATCCTTATCCTCTGTGCGAAGACAATAATCATTATTATTCTGCTAAATACTGCACCCCCTCAATATAAAACTACCGTCCACTGTACCTCTTGCATATAATACTGCCACCCACTGTACTCCCTGAATATAATACTGCCACCTACTGTACCCCTGAATATAAAAACTACCACCCACTGTACTCCTTGAATATAATACTGCCACCTACTTAATCCCCTGAATATAAAACTACCACCCACTGTACTCCTTGAATATAATACTGCCACCTACTTAATCCCCTGAATATAAAACTACCATCCACTGTACCTTCTGCATATAATACTGCCACCCACTGTACCCCCTGAATATAATACTGCCACCTACTGTTCACCCTGAATATAATACTGCCACACACTGTACCTCTTAAATATAAGGCTGCATTCACACCACGTTTTGTACATATGGGTGCCGGATCTGGCGGGAGGAGGGGCAAACCGGGCACTCCCATACCCCAGCCGAATCAGCCCGTGACTCCATTTACTTTAATGAGCCTACCGGAGTCAAACGGTGACTCCGGTCGGCTCAGTTTTGACCCGTATGCGATTTTGTGACCAGACCTAAAACCGTAGGCCCGGTCGCGATTGCGACCCTTGCGACCTCCATAGCTACGCCACTGTATATAGGAATTCCTTCATCTGCTACACTCTATTGCACATGCATACTGTGTGTAATGAGGAAGTCAATCCTGACCTTCTCAATTTCTGTAAACTAAAACTATTTTCATTGTTCATCCAATTAATGTTAATTATTATTCCAAATGTAACTGTGAATGAGGATCAGGTTAAGAAGTGTGATGGATATATATATATATATATATATATATATATATATACACACACACAATATAAAAAGACAATTTGACAAGGCTCATCCTCCATACTGCTCTGCTCCTTTCTATGGAATTGTTTTCCCCCCTCCCGTCGAGTAAGAGGAATTTCCTGTTCTGGATAACGCCAAAAGCCTTACCAAATACCTAAGAGAAAGGGCATACCTTATATGGCATGACAAGGCTATACCCACGTCCCTAGTGAGGGCAGGAACTTAAGATAATTGCAATGTCTACAGTCATGGCCATAAATGTTGGCACCCGTGACATTTCTCAAGAAAATGAAGTATTTCTCACAGAAAAGGATTGCAGTAACACATGTTTTGCTATACACATGTTTATTACCTTTGTGTGTATTGGAACTAAACCAAAAAAGGGAGGATAAAAAAGCAAATTGAACATAATGTCACACCAAACTCCAAAAATGGTCTGGACAAAATTATTGGCACCCTTAACTTAATATTTGGTTGCACACTCTTTGGAAAAAATAACTGAAATCAGTCGCTTCCTATAACCATCAATAAGCTTCTTACACCTCTCAGCCAGAATGTTGGACCACTCTTCCTTTGCAAACTACTCCAGGTCTCTCTTATTGGAAGGGTGCCTTTTCCCAACAGCAATTTTAAGACCTCTCCACAGTTGTTCAATGGGATTTAGATCTGGACTCACTTCAGAACTCTCCAGCACTTTGTTGCCATGCATTTCTGGGTGATTTTTGATGTATGTTTGGGGTCATTGTCCTGCTGGAAGACCCAAGATCTCAGATGAAAACCCAGCTTTCTGACACTGGGCTGTACAGTGTGACCAAACATCCATTGGTAATCCTCAGATTTCATGATGCCTTGCACACATTCAAGGCACCCAGTGCCAGAGGCAGCAAAACAACCCCAAAACATCATTGAACCTCCACCATATTTCACTGTAGGTACTGTGTTCTTTTCTTTGTAGGCCTCATTCCGTTTTCGGTAAACAGGAGAATGACGTGCTTTACCAAAAAGCTCTATCTTGGTCTCATCTGTCCACAAGACATTTTCCCATTTTGAAAAAAATGTAGTCTTGTCTTTTTATGTCTCTGTGTCAGCAGTGGGGTCCTCCTGTGTCTCCTGCCATAGCTTTTCATTTAATTTAAATGTCGACAGATAGTTTGTGCTGACACTGATGCTCCCTGAGCCTGCAGGACAGCTTAAATATCTTTTGAACTTGTTTGGGGCTGCTTATCCACCATCCGGACTATCCTGCGTTGACACCTTTCATCAATTTTTCTCTTTCATCCACGCCCAAGGAGATTAGCTACAGTGCCGTGGATTGCAAAATTCTTGATAATGTTGCGCACTGTGGACAAAGGCAATTCTAGATCTCTTGAGATGGACTTGTACCCTTGAGATTGTTTATATTTTCCACAATTTTGGTTCTCAAGTCCTCAGACAGTTCTCTTCTCCTCTTTCTGTTTTCGTGGCACACACAGACACACAATGCAAAGACTAAGTGAACTTCTCTCCTTTTTATCTGCTTTCAGGTGTGATTTTTATATTGCCCACAACTATTACTTGCCCCATGGGGGGTTTGAAGGAGCATCACATGCTTGAAACAATCTTATTTTTCCATAATTTTGAAAGGGTGCCAATAATTTTGTCCAGCCCATATTTGGAGTTTGGTGTGACATTATGTCCAATTTGCTTTTTTTCCCTCCCTTTTTTGGTTTATTTCCAATACACACAAAGGGAATAAACATGTGTATAGCAAAATATGTGTTATTGCAATCCTTCTCGGTGAGAAATGCTTAATTTTCTTGAAACATTTCAGGGGTGCCAACATTTACAGCGATGACTGTATATAACTGGATGACTGCTTAATAAAGGAAGGAGTATTTTACTACTGAAAGCGTCTGTGTGATTTACTTTTGTGCATGCACTTATTCTGATAATGAATTAGGAAGGGGGTCAGATATTTACTAGGTCACTGATAAAATCCATATCATTTTTTGCACCCGAACAGGGACTCTGGGTTACAGTACCGAGAGGCAGTTGCAAAACAAGGCATCGAGTTGGACCAAGGAGATGGGACATAGATGGAGACTGATCATCTCCAAGAGTACGGTAGGACAAATTTCTTGTAACCTAGTCAAGTACCACTGTCTCCCCGTGTGGTATGTCTCTGTGGTATGTGCCTTAGTCGACTGTCTCACGGCTAGCAAAAGACGGGTAACATAATCCCTGCCCAGAGTCTTTTACTGAACCTGTCATAAGTAACTATCTGCTACCGAGTGTGTATGACGTGTGAGTGAGTGAATAAGCAGGATCCTGGGGAGGCACTGGGTCTCTGGGATTGAATTTCGGAGTAAACTAATGATCGCTCCTCCAGAAGCCTGTGAGAGAGGATATTAGTGGATTTGGCGCAGGATTCCGGTTATAATGTCATAATTGGACCCTGCAGGAAGGCGTGTCTTGGACGGAACTCTCTGACAATAACATATCCCTGTGACTGTTCCCATTGCAACTGATTGTATGTGTCATGTCATGTCTTAATTGTGTCCATGGATTAATGTTAACTATTTCAGAAGAAGATGGGGAGTAAATCTTTCCTTTCTAGTAGCTGACTTAGTTAAAAATGTAAAACTGCATTTAAATGCTTCTGTTTATTGAACCCTGTTGTTCCAGAGTCATCTCCTAAGAAAGGGAGGGGTTGAGAGGGGTTTTTAGTTTGCAGATAGCAGAGCAGTCTTGTTTTTGCAACAGCTGGAGGTCCCACAAATAAGTACTACCTTGAATAGCACAAGGGGGGCTTGTGGGCCAGATGTAAGTTACATGTCACAGTAAGAAGTCAAAGGCCGCAGAGCTGCAGTTTAGACTAACTTCACTGTTATAGCTGTTGAAAGAAGAAGGGGGGCGATTCGAGCCTGAGCAACAGATTTTGTTAGCAGCTGAATAGGGTTAGGGAGAGAAAAGGAGGAGGTGTAGTTTCTACTAGAAAAAGAAAATGGAGACTCAAGGTTTTGATGGAAAAGCATGTGGTGAGGAGTGATTAGTGCTATGGAATGCAGAGGGCATGGTAGGTCTCTAGGAAAGCTGGGTGAAGCTGTTTATGTAAGTTGTTTGTGATGTAATGGATCCTTTTTAGATTGGTAAAGAACAAACGAAAATCCACATGGTATTAATTGAACCTATTTGATGATATTTCATTAATTTCTAATACGTTTTGTTTTCACAGTTGCGCAGGATGGATGCCAAAAATGAAGTGTATGAGGAAATGTAATTAATTGTATGATTATATTATAGGAGTAACAAGAGAAGAACTTTAGCCAAGAAAAATAAAATAAAAGAGGATATAAAAAAAGTGATCACTATTTAATTTATAGTATACATTTGGATTACCTAAGCATTTAAAATCAGCTAATGGTTTATTTCATTATAAACAATGTGCATTGAAGGGGATTTTTCCAATTTTTTAAAGAGCTCTGTATATTTTTGATTCTTTTACATTTTTGGTGAGAATGTGTGTTGTGGCCTGTGTGTTGTACGTTGAGTATTTGTACATGTCAGTATTGTTACCTGTTATGTGTGTGTAACACTCACGGTTCAGTAGACAGGAAGACTGGAGGTAGTGGATCCGCTGGACCTGTGTGGCAGATGACGCGGGCCGTACCAGGGAGCAGAGTCTAAGGTGCCACTGGCTTTCACCAGAGCCCGCTGCAAAACGGGGACAAGATTATTTTGTGAAAACTGTTTTATGACAAGGGGCTTGAGGAGAGAAACATGAAATGAATTAGGAATACGTAAAGTAGCAGGCAAACAGAGTTTGTAAGAGACAGGATTCATTTTTTGCAAGACTTGGAAGATAGCGAGGACCAAGCTCGTAGCAGGGTATCTTGAACCGAATATATTTGGAGGAAAGCCAAACCTTATCACCAGTAGAGAAGGACGGAGGAGATCTTCTACTCCTATCAGCTTGTGCTTTCATGCGTGAGGAAGCATGAGACAGAGACTGACGAGTTTGTTGCCAAATGGAAGTGAAGTCTCGGACAAGCTCATCAATAGCTGGCACACCGGAAAAAACTGGAAGTGGAAGAGGAGAACAGAGATGAAGTCTGTAAACAACAAAAAAAGGGAGAAGACCTTGAGAATTTTGGGAGAAGGGAGAAGGTCAACCCAATCGTCCTGGCGAGCTGAAACAAAATGATGAAGATAAGTCTCCAGAATTTGATTAACCCTCTCCACCTGACAGTTGGACTGAGGGTGGTAGCCAGAGGAGAAGTCCAGACTGATGTAAAGACGGGTACAAATAGCTCGCCAGAATTTAGAAACAAACTGAACTCCACGATCCGAAACGATATGCTGTGGAAGACCATGCAGACGAAAGATATGAAGAAAGAAATACTTTGCCAGCTGTGGAGCAGATGGGAGGCCAGGAAGAGGAATGTGCCATTTTGGAAAACCGCAGGACCACAACCCAAATGACCATGTTATTACGGGAAGGAGGAAGATCGGTGATAAAATCCATAGCGATGTGGGACTAGGGAGTCTATGGAATGGCCAAAGTCTGCAAGAGTCCAGCTAGTTTCTGCCGAGGAGTTTTTTCACGGGCACAAGTATCACAGGAATGGACAAAATTGGAAACATCACATTCTAGATGCGACCACCTGTAGTGCCCAGAAATTAGGAGTAAAGGCTTGCGTACACCAGGATGACCTGCCAACAGAGAAGAATGACCCCACTTCAGTACCTTGCATCTCAATCTGGTGGGCACAAAGGATTTTCCAGGAGGAACTTGTTGAATATCGGCAGGAGCGACAGAAATCAAGCGATCAGGAGGAAAAATATGCCTTAGTTTGGAGTCCAAACCTATGACGCCATAGGACCTGGAAATAGCATCAGCTCTGATGTTCTTGTTAGCTGGATGGAAGTGAATGTAGAAATTGAATCTAAAAAAGAACAAAGACCACCTTGCCTGACAAGGATTCAATCGCTGAGCAGACTGAAGGTACAGAAGATTTTTATGATCTGTGTAGATGCTGACCCGATGGGAAGACCCTTCCCCGACATAAATGTCGCCATTCCTCCAAGGCAAGCTTAATAGCGAGGAGTTCTCGATCTCCAATGGAGTATTTCCTTTCAGCAGGTGAGAAAGTCTTGGAAAATAAACCATAAGTTACAGTCTTACCCTTGGCATTTCTTTGGGCAAGAAGGGTACCGGCTCCAACAGAAGAGGCATCAACCTCCAAAGCGAAGGGCTTCTCTGAATCAGGCATTGAAAGCACGGGAGCAGAGGAAATTGCTGACTTTAAACGGGAGGCAATGTCTTGGGATTAGAGCCCTTTTTGGTGAGAGCCACAATCGGAGCAACCAAGGAAGAGAAATGTGGGATAAATTGACGATAATAGTTTGCAAATCCCAGAAAGCTTTGAATAGCCCATAGGGCAGAAGGACAAGGCCAATCCAATACCACAGACAATTTATCTGGATCCATCTGCAGGCCTTGATGAGAATCAATGTAGCTGAGAAATGTGAGAGTAGACTTCTCAAAAAGGCATTTCTCCAGTTTGGCGTAGAGATGATTCTTCCAAAGGCATTGAATAACCTGACGAACATGAGTACGATACTCCTCTAAGTTGGTAGAGAAGATCAAGATGTCATCTAGGTACATGACAACACAGGTGTAGAGAAGGTCCCGGAAGATATCATTGACAAATTCTTGGAAAACGGCAGGAGCGTTGCGGAGACCAAAAGGCATAATGAGATACTCAAAATGCCCATCACGAGTATTGACGAATAAGGTTATATGAACCCCTTTGGTCAATCTTGCAGAAGACCTTGGCTCCTCGGAGACCTCAAAAAGTTTGGAGGTAAGAGGAAGTGGATAACTTCATGCAGAATACATCCGAAAAATCTTGGTGAGGTAGACCAGGTAAAGGAGGAGGACGAGCAACAACTTTAGGCTGGACTGGCCTGAGACAAAGATTTTGACAGTGCTGTCCCCAGCGAATAATTTCTCCAGCTCTTCAATGAAGTTGCGGAGAATGATGTCGAAGCCAAGGTAGACCAAGAAGAAGCTCAGAGGTACAGTGAGGAAGCACATAGAACTCAATCTTTTTTTTTTATGCAAAACTCCCTCTTGCATGATGAGAGGCTCAGTATGGAAAAGCACTTTACAGTCCAGGTTTTGTCCATTAACAGAAGAGATGAACAAAGGCTTGGCAAGCCAGGTAACAGGAATATAATATTTATGGACCAAAGATGAATCAATGAAATCACCTGCGGAACCAGAGTCCAAAAATGTAGTAGCGCTGAAAGAAAACAGAAACGTAGACTTGTACAGGGATGGTGAAGCGAGGAGAGGTAGTATTCACACCTAGGGACACCTCTCCCACGTGTCCTAGGTGCGAGCGTTTCCCGGATACTGTGGACAAACTGAACAGTCTTTGAGGAAGTGTTCTGGGCTAGGACAATACAAGCACAAATTCTCACTTAGTCGTCGTGACCTCTCCTGTTGCGTAAGACAAGAACGATCTACTTGCATAGCCTCTTTGGCAAGAGGTGCAGGAAACTGTAGAGGTGAGCGTTGGAACACGGGTGCCAGGCGAGGATATCTCTGTGTTCGGGCAGGTTCCCTCTCTTAGCGCAGTTCTTCCTGCCTCTCAGCAAAACGCACATCAATATGTGTGGCCAAGTGCAAGGGCATCTTTAATCCTGCTTGACAGTCCTTTTTTTAATGCGGCACACAAGGCCTCATTATTCCATGTAAGTTCTGAGGCTAGAGTGCGGAATTGAACCACGTAGTCACCAACGGAAGAATTCCCTTGACAGAGGTTCAGCAAAGCCGTCTCAGCTGAAGAGGCATGCGTGGGTTCCTCAAAGACACTGCAGAATTTTGCCAGAAAAGCATTCAAGTTGGAAGATACCGGGTCATCGCAGTCCCAAAGGGGTACAGCCCAGGCCATGGCTTTTCCGGAAATTAGGCTAATGACAAAGGCCACCTTAGCATGTTCTGTCGGAAACTGTTCAGACATGAGCTCCAAATGCATGAAGTACTGTGTAACAAAGGCTCTGCATAACTTGGAATCACCTTCATATATAGAAGATAAAGGTAGATATAGCCTGAGGACACTGCAGGGACTAGTGGAGAGAGTGGTGCTGGTTGCGGGTGCTGCTGCTGTTGTTGCTGCATGGCCAATAGCTGTTGCACCATAGCAGATAGCTGAGAGAGTTGCTGCGCATGTCGGGCCAACTGCTGCGACTGACGTACCACAACGGAAGGAAGAACCGCAACTTCAGGCAGGGGTACCTCAGCGGGATCCATGGCTGGATCTTACTGTAACTCTCACGGTTCAGTAAACAGGAAGACTGGAGGTAGTGGATCCGCTGGACCTGTGTGGCAGATGATGCGGGCCGTACTAGGGAGCGGAGTCTAAGGTGCCGCTGGTTTTCACCAGTGCCTGCTACAAAGCGGGATGGACTTGCTGCGGAAGGCGGCACCAGGTCGCTACCCCTGGCACAACTCGACCACACAGGAGGCTGAGGAGATTCGAGGTGCAGATGGGAAACAGCAACTCATAGTCTGGATAGCAGAAGGTCAGGGCTGCCAGCACAAGTGCATAGTCAGAAGCGAAGCAGGAGGTCAGTAGGCAGGCAGCACAGGAGCAAGGTTGAGAACATAGCAGGAGGTCAGTAACAAGACAAGGCAAAACACAGTACCGCTTTCTCAATGGCACAAGGCCACAAAGATCTGGCAGGGATGTGGGGGAGGAGCAGTAACTTATAGAGGAGACTGGCCATACTGGCCCTTTAAATTTTAAAGCTCCAGCGCGCGCGCCCTGTGACAGGGACACACGCGCCAGAGCTGAGAGGCAGAAGAGGAGGGAGCAGGGGACCGAGGTGAGTGACAGGCTAGGATTTGCATGCGGGCGCATCCCGTGATGCGAACCCCAGCCCCGCCGGCAGATGGGGTGAGCAGGGAAATGCACTCATGGCCAGCACTGGCGGCCGGAGCGCAAACCGTGACAGTGTATATTGCATGTCTACTTGTAAAGTGACACAGAAATCTAGTCAGTTACTAGACATGGGGTCCTCAAACTTTTTAAACGGGGCGCCAGTTCACGGTCCCTCAAAAAATTTAAAAAAAACTATGAACAAATTACTATGCACACTTATGCATCTTATTAGAGGACTACCCCTTTAAGTACGCAGCACAGTTCCCACCATATTAGGTAGGCAGCATAGTTCCCCCCCACATTAGGTTGGCAGTATAGATCCCCCACTTTAGGTTGTAGTTCCCCCACATTAGGTTGGCAGTATAGTTCCCCCACATTAGGTTGCAATTCCCCCACATTAGGTTGGCAGTATAGTTCCCCACATTAGGCTGGCAGTATAGTCCCCCCCACACACACATTAGGTTGGCAGTATAGTTCCCCCCACATTAGGTTGGAGTTCCCCCACATTTAGTTGGCAGTATAGTTCCCCCACATTAGGTGCAGTATAGTTCCCCCACATTAGGTTGGCAGTGAAGTTCCCCCACATTAGGTTGTAGTTTCCCCACATTTAGTTGGTAGTATAGTTCCCCCACATTAGGTGCAGTATAGTCCCCCACATTAGGTGCAGTATAGTTCCCCACATTAGGTGCAGTGTAGTTTTCCCACATTAGGTTGGCAAAATAGTTCCCCCACATTAGGTTGTGGTTCCCCACATTAGGTTGTAGTTACCCAACATTAGGTGCAGTATAGTTCCCCCACATTAGATTGTAGTTTCCCCACATTAGGTGCAGTATGGTTCCCCACATTAGGTGCAGTATAGTTCCCCTACATTAGGTTGGCAGTATAGTTCCTCCACATTAAGTTTTAGTTCCCACACATTTAGTTGGCAGTATAGCACCCCCACAGTAGGTGCAGTATAGTTCCCCACATTAGGTTGGCAGTATAGTTCCCCCACATTAGGTTGGCAGTATAGCTTCCCCCCACATTAGGTTATGGTTCCCCCACATTAGGGTTGGCAGTATAGTTCCCCACATTAGGTTGTAGTTCCCCCACATTAAGTTGGCAGTATAGTTCCCCCACATTAGGTGCAGTATAGTCCCCCACATTAGGTGCAGTATAGTTCCCCACATTAGGTGCAGTATAGTTTCCCCACATTAGGTTGGCCTTATAGTTCCCCCACATTAGGTTGTGGTTCCCCCACATTAGGTTGTAGTTCCCCCACATTAGGTTGTAGTTCCCCCACATTAGGTGCAGTAAAGTTCCCCACATTAGGTGCAGTATAGTTCCCCCATGTTAGGTTGTAGTTCCCGCACATTTAGTTGGCAGTATAGTACCCCCACATTAGGTGCTGTATAGTTCCCCACATTAGGTTGGCAGTATAGTTCCCCCACATTAGGTTGGCCGTATAGCTTCCCCCCACATTAGGTTATGGTTCCCCCACATTAGGGTTGGAAGTATAGTTCCCCACATTAGGTGCAGTACAGTCACCCACATTAGGCATAGTACAGTTCCCCACATTAGGTGCAGTATAGTTCCCCACATTAGGTGCAGTATAGTCCCCCACATTAGGTTGGCAGTATAGTTCCCCCACATTAGGTTGTAGTTCCCCCAAATTTAGTTGGCAGTATAGTACCCCCACATTAGGTGCTGTATAGTTCCCCACATTAGGTGCAGTACAGTCCCCCACATTAGGTGCAGTATAGTTCCCCACATTAGGTGCAGTATAGTTCCCCACATTAGGTGCAGTATAGTCCCCCACATTTGGTAAAGTATAGTCCCCCACATTAGGTGCAGTATAGTTCCCCCACATTAGGTGCAGTATAGTTCTCACACATTAGGTGCAGTATAGTTCTCACACATTAGGTGCAGTATAGTTCTCCACATTAGGGGGGGAGATTTATCAAAGGATTTAGACAGTTTTTTCCTGTCTAAATTTGTTGCATAGAAAGTCGCAGTCTAAATATGTGCAACTTTTCTGCGACTTTTGCTGTAGAGGATTTTTAGAACATGATGCATGCAAGTCTATTTTAGATGGAAATGCATTAGAAAATGCATTGGTGCTGAATTTATCAAGTGCGACTTTTGTCCGACAAGTCGCATCTGCCCAAAATACGCTGAAATGTCAGACCATGTTGGAGCAGGTCTAAATGCAGTTTAAGCTGTAGACCCAGAAGTCTGAGCACAGAATTTATCAAGGGCTGTGAGACCTTTAATAAATTAGGAGCACAATAGACAGGAGACTGCCACATATGCTGGTCTATAAGCATACCCAGAATAGACTAGATTAGTAAATGTCCCCCTAGGTGCAGTATAGTCCCCCACATTAGGTGCAGTATAGTCCCCTACATTAGGTGCAGTATAGTCCCGCACATTAGGTGCAGTATAGTCCCCCCACATTAGGTGCAGTATAGTTTCCCCACATTAGGTTGGCAGTATAGTTCCCCCACATTAGTTTGTAGTTCCCCCACATTTAGTTGGCAGTATAGTTCCTCCACATTAGGTGCAGTATAGTTCCCCACCTTAGGTGCAGTATAGTTCCCCCACATTAGGTTGGCAGTATAGTTCCTCCACATTAGGTTGTCGTTACCCCACATTAGGTGCAGTAAAGTTCCCCACATTAGGTGCAGTATAGTTCCCTCACATTAGGTTGGCAGTATAGTTCCTCCACATTAGGTTGTAGTTCCCGCACATTTAGTTGGCAGTATAGTACCCCCACATTAGGTACTGTATAGTTTCCCACATTAGGTTGGCAGTATAGTTCCCCCACATTAGGTTGGCCGTATAGCTTACCCCCACATTAGGTTATGGTTCCCCCACATTAGGGTTGGAAGTGTAGTTCCCCACATTAGGTGCAGTACAGTCACCCACATTAGGTGCAGTACAGTTCCCCACATTAGGTGCAGTATAGTTCCCCACATTAGGTGCAGTATAGTCCCCCACATTAGGTTGGCAGTATAGTTCCTCCACATTAGGTTGTAGTTCCCTCACATTTAGTTGGCAGTATAGTACCCCCACATTAGGTGCAGTATAGTTCCCCACATTAGGTGCAGTACAGTCCCACACATGAGGTGCAGTATAGTTCCCCACATGAGGTGCAGTATAGTTCCCCACATTAGGTGCAGTATAGTTCCCAACATTAGGTGCAGTATAGTCCCCCACATTTGGTAAAGTATAGTCCCCCACATTAGGTGCAGTACAGTTCCCCCACATTAGGTGCAGTATAGTTCTCCCACATTAGGTGCAGTATAGTTCTTCACATTAGGTGCAGTATAGTTCCCCACATTAGGTGCAGTATAGTCCCCCACATTAGGTGCAGTATAGTTCCCCACATTAGGTGCAGTATAGTTCCCCCACATAAGGTGCAATATAGTTTCCCCACATTAGGTTGGCAGTATAGTCCCCCCCCCCATTAGTTTGTAGTTCCCCCCACATTTAGTTGGCAGTATAGTTCCTCCACATTTGGTGCAGTATAGTCCCCCACCTTAGGTGCAGTATAGTTCCCCACATTAGGTGCAGTACAGTTCCCCCCATTAGGTGCAGTATAGTTCCCCCACATTAGGTGCAGTATAGTTCCCCCACATTAGGTGCAGTATAGTTCCCCCACATTAGGTGCAGTATAGTTCCCCCACATTAGGTGCAGTATAGTTCCCCCACATTAGGTGCAGTATAGTCCCCCACATTAGGTGCAGTATAGTTCCCCCACATTAGGTGCAGTATGGTTCTCCTCATTAGGTACAGTATAGTTGTAGTTGTAGATTGTAATTCCCCCACATTTAGTTGGCAGTATAGTTCCCCACATTAGGAGCAGTATAGTTCCCCCACATTAGATTGGCAGTATAGTTCCCCCACATTAGGTTGTAGTTCCCCCACATTTAGTTGGCAGTATAGTTCCCCCACATTAGGTGCAGTATAGTTTCCCACATTAGGTGCAGTATAGTTCCCCCACATTAGGTGCAGTATAGTTCCCCCACATTAGGTGCAGTATGGTTCTCCTCATTAGGTACAGTATAGTTGTACTTGTAGGTTGTAGTTCCCCCACATTTAGTTGGCAGTATAGTTCCCCACATTAGGTGCAGTATAGTTCCCCCACATTAGATTGGCAGTATAGTTCCCCCACATTAGGTTGTAGTTCCCCCACATTTAGTTGGCAGTATAGTTCCCCCACATTAGGTGCAGTATAGTTCCCCACATTAGGTGCAGTATAGTTCCCCACATTAGGTGCAGTATAGTTCCCCCACATTAGGTGCAGTATAGTTCCCCCACTTTAGGTGCAGTATGGTTCTCCTCATTAGGTACAGTATAGTTGTAGTTGTAGGTTGTAGTTCCCCCACATTTAGTTGGCAGTATAGTTCCCCACATTAGGTGCAGTATAGTTCCGCCACATTAGATTGGCAGTATAGTTCCCCCCCATTAGGTTGTAGTTCCCCCACATTTAGTTGGCAGTATAGTTCCCCCACATTAGGTGCAGTATAGTTTCCCACATTAGGTGCAGTATAGTTCCCCACATTAGGTGCAGTATAGTTCCCCCACATTAGGTGCAGTATGGTTCTCCTCTTTAGGTACAGTATAGTTGTAGTTGTAGGTTATAGTTCCCCCACATTTAGTTGGCAGTATAGTTCCCCACATTAGGTGCAGTATAGTTCCCCACATTAGGTGCAGTATAGTTCCCCCACATTAGGTGCAGTATAGTTCCCCCACATTAGGTGCAGTATAGTTCCCCCACATTAGGTTGGCAGTATAGTTCCCCCACATTAGGTTGTAGTTCCCCCACATTTAGTTAGCAGTAAAGTTCCCCCACATTAGGTGCATTATAGTTCACCACCTTAGGTGCAGTATAGTTCCCTACATTAGGTGGGGTATAGTTCCCCCACATTAGGTGCAGTACAGTTCCCCTCATTAGGTGCAGTATAGTTCCCCCACATTAGGTGCAGTATAGTTCCCCCACATTAGGTGCAGTATAGTTCCCCCACATTAGGTGCAGTACAGTTCCCCACATTAGGTGCAGTATAGTTCCCCCACATTAGGTGCAGTATAGTTCTCCACATTAGGTGCAGTATAGTCCCCCACATTAGGTGCAGTATAGTTCCCACACATTAGGTGCAGTATAGTTCCCCCACATTAGGTGCAGTATAGTTCCCCACATTAGATGCAGTATAGTTCCCCACTATACTGCACCACTATACTGCATCATAAATATCCTTTTTCTAGAATCTGTGGCACTAGGCCAGGAAGTGGCCATCACTCAAAAAGGTGACCTAACCACATTCTGGTATAATTCCTCAAAAACCATGTGGCATAATTTTCCTTCGATTACTGTAATATAGTTGGCTGCGCAAACCAGCACTGGCAATGTAATATGTACCACCCAACTCAGTCAACCTATATCTGTGTCACTGATGAGTACTTGGGGGGATAAGTGTGCCCATTGGGGAGCGGTGTGGTGGAACACAGGGGAGGACTGGAGATATAAGCCAGAAAGTGCCGTATACAGAAAGCATTCAAATCGGAAGTTCTTACTCATCCAAATGACCATGATCAACACGGGACATGCCATAACCCTGGGAGAACAGGAAACAATATGTAATTTACTTCCTCAGGAGGCTGAGGAGATTCGAGGTACAGATGGGAAACAGCAACTCATAGGGGGAGATTTATCAAAGGATTTAGACTGTTTTTTCTTGTCTAAATTTGTCGCACAGAAAGTCGCAGTTTAAATATGTGCAACTTTTCTGCGACTTTTGCTCTAGAGGATTTTTAGAACATGATGCATACAAGTCTATTTTAGACTGAAATGCATTGAAAAATGCATTGGTGCTGAATTTATCAAAAGCGACATTTCAGCGACAAGTCGCATAGGCTGAAAGTACGCCGAAATGTCAGACCATGTTGGAGCAGGTTTAAATATAGACTAAAGCATAGATCATGCAGTCTGTGCACAGAATTTATCAAGAGCTGTGCGCCATTTCATAAATTAGGTGCACAATAGACCAGACTAACCCTCTGTAGTTTGGTCTATATTGATGCGGGACATAGACAACTTTGATAAATATCCCCCATAGTCTGTATAGCAGAAGGTCAGGGCTGCCAGCACAGGTGCATAGTCAGAAGCGAAGCAGGAGGTCAGTAGGCAGGCGGCACAGGAGCAAGGTCAGGAACATAGCAGTAGGTCAGTAACAAGGCAAGGCTAAACACAGTAACGCTTTCTCAATGGCACAAGGCCACAAAGATCCGGCAGGGATGTGGGGGAGGAGCAGGAACTGGCCATTCTGGCCTTTAAAATTTTAAAGCTCCTAGGAGACAGGGACACACACGCCAGAGCTGAGAGGCAGAAGAGGAGGGAGCAGGGGACCGAGGTGAGTGACAGGCTGGGATTTGCATGCGGGCTCATCCCGTGATGCGAACCCCAGCTCCGCTGGCAGATAGGGAGAGCAGGGAAATGCACTCATGGCGAGCACTGGCGGCCGGAGCGCAAACCGTAACAGTGTATATTGTATGTATTCTTGTAAAGTGACACAGGATTCCAGTCAGTTACTAGAACAGGGGTCCTTAAACTTTTTAAACAGGGGGGGCAGTTCACAGTCCCACAGACCGTTGGAGGGTCGGACTATAGATGAAAAAAAAACTATGAACAAATTTCCATGCACACTGATATATCTTACTAGCTGAGTACCCGGCGTTGCCCGGTTTTTCCTTCCTAATCCCTGTTTGGGAGGAAAATAAACAAAGGAGGAAGCTTTTGACTTCGTATCCAGTCCTCATATATTCTTGTCATATCCCAACCCCATATCCCATCCTCCTATCCCATCCTCCTATCCCATCCTTCTATCCCGTCCTCCTATCCCGTCCTCCTATCCCGTCCTCCTATCCCGACCTCCAATCTTGAGCTCCTATCCTGACCTCCTATCCCGACCTCATTTCTCATCCTCTTTTCCCGTCCTGATATCTCGACGTCCTATCTCGACCTCCTATCTCAACCTCCTATCCCGTCCTCCTATCCCATCCTCCTATCCAGACCTCCTATCCAGACCTCCTATCCCGACCTCCTTTCCTGTTCTCCTTTCCCGTCCTCATATTTCGACCTCCTATCTCGACCTCCTATCTCGACCTTCTATCCCGTCCTCCTATCCCGTCCTCCTATCCCGACCTCCTATCCCGACCTCCTATCCCGACCTCCTATCCCGACCTCCTATCCCGACCTCCTATCCCGACCTCCTATCCCGACCTCCTTTCCTGTCCTCCTTTCCCGTCCTCATATCTCGACCTCCTATCCAGACCTCCTATCCAGACCTCCTATCCCGTCCTCCTCTCCCGTCCTCCTCTACCGTCCTCCTCTCCCGTCCTCCTATCCCGACCTCCTTTCCCGTCGTCATATCTTGACCTCCTATCTCGACCACCTATCTCAACCTCCTATCCCGACCTCCTATCCAGACCTCCTATCCCATCCTCATATCCCGTCATCCTATCTCATCCTCCTATCCCGACCTCATATCTTGTCCTCATATCTCGTCCTCCTATCCCGACCTCCTATCCCGACCTCCTATCTCGACCTCCTATCTCGACCTCCCATCCCGTCCTCATATCCCGACCCGTAATATGTGTACCAGGTATTGAAATCTCTCCAGCCATACGGAAGTTATGTGGGAACATACATTTCCCATTGATTTGCATGGGACTTTAAACAAAAACCCAGACCCTCACAAATGGGGGTAGTTAAGGGTTAAATTAACTGTCCTATATTTTAAGTGGACATCACCTATCCTATGTTTGTTGCTGACATATAAGTAACAAAGGATTGGGGATAAGATATCAGATTGCGGGGGTCCTGCCGCTGGAGACCCCCGGGATCTTGGCTGCAGCACCCCGCTGTCTTTATTGCACAGAGCAAATTCGCTTTGTGCACAATGACGGGCAATACAGGGGCCGGAGCATTGTGACGTCACGGCTCTGCCCCTTGTGACGTCACAGCCCGCCCCCTTAGTGCAAGTATATGGGAGGGGGCGTGATGGCCGCCACGTCCCCTCCCATAGACTTGTATTGAGAGGGTGGGCTGTGACATCACGAGGGGTGGAGCCATGATGTCACGATGCTCCGGCCCTTGTATTGCCCCTCATTATGCACAGAGCGAGATTGCAGTAAAGACAGTAGAATGCTGCAGCCGAGATCCCGGGCGTCCCCAGCAGTGGGACCCCCGCAATCTGACATCTTATCCCCTATCCTTTGGATAGGGGATAAGATGTCTAGGGGTGGAGTACCCCTTTAAGGAAGATGTTTGAGAAGGCTGTCAAGAATGCCATGCCAGTGATGACAAATTTGGATTTCCAGATTACTGATGAAGCCTATACCTCATTACAGAGTTTCAATACCATCTATAACACCAGTGAACCATAGGGACAGCATCTGACTCCATATGTGTAAAGTCTGAGGCTGAGGGGGTCCATGGACAAGCCATGGATCATCTGAAGTACAGTAAAGCGTTCGAGAAAACACATTGGGGCAGATGAGTTAGGATGATGAAAATTAGAGAAAGGTAAAATAGTCATTTTAAGTGGGGATTGTGATATATATATATATATATATATATACTTTCCTGATGTAAGTATAATAAAGGGAATTTATGAATAGTTGTTCTATTTGTTTTTTTACCCTGTTTTTGCTGTTGGTTTTCGTTCTTCTGTGCCAAATTTATCCTTAGGCGCATGCTCTTTGGTCAATTTAGCTGTAATCTTGATTGTGACAGGGGTAATTGATTTACACAGCCCTTTTTTTCAAGCTGTTCTGTTTGCGCCTTTTTGTATGAGCTTGAGCCAAAGTAAACAAAAGACGCAAATCACTAGATTTATTGCAATTACTCAAGTGTATTAACCTGTTGGGGAAGGAGGGCATACCTGTACACCCTCCGCCCCCACTCCCTGTCTATAATGCGGGGCCTTCCTGTCTATAACGCGGGGCCAACGGCCGGGACCCGTAGCTAATAGCGCACGGCACTGATCGCGGTGCCACGCGCTATTAACCCTTTAGACACGGCTTTCAAAGTTGAATGTCGCATTTAAAGTGAGAGTAAAACGTTGTTGGTTAGCTCAAGGGGCTGTTCGGGATAGCCGTGGCAAAATCGTAACATCCCGAACAGCTCTAGGACAGCAGGAGGGTCCCTTACCTTGCCTGCCGTTGTCCGATCGCCGAATGACTGCTCAGTGCCCGAGATCCAGGCATGAGCAGTCAAGCGGCAGAATCATCGAACACTGGTTTCCTATGAGAAACCAATGTAAAAGATCAGTGTGTGCAGTGTTATAGCCTCCTATGGGAGCTATAACACTGCAAAAAAAAAAAAGTGAAAAAAAAGTGAATAAAGATCATTTAACTTCCCTAATAAGAGTTTGAATCACCCCCCTTTTCCCATAAAAAAAAACTGTGTAATTGAAAATAAAAATAAACATATGCGATATCGCCATGTGCGGAAATGTCCGAATTATAAAAATATATTGTTAATTAAACCGCACGGTCAATGACGTATGCGCAAAAAATTCCAAAATCCAAAATAGCGTATTTTTGGTCACTTTTCATGTCATGAAATAATTAATGAGAAGCGATCAAAAAGTCTGATCAATACAAAAATTGTACCGCTAAAAACTTCAGATCACGGCGCAAAAAATTATCCCTCATACCGCCCCATACGCGAAAAAATAAAAAAGTTATAGGGGTCAGAATATGACAATTTTTAACGTATACATTTTCCTGCATGTAGTTAGGATTTTTTCCAGAAGTATGACAAAATCAAACCTATATAAGTAGGGTATAAGGTGTCATTTTTACCAAAAAATGTACTGTGTAGAAACGGAAGCCCCACAAAATGGTGTTTTTTCTTCAATTTTGTTGTACAATGATTTATTTCCTTTTTGCCGTAGATTTTTGGGTAAAATGACCAATGCCATAACAAAGTATGGCGCAAAATAATGGCGCAAAAATTAAGCCATCATATGGATTTTTAGGTGCAAAATTGAAAGAGTTATGTTTTTTAAAAGGTAAGGAGGAAACAACGAAAGTGCAAAAATGGAAAAACCCTCCGTCCCCAAGGGGTTAAATGTAAAACAATCTTTGCTAACAGCAAACGGGAGTACAGCCAACTTTACATGGCCAGGGAAATTTGGGAAATGCATCTGGATTATGCTTAAAAAAAACATAAACATTGCCAAATAACAATAGCAGGTCTAGCCTTGAACTAACATACCACATCACCATAAGCAGAACAATGACACACCATCCAACCAGTATTTCAAAATATAAGACAATAAAGAAACAGGGAGTTAACCTTGCAACAATGATGGACATTTTCATCACTGAAAGGAGTAATCCTGCTGTTGACACCCACTTTTTACACCTAGGAAAGACTGCCTTTTGGCAGTGTGTTGCGCCTCGATTTGCGCATTTTACTCAAAGGTGCAAATGATGAATTCCTTACCACTGCATAAAGTGAACTGAATTTAACTCAATGACAACCATTTAGAGAAATCCTCTGAGAGGGTTTGGCGCTAAATCACACTGCGCCAAAAAATGGTGCTAAACAACAGCAAAATAATGGTTTAAAATCAATGATGAAATCACCCCAATGTTTATTATAATGGGAAGAAAGCAGTTTGACCAATCAAAGGTGTCACATAACTCTATTGTACACTTGCTTAAAGTGTTTTTTTTTTTTAAAGGTGTACTCCACTGAAAACATCTTATCCCCTATCCAATGAATAGGGAATAAGATGTTAGATCGCGGGGGTCCCTGTCATTCGGGGCATGCGGGGGTCCCTCCATTCACGTCTGTGGGAGGTGACGTGACGGCAATGTACTGCTGCCACACCCCCTCCCATAGACATGAATGGAGGGGGTGTGACGTAGCGAACGCGGAAGCTGCAAGCTTCCGTGTTCCGGATGCCACCGCTGCCAGCCCGGAGATCACTGGGGTCCCCAGCGGCAGGACCCCTGCGATCTAACATCTTATCCCCATTCCTTTGGATAGGGGATAATATGTTAAGAGCGGAGTACCCCTTTAAGCACTAATTTTTCCTACTGCTCTACAAGCATTGTAGAGCAGTGACATCACAAGTGACATCAAAGTTTCAAGACAATTTTGCAAACTACATAAGAAAATCGGTAAAACATTTACATTTAAAGAGAAAGTAACAAGAAAGTGCATAGCATAAAAACTAAGCCAAAACAGACCTGGGCTACGCAAATACAGTTGGCAATGCAATTACCTTTGTAGGTAAATGATTGGAGAAATTTCTCCTCACACCCCAATCTTACATAAACTGCAAAGGTCAGGTGTACATGTGTATACTTAGATCCACTGCCCAGTTATCTGTTTTATTGTATTTTTGCCTGATAACTGGACAAAAGATGTCCAAGGATAACAATAAGCTCTATTCAGGGTCACTATAATAGTAAAGAACCCCCAAAGGGTAGATAAAAAAAGCGTCACTAAGCAATGCTGGCAGCTGTTTTCAAAGGATATAGCTCCTGCAAGAAAAAATGTATCGTCAAGTCCCCTTACATACACACACATTATACACACTCATTTATATGCAGGTACCTGGAACTGTTATGCAGAAAACAGCAGGAACTATTATTTTGTTTTTCTAAGAAATCAGCAGCTAGAGGGAAAGAACACTGGCATGGCTAAGAGCCTTCTGTATTGTTCCTGACCTGATCTCACCTGGCAATGTTTCTGCACAATTGTCCTCCCTCCCTCGTACTCTCAGTGCATGTGTTCTTACCCTGGCTGCTGTACAAACTCAAATCAAAGGCATGACATAATACAATGGTAAATGTATAGCAAATCATTTTGACTTCCTTAATATTGTCAAATAAATGAAGAGTAAATAATTTTAATAATAGCATATTTTTAAAAAATCAAATAGAGGAAAAAATACAGAATGCCACAATGTTGAAGAAAAAAGTATGGAATCACCAATAAAAATCCCAATAATTTATTGCCGTTCCCTGGGCTTTTATCATTGGCGTACGCAGACTATTGCATTAAGGCTATGTTCACACTGTGAAATATCACAATTAAGCTCAAATTTAATTTTGCAAAAGCTTGCAGCGGAATTTTTGCTGGAATTCTGGTGGAATTTCTATGGAATTTTGGCAGAATTTCTGTGTTCTCAAATCACAGAATTCTGCTTAAATTTGAAGCCCTATTGACTTTAATTGGATTCTGCCACAGAATTCCACAAAATTAAAGACAGGTCTTTAAATTTTGCACAATACGGAATTTCCACAGTGGAATAGGACAGCGGAATCCAATTTAAGTCAATGGGCAGTACATTTTGGCTGAATTTTCCAACTGTATATCTCGTCCTTACATCCTTACCTTAAATCCTGTTCTCATATTGTATCCTCATACACCGCCCTCAATCCCCCACCTCATATCCTGACCTCAAATCCTGTCCTCATATTTTATTCTCATAGACTGACATCACGTCCCATCCTCATAAAAGTGGAGCTAAGCTATGACAAGCTTGTGAAGTAAGGTACCGGAAGTCCCATAGACTTGCATGGGACTTTAGACAAACACCCAACCCATTTGGGTAATGTGCACTAAATTTCTGGAAAGTTTCATAGAAATATCTCCAACTGTTTGAGTTATATAAATGAGTCATGAGTTTTATATATATATATATATATATATATATATATATATTTATATATATATATATATATATACTATATATATATATATGTATACAGTTTATATATGTAGCAGGTTTTTGGGAGCGCCCCCTAGTGTCTCTGGGGTCCTTTACTCTAGCTGCCTCACTACGCCTGACAGGTGGATCCTGAGCCTCCGCTATCTGGGAGCTGGGTACATGCCTGCGGCAGTGCCTCCACCCAGGGGAGCATCCGGGGTAGGGATGTGGGGTCCCACTGGGAACATACTTGGTATAATGAGACTGACACAGCCAAATGTGAACTAACTTTATATAGTAAGTGGCAAATGAACAACATACATAGGATAATAAAATTGTGTAACGCAGATAGGAATGCAATGGGGATTTTCCTCACCCACCCACTAGCACACCTGCGGCCCACCCTCCTTATCTTCTCCTAATGGCCGTTGGTGCACATAGGAGTGTTGGGGCCCTTATAAGTCCTACTCTGCAGCGTCACTGAAGCAGCTTGCACTGTGCAATATCTGCCACTGAACCTCAGAGTCATTACTTTGAGTAAGGAGACAGATGCCCTGTAGTGGAACCGGGAAGAGGCTTTAGGCTTACACTCACAACACCATTAACCAGGTCAGTCCAACAGCAGTCTCCTCTCACTGTATTCACCAGACGTCTGGACTCAGTGCTTGTCTCTGCCAGCAGGTCTCTCTCTCAGCTAGTGTGGTCTTGTATGAAACAAGTTCTCTCAGCTAGGTGCTGTCTCTGTGGTGCAGTCTCTCACAGCTAGAGGCATGTCTTTTCTCTAGCCAAGCTTGTAGTCATCTGAGCAAATCCTCAGGGCACAGGACCTGTGTGATGTCACAATCATGTGACCGAAGTCTCCACCAATCAGCATTATCTCTCATGAAATGGCTGCTAATCATGTGATCACCGCTCCAGTCTTTATTAACAGCATACTAGTTCATTTGTGGTCTCCATCCGCCATCTACTGGGCATTTCAGCTAATGCAGCCAACTCCACAGGGGTTACATTCTTCCCCTTGAAAAATACTTGCCTTCCACTGGCAAGTCCTAGCCAGGAGGCTAACAAAAAGAACAAGGTATAGCATATATACATCCTAAATACAGTACAAGTAGCACAGTAATATCCTAGCTAGCTATTGATCTAGGGCAAAGAGTGACTAACATTTACCACTTCAGCTAGTGCATGTAGGAAAGTGGTCATTTTAGATGCTGCCTGTGTCAATGGGGCATAACTGAGCTCTCCTATATTATCATAAACTAGGGCCCTAGGGGGTTGCTGCACTCTGGTGCTGTGTCTCAGTTCTCGCTCTGGGAGAGGGTCTTGGGACCGCAAATGTGGAACTTTGGCTCCTGCCCTCGAACTAGAGTATCTAAGGAGAGTTCCAGGCACAAAACAGGGACTTTCTGGGTTCAATCTTGGAGAACTTTGTGACCCAGGAGGGGTTCCAGGACTTTGTGAAACCACAGGAGTTAAAGGAGGCAATTGCCGTGCTTCCTAAGCAGGAGATGACCACCACTGGTCCTCTTTACTGGGGGTTCCCAGGGTCTCCTCTGCCCCATTCACAGAACTCCCTGTTATGTTTTCCTACAGTTCCTCTCTACTCTCTTCCTCTTCATCAGCATACACAACTGGAAGCAGATAATTTCTATGCCAAGCCTTTATTTGGCCCTCTGGGCCCTTGATGTTGTTCACTGGCAGTCCTTCCAGTTTAGATACAACTTCGAATAGGGTATCTTTCCATCTGTCAGCCAGTTTGTGTTTTCCAGGCACTCCTAAATTCTGAAGAAGAACGTTATCTCCTGCTTGAATCTCCCGATGTCTCACCTTAGCATCATACCTTCTTATGTTCCATTCTTCCATTTTTGCTGCAGCTTGGGTGGCCAACTCATAGGCCTGATGAAGGTTTTGTTTGAGGTTCCTCACATATTAAAAGTGTGAGGTTGGATCTGTTCCATCAGCAGACACTCCCAACCGAACATCTATCGGTAATTGGGCTTCTCTTACGAACATTAGGAAGAGAACCCTGTAGATTCATGCCTTGTACAGTTGTATGCGTGGACCATGGCTTCCACATGCTTAGTCCAAGATCGCTACTCAACTTTCTTGAGAATCCCTAGCATGTCTAGGAGGGTCCTATTGAACCGTTCTGGCTGTGCATCACCCTCCGGATGATAAGGTGTGGTTCTGGACTTATGCACGTATAACATGTCCAACAGTTCCTTGATTAACTTGCTTTCAAAGTCTCTACCTTGATCAGAGTGTATCCGATTGGGTAGTCCATAGTGTATAAAATAATTCTGCCAAAGGACTTTGGCTACAGTCACAGCCATTTGATCTTTCGTGGGGAAAGCTTGTGCATATCTTGTAAAGTGATCTGTTACCACCAGAACATTCCCAATCCCTGCTGTATCGTTTTCAATGCAGAGATAGTCCAAGCACACAAGATCCAGGGGTCCCGTACTTTTCAGATGACCCATAGGGGCAGCTCTCACAGGCAGGGTCTTCCTCTGGATACACCTTCTACAGGTCTTTACATGTTCCCTCATGCAAGGCCAATGGAACAGATCTTGGATTAGGCCATAGGTCTTGTCCACCCGGAGATGCCCATGTTGATTATGGAGGGCTCTCAGGACCATCCCCTGGTATCTGTGTGGTAGTACCAATTGTTTTCTGCCAGGGTGATCATGATACTTCACAACCCTATAGAGGACTCCATATTCCAGGCGTAGTTGGCTCCATTCTCTTCGGTATAACTCTCTCTGACTCACAGGGAGAGAAGTCAGCAATTTACGATTCTTAGTCTTCATTGCCCTGAGAACTGTCCCAATATACCGCAGACCTGGACTCCCTACTCACCAAGAAGAAGGTGGGAGCCAGTAATGCTTCAACAGTGATCCAGCATAACCACAGAAGACAAGAGCCTTCCTCTTGTCTTCTGTGGTTATGCTGGATCACTGTTGAAGCATGACTGGCTCCCACCTTCTTCTTGGTGAGTAGAGAGTCCAGGTCTGCGGGACAGGGCATCCGCATTAACATTCTTGGGACCGGGCTTGTATTTCAGGCTGAAACTGTAGTTTGACAAGGCAGCCAGCCATCTATGTCCTTTGGCATCCAGCTTGGCTGTAATCTGAATGTAGGTGAGTGGATTGTTATCAGTCCTTACTTTAAATGTTGCTCCATACAAATAGTCATGCAGCTTATCCACGATGGCCCACTTGAGTGCCAGAAATTCCAACTTATGGACTGGATAGTTCTTCTCAGCACCTGTAAGACTTCTACTTATGTAAGCCACTGGTCTTAATCCTTCTGGATAACTTTGGTGCATTAAACTCCCTAGGCCTTCCATACTGGCATCCACATGGAAGATATCTGGATTCCCAGGGTCTGCATACACCAAGACAGAAGCTTCTGTAAGTCTCTTCTTCAATGTCAGAAAAGCCTCTTCACATCCTGAAGTCCATTTCTCTCCAAAGGGATCTTTAAGACATGGTGCCTTAGCACCCCCTACGTCAGAGGTAATCTTCAGCAGGTTATGTAACTCTCGAGCAATCTTCGAGTAGTCTTTCACGAACCTTCGTAGTAACCAAAAACAACCAGAAACAAAGGAAGGGCTGCAATTCAGTGATGTTATTGGGTCTGGGCCAATTCAACACTGCTTCAATCTTAGCTGGGTCTGTGGCTACTCCTTCAGCAGAGAACATGCCCTACGTAAGTGACAGAGTTCTGGGCAAACCGGCATTTGTCCAATAATAGCTTCAGGCCCTCTGCTTGAAGTCGATCCAACACCTTCAACAACCTCTGTTCGTGCTCCTCTGTTGTCTTCCCGAACACAATTAGGCCATCCAGATACACTAAACACTCTTTGAGATTCATATCCACAGTTTTCTCCATCAGCCTCTGAAAGGTAGCAGGAGCTCCTTTGACTCCTTGTGGCATTCTGGTAAACTGGAAGAACCCCAAGGGACAGATGTAAGCTGTCTTCTCCTGATCCTCCTTCTTCATGGGTACTTGATGATACCCGGATCTCAGGTCAAGCACACTGAACCACTGGCTGCCTAATAGGGCGTTCAGCAGGTCCTCTATTCGGGGCAAGGTGTACTGATCAGGCACAGTCCTCTTGTTCAGAATACGATAGTCCACTCATAGCCGAACTGCACCATTCTTTTTCCTCACTACTACGATGGATGAAGCATAGGGACTCCTGGACTCTGTGATGCCAGCTCCTTCCATCTGTTGGAGTATGTCCCTGACATCTTCCACATCTCGAGGGGGTATTCTTCTTGACCTTTCTCTGAAAGAAGTTGGATCAGAAAGTCTTATAGCATGGGTGGCACTCTTAGAACACCTCACGTCCATTTCTGCTCTGGAGAAAACTCCCTCTCAAGTAGCTAGTTTAGAACGAAGGCTGTCTTTCCACTGTTGTGGTAGAGGAGAATCTTCCAAACGAAAATCTTCCAGTGCTTTCACATGATCCTTTTGTTCTGCACTCACAGACATGATGGACGAAACTTGATCTAATAGGTGTATCACACCAATCTTCTGATGACGATCAATCCGGACTTCTGTGGGGTTTAAGTTCTGTACCATCACAGGAAAGCTCCGACACCAATTTTTACGCCAAGCTTTTACCTCATGTATGAGAGTCCACCCCTTCTTCTGATCCTCTTCAGGTAGAGACTCGATAAGATATTTTCCAGTTCCCCCCAACATTTCCCGATGCATTGAGGCTATGGCTCGTAAGGTTTTGGTCTCACCGGGATTCACAAATACAGGTTCTCTCCCTGAATAGTGGCACAACCCTAGCTTCATTTCAAGGGCTAATCATTGACACTCTTTCCCTAGGACAGGGCTGACCTCCATCAGTCGGAGGTCACCACTTCTGTTCGGTAGGCCCTGAATACATCCTGTACCATCTTTGCATTAGTACCCAAGATTATTGGGGCGCACACTTTCTTGGCTGCAGGACATATGAGAACTTCCAGCTCCATAGGACAAATCATCCCAGTGGTTAACTGGGGAATAGTTATGGTCACTTTTATGCATCCCTGCACGGGTTGAGCTTGAGACCCCACAACCCATAGCTGAAACTCTCTACTGCAGGTTTCATGGGTATGTGTTTCAAATGACGTTCATAGAAGTCTTTGTAGAGGATAGTGACTTGAGACCCTGTATCTAGCAATGCTGAAGCATAAATTCCTTCCATTTGCATGTGCATCAAGAATTTAGGCCCAATCTTGGCCCTATGGATAGACTATGTGTAGGCCTGTTCTTCCTTCACTTGTAAGACCTGGTCATTTGAGTCTCCTCGAGCTCGGTTGCCAGCACCTCCACATCTACCTCCATAGAATTTGCAGGGCACTCCCGCTGAAAATGCTCTGACTTTCCACATTTAAAGCAGTCCCCTCTGTGAGGTAAATCCTCAGGAAACAGCTTCCTCTGAGTCTTTCTCTGTTGCCCACCAATTCCGGCAGAAGGATCTGCTCTCTTTGGCAGTGATTTGCATAAAATCTCCAATTCAGCCACCTTCTTCCTAAGGGCTGGCAGACAGATCTTCCAATTTCCTGTCTGTATTTATTAATGTGGAATAGGGCAGAACTTTATCATCCAACTTGGCTCCCAGCAGAAACTGGATTATTGGTCAAACCACCTCTCTGAATTTGCTTTTATAGCCGAGCGTCCAACTCAGAGGTGGTGACTACTCCTTTATGGAATAACTTTCCCAGCGATAGCTGAAAACAGTTGATATAGTCAGTGGCTTTTTCATATTCCTTCTGCTTAGTCGTTAGGAACTTAACCAACAGATCATCCAAATCTTCTGATTTTCTTGCTGTAATGGTACATTCCGTTGCTGGGCCCACTCTGTTGCAAAGGAGGGAGTGGCCCGGGGACTTAAACTCTTAAGGACCAAGGAGGTCGGGGGACGTCCTGGCACCCTGTGCCTTAAGGACCAAGGACGTCCCCTGACGTCCTGGTGTTTCTCCGGTCTCTGCCACCTGCCGGGCAGAGATCGGAACGGCATTCCTGCTGAACCCCCCATGTCGGCGATCGGAGCAAATCGTGAGTGCATTTACACTTTCGATTTGCGCCGCTTCCGGGTCATACGGGTCTATGGTGACCCGGTGACCCGGAATAGAAGGGGGATCGCGGTTGTCCATGACACCCAGGATCCCCCCGTATAGATAGGAGTGAGGTGGCAGGGGTTCCACCCCTCCTATCCCTGCTATTGGTGGTCTAGACGCGACCACCAATAGCAGATCGGGGGCGGGGGCTTTACTTTCGATTTCCCCATTCTGCCCACCTCCAATAGGACGGGGAAACCGACAGGCACCGGGCACCGAAGTCCACTCACCCATCGGCGACGGCAGCGGGCGACGATCGGCGGTGGCAGCGGGCGACGATTGGCGGAAGAAGAGGACGGCGACGCAGCTCCCTGGATCCTACTTAGCAAAGTGGTATCTAAACTGTAACCCTCCAGATGTTGCAAAATTACAACTCCCAGCATGCCCAGAGAGCTTTTAAGGCATGCTGGGATTTGCAGTTTTACAACAGCTGGAGGTCTACAGTTTGAGACCACTGCACATTGATCTCTATACTGTGCACCTCCAGATCTTGCAAAACTACAACTGATAGCATGCCCACACAGGAGTTTGCTGTCCGGGCATGCTGGGATTTGTAGTTTTGCAACATCTGGAGGTCCACAGATTGGAGACCACTGTGCAGTGGTCTCTAAACTATAGCTCTCCAGATGTTGCAAAACTGCAAATTCCAGCATTCCCAAACAGCAAACAGCTGTCTCGGCATGCTGAAAGTTGTAGTTGCGTACCTCCAGCTGTTGCATAACTACATCTCCCAGCATGCCTTTCGGCGATCAGTACATGCTGGGAGTTGAAGTTTTGCAACAGCTGGAGGCACACTGGTTGGAAAATACTGAGTTAGGTAACTGCAGGTTTTCCAACCAGTGTGCCTCCAGCTGTTGCAAAAGTACAACTCCCAGCATGCACGGTCTGTCAGTACATGCTGGGAGTTGTAGTTTTGAAACAGCTTGAGGTTCCCCCCAATGTGAATGTACAGGGTACATTCACACAGGCAGTTTTACAGTTAGTTTTCTTCTTCAAGTTTGGGCTGCTACAAATTTGTCACCGCAGCACAAACTCCTAGCGGTAAACTCAATGTAAACGCCCGCCAGTGTGAATGTACCCTTAAAACACTATACTACACTACACTAACACATAACAAAGAGTAAAACCCTACATATACACCCCTTACACTGTCCCCCCCCAATAAAAATGAAAAACGTATTGTGCGGCAGTGTTTCCAAAACGGTGCCTCCAGCTGTTGCAAAACAATAACTCCCAGCATTTCCGGACAGCCACTGACTGTCCAGGCATGCTGGGAGTTTAGCAACAGCTGGAGGCACCCTGTTTGGGAATCACTGGCGTAAAATCCCCCTATGTCCACCCCTATGCAATCCCTATTAAGTACTCAAATGCGCATGGCGCTCTCTCACTTCGGAGACCTGTCGTATTTCAAGGAAACAGTTTAGGGCCACATATGGGGTATTTCTGTACTCGGGAGAAATTGCACTACAAATTTGGGGGGCTTTTTATCCTTTTACCCCGTTATGAAAAGGAAAAGTGGGGTCTATACCAGCCTGTTGGTATAAAATTTTTTTTTTTTTTTTTTTACACTAACATGCTGGTGTTGCCCCATACTTTTTATTTTCACAAGCGGTAAAAGCAAAAAAAGACCTCCAAATTTGTAACACAATTTCTCCTGAGTACGGAAATACCCCAGATGTGGGCGTAAAATGTTCTATGGACGCACAACAAGGCTCAGGAGTGAGAGCGCACTATGTACATTTGAGGTCTAAATAGGTGATTTGCACAGGGGTGGCTGATTTTACAGCGGTTTTGACATAAACGCAAAAAAAAAAATACCCACATGTGACCCCATTTTGGAAACTACACCCCTCACGGAATGTAATAAGGGGTACAGTGAGCATTTATGCCCCACAGGTGTCTGACAGATTTTTGGAACAGTGATCCGTGAAAATTTAAAATTTAATTTTCCATTTGCACAGCCCACTGTTCCAAAGATCTGTCAAACGCCAATGCTCACTGCACCACTTATTACATTCTGTGAGGGGTGTAGTTTCCAAAATAGGGTCACATGTGGGGGGGTCCACTGTTCTGGTACCACGGGGGGCTTTGTAAATGCACATGGCCCCTGACTACCATTCCAAACGAATTCTCTTTCCAAAAGCTCAATGGCGCTCCTCCTCTTCTGAGCATTGTAGTTTGCCCGTAGTGCACTTCAGGCCAACTTATGGGGTACCTCCATACTCAGAAGAGATGGGGTTACAAATTTTGGGGGGTATTTTCTGTTATTAACCCTTGCAAAAATGTGAAATTTGGGGGGAAACACACATTTTAGTGAATTTTTCTTTTTTTTTTACGTATGCAAAAGTCGTGAAACCCCTGTGGGGTATTAAGGCTCACTTTATTCCTTGTTACGTTCCTCAAGGGGTCTAGTTTCCAAAATGGTATGCCATGTGTTTTTTTTTTGCTGTTCTGGCACCATAGGGGCTTCCTAAATGCGACATGCTCCCCGAGCAAAATTTGCTCTCAAAAAGCCAAATATGACTCCTTCTCTTCTGAGCATTGTAGTTCGCCCGTAGTGCACTTCAGGCCAATTTATGGGGTACCTCCATACTCAGAAGAGATGGGGTTACAAATTTTGGGGGGTATATTCTGCTATTAACCCTTGCAAAAATGTGAGATTTGGGGGGAAACACACATTTTAATGAAAATTATTTTTTTTTACATAAGCAAAAGTCGTGAAACACCTGTGGGGTATTAAGGCTCACTTAATTCCTTGTTACGTTCCTCAAGGGGTCTAGTTTCCAAAATGGTATGGCATGTGTTTTTTTTTTGCTGTTCTGGCACCATAGGGGCTTCCTAAATGCAACATGCCCCACAAAAAACATTTCTGAAAAACTTACTCTCCAAAATCCCCTTGTCGTTCCTTCGCTTCTGAGCTCTGTACTGCGCCCGCCGAACACTTTACATAGACATATGAGGTATGTCCTTACTCGAGAGAAATTGGGCTACAAACATAAGTATACATTTTCTCTTTTTACCCCTTGTAAAAATTCAAAAATTGGCTTTACAAGAACATGCGAGTGTAAAAAATGAAGATTGTGAATTTTCTCCTTCACTTTGCTGCTATTCCTGTGAAACACCTAAAGGGTTAAAATGCTGAGTGAATGTCATTTTGAATACTTTGGGGGGGGTCATTTATGGGGTATTTCTAATATGAAGACCCTTCAAATCCACTTCAAACCTGAACTGGTCCCTGAAAAATTGCGAGTTTGAAAATTTTGTGAAAAATTGGAAAATTACTGCTGAACTTTGAAGCCCTCTGATGTCTTCCAAAAGTAAAAAAACTCGTCAATTTTATGATGCAAACATAAAGTAGACATATTGTATATGTGAATCCAAAAAAAAAATTATTTGGAATATCCATTTTCCTTACAAGCAGAGAGCTTCAAAGTTAGAAAAATGCAAAATTTTAAATTTTTTCATCAAATTTTGGGATTTTTCACCAAGAAAGGATGCAAGTTACCATAAAATTTTACCACTATGTTAAAGTAGAATATGTCACGAAAAAACAATCTCAGAAACAGAATGATAACTAAAAGCATCCCAAAGTTATTAATGTTTAAAATGACAGTTGTCAGATTTGCAAAAAAGGGCTTCGTCTTAGAGGTGAAAATGGGCTCCGTCCTTAAGGGGTTGAGATTCTCCTCTGTCCTCCACTTGTTACCTGTATAAATGGCACCTTTTTGAACTTGCTATTAGTATAAAAGACACCTGTCCACAACCTCAAACAGTCACACTCAAACCTCCACTATGGTCAAGACCAAAGAGCTGTCGAAGGACACCAGAAACCAAATTGTAGACCTGCACCATGCTCGGAAGACTGAATCTGCAATAGGCAAGCAGCTTGGTGTGAAGAAATCAACTGTGGGAGCAATTATTAGAAAATTGAAGACATAAAAGACCACAGATAATCTCCGTCGATCTGGGGTTCCACGCAAGATCTCAAAACGTGGTGTCAAAATGAATGGTGAGAAAAAATCCCAGAACCACATGGGGGGACCTAGAGAATGACCTGCAGAGAGCTGGAACCAAAGTATCAAAGGCTACCATCAGTAACATACTATGCCACCAGGGACTCAAATCATTGTCAGAAGTGTCCCCCTGCTAAAGCCACTACATGTTGGGGCCCGTCTGAAGTTTGCTAGAGAGCATTTGGATTATCCAGAAGAGGATTGGGAGAATGACATATGGTTAGATGAAACCAAAGTAGAACTTTTTGGTAAAAACTCAACTCGTCTTGTTTGGAGGAGAAAGAATGCCGAGTTGCATCCAAAGAACACCATACCTACTGTGAAGTATGGGGGTTGAAACATCATGCTTTGGGGCCGTTCTTCTGCAAAGGGACCAGGACGACTGATCCATGTAAAGGAAAGAATGAGTGGGGCCATGTATCGTGAGATTTTGAGTGAAAACCTTCTTCTATCAGCAGGGGCATTGGCTTGGTCTCTCAGCACGACAATGATCCCAAACACATCACCCGGGCAACGAAGGAATGGCTTCTAGAAGCATTTCAAGGTCTTGGAGGGACCTAGATGTCCAGATCTCGACCCCATAGAAAACCTTTGGAGGAAGTTGAAAGTCTGTGTTACCCAGCGACAGCCCCAAAACATCACTGCTCTAAAGGAGATCTGCATGGAGGAATGGGCCAAAATACCAGCAACAGTGTGTGAAAACCTTGTGAAGACTTACAGAAAAGGTTTGACCTCTGTCATTGCCAACAAAGGGTATATAACAAAGTATTGAGAAGTACTTTTGTTATTGAATAAATACTTATTTTCCACCATAATTTGCAAATAAATTCTTAAAAAATCAGGCAATGGGATTTTATGGATTTTTTATTCTCATTGTGTCTCTCATAGTAGAGGTATACCTATGATGAAAATTACAGGCCTCTCATCTTTTTTAAATGGGCACTGTCACCAACTTTATTTTTTGATATGTTGTAGTACTTATGTACTACAACATATCTCTAATATGTCTGGCTGGGAGGCCACTCCTCCCGCACATCGCCGCCGCCTCGTTGCCGCCGCTGTCCTTGCACGCCCGCTGCCGGACTCTGCAGTAACTGCAAGTGTAATGAGGGAACGGGGTATGCGGGGCGGGGGGGGGGAGGAGGGAACGGGCTAGCAAAAAAAAAAATTGGATGGTGGGAGCTACCCTTTAAGTGAGAGAACTTGCCCAATTGGTGGCTGACTAAATACTCCCCCCCCCCTCTGTATCTATCTATCTATCTATCTATATATATATATATATATATATATATATATATATATACATGTTTAAGAGGCAAGATGTCTCCTTAACCCCTTAAGGACCAAGCCCATTTTTACCTTAAGGACCAGAGCATTTTTTGCACATCTGACCACTGTCACTCAGTACCCAGAAAGATTATCAGGAATAGATTTATTTAGTTTAGAAAAAAGAAGGCTTAGGGGAGACCTAATAACTATGTATAAATATATCAGGGGGGTGTACAGAGATCTCTATCATGATCTATTTATACCCAGGACTGTATGTATAACAAGGGGGCATTCTCTATGTTTAGAGTAAAGAAGGTTTCTACACCAGCACAGATGGGGGTTCATTACTGTAAGAGGAGTGAGACTGTGGAATTCTCTACCTGAGAAGGTGGTCATGAGGAACTCTGTAAAAGAGTTCAAAAGGGGCCCTGGATGCATTTATGGACAATAATAACATTACATGTTATGGATTCTAGAGCTATAGGAACAGAAGGTTGATCCAGGGATCTATTCTGAATTTTTACCTCGAGTATGAGGGTTTTTTGCCTTCCTCTGGATCAACTCAGTAGGGACTCATCAGGGTTATGAGTTGAACTTGATGGACTTTGGTCTTTTTTCAAACTTGTAAGGAAAATAGACATACCAAATAAATTATATATTGATTCACATATACAATGTGTCTACTTTATGTTTGCTCATAAAGTTGACATGTTTTTACTTTTGGAAGAGGGCTTCAAAGTCCAGCAGCAATTTTCCAATTTTTCAAAATCGGAATTTTTCAGGGACCAGTTAATTTATTTTTTTTTATTCAATGTTTTATTTGTTTTTCCAGAATAACAAAGAAGCATACAAATAGCAGTAACAACAGACATGAAAAATGCAGCATGGGACATGTCCAATAAAAAGGGTTGTCCGGTTAGGATTTGAGGGCCAGCTGTCTATCCAACATATGTAATACAAGGTAACATAAGTAAGGTATAACAAGGTCCGGGATCCCTCCATGACGCGGCAACGGAAGAAGGGACCCGCTATCATGTGGCACTGTAAAGGAAAGGGAGGGGGTAAGTGGGGGGATTGAGGTATATGGGATGTGGAAGTGGGGGGGAATGTCCCCCGTGTCGAGCCAAGAGCCCGACTGGTGTGTGTGGAGCAAGTATGGAAAACCGGGGGGGGGGGGGGGGTGAGGACCATGATGGGGGGGGGGGTGGAAGATGAGAAAGAGTGGAGCAGAAGAAAGAAAGGAGCGGAAGAAAGAGAAGAATGAGCAGAAAAGAAGGGGGGGGGAAGCATCTCAATTGTCTAAGGAGTGAGATCAGTTCCCGAGGGTACTGGCGAGCCTTGAGGGGACGGCGGTACGGGAATTTTAGAGGAGAAGTAAGGGGAGTCACGCCATGGTGACCAGATCTTCAGAAATGTACATGTCCAGCTAATCAATTCCTCAAAACAGCATATCTGGTTAATTTTATTTCTCCATACCTCTACAGAGGGGGAGCATGATTGTTGTCAGTAGAGAGGTATAAGTGTTTTTGCAGCAGCTATAAGATGGGTGGCCAGGTCCGTCTTAGAGGGATTGAAATCCTCAGTGGGTATGTTTAAGGCTAATAATTGCATGGAGAGTTTAATATTGGTAGAGGTAACTTCACGCACGATCTCTTCAACCCTCTCCCAGAATGTAGTGATCAAAGGGCATGACCACCATATATGAGTGTATGAACCCACGTCAGCCTCACATCTCCAACATATATTCGTGGGGGACAATATATATGCAAACAACCACTCGGGTGTTCTGTACCATCTGGAAGTCAGTTTGAAGACATTCTCCTGAAGTCGCACACACCTAGAGAAACCATGACTATTACGTAAAATCGATGGAGACACAGACTCGGATAGGGAGACACCCAACTCTCTTTCCCAGACAAGGAGGAAGGACGGTTTGGTGAGGCCTTTGGGATCCCTTATGAGGTTATACAGTGTGGATATTCTCAACCTACGGGTGGTGTCTGTGATGAGTAGAGATTCTAAGTCGGTAAGTGATGTTCGTAGGTTACTGTCAACGTGTGCTTTCTCTCAACAAGCTGTCATGTGGGCGCGGTGCAGGAATGACATGGGGTAGGTGTTTAGTAACGGAGCAACATTCGTGTGATCTATGTGTCCATTTGAGTCAATTAGGGAGGACAAACGTGTGTGGCGGAGTCCATCCCACATTGACTGATAAGTCGGGATGTCTCGGCCTGATAGGCAGGGTATCAACGATGCAGGCATGAGAAGTAAGGGTGCTGGGGCAAGAGTAGTGGATATAGTTGACCATACCTCGAAGATACCTCGGAGCATTGGTGAGAAGGCAGCGTGTCAAGATGCAAGGGGCGGAGGGTTCCATAGGTCCTTGATTAGCGAGCCTGGGCGCGACATTGTGGACAGCTCCTAGAGGACGGACGGGGGTCTGGGGTCTGCCAGACCCGCCCACCTCTGGAGCTGGATGGCTTTGTAATAGGTGAATGGGTCTGGCAGGCCAATACCACCTTTGTCCTTGGGCTTTATCAACAATGAGTGCGCTAAGCGGGGCCTTTTGTTGCGCCATATACATTTTGTAAAAAGAGTACGCAAGGATGTAAAAAAGGACTTCGGGAGAGCAATCGGGACCATAGTCATACAGTACAGTATTTTTGGCATTAAATAGGTTTGGATCAGGTTTTTCCTACCTAGCCACGATATGAGCGGTAGGTCGTATTCTTTTAAGAGTCTGGTCAACTCTGATAGAAGAGGGGTGTAGTTCAGGTGGAACAAGTCCCGGAGGTCTCCGGAGACTCAGATACCTAAATAGCGGATACTTGTCTGTGCCCATGCAAATGATGAGCACTGCCTCAGGGTAGATTGAAGTTGCGGATGCAGGGAGACCCCCAGTACCTCAGATTTCGTTAAATTAACCTTAAAGTTTGATAGCGAGCCGTAATGGCGCAAAGTGTCTTCCAGGGAGGGAAGAGAGGATGCTGGGTTAGTGACTAAAAATAATAAGTCGTCTGCGAAAGCCAATACTTTTAAGTCAATAGAACCCACACATATGCCTGAAATCTCTGTGGAGAGTCTAATTTTTTGTAAAAGGGTTTCCATAACTAAAATAAACAGGGTGGGGGAGAGGGGACAGGCTTGTCTAGTGCCATTTTTTATATCAAAGCTTGGGGACAGTGTGTCATTGATTTTTAGTCTGGCATGCGGTTGGTCATAGAGGGAAAAGACAGCTTGAACGAAGGGTGGGGGTAGATCAAACATCAATAACGTGGATCTCATAAAGTCCCACCCCCCTATCGAAGGCCTTTTCTGCATCAATCCCTAGTAGAGCCATGGGGATTTTCTTGTGTTTAGCAGCATGTATGGCTTGGAACAGCTTCGTCGTGTTGTCCCTACCCTCACGACCAAGAACAAACCCAGCATTGTTCCGACTGGACTAGAGAGGGAATGATATCACGCAGTCGTAAAGCCAGAAGTTTAGTCCAAATTGTAAAGGATCCTTACCCTCTTTATGAATTAAGGTGACATGGGCTTCCTGGGTTTGTCTGGGGAGTGGTTCTTCGGTCAATAACGCATTACATGTGCGGAGGAGGTAGGGCAAGAGTGTACCCTTAAGTTTCAGATAGTAGGAGAGGGGGAGCCCATCCGGGCCAGGTGCTTTACCCGGGGGGAAACTGTGTATCACTCTGAGGAGTTCGTCCTCGGTCACTGGTTCAAGAAGAGCCAAACCGGCCTCTCGCCCCAGAGCAGGTAAATGTAGTGATGTTGTAAGTCGTAGAGGTTGGAGTAAAAGTGTTGGAAAGCCGAGGCAATATCAGGGGTGGATGTAACAAGTGAGCCTGTTTGGGTCTTTACTGAATGAATGTGGGTTTTCTCTCTAGCTTTTTTAATGAGAGAAGACCTAATCTTCCCTCCTTTGTTGCCATGTGCATAAATACGTTGGCGAGAGTGCATATAGGCTTTGGTTGATTTGGCATATGGTATGTTTTTCAGTTTAGTGCGTAGAGAAGTGAGTTCATCCTGCAGTGGTAGGAGGCGGGATTGTTTGTAGACTCGGGCGGCTATTTGGTGTAGTAAAGAGTCAACTTCTTTTTGGGATGCTTTTTTCAGTCGTGAACCCCAGGAAATAAAAAGGTCACGGACAAAGGCCTTATGTGTTTCCCATACCAAGGGGAAGGAGGCAACCGACCCCGAGTTCTGCTGGAAAAAGGTGGAAAGGTGAGAGGAAACATCCTCAACCACCTGAGTCCTGTCCAACAAACTCTCGTTGAGTACCCACCTCCACTCCCTTGCAGGGAGATGAGAAAGCGTGAGAGATAGTGTTGCTGGGGCATGATCCGATACTGAAATGACACCAATCCTGGCACACTTGAGTGTGGGTAGTAATGAACTGTGGGTTAGGAAATAATCCAGTCTCTGATAGGAATTGTGGGCTTTCGAGTAGAAGGAGTAGTATAAACCTGTAGGGTTGAGAGTCCTCCAGGCATCCATGAGTTGCATGTCCTGAAAGGTAGAGTGTAGTTTACACAAAGCGGACTGTGAAATGTTGGATTTGTGGAGTGTAGTGTCAACTAGAGGGTTAAGTACAAGATTGAAGCTTCCTCCAATAATGACGGGGCCTTCTGCGTAGAGGCGTAAGTCTTCTAGGGTTTTGAGAAGCCAATTAATCTGGCATGTGTTTGGAGCATATAGATTAGCCAGGGTGTATGTGCGCGATGCTACAGATATTTTTAAGAAGAGGTATCTCCCATCCGAGTCAGGGTACTCACCAACCAGTTTGAATGGCACTGTCTTGTGGATGGCAATAGAAACACCTCGAAAGGCTGCAGATGTGCTTCCTGAATGATACTAGGGGGAGAAATAGGAGGTAGGGAGAACTGGGAGCTTAGAGACCTTCCAGTGAGTCTCCTGCAAGAAAACAATAGAGGATTTAAGTTTACGCAATATAGAGAATACCTGCGATCGTTTGCTGGGGCTATTCAAACCTTTGACATTGAAAGATGTTAGGAGAATGTCTGACATTATTCAAGGGGTTATAGGGACAAGACAGTACCTCCAAGAAGAAGAAAGAAGTCCAAGAAGAAAAATGAAAGGAGAAGGAAAAAGAGAAGAAGAAACGGAGGTGGGGGGGGGGGGGAGAGTAGGGGATATTAAGGATAGACGGTGAATAAAATATGCAGAGGAGGTGTTCAAGAGGTTTAAGGGGAAGGGAGGGGGGGAGGAGGAAGATGTAGGGTTTGGATGGGGCTGTGGAGGAAGAGGGGTAGGGTGGGAAGGTTTGTGGGTGGGGGGGGGTTGGGTATGAACTATTCACAGATGTATCTCAATAGATAACTGGTTAGATCAGTCCACCCCGCACTGCGCCAGGGGATGTCCAGCACAGTACAGGGAAGAGAGATCAGCGGGGGGGTTTCCAAAGAAACCAAAGCACTAGCCATGTCGCCCGGGCGCACACACAGGGACCAGTTCAATTTTGAAGTGAATTTGAGGGGCTTTCATATTAGAAATACCCCTTAAATAACCCCATTTTAAAAACTGCACCCCTCAGAGTATACAAAATGACATCCAGAAAGTTTGTTAACCCTTTAGGTGTTTCACAGGAATAGCAGCACATTTAAGGAGAAAATTCTAAATCTCCATTTTTTACACTAACATGTACTTGTAGACCCAGTTTTTGAATTTTTACAAGGGGTAAAAGGAGAATATGCCCCCCAAAAATGTGTAACCCAATTTCTCTCGAGTAAGGAAATACCTCTTATGTGAACATAAAGTGCTCTGTGTGTGCACTAGAGGGCCCAGAAGCGAAGGAGCAACAATGGGATTTTGGAGAGGGAATTTTGCTGAAATGGTTTTTGGGGGGCATGTAGCATTTAGGAAGTCCCTATGGTGCCATCACAGTAAAAAAACAAACAAACAAACAAACACATGGCATACTATTTTGGAAACTACACCCCTCAAGGAAAGTAACAAGGGGTCCAGTGAGCCTTAAGGCCCCACAGGTGTTTCATTCTGTTTGGAGAAAAAGAAAGACCGATACAGGCGCCTAGTGCATTACCCTTGGTAACAGCAGCAGTAGGTCAGAGTATTGGCCGAAAGACCATATAGATGGCTGCTCACCTTAGGTACGGTAAAAAAAGAGCCTATCGCCCCGTTGATAATGAGGTACCAAGTAGAGATGTAGCCGCTGCTTGCTTCTTGGGTTGCAGGGTCCAGCAGGGCTGCTGGCCTGGATGCAGAGAAGAAGAGACTGGAATGAGAACCCTTTAGTGATGGCGCTGCGGCTCCCTCAAATGAAGAGGATGGACTAGGAGATATTTTATAAGGTTCACAGTGGAACCACTTTTATTCTGTGGAACCACTCACAATTCTGTTTTTTATTTTCTGTGTTTTCTGTTTTTTCATTTTTTTATTTTTTATTTAATAAAAGTGGTTCCACTGGGAACCTTATAAAAATATCTCCTAGTTCATACTCTTCATTTGAGGGAGCCGCAGCGCCATCACTTAAGGGTTCTCTTTCCAGTCTCTTCTTCTCCACAGGTGTTTGATGACTTTTTTTTATTAAAGTCGGAAGTGTAAATGAAAATTAGTTTTTCACTCAAATTCATTCCCCCCCCCCCCCAAATTAACAATTTTTACAAGAGGTAATAGGAGAAAATTCCCACCAAAAGTTGTAACCCCATTACTTCTGAGTATGGAAATACCCCATGTGTGGATGTAAAGTGCTCTGCGGGCGAACTACAATGCTCAGAAGAGAAGGAGCCACATTTGGCTTTTTGAAAGCAAATTTTGCTGAAATTGTTTTTGGGGGGCATGTCACATTTAGGAAGCCCCTATGGTGCCAGAACAGCATAAAACGCCCCACATGGCAAACTATTTGGGACACAACACCCCTCAAGGAACGTAACAAGGGGTACAGTGAGCCTTTACACCCCACAGGTGTTTGAGAAATTTCTGCTAAAGTTGGACATGAAAATGAAAAAAACTATTTTTAACCCCATTTCTTCTGAGTATGGAAATACCCCATATGTGGATGTTAAGTGCTCTGCGGGCAAACTACAATGCTCAGAAGAGAAGGAGCGCCATTGGGCTTTTGAAGAGAGAATTTGTTTATAAACGCATATGGCCCCCGACTTCCATTCCAAAGCCCCTGGGCTACCAGAACAATTGACCCCCCACACATGTGACCCCATTTTGGAAACTACACCCCTCACAGAATTTAATAAGTGAGCATAAAATTTTTTATTTTCATGGACCACTGTTCAAAAAATCTGTCAGACACCAGTGGGGTGTAAATGCTCACTGCACCCCTTATTAATTCTGTTAGGGGTGTAGTTTCCAAAATGGGGTCACATGTGGGGGGTCCACTGTTCTGGCAGCATGGGAGCTTTGTAAATGCACATGACCTTCAATTCCAAACACATTCTCTCTCCACAAGCCCAATAGCGTGCCTACTCTTCTGAGCCCTGTAGTGCGCCAGCAGACCACTTTACATCCACATATGGGGTTACAAAGTTTGGGGGGCATTTTTCCTATTACCCATTGTGAAAATGAAAAATTTGGGATAACACCAGCATTTTTGTGAAAAAATAAAATTTTTTCATTTTCACGTCCAACTTTAACGAAAATTCTTCAAACACATGTGAGGTGTTGAGACTCACTATACCCCTTGTTACGTTCTATGAGGGGTGTAGTTTCCAAAATGGGGTCACATGTGGGTGTTTTATTTTTTGCGGTTATGTCAGAACCGCTGTAACAATCAGCTACCCCGGTTCAAATCACCTCAAATATAAATGGTGCTCTCATTCCTGAGCCCTGTTGTGCGTCAGCAAAGCATTTTACATCCACATATTGGGTATTTCCGTACTCGCAAGAAATTGTGTTAAAAATTTTGTGGGTCTTTTTTCCTCTTGTATGGGCAACAACAGCATGTTAGTGTAAACAATTAATTTTTTTTACAAAACATGCTGGAGTAGACTTTACCTTTTCAAAATTTGTTAGGCAATTTCTCCCGAATACAGAAATACCCCATATGTGGCCCTAAACTGTTTCCTTGAAATACGACAGGGCTCCAAAGTGAGAGAGCGCCATGCGCATTTGAGGCCTAAATTAGGGATTTGCATGAGACGGACCCAGATGCAAGAATTACACTTGCCTCCGATACCAAAATTACCCTATGACAGTGTTTCCGAAACAGGGTGCCTCCAGCTGTTGCAAAACTCTCAGCAAGCCTGAACAGTCAATGGCTGTCCAGCAATACTGGGAGTTGCTGTTTTGCAACAGCTGGAGGCTCCATTTGGGAAACAGTGCCATACCAGACGTTTTACATTTTAATTGGCGTGTGTGTGTGTGTGGGGGGGGGGGGGGGGGGGTAGTAACTGTGAAAGAGTAAGAGTATGTGTATATGTAGTGTTTTACTTTTTATTTTGTTAGTGTAGTACAGGCGGGGGTTCACAGTGAGTTTACCGCTGGGAGTTTGAGCTGCAGCGGTAAATTTGCTGCATCACAAACTTGCAGCCAGAAACTCACTGTAAACCCGCCCGTGTGAATGTACCCTGTACATTCACAGGGAGGGGGGGAAGCAAACCTCCAGCTGTTGCAAAATTACAACTCCCAGCATGCAAAACTACAACTCCCAGCATGTACTGACAAACCATGCATGCTGGGGGTTGTAGTTATGCAACAGCTGGAAGCACACTGGTTGCAAAACACAGAGTTTGTTACTTAACTCAGTGTTTCCCGACCCGTGTGCCTCCAGCTGTTGCATAACTACAACTCCCAGCATGCATGGTCTGTCAGTTCATGCTGGAAGTTATAGTTTTGCAACAGCTGGAGGCACATGGGTTGGTAAATACTGAGTTAGGAAACAGACAATGTTTCCCAACCAGTGTGCCTCCAGTTGTTGCAAAACTACAACTCCCAGCATGCATGGCCAGATGTTGCCGAACTACAGCTCCCAGCATGCCTGGAAAGTCTCGGCTTGCTTTGAATTGTAGTTTTGCAACATCTGGAGTGCTACAGTTTGGACACCACTGTGTAGTGGTCTCCAAACTGTGCCCTTCCAGATTTTGCAAAAGTACAACTCCCAGCATGCAGAGACTGTCCAGGCATGCTGGGAGTTGTAGTTCTAGCCCTTCAGATGTTAAAGAACTACAACTCCCAGCATGCCTTGACTGTCTGGGCATGCTGAGAGTTTTAGTTTTGCAACATCTGGAAGGGCACAGTTTGGAGACCACTGCAAAGTGGTCTCCAAACTGTGGCCCTCAAGATGTTGCAAAACTACAACTTTCAGCATGCACAGTCACTGCTGCTTCCACTGCCTCCTCCTTTCTGTGCCGATCCCGCCGCTACCTGCCGCTATCGCCCCCACCGCCATCTTCCCCCCGCTCTTCCAGGGTTGGGCAGAGCAGGGATTTCAACTTTAACCCCCGCCCCCAACTGCCATAGGTCAGTCACTCCTGACTGACCAATGGCAGGGGATAGGAGGAGGTGGCACCCCTGCTACCTCACTCCTATCCTTTAGGATGATCGGGGCTGTCTCTGACAGCTCTGATCATCCCTATTTTTTAAACGATTGGGTCACCAGAGACGCGATCAGCCCAGAAAAGCCGTGATTCGCCGGTCAGAATTGACCAGAATTTACACGCCGATCGCCAACAAGAGGGGGGGGGGGGGAGGGGTTCAGGACCCCCCAAGGGGTTTGCATGGGGTGCCTGCTGAATGACTTCAGGCACCCAGTGACGGTGAGCAGCGGGGATCGGAATTCCTATGGGCGTACAGGTACGCCCTGGGTCCTTAAGTACGTATGTACGTATGTATGCCCATGGTCCTTAAGGGGTTAAGGAGAATACTATTAACGGTGGAGATTTATAGGTCATTAGCATGTTACTGGTGATGCTAAGAGGAGGGAATATGCAAAACAGCTCAATTACATCACCTTTTAAGGTAGTTTCCCCCAACCATCAGCTTTTCACCCCACACCAGTGGCTGAGCTGCTTTGCAGTATATCTTACAAAATGATGAATTCTAATATTAAATAGAATTATTGCAAGAATGAGGTTATATGAGATGCTATTTTACATATAGTGATAAGGTAGCTCAGCTTTACTTAGATAGTTTGTATGAAACAAACGAGTAAAGGTGTAAAATATTGGTGTCCCCTATAACCTAAAATCTATCTATATATATATATAAAACTCAACGTGTGTGTGTGTGTGTGTGTGTGTATGTATGTTGAACAAAAACTTCCAAACGGCTAAAGATATTAACATGAAACTTGGCACACATGTTACTTATATGTCAACAACAAACATAGGCTAGGTGATTTAACCCTTAGTCACCAATATTTGCCAGGGGCGGGGTTTATGTTTAAAGTCCTATACAAGTCTATGGGAAATACATGTTACTGCATAACTTCCAAACGGCTGGAGATATTTCGATAATACTTGGTCACATGTTACTTATATGTCCACTTAAAATATAGGATAGTTAATTTAACCCTTAACTACCCCCATTTGGGAGAGTCAGGGGTTTTGTTTAAAGTTCCATGCAAATCAATGGGAAATGTATGTTCCCACATAACTTCCGTACGGCTGGAGATATTTCAATACCTGGTACACATATTACGGGTTAGGATATGAGGATGGGATGGGAGGTCGAGATAGGAGGTCAAGATAGGAGGACAGGATGGTTGGGATAGGAGGTCGAGTTAGGAGGTCGGGATATGAGGTCGGGATATGAGGTGGAGATAGGAGGTCTGGATAGGAGGACGGGATAAGAGGTTGAGATAGGAGGTCAGGATAGGAGGTTGGGATAGCAGGTTGGGATAAGAGGTGGGGATAGGAGGACGGGATAGGGGGTTGAGATAGGAGGATGGGATAGGAGGTCAGGATAGGAGGTCGAGATAGGAGGTCGAGATAGTAGGATGGTTTAGGAGGACGGGATAGGAGGTCGAGATAGGAGGTCAAGATAGGAGGATGGGATAGGAGGACGGGATAGGAGGACAGGATAAGAGGTCGGGATAGGAGGTCGGGATATGAGGTCGGGGAATAGGAGGACGGGATAGGAGGTTGAGTTAGGAGGTCAGGATAGGAGCATGGGATAGGAGGTCGAGATAGGAGGTCGGGATAGGAGGTCAGGATAGGAGGTCGAGATAGGAGGTCGAGGTAGGAGGATGGGATAGGAGGACAGGATAGGAGGTCGAGATAGGAGGTCGGGATAGGAGGTCAAGATAGGAGGACGGGATAGGAGGTTGAGATAGCAGGTTGAGATAGAAGGTCAAGCTAGGAGGACGGGATAGGAGGACGGGATAGGAGGTTGGCATAGGAGGATGGGATAGGAGGATGGGATAGGAGGACGGGATAGGAGGACGGGATAGGAGGACGGGATAGGAGTTCGGGATAGGAAGTAGGGATAGGAGGACGGGATAGGAGGTCGGGGTAAGAGGACGGGATATGAGGACGGGATATGGGGTTGGGATATGACAACAATATGACAACAATACGGGATTTGAAGTCAAAAGCTTCCTCCTTTGTTGATTTTCCTCCCCAACAAGGATGAGGAAGGAAAAACCGGGCAACGCCAGGTATTCAGCTAGTAACAAATAAAGAGAAAAAAGTGAGGGTAACATGGTCCTCTACTATGATAATAGTAAATACAAAACACAAAATTATGATAATAAAAAATACAATAATACTAAATTATGTAAAAACAAATATTTATTTTAAAGACATTATAGAGACATTAAAAAATATATGTTTTGAAGACCTTAAAATGTATAATGAAATATATAAATAAATATCGTGGCAACAGTGGTAATAGAAATATTATGATTACAAAAGAGATGCTACTAAAACATAAAGACATCAAACAGACACATACACACCTATAAGGGCATTATTAGAACATCAGAACTTTTGTAAAGTTTTTATTTTTATGTAATGGTCCTTTAATTTAGTGTATACTCTAAACCCTCTCAAGATTGTAGATGTACTCTCTTCAATCTAATATTCTTCAGGATCCAGAAGACACCCAAGATGAGTGCTCTGAAATACTCCAAATCAGCACAATCAGTACCTTATAATTTGAAGTGCTACATAAAAATAGTTTTATTTTGAATGAACAAACTGGTAAGTATGTCTGTAATTACAGTAGTTAGATAACCTTGCCGTGTAATCACCAGTGGGCATGTTTAGATATTCGAAATCATTTCCTGAATCGTAAGAAAATGGAATACTGAAAGAAAATTTCCATACTTAAGCATCCCTTGGTTTCACTTTTTGTACTGTAGTGGTTTTTACTATAGCATATGCTATCAACTTATATTTTGAAAATAAAGCCAACGTTATTATGAGACATTACATTTCCTACTGTTAATAGCAGAGTTACTGGTATAACTGGAATGCTGATATAATTGTAGCATTATTATTATTACTACACATACTATTTACAAATTAGCTTATGTATGTCATGTATACTGTATTTAGACGGGGAGGCACTTGTAGTTCTGCCAATTTTTTATTCCGGTATAGTCACGGATAACAACTCAGGCTAACAGGCCATTTCACGCTCAAATACGCTTACTCATGACCTTGATATTTAATTCCGGTATAGTCACAGATAACAACTCAGGCCAACGGGCTATTTCACGCTCACATGTGCTTACTCATGGCCTTGATATTTTATTCCGGTATAGTCACGGATAACAACTCAGGCCAACGGGCCATTTCACGCTCACATGCGCTTACTCATGGCCTCGATATTTCATTCTGGTATAGTCACGGATATTAACTCAGGCCAACAGGCCGTTTCACGCTCACATGCACTTACTCATGGCCTGTGATTTTGTACTCCCAGACCTACAGAGAAAAGATAATAAAGTTTATTGTTATACACCACAAATATGTGGTTTAGTTGAAGGTTGAAAAGTGGTGCAAAATTCCTAAAGGAAAATAACTAGAAAAATGATACTTACCCAAGTGGAAAGGAAGTAGTACTGGACCTCCAGATCTATAAAGAAATAACATTATTGGTATATATTATAAAGATACTGATTAGTTAAAAAAGGAAAAAGGGATGTACATATCTACTAATAGTTAAGGAAACAGTACAAGTGAATTGACATCAATAAATAATATATACAAGTCCACAAAGAAATAATGAGTCAGCGTGAGTAGCTGATATTAGTAAACAATGTATATAATTTAAGTCTGATATGTAGATTTAGACAACATGAGATAGAGCAGCTAAAAATAATATTAGCTAAGAGGTACGATACATCCCCATTGGGGAGTAATGTGAAGGGTTAATCCCCTATATAACTCCGTATGCGCAGTTTAACAAAAAGAAATGATATGAAAACTACGTTTTCGCGCACCTCCATGTGCGCAGATATGCGGACCTGCGGCAGCGCAACATGCCAATAGAGTGAAGGAGTCCCGCGCAGTAATTGACATGCATTATGCATGTCATGAAGGGAAATAATATTAGAAACAAAGTGTTTGCGCACCTCAGTACGTGCAGACATGCGCAGTGATGGTGGCGTGAGGTGCCAGCAAATTTACAAAGTGTTCGCGCACGATCAGATGCGCATCCAGGCTGATGTCAAGTGGACCAATAGAGGAAGATACCTCCCCTCAGAATGTCCCGATTGGCTAACAGCTCAGATATAGAATGGGTAGAGGAATGTGCCCATCATACAGGGAGACATGGTGATTCGCCCAATCAGGATTATTGTCAGCCGATTGGCTGTTTCAGTCCGGATCCCCATTAATGATGTCACTAGGCAAGGTTTTAAGAACCCTTGCTCGCGATCCCTGCATTCAGTCCCGGACCTCTTGATAAAGCCACGGACGTGGCAAAACTGTCGAGGGGGACCTGAACTATCAAGTTTTAAAAGCAGGATAGCCAGGCATACCCAGCATACTGCAGATGCTGGGATTGCACTTCTAAGTTATAAATATACCGCACAGATTGGCGGCTTGTACTACATGTATTCAATACATACATATGATAATGCAAGGCTATCTCTGTGATTTTAAGTCACTTGGTGTGGGAGTTATTCAATAAAATAAAGTATACAATTTTAAGTGGTGTGGGTCAAATAAAAAAAATTTTGGACCACCTTTTTAGTTGGTCTATGAGTAAAACAAAATATAGATTTAAACTAACCCTCCACACACTGGTCTCGCTGGTGTGTGAGGCCATGAGTAAGCGCATGTGAGCGTGAAACGGCCCTTTGGCCGGAGTTGTTATCCTTGACTATACCGGAATAAAATATTGGCTGAACTACAAGTTATTTTCCTGGGATATTGAGCATTGTGAATAAGCCCGGGCCTGTGTTTCCAGGTAATAGACTGCAGTTCACACTACCTCCTGGGATTGCGGCATTGCTGAACTTACTTTTCTATATTGTAGGATTTTCACTCTGGGATCGTCCATTGCTGAAGCCAAAGGACACGTTTTTTCACAATAAACCCGCAAACAGAAAGTCCTTTCTGCAGTTCTGGCTCCTCACCAGGTTTATTAAACAGGTTGCAGGATAAACAAAAATAAACAAAACATAAAAATAACCCCTAGGCTGTCTAGCCACTTCACTACACATGTAGCATGCCCTGATTATTAATTGGGGGGCTTTTCCCTGCCAGTTTAAACACAATAAGTCCTTCAGCCTTATAAGATACATTTCCCATTTCAACATAAAGTCCCATTCATACAGCTACCAGCTGTATGTTACCAGAGCCACTTCTCTCACTCTGGGAGTCCACGCTTGTGTCCTTTGTAGCCCTTGTGTGCCCGCCTGGCAATGGACACGATGTCTCCCCCTCTAACAGCTAAGGGTGGATTCACACCATGTTTATGCAATACAGTTCCCCATATACGTTTTCAATGTTAAAACCGCAAGGAATCATATTGAAAACCGTATGCATTGAGTCTCCATTGAAAACCATATGCATTGACTCTTCATTGAAAACCGTATGCCAAACGATGCATCAGGTTGCATCCGTTTTGTGTCTTGTACAGTTTTGTCCGTTTTTTCCCGTGCCCAAAACTGTAGCCTATCACGGTTTTTGGTCCAGGTGAAAAACCTTATTAAACCGTATACATCTTTTTTTTAACATAGGAGTCAATGGGAACCGTATAGAACCGTATGTGCGTACGGTTCCATCTGGTTTGCACCATTCGGTTTTTGACTTTGCACAGTAGTTTTTTTCTTGGAATTTCAATCAAACAAGTGAAACTTTATTCATAATGAAGTGAAAATGTATACTTTTTTTTTCTTAAAAAAACAGATAATTTTTCAAACTGCATACGGTTTTTAACCGTATATGGGTTAAAATTTGTATACACATTTTGATACAGTTTAGTCCGGTTTTGAGGAATCCGTTTTTTCATCAAAAAGCTGATACGGGAACTGTATTGCAAAAACGTGGTGTGAATGCACCCTAAGGTGGAGCCCAGACTATTCTGTTGTTCTGCAATTTGAATTACTGTAACTTCGCTCATCTCTAATATATATAGCAACAGGAAAATACAGCAGCACACTGCTAGCACAAAGATATAGATGAAACATGAGTATATAGGTAAAACATGAGTATATAGATAGAACATGAAAAGCTATACAGCTGTAATGCATAATTAATGAAAATATGAAACTATGAAAATATGAGGTACTTAGCTTGCAAATTTTCCCTCATATTTTCATAGTTTCATATTTTCATTAATTGCATTACAGCTGCATAGCTTTTCATGTTCTATCTATATACTCATGTTTTACCTATATACTCATGTTTCATCTATATCTTTGTGCTAGCAGTGTGCTTCTGTATTTTCCTGTTGCTGTATATTTAGCCCAGCAGCTTGCACCTGCAGGCCAGGTTTTTACAATAGTTTGGATCAATAGTGCCGGCCGGTTTATCCTTTGGTTTTATATATATATATATATATATATATATATATATATATATATATATAGAAAGAGAGAGAGAGAGAGAGAGAGAGAGAACAGGGGCAGAGGCGGCTACTATCAGAAAGGTGCACTAGCGTAGGAACCATACACTTATATAGTAGCTCAATGGAAAGCTAATAATAGTAGCTGGTGCAGTGGAGGTGCTAGGATAAATAGAAAATAACAGCATCAATATACGGGGTGACAAGCAAAAGAAAACGATATCTGCACTCACCGCAAGGAATGCGACCAAGATCTCCTACATGGAGATGCCGCGCGATCCGAGAGATCACTGCTGCATAGCATTCAGAAGGCGAACACCTGGATGCCGGATGAAGCGCTAAGTGAAATTACCAGTGATCGCCTCCTGAACGCTATGCAGCAGTGACCTCCTGGATTGTACGGCATCTCCATGTAGGAGCTCCTTGCAGTGAGTGTGGATATTGTTTTCTTTTGTTTGCCACCCCGTATATATATATATATATATATATATATATATATATATATATATACATACTGTATTTAGTGCACTAGAGCTGTATTTGATGTAAATGTAAATGACTTCTAAGATGGAAATCACCCCCTGCCTCATGTGCAATGCATTTAGAAAGTCTTTAGACCATTTTACATTTTACACATTTTTTACACATTTTACACATGAAAAATGAGAACATTACCTAAATGCCCAGCTATCAATAAAATATTAATTTTATTACCTTTCCTATTAAAAACAGATGTAACTAGATACCAATGTGCATAAATTGGAGTAATCTGGATATAAAGCTTTGATATATTGACACACCTACTTCACCATGTACCGTATATACTCGAGTATAAGCCGAGTTTTTCAGCACGATTTTTCGTGCTGAAAACACCCCCCTCGGCTTATACTCGAGTGAACTCCCCCACCCGCAGTGGTCTTCAACCTGCGGACCTCCAGAGGTCAGCCATCGGCTGTCCGGGCTTGCTGGGAGTTGTAGTTTTGAAACCTCCGGAGGTCCGCAGGTTGAAGACCACTGCGGCCTTCAACATCATCCAGCCCCCTCTCACCCCCTTTAGTTCTGAGTACTCACCTCCGCTCGGCGCTGGTCCGGTCCTGCAGGGCTGTCCGGAGAGGAGGTGGTCCGGTGGCATAGTGGTTCCGGGCTGCTATCTTCACCGGGGGCGCCTCTTCTAAGCGCTTCGGGCCCGGCCTCAGAATAGTCACGTTGCCGTGACAACGATGCAGAGGTGCGTTCATTGCCAACGTACTTCTGCGTCATTGTCAAGGCAACGCCTCTATTCCGGGCCGGAAGCGCGGAGAAGAGGCTCCCCCGGTGAAGATAGCAGCCCGGACCACCTCCTCACCGGACCACCTCCTCACCGGACAGCCCTGCAGGACCGGACCAGCGCCGAGCGGAGGTGAGTACTCAGAACTAAAGGGGGTGAGAGGGGGCTGGATGATGTTGAAGGCCGCAGTGGTCTTCAACCTGCGGACCTCCGGAGGTTTCAAAACTACAACTCCCAGCAAGCCCGGACAGCCGATGGCTGCCCGGGCTTGCTGGGAGTTGTAGTTTTGAAACCTCTGGAGGTCCGCAGGTTGAAGACCACTGAGGGCGAATGATGAGAAGAGGATGATGAAGGGGGGGGGGGTGTGGGGATGATGAAGGGGGGTGGGGATGATGAAGGGGGGGGGGTGTGGGATGATGAAGGGGGGTGTGGGATGATTACAAGGGGATGATGAAGGGGGGATGTGTGGGATGATAAGGGGATGATGAAGGGGGGATGTGCGGGATGATAAGGGGATGATGAAGGGGGGATGTGTGGGATGATGACAAGGGGATGATGAAGGGGGGATGTGTGGGATGATAAGGGGATGATGAAGGGGGGATGTGTGGGATGATGACAAGGGGATGATGATGAGGATGTTAATGACGGGTCTGGATGATGACAGGGGGGGATGAGGTATTTCCCACCCTAGGCTTATACTCGAGTCAATAACTTTTCCTGGGATTTTGGGTTGAAATTAGAGGTCTCGGCTTATACTCGGGTCGGCTTATACTCGAGTATATACGGTATTTATAAATATATATAAAACTAACTGGAAATAAAGAATGGTAACATTGTAACTGGTTGTACATTCGCATGTTTATATACTTTTCTGGAATTTTCATAGGTAAAGAACATAGCTTACAGAAAAAAGATGGGTTTCTATACAATGGCGTGGTGTATTTAGATAAAAAAGGTAGCAATATATTTTGTAGCAGTGTAGTATTTGGGCAGAGGTGGTGTCTCTTTCCCTTTATTCAGTGCTTATTTTCATGGCAAATTGCCATAGATATAAGTGCCAAATTGCACATAATTTCTGCTCCATTTACCAGCAGAAAGGTGCGGGCCCCTAGAGGAATACAGCAAAGATATTTTCCTTTCTTGATTCCGCGACTATACCCTTAAAGGGTTACTCCGCTACCCAGCATCTGGAACATTGAGTTCTGAATGCTGTGTGCGGGCTTCCGTGTTCACGGCCGCCCCCCTTGTGATGTCATGCCCCGTCATGTGACGTCACGTCCCGCCCCCTCAATGCAAGTCTATGGGAATGAAGGCCGTCATGCTCCCTTCCCAAAGACTTTCATTGTGGGAGCAGGCCGTGACGTCACGAGGTGGCGGACATGAACACGGAAGCCCGCACACAGAGTTCGGAACTCAATGTTCCGGACGCTGGGGAGCGGAGTAACCCTTTAAGATTTACAAGCAATATTCAGTTGTAGTGGACATGCCTGAGCATCTCAGTGGATGCACTAAAACTAAGGGCAATAACCAAGGGTAATAGGGCAAAATTTGCAGGGATATGGGGGATTAGTAAGTATATAAGTAACAGTACATTTTCAGAAATGCTTGTACATTGGAAAAGGTTTAATTTTTAAATAATACTAACTGGGTACCCGGCGTTGCCCGGTTTTTCCTTTTTAATCCTTGTTGGGGAGGAAAATCAACAAAGGAGGAAGCTTTTGACTTCATATCCTGTCCTCATATATTGTTGTCATATCCCAACCTCATATCCCGTCCTCATATCTCAACCTGATATCCCGTACTCATATCCCGACCTCATATCCCATCCTCATATCCCGTCACCATATCTCGACCTCATATCCTGACCTCCTATCCCGTCCTCATATCTCGACCTCATATTCTGTCCTCATATCCACACCTCCTATCCCGTCCCCCTATCTCGACCTCATATCCTGTCTTCATATCTTTTCCTCATATCTCGACCTCCTATCCCGACCTCCTATCCTGAGCTCATATCCCATCCTCATATCATGACCTCCAATCCCTTCCTCCTATCTCAACCTCATATCCCATCCTCATATCCCGTCCTAATATCTCGACCTCATATCCCATCCTCATATCTCGACCTCCTATCCCGACCTCCAATCCCATCCTCATATTCCGTCCTCATATTTCAACCTCATATCCCGTCCTCATATCCAGACCTCCTATCTTGACCTCATTTCCCACACATTCCCGACACATTCACCAGGAGGTGCAGAGCGGAGCCCCATATACTTTCATGGGACTTGAAGCAAAAGCCCATCTTTTATATAAGGGTGTAGGTAAGGGTTAATTTAACTATCATATCTTTTTATTTGACATATAAGTAATATGTGTACCGGGTATTATTGAGGTTATCCCTCATAAGGGGATTTTAGTACGTCCCTGCCAGAAAGAAAAGGACATGCTTGGGGCTAAATGGTTAGGTTGTGAGATTATCATAACGCTGAGACTATCTAATTGTGAACTGGCTATTTTCTGTTGGAGTTCATTTCCTCAAACTACAAGTCCCATGATTCCTTGTTTGTAAGTGTGAGGTCACTTTTCTCCCTCCCACAAATCAACCCATTGAAACACACCTGTGATCCTTTCCTTGCAATAGATCAGTGTTTTTGACCAGGCTTCCTCCAGCTGTTGCAAATTGAAGCAAAGACTGGCTCCCTCTGAACACCTGACTAGTGATGTAATGACTCGGGCAACACTACAACCTGTGGGAACCTGAGACGATGGTCTTTTTGTAAACTGTTAAAAATAAACTTTGGGGCAATAATCACAGAAGAATTATGAGACCACCAGGAAACACAGGTACAGACACTATATTATGAACCACACTAACTTTACAGCCCCCGTAGCATAGTCAAATAAAAAAAATCCTGGAATACCCCTTTAAAACAGAATGCAAAAAGGATACAGATTCTTCTTTTTTCTGTCCTGATAAGAACGGGATCTAGACATATCCTGTTTTTAAGACAAACTTTAGTCAATAACAGCAGGAGGCAACAAGAACTTCCATTAATAAATACAATTATATTTGTAAATAAACTAAGTAGAGGGAAAGAATGGTAATATTGTTACTGGTTGTAAATTCACATGTTTATATGTTTTCTGGAATTTTCTTAGGTAAAGAACGTAGTCCGCCTTTCATGTTATGTTTTATTATAGTACACCGAGGCTAAGCAAAAAGTTTACTGAAGTATGCAGCTTTGTAATGACATGGAGAAGTTTTATCACTTACTACTTTGTAATGGAATTTTGGGCTAGCTATCAAGGTCGGAGATTTTTGCAGTTAAAATGAACACATCTTTTATGCTATAGGAAATAACAAGACGCTGCGAGCTGATTTATGCAGCCATATAATATTGGTAGTGGCTGCAGTAAAAATAATGGGAGGAGTTTGGCATGGCATCGCATTATCGCTCTTCTGGCATTCATGTGATACCTTTATTGATTCTGTACAAACCTGAGCCAGCATCTGGCTGACAGTATACCCTTCCAGACTAATGATCTACATCAAATGGAACAACTTTAATAAACAAGTTCTCAGGGTTCAAACCACAAATCTTGTCAGGAGGCATAAAGTCAAAGAATTTCCCTTTGTTAGGTTACCTGGCTGGATGCTCAAATTCTATATTAGTCAGTCGAGTAAAAAGTCAAGATTCAGTCAAATTCAAAGGTGCAGGGATGACGCAAGTAGGTGTGTTATTTATCTTGGATTCTATCTATCTATCTGTCTATCAATATATATATATCTGTCTAATCATCTATCTTATAACTATCTATCTATCTATCTATCGATATAAATATATCTGTGTAATCATCTATCTTATAACTATCTATCTATCTATTGTAAGCAAGCAGCTGGTAAAGTGGTAGATGGTAGGCTTGTATCATTGAGGATTCTTGCCTCAGTGACTTAAGACTACAGCTTTGGTCCGAATTTTGGTAATGACTGAACGTTTTGGAGATAGTCACTCCCGTACTCCAGTTTGCTGTGTTAAAGACCTGAACCTGATCTCACAGATGGGTAAGCACTGACAGAAAGCAGCAGAGAGGAGTTTCTCTGAAACAGATCAGCTTGTCTATGGTGATTTGGATGCTGATACATTGCACCAAAAAAAAAAAAGACTTACTTTGGGACTTAATATGGCAAGTTTTGGGGGGAGAAGCTCAGAAGTTTATGTTTATGTAAAGAACCTGAAGGATCTTTAAAGGGGTATTCCAGGAAAAAGCTTTTTTTTATATATATCAACTGGCTCCAGAAAGTTAAACAGATTTGTAAATTACTTCTATTAAAAAATCTTCATCCTTTCAGTACTTATGAGCTTCTGAAGTTAAGGTTGTTCTTTTCTGTCTAAGTGCTCTCTGATGACACCTGTCTCGGGAAATGCCCAGTTTAGAAGCAAATCCCCATAGCAAACCTCTTCTAAACTGGGCGTTTCCCGAGACACGTGTCAACAGAGAGCACTTAGACAGAAAAGAACAACCTTAACTTCAGAAGCTCATAAGTACTGAAAGGATTAAGTTTTTTTTTTTTTAATAGAAGTAATTTACAAATCTGTTTAGCTTTCTGGAGCCAGTTGATATATATAAAACAGTTTTTTTTTCCTGGAATACCCCTTTAAGTTTCTGTTATACTGTATGCTGCAAGTGGAATTTATTGCTAAATTTAAATTATTACAATAAACCCAAGACTACTGAACTGTGACACATGACTGTTTGGGTCTGTTTGCTTGTTGGCAACACTGTTTAAAGGATCTTGTTTTACACTTTCTATCTATTGTATCTATCTATCTTATAACTATCTATCTGTCTAAACATCTATCTTCTAACCATCTATTTATCTAATTGTCTATCTTATAACTATCTATCTATTAATTGAATCTATATTTCAATCTCATAACAATCTTTTTATCTATCCATCTAATCATATATCTATCTATCTATCTATCTATCTATCTATCTACCAATCTGTTTACCTGCAGTGACCCTGGGAGGACACGGTTGCAGAAAAAGGTTTGCTGGCTTTTGTAGTGCCACTCATCCAAGAGCAGGAAAGTCATAGTTCATTCACAAATAGCTAAAGTGGTGAGGTGAACCCCATTGTTCCCTTATAGAATAACTGCAAAGTTGTTAAAGGACAGGGGCTAGCTTGGTGTTATGTGTGCAGCAGAAACCAAGAAACTAGGACTCAAGTGTTTTGCATCATAACATGTAACTTTAAGTGAACATCTTTCGCAAAATGCAGGCACATATCTTGAAAAGTGTCAACACAAACAGTACTTGAGGTAGGTGATGGCAGATAGAAGATGGCACTAAAGGAGTTAGCCTATGTGGAGTGCCGATGTTCACTTGAGCAGTTCCTGAGATGGTAGATCCCCTTTTCGTACTTGGAAAAACTCTGTAAGTTGGCTCCCAATAGGATAAGTTCATCTGGCCCGACCAGGTGTTCACAAAGGCACAGATTGCTAAAGGCAGGCCCGTCGCAAGAGGACAGGCAAACCAAGCAATTGCTTGGGGCCCCCGAGCTGGCCCGGGGTCCCGAAGCAGAGCCGGTGTTTGCCTGTCCTCCTTCGCTATCCCTTTCGGCAGGCAGCTCGCCCTGTTGGCCTGCCGGGCCACCAGTACGAGAGCCTGCCTGGAGCGGGTGTCAGAGACTGAAGTCGCTGCCTCTGGCTCCTTTTTATGCCCCGACCCCAGGGTCGCCATCAGGGGAGTACAGCCAGTACCCCAGTAAGGGGCCCGGGGCCCTAGGGCTGCTGCATGCTGAGACCAGTGCTGGCACGGTCCCTGCATGTGCATAACTGAACCATTCACCTGCGGGCCCCATCGCATCCCCTCTGACTGAGCCAGCAGGTGAAGGGGGAGGGGGCACCCACGGATTCGGGATACCTGTCCAAAATCCCTGAGCAACCACAGCCTTTAAGACGCACACAGTATTGAGCGTGCGCTCAGCTGCGGCGACAGGAAGGAGTTGCCAGCTCCGTCCTGTCACTCCAGCCCTGGCTTCCTGTGCGGCAGAGGCTCTGCAGAGGCTGTCCGCACAGGAAGCCAAGAGAGAAGCGGAGCTGCAGTAGCAGCGGGGGAACGAGGCAGAGGTAAGTGGTGTTTTTTGTTTTTCCATGGAGCTGTTTGAAGGGGCCATGTCAGGGGGCATTATTATGTGAAGGGGCCATGTCAGGGGGCATGTCAGGGGACATTATTATGTGAAGGGGCCATGTCAGGGGGCATTATTATGTGAAGGGGCCATGTCAGGGGGCTTTATTATGTGAAGGGGCCATGTCAGGGGGCATAATTATGTGAGGGGCCATGTCAAGGGGCATTAATATGTGACGGGGCCATGTCAGGGAGCATTTTTATGTGAGGGGCCATGTCAGGGGGCATTATTATGTGTGGGGCCATGTCAGGGGGCATTATAATGTGTGGGGGAAATGTAAGGGGGCATTATAATGTATGGGGGCAATGTGAGCGGGCATTATAATGTATGAGGACAATGTTGGGGGCTAATACTATACAGGGGCACAGAAGGGACTACTATATGGGGCAGTGTAATACATGTAGGGGGTTTGTATAGAGGTGAGGATTTTATACAAAGTCCTGTAGTGAGAAGCCTAAAATTTTGTCTGGCAGATTCGGTGAAGACGAGTTGTGATCGGGAGAAATCTTCATGATGACCCAGGACAGATGGAGAAGAAAGAGAAAAGTGAACGACTCTGATCAGAGAAGATGCCCCTGTGAGTATGTAACTATAATGACTTACATGGTCTGCAGCCCTTGTGTACAGCTCAAATCTACTCCTATATAAGGGTTATTGATCTTTTGTATAGTGTTTTTTTATTCAATAACAATATAGTCAGTGGTCATGGTGTGGCAGAATTATATGTCCCTTGTATTGTGGTGTTGTTAGTGATACTGGTCTGTGTATAGTGGCTTTTATTTCCTTACATTATGGTGCTATTATTTAGTCACTGCAGAATTAATATGGAGTGGCGATATTATTTTATGTTCCTAAACCCGTCACGTCACGTGACTGTGCACGGCGCTAGTTACATCTCAGTGACTCTGACAGTGAGTACCCCTAACTACTTGCCTACTGGGGGGGGGAGTGGGTTAATCTGGGGTACTACCTTCCTACTGGGGAGGAGGGGGTTAATCTGGGGTTACCGGCTGCCTACTGGGGGGACAAGGTTAATCTGCCCCCCCCTCCAGTAGTCGGGTAGTACCCCCAGATTAACCCCCTCCTTCCCAGTAGGAGGGTAGCACCCCCAGATGAACCCCTCATTGGGTGCAGGGGGTACTACCTGCCCACTGGGGGGGGGGGTTAATCTGGGGGTACAACCTGCCTACTGGGGGGGGGGGGTAATCTGGGGGTACTACCTGCCTACTGGGGGGAGGGGGTTAATCTGGGGTACTACCTGCCTACTGGGGGGGGGTAATCTGGAGGTAATACCTGCCTACTGGGGGAGGGGGTTAATCTGGGTGTGCTACATTGTATCCAATATACATTAAACAATCAGTAGGAAGGTTGTACCCCCAGATTAACCCCCACCCCCCACCCTGTAGGAAGGTAGTGCCCCAAGATAAACCCCTTCTTCCCCCCAGTAGGAAGGTAGCACCCCCCAGATGAACCCCCTCCTGGGGTACAGGGGGTACTACCTGCCTACTGGGGGGAAGAAGGGGTTTATCTTGGGGCACTACCTTCCTACAGGGTGGGGGTTAATCTGGGGGTACAACCTTCCTACTGATTGTTCAATGTACACAGGGGTTAATCTGGGGGTACTACATTGTATCCAATATACATTAAACATTTGCAAAATACACCACTGTACCATACAATTTGTTGAAAATGTTCAAATTTCATGCACATTAAATGCAACAGCAGTATTTGCTCAGTGCAAATACTGCTGTTGCATTTAATGTGCATGAAGATTGCAATGTAAACCTCCTTATTTATTTATATGAATTGTGGGTAAACTTAAACTGTATGGCTATGCTGTGGTTACTGTACGCTTTGCGTGGGGGGGCCTCCATGTCTATTTTGCTTGGGGCCCCCAAATTCCTTCAAACGGCCCTGTCTAAAGGGCCTTGGAAATTATCTCCCCCATCTCTCAGAAAAGTTCAGAGCAAAGAAGTAAAAAGTAAGTCTTTCAGGTCAGGGTAAGGTCTTTACACAGGATTTTTGCAGTTCTCTGCATAGTAGCCTGTACGGGTGCACACAATCCTGGTAAGCTTTAGAAACTGCGCAAACTCCAACTTGTAATACAGTAACTCTTGTGAATCCTGTAGCTCTGAAACAATATGGCCTGGGACAGCTAGACTTATATAGAGAGCTAAATATAATAACCCCAACTATTTACAGCTAGACTTAGTAAGATTCTAAAGGATTTAGGTCAGCTATAGCAATGTTGCCCACCAGTGGTGGCAGCAGAGGGCAGAAAGTGTATGTGAATGCAAATGCATGTAAAAGGATAGGTTTAACTCCTTGATACCATCTGCCATTACCAGGTAAAATAAAAAAGTGTAATTGAAACAACAGGACGGTGTGTTTTAGATATAGTACAACAAGGTCAGATAATTCTTCATACGAAATATAATTGAATGGGGACACTGCATTTATTTCTATCTACTGTATATATCAATCTATCTTAACAAGAGCAAAGAAGAAGCAGCACACCACAATGTAGTTACAGGAGGGTGCAAACCATTGTAGGGACTAGGTCCACCGGGTTCTAGCCTTGGAGTGCTGCAGGGATTTGTTCTGCCCCAAATAATTACCCTTGATGCATACTATGAGTTAATAGGTAAGTGTGTTGAGGGAGGGTAGGGGGATTGGGTGGTGGGCAGCTCAGACTGTATGCATTGCTAGGTCATCCCTAGCGACAGCACTGCAGAGTGCTGATGTGTACATTGTACGCATCAACACTTACTTTAGATACTTAGGAGGGCGAATTAGGTGGCTGCAACACCGTAGGCTGCTGCTTCACTCACTTAAGGGTAGATCTGTCTATGAAGGCAACCTGTACATGCACATGACTGAAAAAAATGCAACCATTTGCTTTATCTTTTACAGTTTTGTAGCCTTATCTTTATAGATGTGCCCAGTTCTTAGGTCAGAACCTAAATTTATGGATTCATTGTGTTACACTCTTCTATATTGTTCTATCTATCTCATATTTATCAAAGTCCACAAAATAACTTGGGTACAAGGTATTTGGGGACTGTACCAACTTTATTTTATGAAGCAAGATTCTGAAAATGAGACTGGTCAGTAGACAATTGATTCTACTTGCTCTACTTTACATACAGGGCTCTGGGAAATCAGTGCTTGACAGTAGAAAACTAGTGTGAAAATGTCAAACAATTTTGTGCAATGCTATAATTTTTGCGCAACTCACTGGAAAATTTGCAATTTTGTTTAGTAAAAACAGGGCTTGCACAAAAAATGTGCTACTTTGTTTTCTGGTAACAAACATTGATTAATTCCAGCCTTAACTAAGTGAATGCTCATTATCCTCAGGGAGAGCTACAAGACTCAAACATAATGAGTAGGATTAACTAATTCAAATACACCAGAATTATAGCTCAGATGTTCCAAAAACAAAGGGGAGATTTATCAAAACCCATTCAGAGGAAAAGTGGAGCAATCACTTGAAGCAACCAATCAGATTGCTTCTTCCATTTTTTTAGAGGCATCTTTAAAGGGGTTTTCTGCCCATAGACATCTTATGTCCTATCCAAAGGATATGGGATAAGATGTATGATCACGGGGGGAAGGGGGAACCCCCGGCAATTCTGTGCAGCACCTGGCATTCTGTGACATCATGCCACAACCCCTCCATTCATGTTTCCATTCATTTCTATGCCACAAGGGGGTGTGGCGCGATGTCCCGTCTCCAGTCCCGGAAACTCAGAGGTTTCCGAGACTAGAGCACCAGCCCAATACAGAATGCTCCCTCCCATAGACATGAATAGAGAGGGCATGGTGTGAGGTCACAAGGGGGCGTGGCGTGACATCACATCTCCAGTCAAGGAAACTCAGAAGTTTCCGAGACTAGAGCAGCAGCCTGGCACAGAATGCCCCATCCCACAGACATGAATGGAGAGGGTGTGATGTCACAAAGGGGAGTTGTAGAAATTAGTGAATCGAATCGGACAAATTCGAATTAATTCCAAATATCATGAAAAATTCAATACGGACCGAATCCGGACTTCGACTCGATTCGAAATAACGAACTTCTTCATTAGCGACACCCCTGCGATGGTCCTGGATAATGTATAGATGCGAGCGGCTCTCTCCTGCGCTCACATCTCTGCAATAGATAGGACAATCGCAGCGGGTATCAGGAGTGTCACCTGATGGAGGCTATGCAGGTGGATCGATCTCGCCTGACCCTGCAGGAAAGAACCAGCCGACGAGCTGAGAATCTTTGCCTCTACTGCGCCAGTGCAGATAATTTCCTCAGAGATTGTCCTCTGTGTCCAAAGTCACAGGGAGATGCTGGCACCTAGGGTTTGTGGGAGAGGCTTCCCTAGGTGTGAATACCTCCTCTCCACTCTTGAATAATTATTATAATAACTATTTCCGTTCTTGCCTTCCTGGACTCTGGTTCCGCGGGAAACTTTATTGATGCCTCCTCAGTACACAGGTATCGTCTGCCAATATCCAGCCTTCTGAAGCCTTTTTACATCTCTTTGGTCAACAGAGAAAATCTGTACTGTACTGTGCTATACCGCACAGAACCCTTATCTATGCAGGTTGGAGTTCTACATAAGGAAAAATTGTCCTTTTATGTTCTTCCACATTGTACCTCCACTCTTCTACTTGTCCTTCCTTGGTTACAACTAAATTCCCGCATCTTGATTGAAAGACTGGAGAAGTCCTTAGTTGGGGAACCAACTGCTATAACAACAGTTTTCATACTCTTCAGTCCAAGTTGGTGTCTTCTTCGACTCCTCTGCCCAGTCTGCCATCATTTTTTCAGGACTTTGCTGACGTTTTAAGCGAGAAACAAGCTGAAGGTTTACCACCACATCGTCCCATCGACTCATTGCCCGGGACCACACCTCCTCGGGGCAAAATTTACCCTTTATCTGTTCCCGAAACCAAGGCCATGTCTAACTACATCCAAGAAAATCTTCATAAAGGGTTTATCAGAAAGTCGTTCTTCTCTGCCGGAGCCGGATTCTTCTTAGTGGAAAAAAAAAAAGATGCATCTTTGCGACCTTGCATCTACTACCGTGGCTTGAATAAAATGACTGTCAAGAACTGCTACCCACTTCCTTTGATCTCGGAATTATTTGATCGTCTGCGTGGAGCAAGGCTCTTCTCTAAACTTGACCTTTGTGGGACCTATAATGTGATCCGCATACGTGAAGGAGATGAATGGAAGACAGAGTACAATACTCGTGATGGACATTTTGAGTATCTTGTCATACCTTTCGGACTCTGTAATGCTCCATCAGTCTTCCAGGAGTTCGTCAATGACAAATTTTGTGACCTCCTATACTCCTGTGTCATGGTCTATTTGGATGAGATTCTCATCTACTCGCCCAATGTAAAAACTCATCGCTCTCACCTCCGCCAAGTCCTACAACGTCTTCGAGACAATCATCTCTATGCAAAACTTGAGAAGTGTACTTTTGAAAAAACAGTCTACCTTTTCTGGGCTCCATTGTTACTAGTCAAGGTCTACAAATGGACCCTAGCAAGCTGTCTGCTGTTCTAGACTGGCCACGACCTTCCAGCTTAAAAGCTATACAGTGCTTCCTCGGTTTTGCCAATTACTATCGGCAATTTATTCCTTATTACTCCACCTTGGTAGCGCCTATTGTCTCTCTCACCAAGAAGACTTTTAATCCTAATGTTTGGACTACAGAGGCTGAAGAATCTTTCAAGCAGCTAAAGTTCGCCTTCGCTTCAGCCCCGGTGTTATCTAGACCCAATTCTAGCAAGCCATTTCTTTTGGAGGTGGATGTTTCTTCAGTCGGAGCCGGTGCTGTTTTGACGCAGAAGTCTTCTAAAGGAAGAATTGTAACTTGCGGATTTTTCTCTAAACCTTCTCACCTGTGAAAAAGAATGATACCATTGGAGATAGCGAGCTTTTGGCTATAAAGCTGGCTTTGGAAGAATGGCGTCATCTCTTGGAGGGCTCTGTACATCCATTTCTATATATTCTGACCATAAGAACTTGCTTTATCTACAGACTGCACATCGTCTCAACCCTCGACAGGCCGTTGGTCTCTATTCTTCTCCAGATTTGACTTCTACATCCACTTCCGTCCAGCAGTGAAGAATTTACAAGCTGATGCTCTTTCTAGATGTTCTGAAGTTCATGACCAAGATTCTCTACCTCAACATATTATTCCCCCTGAATGTCTAATCTCTGCAGCACCTGCAAGTCTTCAGCACCTGCCTCCTGGAAAGACTTTTGTATCTCCCCGTCTAAGACTCTGAGTCTTCCTCTCTTCTGGCCGTTCATGCTTAAGTCCTTGCAGCTCATCTCCAGACAGTATTGGTGGCCTACTTTAAAACAGGATGTCGTAGATTTTGTCCATTCCTGTTCGGTCTGTGCCCCGGACCAGACCCCTCGTACTAAACCTGCAGGTCTGCTACAGCCTCTACCAGTTCCTGAGCTTCCCTGGACCGATATTGCAATGGACTTTATTACTGGCCTTCCCTCTTCAGGTGGCAATACGGTCATCTGATAAGTAGTGGACTGATTCTCTAAGATGGCTCATTTTGTGCCAATGCCTGGACTTCCATCTGCACCGCAGCTTGCTAAGCTTTTCTTTTGCCAAATTTTCCGCTTACATGGATTGCCTTCTCACATTGTCTCTGACCATGGAGTCCAGTTCATCTCCAAGTTCTGGCGGGCCCTCTGCTCACGTCTACAGGTTAAGTTGGCATTTTCCTCTGCGTATCACCTACAATCCAATGGAAAGGTCGAAAGGGGTAACCAGGTTTTAGGAGATTATCTTCACCACTTCATTTCTGCTCGTCAAGATGACTGGACCAGAATCCTCTGGGACATCACTCTGGGGTTCCAAAGGTCGATGAGCAAGTGCAAAATTTTTCCGAAAAAGCGTTCTCCTCCTGAGTTCTCTCCTGGTGACAGAGTCTGGTTGACTTCCAGGTATATTCGCTTCAAGGTACCCAGTTATAAACTAGGTCCTCGCTATCTGATTCGCTATCAAGAAGCGCCTAAATCCCGTGGCCAATTCTCTCCTGTCTTCTCTGCTGTCTTCTCTCCGGATCCCGAATTCCTTCCATGTCTTCCTCTTGAAACCTGTAATTTTTTACCGCTTTTCTAAAAAAAGACATTTCTCCTACTCCCATCTCAGGATATTTACATTGTTAAAGACATTTTGGATTCTAAGTTTATCAGAGAAAAATCTTTTTTTCCTTGTGGATTGGGAAGGATTTGGGCCGGAGGAGAGGTCTTGGGAGCCGAGACCTCATTCAGAATTTGTTGTCCTCCAAAAAGAGGGGGAGACCAAAGGGGGGGGGGGGTACTGTTACACACGGCTCTGGCCACTTGCGCTGGCCATGAGCACATTGCCCCGCTCTCCCCTGCTGCCGACAGGGCTGTGATTCGCATTGCGGGATGTGCCCGCATGTGAATCCCAGCCCGTCACTTACCACGCTTCTCCTCCATGACCTCTAAGCTATAGCACACATGTTGCCATCTCCTAGGGAACGCGTGCGCTGGAGCTCTGAAATTTAAAGGGCCAGTACGCCCATAATTATGTGCAACACCTGACACACTTCTATAAGTCTCTGTACCTCCCACACTTCCCTGCCGGATCTTCAGTGCCCCTAGCCTGAGATGAAGTGTTCCCAATTGTCTGTTGCCTTGCCCATGTATTTTGACCCTTCTGCTTCTTTGTTTGACTACGTACCTTTGCCACCTGCCTTGACCTTCTTCTAAGTCTGACTACGTCTCTGCCTCATCCTTCTGTAGCTCGTCTTACCCAGTTACCTGTGTGGCTGAGTCGTATTGGGGGTAGCAACCTGGGTGTCGCCTGCTGCAGCAAGCCCATCCTGTCTTGCAGCGGGCTGTGGTGAAGACCAGCGGCACCTTAGACTCCACTACCCGATACGGCACATGTCATCAGCCACACAGGTTGGAGGATCCACATCCAGCAGCACTACCACTACTTCCGTGAGTGTTACAGAGATGAATCTGGATATTACGCAACAGTAACAGATCCCCAAGCTAAGTGGTGATGCTTAAGGTGTGAACTTGTGCTGAGTCTTGCATATTCTATAAGTGAAGCATCCATAGACTTTGGTATCCTAAGATGGATGCACTGCTATAAATTAAGGACAGCAATCTGATGGCGACCCAATGTGAATATTTTTCTATGTTTTTTGCTCTTTTTTTTAATTTTTGACACATTATTGCAATTTTTTATAATAGCATAATAAAAGCTAGGTTTTAAGGTTCCCTGTACAGTCACTATTTTTCTAATACCTGTACTAATAGACAGATCGCCCCAGGGTTCACTACTGACACCCAATGCGATTGTCCTTTCTATTGCAGAGATGGAGCCACTTTCTCCTGCGCTCGCATCTTTGCACTATACTCTGGCCGGCAAGTGATGTGATTAGAATTCACATCACTTATTCACATTTCCTACAGAGAGCTGTGATTGGCCAGATGGTTCCAGCCAATCACAGCTCTCTGTGGGAAATATGAATAATAGGTATACATACGGTATATACTACAGTGGGACCATAGAAGAGCGGTCAGCTGCCCACATCTATACATTATACAGGACGATCGCATCGGGTGTCAGAAGTAACACCCACTGCGATCTGTCTATTAATGCAGGCACTACAGCTCCCAGCATGGAGCAGAGTGTGCTCCATGTTGGGAGCAGTAGTACCTGCAGTTGAGGACAGATAACAGCAAGTGTCACTCCTGACACCCGCTGCGATCGTCCTATCTAGATGCGAGAAAGCCGCCCACATCTATACATTATACAGGACGATCGCAGCAGGTGTCAGGAGTGACACCCCTGGGTGATCTGTCTATTAGCACAGGTACTACTACTCCCCTCATGGAACAGTCTGTTCCATGCTGGGAGTAGTACTACCTAAAAATTTTAAGAAAACTGAGATAAAAAAGCGAAAAACACACTTTATTAAACACATTATTAAAATACATTACTAATAAAAATTCGTAATGAATTTATTTGGATAAAATCGATTTTTTTTTTTTATAATCAAATTTTTCTAAAATTTGCTCATCTCTAGGGAGTGGCGTGATGTCACATCTCAAGTCCAAGAAACTGAGAGGTTTCCAAGACTAGAGCAGAAGCCCGGCACAGAATGCTGGGTGCTGCACGGAGATCACGGAGGGGGGGGGAGAGGGGGGGGTAGTCCCACTGCGATCAGACATATTATTCCCTATCCTTTGGTTAGGGAATAGGATGTCTATGAGCGGAATTCCCCTTTAACCCCTTAAGGACCCAGCCAATTTTCAGTGTAGGACCCGGCCATTTTTTGCACATCTGACCACTGTCACTTTAAGCATTAATAACTCTGGGATGCTTTTACCTTTCATTCTGATTCCGAGATAGTTTTTTCTCTTTTTTTCATATTCTACTTTATATTAGTGGTAACATTTTGTCGATACTTGCATCATTTGTTGGTGAAAAATTCCAAAATTTTATGAAAAAATTAAAAAAAAATTTAAACTCTCTGATTGTAAGGAAAAAGAATATTCCAAGTCAATTATATATTGATTCACATATAAAATATGTCTACTTTATGTTTGCATCATAAAGTTGACATATTTTTACTTTTGGAAGACATCAGAGGGCAGCATAGCAGCAAGTATTGCAGCAATTTTCCAATTTTTCACAAAATTTTCAAAATCAAAATTTTTCAGGGACCAGTTAAGTTTTGAAGTGGATTTGAAGGGCCTTCTTATTAGAAATACTGCACCCCTCAAAGTATTCAAAATGACATTCAAAAGGTTTGTAGTGCACCCGCAGAGCACTTTACCTCCACATATGGGGTACGTTCTTACTCAGAAGAAATGGGGTAACACATTTTGGGGGGCTTAAAATGAAGCATTTTAGTGAAAATATTTTTTTTTTATTTTTCCATCCAACTTTGAAGAATTTTCATTAAACACCTGTGGGGTGTTAAGGCTCACTATACCCCTTGTTATGTTCCGTGAGGGGTGTAGTTTCCAAAATGGGGTCACATGTGGGTATTTATTTTTTTGCATTTATGTCAGAACCGCTGTAAAATCAGCCACCCCTGTGCAAATCACCAATTTAGGCCTCAAATGTACATAGTGCGCTCTCAATCCTGAGCCTTGTTATGCACCCGCAGAGCATTTTACACCCACATATGGGGTATTCACGTACTCAGAAGAAATTGCGTTACAAATTTTGGGTGTCTTTTTTTCCTTTTACTGCTTGTGAAAATAAAAAGTATGGGGCAACACCAGCAGGCTGGTGTAGCCCCCAACTTTTCCTTTTCATAAGGGGTAAAAGGAGAAAAAGCCCCCCAAAATTTGTGGTGCAATTTCTCCACGACAGAGCTCCGAAGTGAGAGAGCGCCATGCGCATTTGAGGACTAAATTAGGGATTGCATAGGGGTGGACATAGGGGTATTCTACGCCAGTGATTCCCAAACAGGGTGCCTCCTGCTGTTGCTAAACTCTCAGCATGCCTGGACAGTCAGTGGCTGTCCAGAAATGCTGGGAGTTGTTGTTTTGCAACAGCTGGAGGCTCCGTTTTGGAAACACTGCCGTACAATACATTTTTCATTTTTATTGGGGGGGGGGGGGGGGGGACAGTGTAAGGGGGTGTGTATATAGTGTTTTACCCTTTAATATGTGGTAGTGTAGTGTTTTTAGGGTACATTCGCACTGGCGGAGGTTTACAGTGAGTTTCACGCTAGGAGGTTGCGATGCGGCAAAATATTTGGCGCAGCTCAAACTTCAGGCATGAAACTTACTGTAAACCTGCCGTGTGAATGTACCCTGTACATTCACATGGGGGGGGGGCAAACTTCCAGCTGTTTCAAAACTACAAATCCCAGCATGTACTGACAGACCGTGCATGCTGGGAGTTGTACTTTTGCAACAGCTTGAGGCACACTGGTTGGTGCTAACCTTCAGTTAGGTTCTGTTACCTAACTCAGTATTTCCAACCAGTGTGCCTCCAGCTGTTGCAAAACTACAACTCCCAGCATGTATTGATCACCAAAGGGCATGCTTGAAGATGTAGTTATGCAACAGCTGGAGGTACGCAACTACAACTCCCAGCATGCCGAGACAGCTGTTTGCTGTTTGGGCATACTGGCATTTGCAGTTTTGCAACATCTGGAGGGCTACAGTTTGGAGATCACTGTGCAGTGATTTCCAAACTGTGGCCCTCCAGATGTTGCAAAACTACAATCCCAGCATGCCCAGACAGCAAACAGCTGTCTGAGCATGCTGGGAGTTGTAGTTTTACAACATCTGGAGGGCTACAGTTTAGAGACCACTGTATACTGGTCTCAAACTGTAGCCCTCCAGATGTTGCTAGGCAACTCACCGGCTTCCGTAGGATCCAGGGAGCCAGCCGCACGACATCGCTGCCTGACGATCTCCTCCGCCAATCTTCGCCCGCTGCCGCAGTCGATGGGTCAATGGACGGGGAAACCAAAAGTTAACCCCCCCCGCCCCCGATCTGCTATTGGTCGTCGCTTCTTGACGACCAATTGCAGGGATAGGAGGGGTGGCACCCCTGTCACCTCACTCCTATCCCTTCAGGGGGATTGTGGGTGTCTTGGACAACCCTGATCCCCCTTATTTTCCGGGTCTCCATAGACCCGTATAACCTGGAATAGCTGCAAATCGCCGGTGTGAATTCATGTCAGGGGCGCCCATGTCCCCTGATAACCCCCCTGGGCAGTTGTGCGGGGTGCCTGCTGATCGATACCAGCAGTCACCCCGGTATGGTCCCTGGTCCGGCGTGCGGCAGGGACTGGGATTCCCACGGATGTACCGGCATGTCATGGGTCCTTAAGACCCAGGGTGCCGTGACGTAGCGGTACATCATGGGTCCTGTAAGGGTTAAAGCATAGCTGTCCTATCACAGAAAAAAAAAGAATGCTTATATATGTTACTAACCAGGTCATGCAGATGCTTTACATATCTTTTTCATGTGTCTAACTTCTGTATTTGACTCACGAATCCCTCTGTTCTGCTGCCCACTCATTCTGACATTCACTGCTGAGGAAGGAGTATGTCCCAGGCAAGCACTTAGCCCACCCTCACTCATCATGCATTACCTACCTTTCTGACTCTGTTGTGCTTTGTTTCTTTATCCTATCACTGCAGGCTGCTCTGTAACCCCCTCCTCTCTGTTTTAAGACAATTGTGTAATAGACAGGACAGGAGTGCACCTTCAATTCCTGGACTTTATGCTTGTACTTCAGCCAGTACAAAGATAATGCCACAGCTGGACAGGATTATGCTCTGGATGGTATGGGGACCTCTAGTGGTCTTATATGTAAGCCATGATTTCAATATGATTTTACATTTCAATAAAGTATATTAGAAAGGTTAATGTTTTGCCAGGATGTACAACATATAAAAAGTTTTAGACTCAATAGTTTAAAAAAAAGTGCTAGATATCTTTCGCACCTTGCAATTCGTCTAGAAAAGGGGGCATAGCTAAGAGTCCTAAAACATGTCAGATTTATTAATGGTGTCCACAGTTTTTGGTGCAAACCACTGGCTTAAAGTAAGCCAAGTAAGAGATGATGCAAGGAAAAGGGGCTAATGTAGAAAATATGTTCCAAATTCTTCTGCATGTGCCTCAGGGATAAGGCAGTTAAGTAAATGACTATTTTCTCCCTAGGTGAGAACTTTTTAACTGTGCAAACTGCAGCCCATACAAGCACGTTAGCAGTTGAGGTGACTCTGAGCCCAAAGCAAAATTCCCAGGGCTCAAGTCCTGCAGGAACACAAGGGAACAGAGTTCCTGCACTTTTTCCACTGCAGGAACACTATTAGCAGGCAGCATCAGCCCTTGAATGAAAATCTTAAGTGAGTTCCCACCCCTTTTTTCCCAGGACTTTACCCCTGAAAATCCCCTTACTGCAGAGCAATAAAATGTGGTGGCATACCTACAGTTTCCTTTAAAAAAAGAAAAAAAAAAACTGTCATGACTGATTGGGGGGACAGGGAGAGTGAGCCCTAAGCCGTCTCTAATAACACTCTCCCTGCCTACTTGCCCATCCGTCCCTAAACGGCGGATTGACAACCATGGAGCTAAAGTGCAGTGGGTATAAAAACAAATAATAATAGGATTTACATAGTTGGTCACAGGCCAGAAACATAATGAGAAAACAATCAAACAAGCAGGTATACAAGACAGAATATAAACAGGCAAACAGAGCAGGATGTAGTGAACTAACATACAGTTCAGAACAGAAAGTAAGATAAACGGCAGATATGAATAAATTATCAAGACTAGGTATGGAACAAGTATACAGCAGAAACCAGAAGATTCAGGCGATAAAGAGCTGAACGGAATGTTAAACACAAAACAGATCAGGAAAATAGAACATTGTTCCCAATGCACACAGAACAGAAACAAACTGGACACCCCATTCCACAAAAGGAGTAGACAGCAATAATAACTCCAAATAGAGTAGCCAGCAGGCACACTCCAGCGTGTGATCAGGATACTGGACTAGAAGGAAACTTCTAAGGAAAAATATAATACACAGAACACTAACATAAACGGATACTAGTTCAGAGGACATAGATCAGTAAGCAAAGCACAGAGGACATTATAGACCAAAGGTAAAGCACAGAGGAAACACTAGATCAGTGATCATATACTCTATGATCAGTGCATGCACTATAAACTCTAAAGATCAGCAATCAGGAACTCTATAAAAACAGATACAACAAAACCAAACTCCACAACATGAAGGAACACAGGTCAGGATACTAGACAGGATATTTTTCAAGATACCAGACAGGATATAATCAAATTCAAAGTCCACAATGTGGAGGGACACAGGTCAGGATTCTCACAGTGTGAACAAGGACTAATGAAATGTTCACACGAGCGGACCCACAGCGTATTTTACGCTGCAGATCCGCTGCTGAAGGACACCTGCATGGTGGCTTTACATGTGCCTGCACGGAGAGGCAATATGCCGCTATGAGCAAATAGACTGCGACGTGCGAGTCGCAGCGTGCATGTGTAGTATACTCGCACATTGCGGCAGCTCTCGGCCTAGCTCCTGGAGCAGAGGGAGTGGTCACGATGTGTGTGAGTACACCGCACATCCTCGGCAACTTGCACATCGCAGTGTGTCTGCTCATAGCAGTGTATTGCCGCTCCAAGCAGGGACATGTAAAGCCACCATACATAGGTGGATTCAGCGGCGGATCTGCAGTGTAAAATACACTAGGGTGCGCTCGTGTGAACGTATACTAAGAAACAAGGCTAAAGCAGAGTTGACATACAATAATCCTTAAAAACCGACAAATGTACTGCAGACTAAAATCAATAATAATCAGGACTATTAACCATGGTGAAAACTCAAATACAAGGTGCATGATAAAGCAGACATGGTCAGAATCACCAGCAACCAGAGTGCAGCAGAACTTGGGTTTAAATAGCCACACCAGAGTTGCAATATGCTTATAGCATTAACTATGCTAGCATTAAATATGCTCATAGCATTAACTATTACCCAGCCAGGGAGAATAGCAAACTGCTCAGACTAGGGTCTGAACAGACCTCAAGACAGAAAAACACAAAAAATATCTAGGATGTCATCCAACAAAATATTTCATTGTTGAAGATCTAAAATTCTCTTGGCATGTAGACTCATAGGGGGGGGGGGGGGGTACAGCACGTGATCATTGGCCGTCTGGAAAATAAAACAGTGTAGCACTTTTGGTTTAAATGTCCATCCAAATCATCAGCTGATCTGGCCATATGATGGGCATGACTGACTTTCCCAGCCAACTACAGCAATTGTGTGGAATACTGAATTACCGTGTCATGGGTAATGTACAGTAGATATATCACATTCCCTTCTTTATGAGCTTCTGCCTATGCAATGAAATCAGTAATAAAATATCTGTGGGGAATATAGTTGTCCAAATGTCCTTGTAGGGCTGCATTTCACTATTATTTACTCCAAGCCAATCCATTATCCTGTCCGGAAAAATTCTTCAATGCAAATGGCCCTGACAAACATATAGCAAATGACAGGTTGAAATAAATCAGATAACCTGATGTATTGAGGTGGATGAATTCTGTCCCTGGAACAAGATCTATTTATGGGTATCAGAGAAACCTGTGACTTTTCTATAAAACCAATAACATTTTCACTACTTCCTTGGACTCAAATGCAATACTGTAATCATGTTGTCTTACATGATGAAACATCTGCAGAAACTAATTCAATATTCATGTGTATATCACAGAGAGAATAAGACAATGCCATATGGGAGATTGAGCAGCTTAGCGCATAAGCGCATTGACTATGTAACAAAGACGCTGGAATTTGCATTGCTGCTTGTTTTCATTCTTCTGCAACACCTGCGACAAGTCATTTCGCCTTCGTATCAGAGGCATCAAAAGGACAGAGACGACTAAATTAGGCATACAAGCATTTTCAGATGTGGATTATACTCTGCACATTTTTAACAAAAATATGTTACTCTTTTTAATTTATGGTGGAAAAGAAGCAAACGTTTAATTTAGTTCTATTTAAAGTGAAAGTTCACCTTTTATGAAGGTTAGTAGGAATGACATGAATACAAATACATTTATTATCGGAAACAATTTGGATAAGAGGATAGAAGAGACATGATATCAATCCTCTTAACTGCTCTGCTGAGTATATTAAACAGAATATAGGTGCTTTTCACAGCTCCTACCTTCCGTCAATTGAGAGAGCCATGAGGTTATTCTAAAGGGATAACAGGGATGAAGACTGTCTATCTCTCGTCTTCATTAACAAAGTACAGCTGCCAGGAAAGGTGCCTGTGATTCTGCTGATGCCATTGGGGAAAGCAGTCACAGTACATTCGATTCCCATGCGACTACAAACTCCAAGTACTCAAATCAGTTCCACTTGGAAAAGGGATAATATAAGTTGTGGTATTGCTGTGTGCGTAAATGTCCGAACTATAAAAATACAACCTTAATTAAACTGCACTGTCAATGGCGTATACATTAAAAAAAATACCAAAGTCCAAAAGCGATCAAAAAGTCCCATTAAAACAAAAATGGTACCGATGAAAACTACAGATCATGGATACACATCCCCGTATACGGAAAAATAAAAAAAATAGATAGCTGGATATATAGTGCATAGATACTGTAGATAGATATTCAGTGATAGATATACAGAATGTTGGAAATCTTTACTAATTTATTCCAAAAATGAAAAGCTAACATATTGCATTAACCCCTTAACAACAATGGATGTGAATGTATGTCATGGTGCGGTGGTACATTTACATCATGCACATGATGCGAGCACCAAACCGGTGCTCGCATCATGCACGACAGGTCCCAGCTGCTGTCAGCAGCAAGGGACCTGCCGTTAATGGCGGACATCATTGATTGCGCTGATGTCCACCATTAAAGGGGTACTCCGCCCCTAGATATCTTATACCCTATCCCCTGTCCTCTGCTGGGGACCCCCGGGATCTCGGCTGCAGCACCCTGCTATCTTTACTGTACAGAGCAGACTCGCTCCGTGTGTAATGACGGGCAATACAGGGGCCGGAGCATTGTTACGACACAGCTCTGCCACCTCGTGACATAATGGCCCGCCCCCTCAACACAAGTCTATGGGAGGGGGCGTGGTGGCCATCACGCCCCCTCACATAGACTTGTGTTGAGGGGGCGGGCCGTTATGTCACGAGGTGGCAGAGCTGTGACGTAACAATGCTCCGGCCCCTGTATCGCCGGTCATTACGCACGGAGCGAATCTGCTTTGTGCAGTAATGATAGCTGGGTGCCACAGCCAAGATCCCAGTGGTCCCCAGCAGAGGACAGGGGATAGGGTATAAGATATCTAGGAGCGATCTGAAATCTTATCCCCTATCCTTTGGATAGGGGATAAGATGTCTATGGGCGAAGTACCCCTTTAAACCCTCAGATGCCGTGATCGATACCGATCACGGCATCTGCAGGTGTTTACATGGATTATCAGATAACTCGTGTCGCTACCGCAGGGAACCGATCATCCGTAATGGCGGGCGGAGGTCCCCTCACCTGCCTCCATCCATCTCCAGGGGTCTTCTGCTTTGGTCTGAGATCGAGATGACCAGAGCAGAAGATCGCCAATATCACTGATCAGTGCTATGCCTATGCATAGCACTGATCAATATACAAGGAGGAATATTATCACAATTCATATTACCATCATACTGTTACTGATCAAATCCTGTATACTAGCCAGAATATTACAAATAATACCAGTATACAACAAGGAAATATTGGCCCTCATTTACTAAGAGTGGAGTGTAGGTTTCTTTGTGGGTTTTAATTCCCTACAATTTATTTTCCACGGTATTTACTAAGGATTCCCTACATTTTCCACTTTCCCTACATTTTATGTGAAAACCTTAGTAAATATGTTGGGTTTTTGTGAAAATGTCGGGGACACACCCCTTTTCGGAAACCACACGCCCTTTCCCCGGGTTTTCTTAGCAAAATGGAGAGTTAGTCGGGTTTTTTCAATTCTGGTGCAAATTCTGGCACAAAATCTGGCTCAGACAGAATTTCTGGCGCAATGCGACAGAATCTGGCGAACAACCCGACAAAACATGTTGGGTTTGCAATAGTAAATGAGGGCCATTATCACCCTACATATTACCATCATACTGTTACTGACCAAATCCTCTATAGTGAGACCAATATTAACAATAATACCAGTATACAAGGAAGAATATCATCATCATACATATTACCATTTTACTGTTACTCCAGTATGTAAGGAGAAAATATGCCCCCATACAGGTTCCATATAGTGGAAGATATCTCCTCGGTAGGTCGTTATTAGTTTGGTTGCTCCAGTAGGTAGGCAGGTTCCTTCACATGGTTTCCCCCCATTACACAGGTGCCATCTGTAGGTAGGTTCCCATATAGAAAGCTGCTCCCTTAAGATAGTTACTCCTTGTATGTAGTAGCAAACCCTTATAGGTAGGGATTAACTCCCCAGGTAGGTCCTCCTGTAGATAGAAGCTCCTGGATGTAGTTGCAGCTCCTCCCCCATATGTAGTAATTGCAGCCCCTTTAGGTAGTAGTGGCAGCAGAAGCCCCTTTAGGTAGTAGCAGCAGCCTCTTTTAGGTAGTAGTAGTAGCAGAAGCCCCCTTTAGGTAGTAGTAGTAGCAGCCTCCTTTAGGTGGTAATTGTAATAGTAATTGGATATAAAACACCATCCAATGAAAGCATTCAGGGCTGGGAGGTAGCAAAGTAGGTTATGCATGATACAGTGTATCATGCAGAGCAGGGGCGTTGCTAGGCCTCCAAAAGATCTGGAGCACGGGCCATGGGCGGAGCCACAAAAGAGGAGGGGCAATGGGGCGGGCAACTCAATGGGTGGGGCCACTCTGAAGTATAATACAGGATGTAACTCAGGATCAGTACAGGATAAGAAATGAAATGTATGTACACAGTGACTTCACCAGCAGAATAGTGAGTACAGCTCTGGAGAGAGGTTGTGTTCTGCTGAGCTCCTGAGTCTTCCAGTGAAGCAGTGATTTCCATCCGCCCCTCCCCAGGTGTGTGGCAGATACCTGGGTAGAGGGTTTTCCTGCTATGGAGCCCCAGGAGGCTTCATCTTGCACTCCCTGTACCCGGCCGGCAGGGGGGTGCAAAGGAAAATGCGACGGCCAGCAGCCAGGATGGGGTGAGACGATCCACCAGGGCCCATCGCCATGTGGGGCCCCCTCCCCCATCCCCAGCTGGGAGCTGCAAGGCTTCCAGCAAAAGTTCCTCTGGGAAAAGAAGCTCATCCAGGCAGAGGAGTGGAGTGAAGGCTTCTACCTCAGGCTCCTCAGAACCCCAGCAATGGGGGGTAAAGGAGCCAAGGAAATCCCTGGAGACTTTCGGATCTAGAATCCAGGCAAAGATGGCCCGATATGAACGGCTTGGGAAACAGCTACGAGGTCTAAGAGAAGACATTAAGTTTACAACTTACCAGGCGGATACAGCAGCCAAGGGCAAGAGAGCAGCATTCACTGCAAAGGTGAGAGCACTAAAGAAAGAGGTGGAGGAGATTGTTCAGCTGAGAGTGGACATTGTGGCTGGAGCCGGCTTCTTCAGTGAAAAGATACTTAATGAGGAGAGGTTCCCCAAAAAGGGGGTCTCCAGAGGTGCAGAAAAAGAAAGTCACCAAGATGACTGCCAGAGCGAGGAGGAGGAGATGGAGGAAGGTTAGGAGGGGGATGTGAGTGAGGGGTATATGGACACGGGTTCTGTTTGTACCACCACTGTTACCCCAGACCCCCCACTTACCCTCAGTGAGGACTATATAAATCCAGCTCAGGTGGCCTTACCTCCCTCCAGTGAGGATGATGAGGATGGCAGTGACTGCAGTGATGGCAGCAGCTTGGCAGATGGGGGTCTCCTGCGGGCAATTGTTATGCAGGAGTCCCCCACCCGTCTGGAGAACTTCACTTTTGGTGATGATTTGGGCCCAGAAGAGAAGGGGAAGAGGAAGAAAGTGAAGGGCAAGAAGAGGAAGAAGGCACAAGGAGTGAAATTTGTATTTTCTTCTTTCCAGCAACCTGGGTCGGCTGAGAAGTCAGCTCAGGGTGCTGGGTCCCCCAATCTGCCAGACCCCGTTTCTGTAGTGGAGCGGGGCCAGCATGGGAGATACAGTAGTGCACCCAAAATGGCCGCGGGTGCTATAGAAAAAAAAGGGCACCCTTCTGTGAGGGGGGAGGGTGTCCAGGCGCCAGAAAATAGCGGCAGATTCACCCGTCCGGGGGGCGGTCCCTCGGTTGAAGTAGGCGATACAGGTCCTGGCGCTGCAGGGCACTCCCCTGTGAGGGGGGGGGAGTGTCCGGGCGCCGGACCTTGTTGGTTCAGGGGGCGGTCCCCTAGGTGACGTTGACGGGGCGGGAGTGCGTCTGGAGGGACAGCTCCCGCCAAGATGTACAGCATTTTGTGGGGGGGGGCGTGGCCACCCATGTCAGAGGCGGAGCCTGTCTCTGCGTCCCAGGAGAGTGGAAGGAAGAACTCTACAGCGCCAATCCTAAAACCGGCAACCCTTGTACATGAAACAAAAGACCCAGCCAGCCCAGCCTGTAATACAATGGAGAGTGTAGGCAAGAGTGAAAGTGAAAGCAAAAATGGTAATGTGCAGAATGTGAGTTATGGTGGTGTGCATGGGAGGAGTTGTGGTAGCAGTGTGGATGAGGGGGGTGCAAGTGGTGTACAAGAGAGGGGTGCAAGTGGTGTGCAAGGGAGGGGTGCAAGTGGAGTGCAAGGGAGGGGTGCAAGTGGAGTGCAAGAGAGGGGTGCAAGCGGAGTGCAAGAGAGGGGTGCAAGCGGAGTGCAAGAGAAGGGTGCAGGTGGAGTGCAAGAGAGAGGTGCAAGTGGAGTACAAGAGAGGGGTGCAAGTGGAGTGCAAGAGAGGAGTGCAAATGGGGTGCAAGAGAGGGGTGTTAGCAAAATTCAGGTGAGGAGTGGTAGTGGAATGGCAGAGAGAGGTTTGGTGGCTGACACCTCTGTTAAGAATAAGGGTCCTGGTTTGGTTTCTGAATCGACTGCCCCCCCGGTAGTGGCTGCTTCTCCCAGAAGCTATGCCAGCGTCACTGCCGGGGGATCAGGGGGATCCCCATCTCCATCTGGCTCTGGGGGTCACTTGCAACAGCGCCTCCTGGAGGCTCTACGTAGGGGAGACAGATCAATTCATGTATGTTACGCCTAGCGCTCCGGGTCCCCGCTCCTCCCCGGAGCGCTCACGGCGTCTCTCTCCCCGCAGCGCCCCGGTCAGTCCCGCTGACCGGGAGCGATGCACTGTCATGGCCGTCGGGGATGCGATTCGCACAGCGGGACGCGCCCGCTCGCGAATCACATCCCAGGTCACTTACCCGTCCCGGTCCCCTGCTGTCATGTGCTGGCGCGCGCGGCTCCGCTCTCTAGGGCGCGCGCGCGCCAGCTCTCTGAGACTTAAAGGGCCAGTGCACCAATGATTGGTGCCTGGCCCAATTAGCTTAATTGGCTTCCATCTGCTCCCAGACTATATCTGTTCACTTCCCCTGCACTCCCTTGCCGGATCTTGTTGCCTTGTGCCAGTGAAAGCGTTTAGTGTGTCCAAAGCCTGTGTTACCTGAACCCTTGCTATCCTTCTTGACTACGAACCTTGCCGCCTGCCCCCGACCTTCTGCTTCGTCTGACCTTGCCTCTGCCTAGTCCTTCTGTCCCACGCCTTCTCAGCAGTCAGCGAGGTTGAGCCGTTGCTAGTGGATACGACCTGGTTGCTACTGCCGCAGCAAGACCATCCCGCTTTGCGGCGGGCTCTGGTGAACACCAGTAGCCTCTTAGAACCGGTCCACTAGCACGATCCACGCCATTCCCTCGCTGACACAGAGGATCCACTACCTGGAAGCCGAATCGTGACAGTAGATCCGGCCATGGATCCCGCTGAGGTGCCGCTGCCAAGTCTCGCTGACCTTCCCACGGTGGTCGCTCAGCAATCGCAGCAGACTGCCCAACAAGGACAGCAGCTGTCGCAGTTGACCGCCATGTTACAGCAACTTCTGCCTCTGCTACAGCAGCAACCATCTCCTCCGCCAGCTCCTGCACCTCCTCCGCAGCGAGTGGCCGCTCCTAGCCTCCGCTTGTCCCTGCCGGACAAATTTGATGGGGACTCTAAACTCTGCCGTGGATTTTTGTCTCAGTGTTCCCTGCATATGGAGATGTTGTCGGACTTGTTTCCTACAGAACGGTCTAAGGTGGCGTTCGTAGTAAGCCTTCTTTCAGGAAAGGCCTTGTCTTGGGCCACACCACTCTGGGACCGCAATGATCCTGCCACAGCCACAGTCCAGTCCTTCTTCGCTGAAGTCCGGAGTGTCTTCGAGGAGCCAGCCCGAGCTTCTTCTGCCGAGACTGCCCTGTTGAACCTGGTCCAGGGTAATTCTTCAGTGGGCGAGTACGCCATCCAATTCGTACTCTTGCTTCCGAGTTATCATGGAATAACGAGGCTCTCTGCGCGACCTTTAAAAAAGGCCTATCCAGTCGCATCAAGGATGTGCTGGCCGCACGAGAGATTCCTGCCAACCTGCAAGAACTCATCCATTTGGCTACCCGCATTGACATGCGTTTTTCTGAGCGACACCAAGAGCTCCGCCAGGAAAAAGACTTAGATCTCTGGGCACCTCTCCCACAGCTTCCTTTGCAATCTACGCCTGGGCCTCCCGCCGAGGAGGCCATGCAAGTGGATCGGTCTCGCCTGACCCAGGAAGAGAGGAATCGCCGTAGGGAAGAAAATCTCTGTCTGTACTGTGCCAGTACCGAGCATTTCTTGGTGGATTGCCCTATCCGTCCTCCACGTCTGGGAAACGCACGCACGCACCCAGCTCACGTGGGTGTGGCGTCTCTTGGTTCTAAGTCTGCTTCTCCACGTCTCACGGTGCCCGTGCGGATTTCTCCTTCAGCCAACTCCTCCCTCTCAGCCGTGGCCTGCTTGGACTCTGGTGCCTCTGGGAATTTTATTTTGGAGTCGTTTGTGAATAAATTCCGCATCCCGGTGACCCGTCTCGTCAAGCCGCTCTACATTTCCGCGGTCAACGGAGTCAGATTGGATTGCACCGTGCGTTACCGCACAGAACCCCTCCTGATGTGTATTGGACCCCACCACGAAAGGATTGAGTTATTCGTCCTTCCCAACTGTACCTCTGAGGTCCTCCTCGGTCTGCCATGGCTCCGGCTTCATTCTCCCACCCTTGATTGGACCACCGGGGAGATCAAGAACTGGGACTCTGCCTGCCATAGGAAGTGCCTCTCCCCCCCTCCCAGTCCCGTCAGGCAAGCCTCAGTGCCTCCTCATGGCCCCCGTCCTGGTGTCACACTGCCCCGTGCCAGGCTTCGCCCTCTGCCCTCCCTCCCCATTCCCACTCCTGCTGTACTGCCTGCCGTTGAGGAAACCCTCCATTCTTTCCCGGTGTCCTCATCCCAGGGGAGGCAGTTACCGGACAAAGAAAAGGGGAGACCTAAGGGGGGGGGTACTGTTACGCCTAGCGCTCCGGGTCCCCGCTCCTCCCCGGAGCGCTCACGGCGTCTCTCTCCCCGCAGCGCCCCGGTCAGTCCCGCTGACCGGGAGCGCTGCATTGTCATGGCCGTCGGGGATGCGATTCGCACAGCGGGACGCGCCCGCTCGCGAATCACATCCCAGGTCACTTACCCGTCCCGGTCCCCTGCTGTCATGTGCTGGCGCGCGCGGCTCCGCTCTCTAGGGTGCGCGCGCGCCAGCTCTCTGAGACTTAAAGGGCCAGTGCACCAATGATTGGTGCCTGGCCCAATTAGCTTAATTGGCTTCCATCTGCTCCCAGACTATATCTGTTCACTTCCCCTGCACTCCCTTGCCGGATCTTGTTGCCTTGTGCCAGTGAAAGCGTTTAGTGTGTCCAAAGCCTGTGTTACCTGAACCCTTGCTATCCTTCTTGACTACGAACCTTGCCGCCTGCCCCCGACCTTCTGCTTCGTCTGACCTTGCCTCTGCCTAGTCCTTCTGTCCCACGCCTTCTCAGCAGTCAGCGAGGTTGAGCCGTTGCTAGTGGATACGACCTGGTTGCTACTGCCGCAGCAAGACCATCCCGCTTTGCGGCGGGCTCTGGTGAACACCAGTAGCCTCTTAGAACCGGTCCACTAGCACGGTCCACGCCATTCCCTCGCTGACACAGAGGATCCACTACCTGGAAGCCGAATCGTGACAATGTAGAGGGGAGGGGTGAGGTTGACCTGTCTTTTTGGATAGAAAGACACGGCTTAGGCGCCTTCCGAGAACAAAACGGGGAGGTGGTCTGGTCCCTTCCGACATCCGGGCAGGAAAGTGGCCGTAGGAATGTGGTCCGTTTAGTGTGGAGGGGCGAAGATGCGTGTCCGCCTCGGGGTAAGGTGGTTGAGCTCCTCCTCCGGATGGAATTCAGGGCAAGTGACATCTTTGCCGTGATCCACCCCTACGGTACTTCCGAGTTTGACATCAGCTTCGTTCGGCCAGAGGGTTTGGAACTCTTCTGGTCGAACTATGAGGTGGTGAAAAGCGAGCCCGGCTGGCGGGATTTTGCCGTAAAGGCGATATCCCGTCAGAATTTGGTCAAGAAAGTGACCGTTTTGACACGTAACGAAACACTTTCATGCTATGATATCATGACCTGGCTCAGCAGATATGGTGATGTGACGGACATGCCGAAAAAGGACTACGACGAACATGGGATCTGGTCTGGGGCCTGAACGTTTTCCGTCAAACTGAAGCGTTCGGGGAGCACTGTTGCCCACATCCCATCAGCTGCTTTTCTTGGGAGAGACAGAATCAAAATTTTCTACCAGGGGCAGCCCAAGGTCTGTCACAGGTGTGGCAGCCCCACTCACTTTATCGCAGCCTGTACCGTGCAGGTCTGTGCTCTGTGTGGTGGGGTAGGTCATCTTGCCGCATCCTGTAGGCAGATCAGGTGTCATCTGTGTGGTGTCTTAGGACACCCTTTCAGCCGTTGTCCTAGCGCCTTTGCCCGTGCGACGGTCACCTTGGCTGGGGAGAGCAGTAATGTTGCCTCAGCTGGGGAGGGCACGAGTGCGGGTGAAGGTGCAACAGGGTCAGTGAGGAGGAAAAGTCCCGCCAAGCTGAGGCGGGAGGCTAATCGGAGAAGGAGCAGGGAACTGGAGAGTTCCCATGTGGCAGGGGTAGCTTCTGGCCCTGCTCCAGAGGTTAGTCCTGAAACTGCTGAGGCCCTGGGGGAGAATGTGCTGGATGAGGAAATGGGGAAAATCTGTAGAGAAGAAGGCAGCAAGGCCGATCTTTCCGATTCCTCCCACTGTGAAAGTGTGGATGAGGAGGGTGAAGAGAGGCCAAAAGAGAAGGGCAGTAAAGGGAGAAAGAAGAGGTCGGAGCCCTCTAGTCCCCGTGCTACGGACCAGGTCCCAAGCGGAAGCTTACCTGCCCCCCCTCTGATTGATCTGTCTAACCGGTACTCTGTACTCGATGCCATCTCCTCCCCCTCCTTGGAGGGGGGGTCGAGGATGGGGTGCCTGAAGTGGGGGAGCCTCCAGGGGGAACTGGGCCCTGTCCTGATGGGGCTGTTTCCTCAGGGGATGGGGCCAAACCAGAGCCAGGCGGAGATGGGGATTCAAAAATGGACCAGTCAGAGTCTAAAAAAAGGTCCAAAGGGAAAGAAGCCTCCTCATCTGGGGATGAGGGGGTGAAATAAAAACAGAAATGAGGGGTTAGGGCCGTCTAACTCAATCACCCATGATGGCGGCACTCACCCCATTGACGCTGGCATCTATTAACTGTGCCAGCATAAAGTCGTATACGGCTAGATTCGCAGCCTTTGATTTTCTCGGCCGTGTTAAAGCCGATATTTTGTATCTGCAGGAGACCAGGTTGTCAGATCTAGCCTCCCTGGTAAAAGCCAGGAGAGAGTGGAGGCGCGGGCCCTCCCACTGGTCTCTTGCGGCTGAGCCGTATAGTGGGGTGGCGGTCCTTTTTACCGCTCCGGTTGAATGCAGACGGGTTATTGAGTTAGAAATGGGGAGGTGCCTGATCTTAGATGTCCTCATGAAGGGACAGGAGCTCCCGCTCATTAACATCTACGCCCCACAAACCAAGTGGGGCCGCAAAGATCTCTTTATGAGGATCAAGCCCTTCCTTTTTACTAGCCGGCAAGTGATCTTTGGAGGGGACTTCAATACTGTCACAAGGTCCCAAGATAGGAGAGGTTCCAATGGTCCGCTGGCTTACGACAGCATAGCTCTCAATAATATAGTTAGGGAAGCTCGCCTAGAGGACGCCCACATCCGGAGCCCCTCAGGCCACGCGGGTTTCACCTATCATCGAGGTAGCTGCAGGTCTAGGATAGACAGGTTTTATTTAAAGGAGGAAGCCGTCTCTTCCGCAGTGTCCGTGGTTGAGGTGGAGTTCTCCGATCACTGTATGATTTTGTTTTCCTTGAATGTTTCAGAGACCCCCCGGATGGGTAAAGGTTATTGGAAGCTGAATTCGTCCCTCCTGGAGGAAGCGGAGGTAAGACAGTCCTTTGAGGATTTTCTTCAGAGTCAGGTACCTTTACTGGACCTTTGTAGTAGTAAGCCAGAGTGGTGGGAGATATTCAAGAAGCGGGTTGCGGGGTTCTTCCGCCAGCTCTCGAGCCTCAGGTCCCTGAACAGGTATCGCTTGTATCAGGGTCTGAGGAGGAAACTCGAGCTTCTCGTCTCGACTGGAGGGAGCCGGGAGGATATCTCCAGAGTGAAGTCCTTGCTGATGAGGTGTCAGTACGATAGGTTTTTGAGAGGGATTTTGGGAAGTACCGCTCGCCAGACCCTTACAGAAACTGCAAGATGTCAGTGAGTAGTAAAATCATCTCAGGACTGATTGATAGTACGGGATCTCTGAATCGGTCCATATCAGGGATCCTGAAGGTCGTCAGATCCTTCTACTTGCACCTCTTGGGGAGGAAGGATCTAGATCTGGACAAGATGTCGGCTTTCCTGGCTGAAACCATTCCTGAGCCAGGGGTAGACCCCTCTCTTGATGTTTTGGCAGAAGAAATCAGGGAAGAGGAAGTGAGACTGGCGATCGAGGGGCTTGCCCCCAAGAAGTCGCCAGGTCCGAATGGCTTAACATCCGAGTGGTACAAGACCTTTAAGGAGTCTTTAGCTATCCTCTTGACTGTGGTATTCAATGAGTGTCTCTCCTCGGGCACTCTGCCTAGGTCAATGAGGAGGTCAGCCCTGATTCTTCTCTCAAAGGGTATAGATCCTAGCCGGATTGAGAATTGGAGGCCCATAGCTCTTCTCAATACGGACAGGAAGCTTCTGGCCAAGATACTGTTTAATCGGTTGGTGGAGTTTGCACCCCGGCTCCTTTCGGGGGCCCAGCACTGCTCTGTTCCAGGCCGAAGCACCTTAAGTGCTGTCCTGAGTGTCAGGGAGGCAGTGGAGCGGAGCAGTGCGGGTCTCTGGAAGGGGTACTTACTGTCCTTGGATCAGGCCAAAGCATTTGATCGGGTGAACCATGACTACCTCTGGTCCGTCCTTCTGAGATATGGCTTACCGAGTACTTTTGTTAATTCGCTCAAGATCTTGTATGCAGGGGCAGAGAGTTTCCCGCTGGTGAACGGTTGGTCTGGCCGCTCTTTTGAGGTGGGGTCCGGAGTCCGTCAGGGTTGTCCTTTGAGCCCGCTGTTATACGTGTTCGCAATCGATCCCTTCGTCCGGAGGGTAGATTGTGGACCGTTGGCGGGAGTCGGGATGAGTCTGGCGGAGCCGGTTGTTGCCCAGAGAGTGGTGGCATATACTGATGATGTCATCATTTTTGTCTCCTCGAGGGGGGAGGTCGATGTGGTGATGTCAGAGGTGGACCGCTACTCGGAGGCTTCCGGGTCTAAGATCAACCGGGATAAGTGTGAAAGTCTCTGGCTGGGAGGGGGGGATCCCACGTTTGATCTCCCGGACACCCTTCCAGGGCCCCAAGAATCAGCAAAAGTTTTGGGCATCACATTCGGCCAGGATGATTATCCCACCAAAAACTGGGATGGTAAGCTCCAGGATGCCACTCAGAAGGTGAACCAGTGGAAGGGTTGGTCTATGACCCTCAGGGAAAGGGTACACCTGATCAAAACGTACCTGCTCCCCTTGTTTATCTATCTGGGCAGCGTATGTATCTTGCCAGAGGCTTACTACACTAGGGTCTACAGCCTGTTTTTCCAACTGTTATGAGGGAACAGGATGAACCTAGTCAAGAGGGAGGTTACGTACCGCACGAGGAGACTAGGGGGTTTATCTATGGTAAACCCCGTGGTGTTCTTAACAAACACCTTCTTGAAAGCTAACATCTCAAACCTCTGGTCAGAGAGGGCTTCTCCGTCGGTACTCTCCTGTAGGGAATGGTTTCGGCCTTTCTTCCAGGAATGGGAGAGAGGAGGGCAAGTGAAGGACCTCCGTACACCACATGGATATCTTCCGGCTTACGCTACCCCGACTCTGAAGGCGATACGCCGGTGGGGTCTGGGAGTGTGGGAGATCAGGACCCAGTCAAGGCAGTTCCTTGACAAACGGTTTCTGTTGACCCACTTCCAGAAGCCTCTGGCGCTCAGGGACTGCCCAGGTCAGGATCTGAGGGTGGGGTTGTTTCTTTTAAACATGAAAAGGATCCCCCAGAAGTTTTGGGACTTGGCCTGGCACTGCTTTCAGGGGAAGCTATATGTGAGGGACAATTTGAAGTGTAGGAGATCTGATGACCGGGACTGTCCCCGAGAAGAGTGAGTGGACACGCTGGAAAGCATGGACCATTTCCTCCTTCATTGTCCCTTTAATATAGGGGTTTACAACCGGGTGGGCGCTTCCATTGGCTGGAGTCAACTTGCCGGCCTTACCTACCCGGAGTGGGCTTATGGGGCATTCAGGAACCTGGGTGGTCGAGACCGGGGCACTTTATTCTTAGTTAGCTTAGTGATTAGGTACCACACGTGGAACGCACGGTGTTTAGTCTCTACGCAGCGTAAAGTCCTCTCCGAGGTGGAGGTCTGTAGGAATATCACCGGTGACCTCGGGAAGATCAGGTCTTTGGAGTATGGCAGTCTTGGTACCAGTAGGGCTTCTCTCCTATGGAGAGGGTTTTCTTTTGATGTGCCCTAGGTACTAGACCTTCTGGGTAGAGTACCCTTGTTTTGGTTAGGGACAGTGATGTAAGGGGACAGGGTTAGGGTGATAGTAGGGTCAGTTTCTATTTTAGGGATAATGGTAGGGTGAGAGGTAGGGAGGTGTTAGGGAAAGTATGTAAATTTTTTTTTATGTATCAGGATTGCCATCCTTCTTCCTGGTGGTGGGCTAATGCATGTGCACCATAGCTTTTTGTTTTGTTTTCCGATGTTTAGGTTATGAAGGGCTTACAGGCACCGAACTTGGGCCTAGTGTGGGTTATATTGTTTATGTATGTTATAAAGTTGGTTATGGTTAAGTTGGTTGGGAGGAGTTCTAGGTTGGTGGGTGTATTTGGTGGGTGGTGGTTTTCTTTTGGTGGACCTGGCATGGGTCAGTCGTGGCTGGACATTGAGAACTGTGGACTCTGACCCATGTACAGAAGGGCGGGTGGTGTGGGTGAAGGGATAGTTTAGAGTATGATGTTTTATTGTATATTTAGGTGTGTTTCCTGTATAATAATAGGTGTGTATATAGTGTATATAGTTTATATGTATAAATTGTGTACATTACATGTAATTATTATAAATATATATATATTAATTTTATTTTTATTTTATTTATTTTTATCTTGATTTGTGAATTATATATTGTTTATATTGTGTTTATAGTAGAGATAGATATGGCAGTCGAACCAGATGTTATTTTTGTAGTAATTTTTGTATCCAGTTGTGGTTTAGGTCTTGTGGGATAACGTAGAAAACTAATGTATATATGTGTGTGTGGAAGGGGGAAAAAAAAGTGTGTGTGTGTGTATATATATATATATATATATATATATATATATATAAAATTTGGTGTGCAGTGGGAGTGCTTGTTGTGTTTTCGGTTTGTAATATGTGATTTTTCCCAAGTTTGAGTGTTTTTTGAGTTGTAGATTAATTCATCTTTATGCCTTTGTAAAGTTATGGATCTGTGATGCATGTGTGTGGCATAGTATTATTATTATTATTATTATTATTGGTGTTATTATAAAAAAATAATAATAATAAAAAAAAAAACATAAAAAAAAAGGGGTGGTGGTGTGTAGTGGAAGTGCTTGTTGTGTTTTCTGTGTGTTTTGTAGTGTGTGTTTTTCCCAAGTCTGGGTGTTTTTGAGTTACAGCTAAATAGTGCTATTTTTATGTGAGTGTCTTGTTAGATATTTGGTTATGTAAGGTGTGCTTTTCTTTTTGTTAGGAAAACTGGGCTGGCCGGTTAGGCAGGATTTATGTTCTTTTATTTTAAATGTAAAGTTTTGGTTTATGTTATTTCATGTTGCTGTTTTCAGTTATGGCCAAGTTGTGCTGGTTTTGTGTTTTTGTTATGATTTATATTTTTCTAATAAAAGATCTACAGGATATAACTCAGGATCAGTACAGGATAAGTAATGTAATGTATGTACACAGTGACCTCACCAGCAGAATAATCATTACAGCTCGAGAGTTGCACTCATTGTTCTGCTGTTGGGGGTCAGTGTATAAAATTACATTACTTACCCTGTATGTACATGGATTTACATTAGTGTCTACACTGTATACCAGTATTCCCCAACTAGGGTGCCTCCAGCTGTTGCAAAACTACAACTCTCAGCATGCCCAAACAGTGTTGGGGAACACTGTCTTAGAAGTTACAGATGGAGTAAATATGGTGGTGAGGAGGTATAGGTACGTGGTACTTTACACAGCAGGGCATATCTGCATCTCCTCACCACCATCTTTACTCCGTCTGTAACTTCTAAGGCAGTGTTCCCCAACCAATGTACCTCAAGCTGTTGCAAAACTACAGCTTTCAGCATGCCCTCTGGCTATCTGGGCATGCTGGGAGTTGTAGTTTTTTAACAGCTGGAGGCGCCCAGGCTGGTTGGGAAACTGCACTGCATATGTACTGCACCTCTCCTTATTTGCTCTACAGACCATCAATATACAGCAGTGTTTCCCAACCAGGGTGCTTCCAGCTGTTGCAAAACTACAACTCCCAGCACGCCCAGACAGCCCGAGGGAGATGCAGTTTTGCCACAGTTGGAGGCACCCTGCTTGAGAAACACTGCTCTACAGCAGTGTTTCCCAACCAGGCTTCCTCCAGCTGCTGCCCGGGCATGCTGGGAGTTGTGGTTTTGCCACAGCTGGAGGCACCCTGCTTGGGAAACACTGCTTGGAGGCACCCCAGTTGGTTGGGAAACCCTGTGGGTGTAATGCACAAGGAGGCAGCTGTCCCTACACTTTGAAGGCTTTGTCTAATGGCCACTGAAGTAATGTCTGGAGCAGCCCCCGGCTCTTACCTCCACACAGCAGCGTCGGCCTCTCCTGGGTCATGGTCACGTTCAGGGTCTTCTCCCCCGGACTCCGCCCCCTCCTCCCATCCGTGTCCAAGGCACCCTTGATTGACTGGTGAGAGATAGTGTTGAGCGGCATAGGCCATATTCGAATTCGCGAATATTCGCGAATATAAGGACGAATATTCGTTATATTTTCACGAATATTCGCATATTCGTTATATCCGTTTTATTTTCGCATATGCGAACATTCGCGTATGCGAAAATTAACATATGTGAAAATTAGCATACATGACAATTCGCGTATGCGAAAATTAACATATGTGGAAAATTAGCATACACGACAATTCGCGTATGCGAAAATTAACATGTGAAAATTAGCATACACGAAAATTCGCATATGCGTAAATTCGCATATGCGTATTTTCGCATATACGGATCTTCGCACGCCAGTCTCACACAGTAGTATTACAGCCTTCTTTACACCACACAAGCTGGAAGCAGAGAGGGGTGATCACTGTGATGTGTACTGTGAAGAAGAAAAAAACAAACAAAAAAAACGAATATTCGTAATTACGAATATATAGCGCTATATTCGAGAAATTCGCGAATTCGCGAATATGCGATATTCGCGAATAATATTCGAATTGCGAATATTCGCGAGCAACACTAGTGAGAGAGTCAGTGCAGAGAGAGGCAGGAGGGGATGAAGCAGCAGGCAACCTGAGGGCCCAAACATGCGCCCGCTCCCCAGAGCGCTGTCCCACTGTCACGTGACATCCATTTCCTCCTGCGCGGGTCAGCAAGCTCACGGTCTTAAAGTGGCCACTTTAGAACTGTAAGAGCAGGGGCGGCACAGGGGCAGGGCCGGTCCATCCATGGACCTAGGTGGCCCTAAAAAAATGTAAAATAACATCCGTGTGCATGTTAGCTGACATTCGGGGCACCTTGGCTTAGCATTCGGGGCAGGGGCCCCGAACGATTTGACCTAGTGACACCCCTGATGCAGAGTATAAGAGTTTAGGAGGCAGATGAAGTACATATATATCAAGTTACAAAAAAGTTTTTTTCCTATCTTATTCATTAAAAGCTAAGTCTTAACAAGCACTTTTCTGTCACAAGTCTTTGCCTTGTACTTTCTTCATGCTAAATAGAAACCTGGGCAGGTGTCTGCTCTGCCTACTCCTCCTCTCAGCCCTAACTACAGTGCTAAGTCAGCAAAATATTTCCATAACAATATTAGACTTGAACAGTAATGATGGCTGACATCCTCAATGTGCCAACATCTGTTATAGTCTTGATGAACACCGGCAATGATCTACCTCAGCGTGAGTGGAGCAATTTTTTTGATCTAGAGGCCTCTTGGCAGTTGATGACTTATAAGCCTATAGGGGGAAATTTATCAAAACCTTTTATTTTTGATAAAGCCTGTGAAAAACAAAAGAAGGGATCTCAGTGGTTGCCATAGGCAACTGAGCAACTTTTACTCTGCACAGGTTTTGATAAATCTCCCTCATAATGAGTGTGGTCTGACAGTGGAGTCACTTTACCTATGCAAACATTAAGAGGATGCTACTGCCACAAGGACTTCTGCTGGGGGGCAAGTGTCCTAGGAACAGACACTATCTGTCATTGTCAATTTTGACTGACAGCCAATTTCAGTTCTTCATTGATGTTACTAATATATATGAACTGCAGAATAACTGAATCAGACTGAATGTATCAGCTCTCTGTATCCATTTTAACAAGAAGTCCTACTGGGATCTCAGGCACCAATTAGTAGCTGTGTGACATGTGACCTACCAGCCACATGTTAACAAAGAGGGAAAAAAATCTTTGGTATAGAAACACTTTGAAAATGACAAGGAAGGTTGAGCCAAGATTGACAGGAGTGATGAAAAAGAGAAAAAGATGTATTAATGGTACAATGGTTAATGGAGCTCAGCCATACTAGCAGTTATAACACATGAACATGAGAGGTGCGGTGTGAGGAATGGTTCTACTAGAACCCGTAGGGTTAATGTTTTCTAGCCCTGTTGTTATTTTGTTGCTGGGACTAGGCCTCTGTGCTTCTGGGTGTGGTTTAGCTTGATGGACCAATTAGAATCCTCCTGCTAGCTGCACAGGAATATATAATGAAGTATTTCTCAGACATGCCTTGCCTGTGAAAGTTCTTGTGACTGTAACTAGCTATCTCTGTACTTATATTGTCTAATCTGGTTCTGTGATTTTTTGGCTTGGCTTTTGGCTATCCTTTGGCTCTCTGTTATTGTACTTTGTTCCCTCCTGGCTTTAACTTGGCTCGTTGACTTTGTATTTTGTGTGTGTGTATGTTTAGGCTTTTTTGCGTTAGTTTTTTATGCCTCCAGCTGTCCCAGACCTTTGTCAGTTTTGTAGTTTATTGTTTTGACCAGTGACTGTCCATCACTTATTTAGGTAGGGACTGGCACTTTGATTGTGGACCCGCTGCCTAGGGCGGGTATGCAAGTAGGCAGGGACAGAAGGAGTGGGCAAGTTCAGGGCTACGTTCATGCCCGACGTGACATGCGGTCTCTGGAAAAAAAAAGAAAACTTCTTATTTTAATCTCAGACAACCCCTTTAAAGTTAAAATATGACAAAATCTGCATGGACAAAATATGCATGAAGTTGTATGTTCTTTCCCCATGTCTACATGGGTTTCATCTGGGTACTCCAGTTTCCTCCCACGTTATAAAAACTTACTAAGATGATACATTAATCTCAAGGTACTAGTGGCATTAAAGTATCTGTAAAAAGTACAAAGGGAAGTACATAAAATGTAGCTTGTAGTGAAAAATACCACATATATGGTGCAAACCCACTTGCCCTAAGGAATACTCATATAAAGATGTTGAATTTGTTTCAGACTAACACTATGCAACATATGTTATATCAATTGCATACAAAAAGCCCAGATATAGTTCTCCTGTGCTATTAAATCGTGCCACTTCTGACGTGTTTCTATCTCATTACGTGATGTAATGTGGGTATAGGGTGTCTTAAAACCATAGCACAAATATTTGAAAAGTTGGGCTATGTCCCATAAACACGAAACATAAAGGATCACAATCAGATTGATCCCAAACGGATGTAATGTGGTCTCATAATACTCTTGGAATACTAATAAACATTTGGGTGGCTACCAGATGCTATATCGATAGTATTTGGGAAAAAAGCTGTAATGTTGTTCCTTAATATTAGTAACTAGGGGCCCCAAGGGTTATTTATTTATGTTACTCACATATTATATCATTATATACGGTTTTTCATATACTCTCCTGAGGACATCACATAATGTGTTAGAAACACATTTAGAAACTTTTTTTTTGCTTACTCCGGGTGCACAAAAAATCGTACGTGCGCCTAACCACTTTTTATGCGACTTTTGAAGGTAAACAAAAAGTTACACATAGCCTTACCTAAGCAAATTTCAGTTTTCACTGTGCAGTGGTCACAAATCTATCATGTGCGAAAGTGGCACTTAGGCAAAAAAATTCCAGATTGCTTACAAAAAGTCGCAAGTCAGCTCCAGGTCTGACCTGGAGTACAAAACTCCTGCACATGTCTTACAAATGTCTCAGCTGCGACTTTTTTGTTTTGCTTATGTGCTCCAAATTTATCACCCCCCTGTGATAGTATGATGAATATGTAGCAAATAATTAAAACTAAAGCAAAAAAAAGAAAAAAAAATGACTTCAGAACTTGCTTATCAAAGCAAACAATGATAAATGTCCCTGTAACACTCACGTCTCAGAAGACAGGAACTTCTGGTGGATGTGGATCCGTTGGACCTGTGTGGCAGACGACTCAGACTGTACAGGGAGCTGAGTCTAAGGTGCTGCTGGTTCTCACCAGAGTCCGCCGCAAAGCGGATGGGCTTGTTGCGGCAGGCGTCACCCAGGTCGCTACCCCTGGCAAGGCTCAACCACACAGGCGGCTGAGGAGATGCGAGGCACAGGAGGGATGAGGCAGCTCGTAGTCAGGATAGCAGAGGGTCAAGGCAGGAAGCAGAGGAGTAAGGTCAAGTCACAGAGCAAAGGACCAGATACACGGCAAGACAATACTCAGGAATGCTTTCTCTCAGGCACAAGGCAACAAAGATCCAGCAGGGAAGTGAGGAGGGTGGGTGGAGGAATTTATCAATGATCCACAGGTGAATTACACGAATGAGCGCACTGGCCCTTTAAATCTTAAAGCTCCAGCGCGTGCCCTAGGGGACTGGGACACGCGCGCCAGAGCAGAGAGGCAGAGGCGGGAGCAGGAGAAGCACCAGGTGAGTGAAGGACTGGGGCTCGGATGTGAGCGTGTCCCACAATGCAAGTCCCAGCCCCGCCGGCAGCAGCAGGTAATGGGACCATGCGCTCACAGTCAGCATGTGCGGCCGGAGCGCATAACGAGTGGTGCCAATTAGATAGCACAGGAGAACAATATATGGGCTTTATGTATGCAATTGATATAACATATGTTACACAATAAATGGGTATCGCTCACCTCCCCCATGCCCATGTAATCAGTTCTCCTCCACCTTCTCCAATAGAAGTCCAAAAGGGATTTCAATATTGCTTTTAAAATTATCATTTTATTTCTTCATTTAAAAGCAAGATAGTGGTACAAAAAGTAAGGTGCAAACATCCAAGACATACGTGAGGTACAAATCATCTATGACTAAGGCCCATTAGGGGAGAAACGCATCACCTTACTTTTTGTACAGCTATCTTGCTTTTAAATGAAGAAATACAATGTTTTTTTTTTTAATACCAGTGCAGTGATCCCTTGTGGACTTCATACGTTGCACAGTGTTAGTCGGAGTCTATCGGAGTCTAAGAGATTACTGGTTTTCACCAGAGCCCGCCGCAAAGCGGAATGGTCTTGTTGCGGCGGTAATCCCCAGGTCGTTCCACCCAGTAGTGACTCAACTCCTCTGGTTGCTGAGCTAGACGCGGTACAGGAGGGATAGGCAGAAGCGTAGTCAGAAGTAGCAATGGTCAGGGCAGGCAGCACAGGTTCTAAGGCGGTAGTCACGGGCAACGGGTCGGCAACAGGCAGGGTAACACTGGAACAACAGGGAACGCATTCACAAGGCACAAAGATCCGGCAGGAGGCTGTGGGAGGAGAAGGTATTTATTGGCAGTGCATAGGTGAATGCCTAATTAAGTCAAACCAGCACTGCCTCTCACAAACCTTAACCCTTAATAACCACTTTGGGCCAGGCACCAATCACTGATGCACTGGCCCTTTAAATCTAAGAGTCCCGGCGCGCGCGCGCCCTAGAGAGTGGGGACGCCGGAGTGCTGCCTGGGGACACACGCTGTGAGCGCTCCGAGGCCAGCAGGGGGCCCGGAGCACTCAGCGAAACAATGACTTTATTTATAAGCTTCCAGCCTCCCAGTACTCACCAGCTGTTGTATTCCCCAGGACCAGTTGATATAAAAATGCTTTCTTTTTTTACCCTAGAATACCCCTTTAATTTCTTTCCATTATAAATGTGTTTTAAGGCCAAATAATATTCAGACATTGTGAAAAACCTTTTTTGGTAAATGCTAGTATTTACATGTATATTTAGGCTTTAGAAACATTTTCACATTTTTTCTTCTGCCAGAATTTCCTCTTATTTCCGAGATGCTGTCAGTTGGTGGCAGATTCTGCTCTACTAATTCTGTTCAGGTTTCAGAATTCTCATTATTTGTGTAAACCCAGAAGAACTTACTTGTCAGCATAGCGGATTCAGCTTAACATTTTTTAGATCTCTTTGCAAACAGCTTTGTCATTACCTATATGTGATGTGCAGCCAATTAGGCAGAAAAAAACACTTGTACCCTTTGCATAAGAATAGAAAGTGATTAAGTGTCTCCAAAAAAATACAACTTGACTGACACAATATAAAATAACTTTTGTCATCCTATAGTTACTTCACATGGTAAATATACATACCAGTTTATTGCTAGAATTTTTCACCAGTTATAAACAGTGATGGTGTTTGGTAACAAACTTGACCTTCTCTGCATTTCATTGATATAGTTTTGGATGTTTACAGGACATGTCATTGTGTGTTGTCATCTATCTTTAAACAGGTTGTCTCGGGACAGATATTAATGACATATCTCTCGGATATACTACCAATATTCATTTGGTGGGCAGAAAACTGATGTCATCCCTGCTCTTTGCATTGATGCCTTTTGTCGGCTCGGCTCAGCTTTCTCTGGAGTCTGCATGGTCAGTCAAATATTGGAGTGTGTTTTAGGTCTGAGTTTGCATTCAATGCTATATACATATCCAACCATGTAACAAGAAGAGCATTTTTTCATCATCACTGCTCCTTGCCTTTGCTTCATACTGGGAACCACACTTCTAGATGTCTTCTCACTTTCTCTGTGTCTTCTTATAGGCATAATGTTATTTGTAGCAACTTCTAAGACTGGCTCCCAAGAAGGACAAAGACATTACAGTTTAAAAAACATTTTAATAAACAGTAGCATGATCTTTTCTGAGTGACTCCCAACTGGAGATCTAAGCAGAAATTCCAACAAAGAAAGGTTGTAAGGTCATCCTACACTTTCAATATATTTTTATTTTCTCTACCAATCCACTCATTCTGTTCAGCTTGGAGACCCTGAACCCTATTCAGGCAGTGTTTCCCTATGTCTTCAGTCTTTTGCTTCCTATACATTGCTATCCTCATGGTGGCTATAAACATGACTACTGCGGCGCAACACACAAAGCAGGTCCCTCTTGCACTACACATGTTGGCCACACACAGTCATGGCCACATTCTACATCTGTCCTATAGTCCTCCTAGAGCTTTCTTAAACAAGGATCCTACTTGGTTGACACTCGATTATTTAATCAGGTCTGAAGCAAGTTCCCTAGGCATCTAGTCTCCTTATTATCTTCTATATAAGAACTTCCAATCCTGGTTGCAAGGGACAAGTACCAGGCAGCATATAGGCTCAGTGGTTAACACTGTTGCCTTGCAGTACTAACATCCTTGCTTTGAATCTGACCTAGGACAACGTCTGCATTGAGTTTGTATAGTCCCTTCTTGTTTGCATAGGTATCCAGGGGCACTATGGTTTCCTCCTATGCTCCAAAAATGTACTGAATAACTGGCTTCATAAAAAAATTTGATTATGTCCTTCATTTAAGGGGTACTTTGCCCCTTTCTGCCCTCCAAAGGATCGGAGATTAGATGTCTGATTGTGGGAGGGGATGGGCTGAATTCTGGGACCCCATGTGATCTCCGGACCAGCACCACTGTGTTGTAAACAAGAAAGCTTAGAGCTTCCATGTTCATGACGTCATGCCACTCCAACCCATTCATGTCTATGGGAGGGGGTGTGACAGCTATAGACATGAATGGAGGGGGCGTGATGGATGTGGTAGCCCGTCATACAGCACGGAGTGGAGTTTGCTCTGTGCACCAGATGACTGGGGTGCTGCGCTGAAGATTGCAGGGGTCCCAGTGGCCGGACCCCCGCAATCATATATCTTATTCCCTATCCTTTTGATAGGGGGTAAGATGTTTATTGGCGGAGTACCCCCTTAAGGACAGCAAAATATGTAAGTCACAGAAATAAATAACGGAAGGGCAGATAAGTACTTTAAAGCCTATTATTTGGCTATTTAGAACATGTTTACAAAACTTTAGATTCTTAGCAACTTATTCAAAGTGATATCAACTTTTGTCGTTGCTTTAGCAGAAAGAAAAAAAAACCACCATGTGGTGATGAACATATTTATCAAACTTTGACTTCTGTTCTCGCTTCTAATTTAGTGAAATGTAGACCTAAATATGAGTAGTGAAGCTTTTCATGGGAACCAGTCATAGCTATAACCCACAAATGAATTTTCATAAGTAGCCATTTCATTAAGATACATAGATGAAATTCATCAGGTCTGCAATGTCAATTAGAAGAGCTATAGAAATATCTACGTAGAAAGTCAAAGCTCGTTTAATCTTTTCCATAATATCTCTTTGACACTAAGGTTGCTGAATAATACGTTACATTTCCAGATTTAAATGACAATCATAACAAGAAGGATAATTCTAATCATATGAAATAGCATGTTCTGCAGTTTGAAGTACTCTCTCAGATGAGTCAAGAGCATATCACTCAGAATTGAGTTCACTTTTTAAATAGGGGGTTCTGCTTCAAGCATATTGCTTTGTGTCATTAAGAAGATGACTTCAGATCAATCTTTACAAATCTATGGACACATTTTGACAAGCTGTGTTAATGTCACCGCTTTAATTGTTCACAAAGGTACAGTACCAATGGAAACTGCATCCCACAGACTCTAGATGTTCCTTCCCCTTCATGGGTTCCTGTTTTCCAAATTTCCTATTAATACAGAATTCTGTTGAGAATGAGATACCTGGTACTAGAAGAATCTCCAGGCTAACGTGAAGAAATACTGCGTGGCCTTTCTCTGTTAAATGAAGTGTTCTATACTGTATATTCCAAGGTCAAACACATATGCACGCACACACACTATATAAATATATCTATACCTTTCTCGCTTGTTTACCCTTCCTGAACTATTACACCATCCTTACACCCCTGTGATCTTCAGGTGCTTTGCAGATGGTAATTTGGTGTCATGGCCCTATTATGTATCCTGCCATGGACAGCCAGCCACCAACGCTTTTGTTTGCAGTACTGTCGTAAACCTAGAAGCCTGAACTGCTATGGTCTGGAACCATAACGTCTGTAGCATTGAATCCAGGTTCTGTTTAAGATTTAACAAAGATGGTGTTCCAGTATGGAAATCATTTTGCTGTGGCGCGACATGCTGCCCAAACTTCTGGTGTGATGATCTGTGGAGCACCGCATATAACAGTCCGTTACCCCTACGATGGACACTAACTGCTCAGAAATATCTGCAGGACATTCTGTGGCCACATGTGTTGCCTCTCATGGCAGGACTTTCAACTGGCATTTTTCAGCTGGATAATGCTCCCCCACACTCAACATTGGTTTCCCAGGAATGCCAGTGTCAGATTGCAACAGTTTCTTGGCCTGTTTCTTGGTTTCTAGATTCATCGCCAATCGAGTATAGATGGTGGGCCAGCTTTGACATATATCTGGTGTACAGAAGTTTACACGATCCACAGGCCCAGCTGTAACATCTGTGGGCTGCAGGATGCCCTATGGACCCTGTGTATCTCCATGCCTGACCGGATCTCATCTTGTATCCAGGCTAGAGCTAGCCCAACAGGATACTAGAGCCTTAATAGTACAGTTTCCCCAATGGACTTACCATTGTGATCTAATATTGTAATTAGAGATGAGCAAACTTACAGTAAATTCGATTCGTCACAAACTTCTCGGCTCGGCAGTTGATAACTTATCCTGCATAAATGAGTTCAGCTTTCAGGTGCTCCGGTGGGCTGGAAAAGGTGGATACAGTCCTAGGAAAGAGTCTCCAGCCCACCGGAGCACCTGAAAGCTGAACTAATTTATGCAGGATAAGTCATCAACTGCCGAGCCGAGTAGTTCGTGATGAATTGAATTTACTGTAAGTTCGCTCATCTCTAATTGTAATCACCTACATACAGTATATCATTGTTACATTACAAATATTAATTTTCATTTCATTTCAACAATTCCTTCTTGGGTTTTTTCAATGAGTGTATGTGGACTAGTTATATACTGGTATAATAATTTTGAAAGTGATTATTCTCAGTTTACATCATTATGCTATTTCAAAGCAATCCAAATATAGTGACTAAACATCATGGGGGAGATTTATCAAGGGATTTACAAATTTATTTTTTTTTTGCTTACTAAAGTCTCACAAAAAGTCGCACATGCGTCTAAGCAATTTTTTGCGCGACTTTTGTGGGTAAGCAAAAAATAACCACTTTGCAGTGGTCGGGAATTTATCAAGTGTCAAAGTCACACGTAAGCAAAAAAAAGTTGCAAACCTCCCTTCAAAAAGTCGCAAGTGTAAGCCAGATCAGACTTGGCTCACAAAATTAGCTTTGACAGCATTTTTAAAAAGTTGCACAAAAAGTTGCAAATGCGACTTTTGTGTGACTTTTTGCGCAGTTCCCCCGCCCGCATCTACCTCCTGCCCCCTAGCTGGTGCAACTACAACTCCCAGCATGTCCTCACTGTATGGGCATGCTGGAAGTTGCAGTCCTCCAACAGCTAGTGGGCGGGAGGAAAATGCGGGTGGCCAGCCAGGGAGCCGAGCCGGCTCTCTCACAGAAATATAAAAGTACGGCAAAGTAATTTCATATTTCCTGCCTGGAGTCCTGATCACTGCTCCGGCGGTAAATATGAAATTACATTGCCGTACTTTCATTTTCCTGTGAGCTGTCTGGTTCCACTCCCCGTTGCCTGCCCACATCTACCAATCGCCTGCTAGCTGTTGCAACTACAACTCCCAGCATGTCCTCACTGTAAGGGCATGCTGGGAGTTGTAGTTGCTACAGCTAGGGGGCAGTAGTTGGGGCGGGTGGTGCGGAGCAGAACCGTCCAGCTCACAGAAATATGAAAATATATGTAATTTCATATTTCCTGCTGGAACCATGATCAGGGCTCCGGATGGGAGATATTAAATTTCAGTGCCATATTTCTGTGATTCTGCTCCCCAGCCACCCTCCTGCATCTGCCACCTGCCCACTAGCTGGTTCAATTACAACTCTCAGCATGTCCTCACTGTAAGGGCATGCTGAGAGTTGTAGTTTAGTTTTGCCACAGCTAGCTGGCTCCATCCGCTAGCTGTTGCAAGACTACAACTCCCAGCATGCCCTTACAGTGAGGACATGCTGGGAGTTGTAGTTGCAACAGCTAGCGGCCAGGTGGGAGATGTGGGCGGGTGGCCGGGGAGACATTTTAACACCAGGGTGCCTCCAGCTGTTTCTAAACTACAATTCCCATCACAGGAGTTGCAGTTTAGGAACAGCGAGACTCCAGTTGGTGCTTAACTGGAGGCTTGCTGTTGTTGAACTACAACTCCTATCATTCCCAGACAGCCAAAGGCTAGAGGCTCCCTGTTTGGGAAACCCGACTTTATGTACTAATAATTTTTTTTGTGTTTTTTTCCTTTTCATTTTAGATCCGTGTATGCAGAGGAATACTTCGGATTCGGTGGACTACGAAGATGACCCACTTTTTTTTTTTTGCTGTTAATAAAATGGTTATCGACGGCTTGTGGGGGAATGTTTTTTGGGAAAAAAAAGTCTTTAAAATGTGTTGTTTTTAAAAAATTTACTACACAGGCTTAGTAGTGGAAGCTGTCTTATAGACAGAGTCCATTACCAAGCCAGGCCATAGCGTTAGCCCCAATTAGAGCTAGCGCTAACCCCCAATTTATTACCTCAGTACCAACAGGCCCAGAGGGTCAAAAATTACGCTCCTGGGCCTTGGCGGTAACAGGCTGGCATTATTTAGGCTGTGGAGGGCCAGTCACACCCTGGTCAGGCTGTTGCTGCTTGGCTGGTATCTGGCTGAGAATGAAAATACGGAGAACCCTATGTGTTTTTCTTTCTAATAAATAAAGAAATAATAATTTAAAAAAACATGTGTGGTTCCCCTTATTTTTATTCTCAGCCAAATACCAACCAAACAGCAACAGCCTGATGTCACCAGGGTGGCCGAGCACCATTTTTGATGCTCTGGGCCCGTTGGTACTGGCTCTTCCCGGCACCCCTGTGGCGGTGGGTACCAGGATAATATTTTAGGGTTAGCACTAGCTGTTTTTTTTGGGACAACGCTAATGATTTCTGTCTATAAGACAGCTTACACTAGTAAGCCTGTAAAATAAGTTTAAAAAAAAGGAAAAAAAAACTCAATATGTTTAAAAAAACCTTTATTTAAAAACAAACAAAAAAAAAAACACTCCCCCCACAAGCCATCATTAAGCATTTTATTAATATTTAAGAAAAATAAAATAAAATACGCTGGTCACCATAGTCCAAAAGAACACAAAAAATTGGTTAGTACATTTAGGGGAAGAAAAGTGGTAAAAAAAATGTAATAAACACATATACAGTGACCCCCCGACCTACGATGGCCCCGACATATGATGAAATCGACATACGATGGCCTCTCAGAGGCCATCGCATGTCGATGTCAGCATCGACATACGATGCTTTTTTTTATGTCGGGGCCATCGCATTAAGTGCTATCCGGCAGCGCCAAATGCTTAAGCTGCTGTCGGATAGCAGCTAAATGTTCCCCGTGTGGTGCGGTAAGTATTACTTACCCCTCGACGATGCTCCGGGGTGCCCTCCGGGTCCAGCGCTGGTCTTCCGGTGTCTTCTCGGGCCCTCTCCGATGACGTCAATGCGCTGCTGCGCACGTCATCCAATAGGAATGGAGTACGCAGCGGCGTAATGACGTCGCTACGCAGGCCCAGTAAGGCCTTGCGGAAGAAAGCAGAGGACCGGAGAAGACAGCAGAGGACCGGAGAAGACAGCGGAGAGCCCAGCGGAGGCCCGGGGACACCATCTCGAGCGGCGGGGACAGGTGAGTACAGCTTCCTATACTTTACATTGCACGATTCCCTCAACATACGATGGATTCGACAAACGATGGCTCGTTTGGAACGAATTACCATCGTATGTTGAGGGACCACTGTACATTTTTTTTTGCTTATGTGTGCTAAAAAAAATGGTATTCCAAAAAGATTTATTGTTTTTTTTGCTTATGTGAGCCAAATTCATCAACTCCCTGTGATAGTATGATAAAAAAAGTCACACATAAGCAAAACCAAAGCAAAAAAAAAAACATGACTACAGAACTCGCTTACCAAAGCAACAATGATAAATGTCCCCCATATCCTGTATATTTTATAAAACTGACTGATCTTCCTGCATAGCAAGGTGTTCTTCTGACAGGTTTTAGAGTGAAACCATGCCTCCTGTCACTTTTCCTAACATAGCCATTCAAAGCTTTTGTGGCACTAAAGTTCCATGAACTGCTGAAAGTTAGATAATGATCTTATTTCACTCATTCTAAATAAAGCTTTTTGTAATCACATTGCTTGTTTTTAGTAAGCAACAATTAAGCTATAACTTTAATTAGAAAACATTAGACTTAACCTGATTTTTTTTTTTCAACAGTAGAGGACACAGGGGTGAGATATATCAATCTTTTTTAATGAGCCCTGAAAATAAACAAGTTGAGAAATAACCACTCGCAAGCCCAGCAGGTAGTCAAAAGTGACTTAGACCTCATTTAAATATTCCTTTGTTGTAGGCAGTGCTGATTTAACGTACTCTGTTTTTGATGACATTGTACAGCATGCATGTATTTATGCAGTGACATTAATTTGCACTTACATCAATTAGAGACACTTAAAACAAAATTTAGTCTATTAGAAAAATAAATATTTAAAAGCCTAAAACATTTTGTTCTGGAGCTGAAACGAAATTCACAATTCAAGTCATCAGGAATCTAGGAGTTTTCACTTTAATTATATTGTGGCACTGGTGAGATCGGCATGCTTTCATGAAGAAAATTGCCAAACATACTTAAAAGCATTTTACCATCTGACATTTATGGTGCATTGACAGGATAAGACCATAAATGTGTAATGAGCTCTAACTCTAGTAGTTATACTATAGCTATAATATAGGCATTGAAAAAACAATGTGACTTCAACTTGAGAAAAAAACAGATATGACCATACAACTCTATCCAAATAGCACATGTAGAGGCAGACATGGTCGCACATCCGCAACATGCACCTTGATCTAATGCTTCTCAGCAACATTTATTAAACTAATAGGTTGTTAGAGTACTTTATGATCATGAAGTGCAAGCCCAATAGCCATGTCCCGGCCACCTGTAAGTACTGGGTCCCTAGCATCCCTAGCATAAAATGGCGCAGCACTGAGTGGCCACTGCCCCAACATCAGTGCCCATAGGGGGAATGACCCACTGGCAGAGCAGTCCCAAGGACACTCAAACCAGTCACTGGGCTGCGCCACCCCACAGACACAGCGCGGGGCAAGCAACGGACACCAAACAGCACCACACCAGGGGGAACAGATGGAAAAAGCTCACTCACCATGTGCTCCCAGTATGAGACTGGGAGGCTGCCAGGAGGAATAGGGCCCTAATGCAGCTTCCTGCCAATTATATAGGCCTGGGCTGAGAGGGAGGAGCAGAGTACAGACCAAGCAAAAAAAAAAAAAATAAGCATGATTGCACGCGCAGCTGCTTCTTTATTCATCTTCTGCCTAGATGTAGCAGCAAGACAAAAAAAGGGGAACAGAGAATGCGCGGATATGCACCGTAATCCTAGGTAGATAAAGAAAATAAATAGGTAGGAGTGTGCTTACCTTTCAGTGCTGTGCTGCGAGCATAACATCATAAAAAGCCTTGAACCCCAAAAATTGGTTTAGAGGGGATGACACCCCTCTTCATCAGGTCCTGATCTGATATACCAGTTGTGCTCATAAGTTTACATACCCTTGCAGAATTTATGACTTCTTAACCAGTGTTCAGAGAATATGAATGATAACACAAAAATGTTTCTTTCACTCATGGTTAGTGGTTGGCTGAAACCATTTATTGCCAAACAACTGTGTTTACTCTTTTTAAATCATAATCACAACACAAACTACCGAAATGACCCTGATCAAAAGTTTACATACCCCAGTTCTTAATACCTTGTAGTGCCCCCTTTAACATCAATGACAGCTTGAAATCTTTTGTGGTAGTTGTGAATCAAGCTCTTTATCTTCTCATATGGTAAAGCTGCCCATTCTACTTGACTAAAAGCCTCCTGTTCCCCTAAATTCTTGGGCTGTCTTGCATGAACTGCATGTTTGAGGTCTACCCAGAGTGGCTCAATGATATTGAGGTCTGGAGATTGAGATGGCCACTCCAGAACCTTCATTTTATTTTGCTGTAGCCAATGACAGGTCGACTTGGCCTTGTGTTTTGGATCATTTTCATGATGGAATGTTCAAGTATGTCCCATGCGCAGCTTCCTGGATGATGATTGCAAATTGTCCACCATTACTTATTAATACATGACTGCATTCATATTGCCATCAATTCTGACCAAATTTCCTGTGCCTTTTGCAACACTCACGTTTCAGGAACACCGATGGATGTGGATCCACTGGACCTGTGAGGCAGATGACACAGACTGTACCAGAGAGCAGAGTCTAAGGTGCCACTGGTTTTCACCAGAGCCCACCGCAAAGCAGGATGGACTTGCTGCGGCAGGCGGCACCCAGGTCGCTACCCCTGGCACAGCTCGACCACACAAGTGGCTGAGGAGTTCGAGGCACAGGTAGGATATGACAACTCGTGGTCAGGATAGCAGAAGGTCAAGGCAGGGGGCACAGTAGTGTAGTCAGGAACATAGCAAGTGGTCAGTAGGCAGGCAGCAAATGAGCAAGGTCAGGTCACAGAGCAAAGGGTATGATACAAGGCAAGGCAATACACAGGAATACTTTCTCTAAGGCACTAGGGCAACAAAAGTGCGGCAGGGAAGTGTGGGAGGAGGAGGAATTTATTAACTGAACCACAGGTGATTTTTTATTTAATGGGCGCACTGGCCCTTTAAATCTGTGAGCTCCGGCACACGCGCGCCCTAGGGGACGGGGACATGCTTGCCGGATTACAGAGGTAGAGGAAGAGGCTGGAGGAGCAGGGGGTGAGTGACGGGGTGGGATTCGCATGCGGGCGTTTTCCCAGCCGGCAGTAGAGAGAAGCGGGGCCATGCACTCACGGCCGGCGTGTGCGGCCAGAGCGAGGGGCATAACACCTTTGTAGCTCACACATCCCCAAAACATCAGCGGTCCACCACCATGTTTCACAGTAGGAATGGTGTACCTTTCATCATGGCCCTTGTTGACTCCTCTCCAAATGTAGTGTTTATGGCTGTGTCCAATCAGTTCAAAGTTAGTCTCTTCACTCCAAATGACTTTGCACCAGAAGGTTTGAGGCTTGTCTCTGTGCTGTTTGGCATATTGTAAGTGGGATACTTTGTGGCCTTTGCATAGTAATGGCTTTCTTCTGGCATGTAGCCCATCTTTCTTCAAGTGCCTCCTTATTGTGCATCTTGAAACAGCCACACCACATTCTTTCAGAGAGTCCTGTATTTCACCTGAAGTTATTTGTGGGTTTTAATTAGAGTTTGAACACTGCTGATTGGCATTCTCAAGTCCTGTGATATTTTCTTATATCCCTTTTTTGTTTTACAGAGTTCAACTACCTACCAGTTCCTACCCCAACGTATGTTTCGCGTTGTGCTTCATCAGGTTGGAGCTGGTCGGTTGGCAGCGCACATCGCAGGATGTTATATGGAGTTTCATCAGTTTTCTTGTGTAGCTCTAGCCTTTCTCATATGATTTTTCCATTGTTCTATACACTTTTGTGGATCTCTCTATGCTGGTCATTATATTACTTTGTCTTACAAGTGATTTCTCTGAGTGATGTGTTGCTGGTTTACCTCAAAGATGTGTATGCGCTTATCCTGCTATCTCCCCTTTTCTGTATTGTCATTTCAGTGCCTTAATTTTTATATTTCATTCTAGATTTTAAATGTCTGTCTTGCAATTTTTTTTTATATATGTTTAATAAACCGAGTATTTTACACAATTGGTTCTTTTGTTGGTGTATATGCTTTCAAAAGGTATTTGTACTGAACTGAATAGTTTCAGAGTGTGAATAAAAAGGTCACTAGATTTTTGGAAAGGCAACCTTGTACTCTTCTTTTGTGGAAAGATGAAAAGGCTTCCATTATATTTATGATGTAGGTGAATCATATTTGGTTTATTAAAAAGCTACCTTCATATAAAACTTTGAAAATAGTTGTTTGCTTTGTACAATCATTTTTTTTAGTATTATTCCCATGATGACGTGATCTCAGAGCCCCCCCCCCCCCCCCTGCGATCAGCTGTAAATAGGCAGCAATTGTTCAGTTCCTCTGACAGTATTACTACAGGAAAATATAAGTATTACATGGGGGAAATTGACATCAGTAGACTGAGAAATGGACAAACATGCAAGGTCCCCCAGAGACACTCTTTGTTGCTGCTCTGCACTAATAGATTAGGGTACCGACTGGGGGTCCCTTCTCAACTCAGTATTTTAAAATGGTTTTGTGAACCAGATGACCCCTTTAAGACTAGGTTATTAGTGTGCCAACCGTGACTGATTGAACAGCATACACTGCAGAACAGAGCAGCCATGTATCAGAAAGCCCCGGTGCATACAGTTAGAGTACATTTAGTATTCACATCATAAGGGTAAATGAAGGATAGACATGATAAGGGAGCAGACAAACAGCCAGGATTCAATAGTCCTTCCCTGCCCTATTACTCTTCCTGATTTAGAAGGGCTCAAGTTTATGCTTCCAATTCAAGAGAGACATTTTCCATTTTATGACACTTATAAATTGAAAGTTTACTACTCACCTGCGATGGAAACTGTCACTCATGCTGCACCTCTAGCGTATATCACTGTCAGCTTAGATCAAGTTCATGGATTTTATACTTCCAGTTAATTATTTTTGGTGGTTTTCACCACATATATTATAATAGTAGTAATAATAATAATAACAACGAGGATAACAATAATAATCATAATGAAAACTATAATAGTAATAATAAAAAAAATTATAATTATTTTTATCCAAACGTAATCTACAGCCCTTAAAGGGGTACTCTGCCCCTAGACATCTTATCCCCTATCCATGGATAGGGCTGAGAGGCCTGATCACGGGGGTCCCGCCGCTGGGGACCCCCGTGATCACTCCTGCAGTCCCTAGTAATCTGCAGCACAGAGCCGAAGTTTGCTCCGTGCTTGATGACTCACGATATAGGGGCCGACGGTTCGTGATGTCATGATTCCGCCCCCTTGTGTCATCACGTCCTGCCCCCTTATTGCAAGTCTATGCCATTGACTTGCAGGGCGCCATGATGTCATGAACTGTCGGGCCCCTGTATCAGGCACGGAGCAAACTTCGGCTCCATGCTGCAGATGATTATGGGCTGCAGGAGTGATCACGGGGGTCCCCAGCGGCGGGACCCCCGCGATCAAACATCTTATCCCCTATACTTGGATAGGGGATAAGATGTCTAGGGGCAGAGGACCCCTTTAAGGGTAAGCCATAAATGTCCATAATCTGACAATGAAACAAAAAATAAATAAAATAAAACAGGCTTTGCCAATAAGAGCTTGCATAATAATAATAAGCAACTTTACTACAAACAAACATTTTTAAGAAAACTTTACTAACACAATGGTTCAGTAGATGGTAGAGACATCCAAATGATAAGTACATACTTTTTAGTTTTACCGTATATACTCGAGTATAAGCAGAGTTTTTCAGCACCCCATCCCACACCCCCCCTTAATCATCCCCTTGTCATCATCACCACATGTCATCAGCCCCCCCCCCCTTCATCATCACCGCTTGTCAATGTCTGATACTGTGGTCTTCATCCTGCGGACCTCCAGATGTTTCAAAACTACAACTCCCAGCAAGCCTGGGCAGCCATCGGCTGTCCGGGCTTGCTGGGAGTTGTAGTTTTGAAACCTCTGGAGGTCCGCAGGTTGAAGACCACTGCGGCCTTCGACATCATCCAGACCCCCCACCCCCTTTAGTTTTGTACTCACCTCCGCTCGGCGGGACGTTAGGGTGCGCTGGTCCGGTGCTGCAGGACTGTCCGGTGGGGAGGTCGTCCGGTGGGATAGTCGTTCCGTGCTGTCCATATTAACTGGGGGGGCTTCTTATCCGCGCTTTCGGGCCCGGCCCCCGGAATAGTCACGTTGCCTTGACGACGACGCACAGAGACGTTCATTAGCAACGTCCCTCTGCATCGTCGTCAAGGCAACGCCATTATTCTGGGCCCGAAGAGCGGAGAAGAGGCCCCCCGGTGAAGATGGACAGCCCGGAACGACTATCCCTCCGCACCGGACGGTCCTGCAGCACAGATGGCCCTGACCAGTGCACCCAAACGTCCCGCCGAGCGGAGGTGAGTACAAAACTAAAGGGGGTGAGAGGGTGGGGGGGCCGGATGATGTCGAAGGCCGCAGTGGTCTTCAACCTCCGGACCTCCAGAGGCTTCAAAACTACAACTCCCAGCAAGCCCGGACAGCCGTTGGCTGCCCAGGCTTGCTGGGAGTTGTAGTTTTGAAACATCTGGAGGTCCGCAGGATGAAGACCACTGTATCAGACATTGACAAGCGGTGATGATGAAGGGGGGGGGGCTGATGACATGTGGTGATGATGACAAGGGGATGATGAAGCGGGGGTGTGGGATGATGAAGGGGGTTTTGGGGTGAAGTTAAGGGCCTCGGATTATATTCGGGTCGGCTTATACTCGAGTATATACGGTAGTTCTAGACATTATGAATCCTCCTCCGTCTCTTTGGGCTGTCTATTCATGTGTGATTTAATGTTTATTTTGGCTTATTTTGTTTTTTTTATTTTTACTGTGAAATTATTCTGCAGCTGTCTGTTCTTTCAGGATTGTACATTAGTCTAAAATTTGCAATTTGCTTCCAATTGCTCAGATATTAAGTGGCTTAACCTTGTTTATCCACAATCATACTAGAATTTCCAATATACATATGAATTGTTTACAAAAAATGCTACAGTCTACAACACATAACAAGTGAATTAATTCAGTATTTGCAGGAAATTTTTTTTTTTTTTATTGTGAGTGGCATATATATATATATATATATATATATATATATATGTGTGTGTGTATAGGTAGGCTTGATGGCAATGAAAGGGTGTTTTTCACAGTCCTTTATTTTAAGTGAGCTAGCAGGGATGCTCATTAATGAGGCCAGCAGAAATGTGAGAAGTCTAGATAAAAGGAAAGGAAACAGTATAGTCTGGGCTCTCCCTAGAAGACAGCAAGGTGGCTTTGGGGGAGGCAGGGGTCTTTGCGAGGAGCACACAGCCAGAGCTCTGAGTGACACCCACAACTGTGGAGTGGACAAGACAAGGAGTCTTAGTACACACAGCAAGAGGCTGCAAACGCCGTGTGTGAACAGTGAGAAAAAGGTTGCAGACCTACTGCTATTGAAAAAGGGGACGGGGCACCCCAAAACGCATCTAGCCTGTAGCCTGCACCCACCTATGATTGCACCTACTGATACCGAAGATCCATCGAAAAACCTGCAGCAAGTTTGTAATACATTTTATACAGACATTGCTCCGCTGGCCAGCTACCTGTGATCGGCATAGCCGGTAAGAGGGGCAAAGTGCCAAACTTTCATCACCTTCTATTGTCCCTAAGCCGACAGGATAAGGGGGACATTCTAAACAGAGGACCCCAGCATACTATTGCGCCCAGGATATATTACAATCCCCTGTACCGGTAATGATGTGCCAACAAGACTGAGTGGGCACCAAACAGAGGACATCCAGCACTGCCAATTACTCATACTATCCTACATATACCTACGTTCTCTGGTGCAGCGCCGTTTGTACCAGCAGCTAAGTATTACCTACATTTACAATGACAGTAGCGCTACCAAACATCATTACAAAGACATTTGAAAAGTTGCAGTGATCAGCAAATTTGGTGCGGTGCCGTCCGTGCCAGCAACTTACTAACTGTACAAACTTTATCAGCTACAGTAACCAAACCTAGAATATACATATTGTATCAGGTGCATCAGAAGTTAGAACTGTTGTATTCAATATTCAGTAGTTTTTTATCCATGTATTTCATTTATTACTAATTTTATGTACTTTAAATTATGATACGTCACAACATACATTTAATTACTTAATAAAACGTAATTTGTAAAATACTGGTCTATCTCACTAGTGCTTATCTTTCTATGATCTCCTCTTTTATTTATTTATTTTTTTACATTTTTTTTATTATATTTTTTTTCTTTATATATATATATATATATATATATATATATATATTTTTTCTTCTCTCTCTCTCTCTATTTCCACTAACATTTACCCTAGCCTAGAAGTACTGTTTTTACTCCAATTGCTTTTCCAGGAATCCTATGTTTTACCTGGCAGGGAAAAGCCCTCCAGTTGATAGTCAGGGCATGCTGGGTTGTTTAGTTAATGACTGGAAGGTCTAGGATTTTGTTTGTTCCTGTGTTATGTTTTTATTTATCCTGCAACCTGTCTAAGAAAGCTGGTGAGGAGCCAGACTTGCATAAAGAACTGTTGTTTGCCTGCTGAATGAAGTAGAAACTTGTCCTGTGGCTGTGTCAAGGACAATCTCAGAGCTATCCCCAGGGTGGAATCCTTACAATATATATATATATATATATATATATATATATATATATATATATATATATACAAAAAATAGCTACAGCACCACTCACTGGTGCGCTTTACCATTATAGTGGCAGCTTATGCCCTATATCTTATAACACTATACATTGTACATACCTCTTAATTACTTGATTGTATGTTTAATTGAAGTGTTTGTACATTTGCATATATATATCACCCATGTGATCACTGTTGCTTGAAAAAGGCTGCATTGGCAGCAGAAACGTTGCTTGCTGTATGTGCTACAGATATTTTTTGGATGTGTGACGTGCCTTGACCAGGACATTTCTTGCTGCCTGCACCACCTGCACCTTGAATTGGGCGCTGCTCCACAAATCTGTTTTGCTATATATATATATATATATATATATATATATATATATATATATATATCATGGTCACTAGAGATGAGCGAATTTTTTATAAAATTCGATTCGGCTGATTCGCTGAATTTTCCCCAAAGAATTGTTTCGTTCCGAATTTATTCACAGCGAATCTCTATTAAAATTGGCTATTTCTGGAGAGAACAGAAAATTGTGCCTCCCCCCCCACCCCTTTGGCTTGGGGCACCCCTTGGTAAAAAAAATTAATTAGCTGGACACCCTTACTGAATAATATTTTAAATATGTTTCTTATGCAGATTACAGTACAGTTTTTTGCAGCGACTCACAAATGACATATTCACTGATCTTTCCTTCTTCCCCATCTGGCACAGGACATCATGATAATCAGTTCCAGCCAAAACTCTTGGGCATAACCTGCAACACAAACATATTAGTATTAGGCTCTGCACTTCTCCAGCATTATCCTCCCCTTTTCCCATCAAATGACTCCATCCTCCTCCAAACATAATGCCACCAGCCTTCCCGCAATGCACAATAAATTATGATTATTTATTAAATTTACAAGTCACTTTTCCTTAATTATTAAACATCTTTAAACAAAGTCTGCTAACTACAAGGCTCTTATAACAGCGAGCAGATAAGTGCTAAATATTGTTACATTATGTGATGTGCATTACAGACAGAGCTGTAGCTAGCTGAGGTGAGAACAGAAAATTGTGCCCCCCCCCCCCCCCCCCATTTTGGCTTGGGGTACCCCTTGGAAAATAAAAATTAGCGGGACACCCTTACTGGCACAGGACATCATGGAACCTGCTACACAAACATATTGGTATTAAGCTTTGCACCCACCTTTCCAGCATTATCCTCCCATTTCCCCTACAAATTACTCCAGCCTCCTCCATACACATTGCCACCAGCCTTCCCACAATGCACAAGGGATGAGATTTATCAAAACCTGTGCAGAGGAAAAGTTGTCCAGTTGCCCATAGCAACCAATCAGCTCGCTTCTTTCATTTTTAACAAAGTCTTTGCAAAATGAAGCAAGAAATCTGATTGATTGCTATGGGCAACTGGGCAACTTTTCCTTTGCACAGGTTTTGATAAATCTGTTTCCAGCCTCACTCAAATGCCTCCAGCCTCCCCCCCCCACAAACACACACAATGCCTTCTGTGTTATCCCACACAGTGACAAAGTGGTGCACATGGGAGACAGAGGTGTTTAGAGAGGTGACAGAAGGGTATAGAGGGGTGACAGAGGGGTGTCCAGGGGTTACAGGAAGGTTACGAGGGGTGACAGAGAGGTGTAGAGGAGTGAAATAAGGGTGGGTTTACACTACCTGAAGCTGAGTAGGCCTCTGTCAGTGCTGCCCCTGCTCCTTCTCTCCATCCATATCATTCTCCTAAGGGATCAGGGAGAATCCAAAATCCGGAGCTGCTCCACTGGTGAGGGAGGAAACACGAGGATTGGAGCTGCAGCATCACCCATCCCGGCACTGCACACAGACTTCCCTCCCGCCAGGGTGGATTTAAAAGGGGGGCAGTTTAAGTTGTACAAATTTCTACAACAGTCCGTTCCATAAACCTGAGTGAGAGGAACTCTGAGATTAATGTTTTGCCACCAGTTGGTTTAAAAAAATTTGATCCAGATTTGTAATTTTCTTCTACTTAAAAATCTTAACACTTCCACTACTTGGAGCTGGAATGACCGCGGCTGCTGGAACCAGACTTGCCCTCCAAAGGGTCATCAAAAAAGGATTTAAAAAAATGTAAATAAATTAAAATTAAATAAAATAAAAATGTAATAAAATTTTTTTTTAAAGTGCAATGTCATGAAATCTGGGGGCAATAACCTGCACACAGCCTTTGTACTGTTTGCAGGTGGTGTGTATAGCAATATTTTTATCTAATATTTGCAGGCTTTCATGACCCCAAAAAATGCTTTTGATCAAAGCCACTGATGGTCGGATAGGAGTGGCGCGAGGTACGTAATGCCCTGCCGCCTCCAAGGCCACCCCCTGTATGTCAGCACTGGGACCACTGTGTGATTGACACATAGGTCCCAGCGCATGCTCATCTAACGTGCACGCCGCTGCAGGTCATCCAGGCAAGTGCTCGCTCTGCTCCCGCCACCGACTTCTTCCTCAGTGCGCCTGAGCAGTGCTGGGTGCAGAGAGCTTGCTTCCTCTCTGCCCCTAGTATCAGGAACTGTCCTGCTTGCGCGTGTGTCTCCACCAGAGAGAAGAAAGAAGATAACGGGCACGAGTATAATAACCAGTCAAAAAAGGTGAGCTGAAGGGTGCATGTGCTGGGACCTATGTGTCAATCATACAGAGGTCCCAGTGCTGACATACAGCATGGCGGCAGTGCGGCATCACTTACCTCGCGCCACGCCTATCCGACCGTCAGTGGCTTTGAGCAAAATGATTTTTTGGGGCCATGAAAGCCTGCAAATATTAGGTAAAAACATTGCTATACACACCACCTGCACACAGTACAATGGCTGCAGGTTATTGCACCCAGATTTCATGACAGTTGCGCTTTAATCTCTTCAATTGTGACACCATATGGTCTCCTGACCCTGCTGCCACATCCAGACGCTCTGCGGCAGTGATTCTTTTCAAAGAGTTTTATTGACAATATAACTTACAAAAACGTGTCAGTAAAAGGACAATTTTTTTGATAATAGTCAAAAAGGAAAACGTGAGGTATACAATATGTTTCCAGAAAATTTGACACCGCAAATATAGGTGTAGTTCCAAGCGACATATGTTTCATATAACAAATACAAAAAAAAACAAGCAAAGAAATTCTATACTATAACATCTCAACATGGATAAAATGGCTTGCATTCTCTAAAAGACAAGTTGCGCATGAGATCAACTCAAGAAAAAATTTACATGTCTATACCTAGCCATCATGGAATCGTTTGGAAAGTAAATCATCAGAAGGAGGCAAATCAAATGAAGAAAAAAGAAAAGGTATCTCCAAAAAGGTTTAAAGAACAAAAATTATTGTTGAATATATCAGACTAGTATATACTTCCCTCTGCCATATTGCGGCAGTGATTGTAATAGCGACGCCTGTAATCTGCATGTGACTTGTAAATTTTTAAATAATATTTAATATAATTTAAACAAATAATTGCTATGCAACCCACTGACTGTTGACTGGGGGTCAGATGTCACTTGGGATGAAGTGGATGACCGAGTTAACCAATTGATGACGGCAGATGGATTGCTGATTGAGATACGACCTCTAGCTGATACTGAGAGTTCAGGCCTCTCGCTGTGACTCTGCGCCCCTAGTCTGCCGCAACCTTTGCCTGATGAATTTAGGCTTCTGCCACTCCTGTGTAAGTTCTGGAACTTCTCTGCCAGACATACATAGCTCTTATATGAGGGGAGTACAGGAAGCTCCACTACGCTTAAAACAGTATTTGTGTATCTAGGCCCTTGAGACTTTAACACATACAAAATAGTACACTACTTAGATGTACGTATGTGGTATGCACTTATGAGGGGAGAAAAATGCGCTATTATTATTTGTTAATTTCTATATGACAATTCTCAAATTGCTCTATTAACCCCTTAAGGACTCAGTGTCTTTCATTTTTGCACTTTCTTTTTTCCTCCTCAACTTCAAAAAATCATAACACTTTCAGTTTTCCACCTACAGACCTGAGGACTTGTTTTTTTCTATATAACTGTTTATTTATGCATTTTAAAAACTGTTTTTCAATAAAATAACAGATATAAAAGAACAAAGTAAACATGAGGTACAATAAATATTGAATAACAACACTTCCCAATGCAAAAGAACATCAGATAATAGATAGGGCAGTTCACAAGTTGATCCAGGGAGAGACCTTTAGAAAGCATATAAAGCTAAGCACAGTACCTGTTAGGTCAGGAACCATACAACAATGGTGTCTGGAAAGAAAACTTGTCCCAATCATAATGTGAATATAGGGAAGCCCATTAACTTATTTATGGGGCAAAATTGAGAAAAACATAAAAACACGCCATTATGTAATTTTTTTGCGCCTCCCGTTTCTACGCATATGCAGTGCACTTTTTGGTAAAAATGACACATTATCTTTATTCTGTAGGTCCATACGATTAAAATGATACCCTACTTATATAGGTTGGATTTTGTTTTACTTCTGTAAGAAACTATAACTTTTTGCATGAAAATTTGTACGTTTAAAATTGTCCTCTTCTGACCCCTATAACTTTTTTATTTTTCAGTATACAGGGATGTGTGTGTGTGCCCATTTTTTTTTTTAGTCGGTACAATTTTTGTTTTGTTTGGACTTTTTCATCGCCTTTTTTTAGGGTATACGAAGTATATATTTTTACAGTTTGGATATTTATTCACGCTGCCATACCACATATGTTTATGTTTATTTTTGTTTACATTTTTTTATGGGAAAAGGGGGAGATTCAAACTTTGAATTGGGAAGGAGTTAAATCACATTATTAACTTTTTTTTCACATTTTTTACACAATTTTTTAGTCCCCATAGGGGACTTTTACATGCAATTCTTGGATTGCAGCATTGATCAGTGTTATCGGTGCTCGATTGCACCTGTCATGGCTGGCTGGAGCATCAAATCACCAATCGGACGAGAGACAGATAAGGGCCCACCCACCGTCCTCTCAGCTGATTGTGACACAGCTGTTTTACCTCAGTGGTCCCTATCAGCTCCGCTGAGCTGCTGGGACTCTTTTTATTTGAAATTATTTTTGATGCTGCAATCAACTTTAATCACGGCGTCTAAGGGGTTAATGCTGGGCATCACCGTGATTGTTGATGTCCAGTATCAGCTCCTGAGCTTGCATCATAGAAGAGGATGGGTGCCCTGCGTCCTTAAGGAGTTTAAATAAAGTCAAAATTGAGATTGTTTTCTATCTGTCTACAACAAAAACCTGACACATTTTTGTCTCAGACTGAGAAATCTGGGCCTGCATGTCTAAACCATTTTTATATGAATCCATGGCATATGAGATCATTTGGCTGCACTTCCTCTTGCTTCAACATAACACTTTCACTAGGTTGAGTAATGGATTCTGCAATAATTAGTTTAAACTGCAAGATTCATGAGCAATGATGTACCTACCATATAGAGAGGGTGTGCAACTGTTATGGGGCCTGGCAGAAATGAGGACCTGCTCAGGGACCAAATGGCCTGGTCCCAAACCACCCATTCTGTCCAATATGTGGCCTACTCAAGAAGGGGAGCCTGACCTCTGCCCTGGCACAGCCAGAGACATCACTAATTTCTACATGCACTGGATGGAAGGGGGAAGGAGGTGGCTGACTGTTGTTGCTCTGTGCAAGGGAGGAGGTAAGCATAATGTAAGTATAATTTTTTCAAACTATTTTAGCAAGTGGGGGCCCACCTGGCTAATGGTGGGACTACTTGCCTAATGGGAAGTGTTAGCCTACTGGAGGGCTACCTTGCTAAGAGAGGGAACTACCTGCCTACAGGGGGGAGCTATTGGGGGGAATACCTGCCTACTGGGGGACTACCTGGATAATGTGGCTACTGGGTCACCACAGCCTGCCTACTGGGGATAGCTGGTTAATAAGGGGAACTACTTGCCTGCTATGGGGGACTTCCTGCCTACTGCGTGGGCTACGTGCCTACTGAGAGAGTCTACTGTCTGTTACGCCGAGCGCTCCGGGTCCCCGCTCCTCCCCGGAGCGCTCGCTACACTCTCGCTACTGCAACGCTCCGGTCAGACCCACTGACCCGGTGCGCTGCGATACCGCCTCCAGCCGGGATGCGATTCGCGATGCGGGTGGCGCCCGCTCGCGATGCGCATCCCGGCTCCCGTACCTGACTCGCTCTCCGTCGGTCCTGTCCCGGCGCGCGCGGCCCCGCTCCCTAGGGCGCGCGCGCGCCGGGTCTCTGCGATTTAAAGGGCCACTGCGCCGCTGATTGGCGCAAGTGGTTCTAATCAGTGTGTTCACCTGTGCACTCCCTATGTATACCTCACTTCCCCTGCACTCCCTCGCCGGATCTTGTTGCCATTGTGCCAGTGAAAGCGTTCCTTGTGTGTTCCTAGCCTGTGTTCCAGACCTCCTGCCGTTGCCCCTGACTACGATCCTTGCTGCCTGCCCCGACCTTCTGCTACGTCCGACCTTGCTTCTGTCTACTCCCTTGTACCGCGCCTATCTTCAGCAGTCAGAGAGGTTGAGCCGTTGCTAGTGGATACGACCTGGTCACTACCGCCGCAGCAAGACCATCCCGCTTTGCGGCGGGCTCTGGTGAAAACCAGTAGTGACTTAGAACCGGTCCACTAGCACGGTCCACGCCAATCCCTCTCTGGCACAGAGGATCCACCTCCTGCCAGCCGGCATCGTGACAGTAGAGCCGGCCATGGATCCCGCTGAAGTCCCTCTGCCAGTTGTCGCCGACCTCACCACGGTGGTCGCCCAGCAGTCACAACAGATAGCGCAACAAGGCCACCAGCTGTCTCAACTGACCGTGATGCTACAGCAGCTACTACCACAGCTTCAGCAATCATCTCCTCCGCCAGCTCCTGCATCTCCTCCGCAGCGAGTGGCCGCTTCAGGCCTACGACTATCCTTGCCGGATAAATTTGATGGGGACTCTAAATTTTGCCGTGGCTTTCTTTCTCAATGTTCCCTGCACTTGGAGATGATGTCGGACCAGTTTCCTACTGAAAGGTCTAAGGTGGCTTTCGTAGTCAGCCTTCTGTCTGGAAAAGCTCTGTCATGGGCCACACCGCTCTGGGACCGCAATGACCCCGTCACTGCCTCTGTACACTCCTTCTTCTCGGAAATTCGAAGTGTCGTTGAGGAACCTGCCCGAGCCTCTTCTGCTGGGACTGCCTTAAACCGGTTCCCAGTTCTCCTTGCCGTGACCCTGTGGTTCCCCCTGTAACCGGTCTCCCTAAGGCCTATATGGACTTTGCGGATGTTTTTTGCAAAAAACAAGCTGAGACTCTACCTCCTCACAGGCCTTATGACTGTCCTATTGACCTCCTCCCGGGCACTACTCCACCCCGGGGCAGAATTTATCCTCTCTCTGCCCCAGAGACTCTTGCTATGTCTGAGTACATCCAGGAAAATTTAAAAAAGGGCTTTATCCGCAAATCCTCCTCTCCTGCCGGAGCCGGATTTTTCTTTGTGTCCAAAAAAGATGGCTCCCTACGTCCTTGCATTGACTACCGCGGTCTTAATAAAATCACGGTAAAGAACCGCTACCCCCTACCTCTCATCTCTGAACTCTTTGATCGCCTCCAAGGTGCCCACATCTTTACCAAACTGGACTTAAGAGGTGCTTATAATCTCATCCGCATCAGAGAGGGGGATGAATGGAAAACGGCATTTAACACTAGAGATGGACACTTTGAGTATCTGGTCATGCCCTTTGGCCTGTGCAACGCCCCTGCCGTCTTCCAAGACTTTGTTAATGAAATTTTTCGTGATCTCTTATATTCCTGTGTTGTTGTGTATCTGGACGATATCCTGATTTTTTCTGCCAACCTTGAAGAACACCGCCAGCATGTCCGCATGGTTCTTCAGAGACTTCGTGACAATCAACTTTATGCCAAAATGGAGAAATGTCTGTTTGAATGTCAATCTCTTCCTTTCCTAGGATACTTGGTCTCTGGCCAGGGACTACAAATGGATCCAGACAAACTCTCTGCCGTCTTAGATTGGCCACGCCCCTCCGGACTCCGTGCTATCCAACGTTTTTTGGGGTTCGCCAATTATTACAGACAATTTATTCCACATTTTTCTACCATTGTGGCTCCTATCGTGGCTTTAACCAAAAACAATGCCAATCCTAAGTCATGGCCTCCTCAAGCGGAAGACGCCTTTAAACAGCTCAAGTCTGCCTTTTCTTCGGCTCCCGTGCTCTCCAGACCTGACCCATCTAAACCCTTCCTATTGGAGGTTGATGCCTCCTCAGTAGGAGCTGGAGCGGTCCTTCTACAAAAAAATTCTTCCGGGCATGCTGTTACTTGTGGTTTTTTTTCTAGGACCTTCTCTCCGGCGGAGAGGAACTACTCCATCGGGGATCGAGAGCTACTAGCCATTAAATTAGCACTTGAGGAATGGAGGCATCTGCTGGAGGGATCAAGATTTCCAGTTATTATTTACACCGATCACAAGAACCTCTCCTATCTCCAGTCTGCCCAACGGCTGAATCCTCGCCAGGCCAGGTGGTCTCTGTTCTTTGCCCGATTTAATTTTGAAATTCACTTTCGGCCTGCCGATAAGAACATTAGGGCCGATGCTCTCTCTCGTTCCTCGGATGCCTCGGAAGTAGAGCTCTCTCCGCAACACATCATTCCTCCTGACTGCCTGCTCTCCACTTCTCCAGCCTCCATCAGGCAAACTCCTCCAGGGAAGACCTTCATCTCTCCACGCCAACGCCTCGGAATCCTCAAATGGGGTCACTCCTCCCATCTCGCAGGTCATGCGGGCATCAAGAAATCCGTGCAACTCATCTCTCGTTTCTATTGGTGGCCGACTCTGGAGACGGATGTTGTGGATTTTGTGCGAGCCTGCACTGTCTGTGCCCGGGATAAGACTCCTCGCCAGAAGCCCGCTGGTCTTCTCCATCCTCTGCCTGTCCCCGAACAGCCTTGGTCTCTGATTGGTATGGACTTTATTACAGACTTACCCCCATCCCGTGGCAACACTGTTGTTTGGGTGGTCGTTGATCGATTCTCCAAGATGGCACATTTCATCCCTCTTCCTGGTTTCCCTTCAGCGCCTCAGTTGGCAAAACAATTTTTTGTACACATTTTTCGTCTTCACGGGTTGCCCACACAGATCGTCTCGGACAGAGGCGTCCAATTCGTGTCAAAATTCTGGAGGGCTCTCTGTAAACAACTCAAGATTAAATTAAACTTTTCTTCTGCCTATCATCCTCAATCCAATGGGCAAGTAGAAAGAATTAACCAGGTCCTGGGTGATTATTTACGGCATTTTGTTTCCTCCCGCCAGGATGACTGGGCAGATCTTCTACCATGGGCCGAATTCTCGTATAACTTCAGAGTCTCTGAATCTTCCTCCAAATCCCCATTTTTCGTGGTGTACGGCCGTCACCCTCTTCCCCCCCTCCCTACTCCCTTGCCCTCTGGTTTGCCCGCTGTGGATGAAATATCTCGTGATCTTTCCACCATATGGAAAGAGACCCAAAATTCTCTCTTACAGGCTTCATCACGCATGAAGAAGTTTGCTGATAAGAAAAGAAGAGCTCCCCCCATTTTTTCTCCTGGAGACAAGGTATGGCTCTCCGCTAAATATGTCCGCTTCCGTGTCCCTAGCTACAAATTGGGACCACGCTATCTTGGTCCTTTCAAAATTTTGTGCCAGATTAATCCTGTCTCTTACAAACTTCTTCTTCCTCCTTCTCTTCGTACTCCTAATGCCTTTCACGTTTCTCTTCTTAAACCACTCATCATCAACCGTTTCTCTCCCAAACTTGTTTCTCCCACTCCTGTTTCCGGCTCCTCGGACATCTTCTCCGAAAAGGAGATACTGGCCTCCAAGAAGGTCAGAGGGAAAACTTTTTTTTTGGTCGATTGGGAGGGTTGTGGTCCTGAAGAGAGATCCTGGGAACCTGAGGACAATATCCTAGACAAAAGTCTGCTCCTCAGGTTCTCAGGCTCTAAGAAGAGGGGGAGACCCAAGGGGGGGGGTACTGTTACGCCGAGCGCTCCGGGTCCCCGCTCCTCCCCGGAGCGCTCGCTACACTCTCGCTACTGCAGCGCTCCGGTCAGACCCACTGACCCGGTGCGCTGCGATACCGCCTCCAGCCGGGATGCGATTCGCGATGCGGGTGGCGCCCGCTCGCGATGCGCATCCCGGCTCCCGTACCTGACTCGCTCTCCGTCGGTCCTGTCCCGGCGCGCGCGGCCCCGCTCCCTAGGGCGCGCGCGCGCCGGGTCTCTGCGATTTAAAGGGCCACTGCGCCGCTGATTGGCGCAAGTGGTTCTAATCAGTGTGTTCACCTGTGCACTCCCTATGTATACCTCACTTCCCCTGCACTCCCTCGCCGGATCTTGTTGCCATTGTGCCAGTGAAAGCGTTCCTTGTGTGTTCCTAGCCTGTGTTCCAGACCTCCTGCCGTTGCCCCTGACTACGATCCTTGCTGCCTGCCCCGACCTTCTGCTACGTCCGACCTTGCTTCTGTCTACTCCCTTGTACCGCGCCTATCTTCAGCAGTCAGAGAGGTTGAGCCGTTGCTAGTGGATACGACCTGGTCACTACCGCCGCAGCAAGACCATCCCGCTTTGCGGCGGGCTCTGGTGAAAACCAGTAGTGACTTAGAACCGGTCCACTAGCACGGTCCACGCCAATCCCTCTCTGGCACAGAGGATCCACCTCCTGCCAGCCGGCATCGTGACACTGTCTGCTTGGGGAGGGGAGAATACCTGCCTAATGTGGAGAACTGCTTGCATACTGAGGGGACTGCTTACCTACTGGGGGTGGGGGTGGGGTGGAGGGCTAACTGTCTGAGGGGAACTACTTGCCTACAAGGGGGGGGGGGGGGGTTATCTGCCTACTGAAGATACCTGCCAACTGAGGGGAACTATCTGCCTGTTGAGGGGACTTCCTGCATATTGGGGGACTCTCTGAATACTAATAAGACCTACCTGCCTAGGGGATGACCTGCCATATGGGGGAACTATGTAACTATGGACATACCTGCCTAATGGAGCAGCCACTTAATGGGGAACCTATCTACTTAATGGTTGACCTACTTACCTGCCCACTTTTACTGTGCAGGACACCAAGGGGGGGGGGGGGGTTGCCATTTTGTAATGTTCGCCCCTGCTCATAAGGATGATGCTGCAACCCTATTCTAAGGCCCCTGCAGTTTTCCACTGCGTCTAAGCTCTTCTGTCACTGCTTGAGTTTATCACATTCATTTTCAAGCTAAAACGCATCACATTGTCCTCTTTCACTGTAATACAAGGCTTTATTAATGTTTTTGATGGAACTCAGCTTTGCAGACAATAATGTTTCATCCACACTATATATTAGCTTTTTTTTTCCCCGCAAGCACATTACTTTGGGACAGTGTGGATTAGCTGTTCACATAAAGGAAAGCAAATGAATATGCCGTCAGGACTTGAAATTTACAGATTACAAGGGCTCTATTTAATTCAAGCACATTAGAAATTCTTTTAAGGAAGGTTTTAACAGAATTTCCACTAGACAAATTAAAACACACAAGCAATACATAGCTTCTGTGTTAATATCTCCTATGAATATTGGAACATTTGTATCCATTGTAATGAGTAATTATACCTCAGACTGCTTATTGATGAGGTGTACAAAACACTGTGAAAGCCAAGTGAGGTGATGAATAGCCCTGGCAATCACTTGCAACTTTGGGAACATTTGGATGACGGTGGGGAATGGAGAACAATCTTTCCTCCTTTGTACAAGACCTTTGAGGCACAACCTGCCATATTCAGTGAAAGTTCTGGATTCTTCAAATGAACCTGATTCAGGGCCGAGTGTTAATTGTGTGGGGATTGTAAGCAGTTAGCTTTATTTCAGTGTGCACTGATGCCTAGCAAAGGGAGAAGCTAATCTAAACATCCTGCCCGAGGCAAGATATGAGCCCAAAATGCTTGCTCAGTGGCTGTTGTAAGAATGTGCTGCTAACATTTGAGGTGAGCGAATTTTAAAAAAATCACTATTAAAAACGTCTATTTGCAAAATGAAATAAGAAATCTGATTGGTTGCTATGGGCAACTGGCCAACTTTTCCTTTGCACAGGTTTTGATAAATCTCCCCCAATGTTTCCAGCTTTACTCAAATGCCTCCAGCCCCCCCCCCGCAAGCACACACAATACGTCCTGCCTCACCCAACTACAATGCCTACAGCCTTACCCCACACAGTGACAGACGGGTATACATGGGAGACAGGAGTGTAGAGGGGTGTCCATGGGTGACAGAGGGGCATACAGGGGTGACAGAGGGATGTAGAGGGGTGACAGAGGGGTGTATGGGGTAACCGTGGAGTGTACAGGGGTGACAGAGGGGTTTAGAGGGGTGACAGAAGGGTTTAGAGGGGTGACAGATGTGTGTACAGGATAAAAGAGGGGTGTCCAGGGGTTACAGAGAGGTTACGAGGGGTGACAGAGAGGTGTAGAGGAGTGAAAGAAGGGTGGATGTGCACTACCTGAAGCTGAGTAGGCCTCTGTCAGCGCTTCCCCGGCTCCTGCATTCCATCCACATCATTCTGCTGAAGAGGGAGGATACACGAGGATTGGAGCTGCAGCATCACCTGTCCCGGCACTGCACACAGACTTCCCTCCCGCCTGGCCTGCACGCATGTGACTCACAGGTCCGCAGGCCTGGGCAGAAAAATAAAAAAATGTTAGTGCCATATTTCCCACCAGAGTGTCCTGGCACCCTGGTTGGGAATTAATGCCTCAGTGTAATGTGTGCTGGACCCCCCTTGCGCCCCCTTGCAACAGCGCACCTTAGGCAATCGCCTCACTCGCCTCATCGGGGCTACAGCCCTGATTACAGAACATGCAAGTGCAAAAAATACAAACTTCAAAAAACACAAGAATTTGTAATAAAAGTGCTATGTAAAAAGAGGTAGTATTATATGTGACAAGGTCATCAAGGGTGGATTTAAAAGGAGCAGTTTAAGTTGTACAAATTTCTGCAACAGTCTGTTCCATAAACCTGAGTGTGGGGAACTCTGAGATTAATGTTTTGCCACCAGTTGGTTTCAATTTTTTTTTTCCAAATTTGTAATTTTCTTCTACTTAAAAATCTTAACACTTCCACTACTTGGAGCTGGAATGACCGCGGCTGCTGGCACCAGACTCTGCAAAAAAGGATAAAATATTTTTTTTTATAGATTAAAATTAAATTTAAATTAAATTTAAAAATCTCTTTAATCTCTTCAATTGGGAGGCCATATGGTCTCTCCGACCCTGCTGCCACATCCAGACGCTCTGCGGCAGTGATTCTAATAGCGACACCTGTGATCTGCATGTGACTTGTACATTTTTAAATAATATTTAATATAATTTAAACAAATAATTGCTATACAACCCCCTGACTGTTGACTGGGGGTGTCAGATGTCACTTGGGATTAAGTGGATGACCCAGTTAACCAATTAATGACGGCAGACAGGTTGCTGGTTGAGACATGACTGCTAGCTGATAACTGGTGTTCAGGTCTCTTCCTGCGACTCCTGCTGCCACCCACCCCTAGCCTGCTGCGACCTCTGCCTGATGAATTTAGGCCTCTGCCACTCCTCTGTGCATGTCCTGGCACTTCTCTGCATGACATACTTAGTGCGTATATGAGGGGAGTACAATACCCTCCAGTATGCTTAAAATAGTATTTGTCTACAACACCAGCAGGTGTGTACTTTTGGCTGGCCTTTCACAGTATCTAGGCCCTTAAGACTTTAACAGGAACAACATGGTACTCCACTTAGATGTACTCACAGGTTACACTTAATAGAGGACAATCTGCTTTTAGTGCTCTACTCACCCTAACTGGCTGGCTACTATTAACTTTTCAGTTGTTGTACACACCATTGCTGCAGCACACAGTTGCTGTGTACAACACCCAAAATTAAAATTTCTCTCTCAGTCTCACTCCCTTCCCTATCATTGTTTCTAGGCTGGATTTGGGTTTGAGGTAAATCGCTACTGTAAAAAAGCTTTTCTGTGCAACACACTGCTCTCTGTCCCTCTCTGCAATAGAACACTGATGTGACTGGTAGGTGAATCGCTGCTGTAAAAATGCTTTTCTGTGCAACACACAATGCTGTCTGTCTCTCTCTCTCTCTCTGCAATAAAAGGCTGAAGTGACTGGCCGCAAGATGGTTGCCGATTATATAGAGCTTTGACATCACAGGGGTGGCTGGCTGCTGATAGGCTGCATGCTGCATGTGATTACGAGTCATCGCCCCCTACCAACCTTCCCGCCTTCCCAGGATTCCTTGCCCCATGTCCTCACATGTGGATCCACCATTTTAGAAGCCCTGGAGCCTGGACCGCACTAAATGGAGTTTAATGAAGCGATTCCCGCGATCGCATTGCTCTGATATTCGCATTTGTTGCGAATCAAATTTTTCCTGAAATTCGTAATTAATTCACATTCGTCAGATTCGATTCACTCATCCTTAGCTAACATCATTGTTGAATGTAAATAAGCAAGCACGATTAACCCCTTCTGGGACAGCGAAGAACGAAATGTAATCAATTTTTAATGTTTAGCTAAGGAGCACTCTTAAAGGGCCATTCCTGCTGAAGGTATTGAAAAAATGCATCTTTACTTTGAAGGATCACATTTAGCAATGGTGCACAGAACCCCTCTTTCTTAGCAATGCTTCATGCTCAGCTACAGGATAGTACTTTAAGGGTTCCCACAGCAGATTTGTTTCTTAACACTTTATTAAAGTACAGCATAACAGCCACTTAGGACCTATGGATTGCCTTTCACCAATCAATTGAACAGATGAACCCATACTCGCTAACGGAACTTCCCCAGTGCCTATGTGAGTGCCCATTCCACCGCCTGGACTCTAGTTCTTCACCAACATATCACTAGTACATGAGAGGTCTAAGTGTGCTACCCCACATTTGAGAAACAAGCCCTAAAGTCAAACCTTGTATGCCGTGCTTTAAACCCTCTAACTCCTAGGAGATCTAACTCCTAAAAGTTCTCCATCATAGACTTGGCAACACCCCCCCCCCTACCTAGGATAGGACCTACCTATCCCCCCCCCCCCATCTTCACAATTTGAATCTATTGTTTATACCAAGGCTCACTTTATCTTACCCCTCCCTTCCCTTGTTTATTTCATCAAGTTGAAACAAGCAACCCCCAAAGTCTTTGCTCACCTGTAATGAAATAAAAGAAAAAATAAGGAAGAAAAGAAACACAATAGGCTATTGTTCACCTCTAAAGTAAAGAATGCAGCTGTAACCCCCCCCCCCCCCCCAATATCCCTGCACAATTCCTACTAAGTATCTCAGTATAATGCTCAGATCAACAATACAGATCTAATACCCCATACATCACTCAAAGGTGTTTAATGAATGTACCACATAATAAAATATAGAAAAGACAAGACCTTTTTGAAATGGAGCTTCCGATTGTCTCACCCACATCAATCAGCCACCATTGAAATAAATGGCTGTCCACATCAAGCATGGACATGATAGGTTCATTGTCAGATGAGCAACTTTCTGTTCTGGCACACAGAAGATTGTTCTGAGTCGGGGAACTCCCTTTATAATGTCCATATGCCCAATAGGGTATATGGACAGGGGCTGTCTTCCGCAAACAACCCCATAAATGTCACCACACATAGGTCAATAATAAATTCATGTTCATTGTCTGACAAATTCTTTCCATTCATCTGAACCCAATTTAGGCAGATGTTGATACTCCGTTATTGCTGAAATATTATTTAGTTAATAACCCATGAAATGGAGCTGAAAAATAATAACATAGTTGTGTGTAGGTATTTGTCTGTCTGGGTGTACTTACAGGATCTATTATGATGACAGGATTTGGACCCCACCAATGTGATATTGATGGTCTATCTTAATATTAAAGATGCATAATTGATCTTTAATGGGAATATCAATGGTGGTTCATGGCACTGAGCGGCTAATGGGGCATAGTCTTGGTGGTCTAGGGATGGGAAAGGGTTAGTAGGCAGATCATTAGCAGTATAGATTAGTAAAGGGGTTATTGGGGCATGTCCTTGATGGTCTTGGATAGGGTAAGGGGTTAATGTACAGTTCATTGATGGCTGAGAGCAGCTTCTTGATGATCCAGTGAAATGTTAATTGGATGATTTCTAATGTTATGGTTGTAAGGAAGGGGTTAAAAGGCAGCTTCCCTTCTGGTTTAGGGCAAGAGAGGGGTTAATTATGCTCATTTTAAAACAAGAAATGAAAAATGTGATCTTCCTGAAACTAAAGGAGAAGAGTATTGCAGGGTGGTTGTACTACATGTCGACACAGCTGCCCTGCAGTCCTGCTTATTATCAAAAGGAAAATCTCTACTGAATGTCTTCGGGATGAGTGGCAAAGTAAATAGCTCTCTAGCCCTGCGCACCCATTCCTTGGCTCCCCTTCTTGAGAGAAACTGAGTAGAGGCCCCTGATGCTGCACTACATTACCACAAAGTAGAACTGGTGGACCCTTGCAGCCAAGAAGAGGTACTGCCTGGGACATGGTGATCATCTCACCTCCTGTCTGTGACTTGTGAGCTATGTGGCTAGCAATGTATATGGTTCCATTTTTCTATATCTTTCTCTTTATTTCACATTGTGAGCAAAAGCACAAAATAGGACCAGACACAATTTGTATGTTAAAATCAAACACAGATTATTGTCCTAACCACATAGCATAATAATTTGTCTATATCTTCCCATTTTCCTGTTCTTAACTTAACACGACGTCTACTTTATCAATTTAGTGCCTCTTTGTTGGTGACTCAATATCCTTCTAGTAATGGGCAAGTATTTTTGTAGCAAAAATGTATATGGTTCCTAAAGCTGAAATGCAATGAGGACGCTTTGAATGAAACGGTGTTAGGGCTCTAGGGCTAGCACTGTATGGAAGCTTTGCTATGTATGTGTATGTGTATGTGCTATGAACTATGACTGACACTATGTGCAGACTTTGGGGCTGTTGTTTTATGTTCTCTTTGGTTGGCACTCTATGAGGGTTTCATAAACCCCAATCTTGCCAAAAATCCTTTTAAACATTACAGGCACATTTTATACCAAAATGTAAAGATTAAAGTGTACCTCTCATTATCAATTTTTTTTAAATAAAATGTAGATAATACCATTATATGTATATTTGCAATATACATTGGTTACATTGGTAAAAATGTGTATATTTTTGTCCCTACAGCTATTATCTGTATGTCTCTGTGGGAAGTCTAAATACAGGAAGTGTGGGTGGACAAACAGGGCTCTGTACACTAAGGACAAGCAGGGCTCTCTACACTGAGGACAAGTAGGGATCTGTGCACTGAGGACAAGCAGGGCTCTGTACACTGAGGACAAGCAGGGCTCTGTGCAGTGAGGACAAGCAGGGCTCTGTACACTGAGGACAAGCAGGGTTCTGTACACTGGGGACAAACAGGGCTCTGTACGCTGAGGACAAGCAGGGCTCTGTGCACTGAGCACAAGCAGGGCTCTGTGCACTGAGGACAAGCAGGGCTCGGTACACTGAGGACAAGCAGGGCTCTGTGCAGTGAGGACAAGCAGGGCTCTGTACACTGAGGACAAGCAGGTCTCTGTACACTGAGGACAAGCAGGGCTCTGTACACTGAGGACAAGCAGGGCTCGGTACACTGAGGACAAGCCGGGCTCTGTACACTGAGGACAAGCAGGTCTCTGTACACTGAGGACAAGCAGGGCTCTGTACACTGAGGACAAGCAGGGCTCTGTGCAGTGAGGACAAGCAGGGCTCTGTACACTGAGGACAAGCAGGGCTCTGTACACTGGGGACAAACAGGGCTCCGCGCACTGAGGACAAGCAGAGCTGAGGACAAGCAAGGCTCTGTGCACTGAGGCTCTATGACATGTCCCTGGCTCACACATCAGGATGATTGGCAAGCCAGGAGCCTGCACAGAGCCCTGCTTGTCCTGCCCTCATTTCCTGTATTTTGTCTTCTCACAAAGACACACAGGCAATAGCTGCAGGAACAACATTTTTTCACTCAAAAATAAACACATTTTTTTAACTAATGTATATGACAAATATACATATAATAGTATTATCTACATTATACAAAAAAGTTTTTGTTAACAACAGGTACACTTTAAGAATGAAATTCCCATTATCTTTAGGAACTAAGAATTTCTCTATAAATCCATGTAAATCTATTGGGTGTGCAAAATACCTTACTTATATTGACCAATGTCCCATTAACCGTCTACTGATCAAGATACATAGCTATCCATAAATGTTAGCACAGTAACTATTGTGCGCTATATTGGAGAAATCGTGCCCCCCCCCCCACACACTCTTTAGTTTATCATATAATGTTCTCATGTGATCAACCTTTAGAAATACCAGTGCATGCTGAATATCAGTCAGTCAATGTACAGCTGGCCTCCATAATGCACACGAATAGCTTGACAGATCTGCACATGACAGTAAGTCTCAGCAGAAACAACAACATCATAGCAATAGGGGTCGTAAAGGTTGTATCGGAACATACAATGCTTCAGACTCTCAGGAGCAAAGCAGCTTAGTATGCGTCTAAGGCAGTGATCTGAGAAGAGTATACAATAACCATACAATGATGTAATCACCCTATGTAGCCATAACCTACTTATACTAATAATTCCCTTTAATAGTATATCCTATGAAAGGTGTTATTATCATGTCAATGTGACCATTTTATACTAGAAATTAGTAAATAAGGCACATTTCTTGTAGCTATTACAAAATAGGTGAATACTTTCCTCACAATGTTGTTAAAACTAAAGTCCGTACATTAAAATGGATGTAATTACACATGAAACTTCCCATATTCTTCACTATCGCTCTCTGAGTCCGATTCTTTCCCCAGATAAAATAGGTGTGGATTTCTATTCAATCTAGTATGAAGAAAATGCTCTAAATCCCAAATAACTTATTGTTTGTAATGTATACGTGTTCACTACAAAACCCTTTTAGAACCCAAATATGTACAGCTTGTCAATATGCCCACTAGATGGCAGTATGTTACTTTTATATTTCTAGGTATAATGACGTGCTTGTGTACATTCCTATAGTGTTTCCGAAGATGGAAGATTTTTTTTTTGCATAATATGATATAAATATATGCAAATAATAGCGACACATTAAGTATCTGCAGAAAGTGAATTGTCAATTACATTAGGAGTGTGTAGATAGGCGATATAGGAACTATCATCCAATTAGAATTCAGACAATAGGACAAATGACAATAAATGAATATATAAAAAATGATGGCAATTTTCGATAAAACAAAGCGAGAGATCTTTAGACCTTCAGACTGAATAGAGAGGGTTACGCAGTACCAGACCATTAACATATCCGGCACTAACCTAAATCAACTAACCTATTTTCTCCTAGGTGAATTGTGCTGAGAGGAAAGTTAACAAGCCGATCATGCTTACAAGACCGTATATTCCCAAAGCAGCAACAACAATTTTATAGAGAACTGTATTACCAGGGGGCTGCATGTTGCGTGTCCCAGTGCACAACGCTGCTATAAAACACACCGAGCATCATGTTAATGAACAGAAAAGTGTTCTGCTAAAAGCATTCCATGGCCTAATAGAGGCATTGTGTAAAATTTAGGAAACATCATTTTAGTCAGCATATACTGTATATATAAAACAAAAAAAAAGATAACAGATTTTGGCTTAAGTGCACATAAGAGATACATCCTAATGTGCCAATAAAAACACAGATTTGTCCTGTTTTCTAATATCTGTACAATAAAAATATTAATAGGATGGGACTTGTGGGACGGTCTGGTTTCTCTGAGATTGGTGAGAGCAGCTAGATCCAGTGTTTTCCTTCTAGGATGCCTCCAGCTATTGCAAAACTACAACTACCAGCATGCCCGGACAGCCAAAGCAACACCTGGAGGAATCCTGCTCAGTTAACCCTGAGCTATCCGATGGTTTGTAAACCTCGAGAGGGCTTGCCTATTGACTATAGAATGTCTGTCAAGATTAAAGGTGAAATAGATGTAAACAGACCCATTTTTTTTAAAGGGGTACTCCTGCACTAAGACATCCCATATCCAAAGGATAGGGGATAAGATGCCTGATCGCAGGGGGTTCCACCGCTGGGGACCCCTGTGATCTTTGACTCAGCACCCTGTTACCATCAGCCCCCGGAGCATGTTCGCTCTGGGTCTGAGGACTGTCGATCACGTGGCCTGAGTATTGTGACATCACAGCTCCGCCCCCGTGTGACATCACACTCTGCCCCCTCAATGCAAGCCTATGAGAGGGGGCATGACAGCAACTGGAGCAACCAAAGAATAGTACATTTAACAGTAAAACCGACATATTCTCTTTATTCTGTAGGTCAATACGATTAAAATGATACCCATGTTTCAATGTTTTTCTATTATTGTACACCTTTTAAAAAAATCTAACTTTCTACTTTCTATATAAAATATGTAGGCTTATTATTCTTTTCTGATCCCCTATAACTTATAAATAATTTTTTCGTATGTAGAAGTATGAGCTTATTTTTTTTGCGTTGTGATATATATGTATATATATATATATATATATACATATATATATATATGTATGGAAAATTTTTCTTTTCCGAAATTTTCATTTCCTGGAATCCGTGGCAGCACACAATGGGTTAATGCTTTCCTCATTAACCTGAAACAGAAGTATGCACAAGCAGTAATACAGAGGCAAATAATTTGCACTGATTAAGGGCCAGCCCCCTCTCACCCTCTAAATAACCCCCAAAAACACACCATCACTCGTATTTTATGCAGCAGTGAATATATTTTATTGGGTGGGTATACTTGTGCTGCCACGGATTCCAGGATATGAAAATTTCAGAAAAGGTAAATTTTCCACTTCCTGATCATCCGTGGCAGCACACAATGGGACAATCCAAGCAGTGAAAAGTATATAAGGGAGGTTACCAGCTCCTTGGATAACCCCCTTTCCAAAGGCTGATCTCTGAGCGGCAGCGACATCCAACCTGTAGTGCTTGGTGAAAGTAGTAGGTGATGCCCATGTGGCCACTTTACAGATTTGGTCCATTGGGATGTGGTATTTTTCTGCCCAAGTGGCTTCAGTTGATCTGGTAGATTGAGCCAGTAAGGCCATAGAATAACACATCTTGATTGTGTCTCTGGCTAGGGTAGATTTTTTTCCCCTTGTTAGGCACTTTAATTTGAAGAAAACACCCCTCTGATAGTCTTAATTTTTCCGTCTTCTTTAGGTAGATAATAATTGCCCACTTCACATCTAAGAGATGCATGTTATTCCTCCTGCTTTTTCCGAAATCCTAGAAAATACACAGGAGGCAAAACATAAAGACTGGCACTTCCAAACATAGGAGGGGAAAGGGAGGAGAAAAAACCTGAACCTCTCAGTAGATCTGCTTCCCCGGCAGAATGTGAGGTTCAGGCAGCGAATCCCAGCACTTTTTAAATCTCCCGGATATCCGGAGTTTGCTCATGCGCAGAACCGATCAGCGCCTCTGGCGCATGCACAGCTTCCTCCCGCCGGCGCTATCAGACGCAGACTTGTCGCTGTAGTCAAATTAAGCCTCACCGCCCGCCGAAGATACTATGGAGACTGGAGACAGCTGGGTTAAACAGGAGAAGCGGTCCCATATGGAAATTCCTACCCCTTTCTTCTTACAGGTATGTCTCAGGGGTGGCGGGAAGGCTGAGGGACCAGGAGAACTCCCGGTTTACGCCCACCCGTGCATATGCCCCAGGGATCATGCAAACACATGATTTAGAGGCTTACTTGTCTCTCGACGTCTTCTGACTTCAAGAAGAGAAAACAATGCGAGTGCTGGTGTGTTTTGGGGGGTTACTTATAGGGGGAGAGGGGGCTGGCCCTTAATCAGTGCTAATTACTTGTCTCTGTATTACTGCTTGTGTGTACTTCTGTTTCAGGTTTCAGCTTTTGTTCAATTTTTTGTGGGATGTGATGTGACCAAATTTCATCAACTTTGAAATTTGGTATTTTTTTACTTTTGCACTGTTCACGGTATAGGATAATTAACATTATATTTTAATAGTTTGATCATTTTTAACCCCTTAAGGACCATGGGTGTACGGGTATGCCCTGGTACTTAAATGGGCACTGTCACCAACTTTATTTTTTGATATGTTGTAGTACTTATGTACTACAACATCTCTAATATACTTTTATTATTATTTTTTTCATTAAAAAGGTTTAATTTACATTTAAAAATCGGCCACTGAAAAAGGACTGATTTTGGAGTGGCAATCAGTCCTTTTTCACTTAGGCTGCACTCGCTCCCTGCCTGTCAATCAGACAGGCGGGAGCGAGTGAATTGGCTCCCCGGCCACTGGCTGGGAGGCCACTCCTCCCACACATCGCCGCCGCCTCGTTGCCGCCGCTGTCCCTGCATGCCAGCTGCCGGACTCTGCAGTAACTGCAAGTGTAATGAGGGAACAGGGTATGCGGGGCGGGAAGAGGGAACGGGCTAGTGCCGTAGCAGGGGGGGGGGAAAGGGCTAGCAAAAAAAAAAAAAAAAAAGGATGGTGGGAGCTACCCTTTAAGGACCAAGGGTGTACCTATACGCCCGTTGGAATTTCGATCCCCGCCGCTCTCTGGGCGGGAACAGGACCGGGATGCCTGCTGAAATCATTCAGCAGGCACCACGTGCAAAGCCCTGGGGGAAGGGGTCAATTCTGATCGGTGATTTATGGCGATTCCAGGTCAATTAGGTCATCATTGACCTGGTGACCAGAAAAAAAAAGGGTGATTGGTGCAGTCCGAGTCGGCATCAATCCCCCTTGCCCAGCAGGAGTGAGGTTGCAACCAATAACCCGTCCTGCTGGGCGGCATCGGTGGGGCATTGGCGGTGGAGGGAGGGGGTGATCGGCTGTGGGGGGTGTGGGGAAGCTTACCCGGGGTCTGTTGTGGTGGTGGTCCCAAGCGGCGGCGGTCCCCAGCAGTGGCGTGGTCCCCAGCAGCGGCGGTCCCGGCGGTCTTCGGGGAGGGATCTAATAGCAGGAGGTAAGCGCTGTTTGCCTCCTGCTGTTGCCTAGCAACAACTCCCAGCATGCAGAGCCAAAGGGCATACTGGGAGTTGTAGTTTTGCAAAAGCTGGAGACACACTGGTTGCGAAATACTGAGTTAAGCAACAAACTCTCAGTGTTTTGCAACCAGTGTGCCTCCAGCTGTTGCATAACTATAACCTCCAGCATGCACGGACAGCCAAAGTGCATGCTGGGAGTTGTAGTTTTACAACAGCTGGAGGTCCCCCCCCATGTGAATGTACAGGGTACGTTCAAACGTGCAAGGGTTTACAGCGAAAAACACATATACACATACCCATACACAGTTACCTATACCCCCCCCCCACAAATAAAAACGAAAACCTCTGGTACGGCAGTGTTTCCAAAATGGAGGCTCCAGCTGTTGCAAAATAACAACTCCCAGTATTGCTGAACAGCCATTGACTGTCCAGGCATGCTGGGAATTTTTCAACAGCTGGAGGCACCCTGTTTGGGAATCACTGCCATAGAATACCCCAATGTCTACCCCTATGCAAATCCCTAATTTAGGCCTCAAATGCACATGGCGCTCTCACTTCAGAACCCTGTCTTATTTCAAGGCAACAGTTTAGGGACAAATATGGGATATTTCCATACTCGGGAGAAATTGCCTAACACATTTTTTTTCTCCTTTCACCCCTAATAAAAAGGTAAAGTTGGGGTCTGTTCCAGCATGTTATTGTAAAAGGCAGAAAAGACCCCATATGTGGACGTAAAATGCTCTGCGAGTGCACAACAAGATTCAGGAGTAAGAGCGCCATGTATATTTGAGGTGATTTGCACAGGGGTGGCTGATCGTCACAGCGGTTCTGAAATAAACACAAAAAATCACACACATGTGACCCCATTTTGGAAACTACACCCCTCATGGAACGTAACAAGGGGTATAGTGAGCCTTAACACCCCACAGGTGTTTGAAGAAATTTCATTAAAGTTGGACGTGAAAATGAAAAATTTGTATATAAATACCCCATGTGTGGACGTAAAGTTCTCTGCTGGCGCACTACAGGGCTCAGAAGAGGAGCGCCATTGGGCTTTTGGAGAGAATTTGGCTGGAATTTAAGGCCATGTGCATTTGCAAAGCACCCATGGTGCCAGAACAGTGGAACCCCCCCCCCCCACATGTGACTCCTGCAGTGGTAGGTCTCCGGACTTAGTCCTACCACGTGGCGACTTCACTATCCTGGCGTTATGATTACTCCTCCATAAACTAAACTCCGGTGAGCGCTCCATGCATGTTGGAGCCCACCCCTTAGGATGGTTGACTTGTGTATGGAATTTGGGTTTATTTTACAAATTTTATAAACTGTACATTCTTACTTAACTGTGGCTGTGTTAATTAACGGGAGTTGATCAGTGAGGCAACGGAGCCCAGCTTAGTGATTGCACTATATACAGTATATACACATATTCTTTCTGGGCTACCAAATTTTATCCTACTGTATACCCTTTCAATAGTGATTGCTTTTTGATCCCCCTCCCAACGTATGTTGGGATAAGAGTGTTTAATAATATTATCAGTTGGTATTGCAGTAGTGGTACCTTTATGCTGCAGGGTTTACTGACATATATTGTAACCACTTGATGGTATCTAGCTAAATAGTCTTTGCATGACTTCCTATCTAGCTATAAGGCTTTACATCATTTTCTTCTTGTGGCCCACATTGTGTGATAGCATTCAGCTACGTGGGCTCTGCATGACTATATGTTGAAGTAAATTAGTCTTGTACAACCCTATGATAAAGATGGAGTAAATCAATTGAATTTTGTGTGCACCATCTTCACATTTTCTTGGGGTTTTTTATTTTTATTTTAATGCATACTAACAAAATCAAGTTTTAGGCACTTCCCCACATAAATTTTACCCCCAAAAACAAATTCAGAAAAATGTTCTTTCCAAAAGCCAAATGTGACTACTTCACTTCTGAGCATTGTAGTGCGCCCGCCGAACCCTTTACATCCACATATGAGATATTTGCTTACTCGTGAGAAATTGGGTTACAAATTCTGGGGGGATTTCTTTCCTTTTACCCCTTGTAAAGATTCAAAAATTGGGTCTACAAGAACATGCAAGTGTAAAAAATGAAGATTTAGAATTTTCTCCTTCACTTTGCTGCCGTGAAACACCTAAAGGTTTAACACACTTTCTGAATGTCATTTTGAATACTTTCAGGGGTGCAGTTTTTATAATGGGGTCATTTGTGGGGTATTTCTAATATGAAGACCCTTCAAATCCCCTTCAAACCTGAACTGGTCCCTGAAAAATTCCGATTTTAAAACTTTTGTGGAAAATTGCTGCTGTACTTTGAAGCCCTCTGATGTCTTCCAAAAGTAAAAAAATTTTAACTTTATGATGCAAACATAAAGTAGACATATTGTATTTGTGAATCAATATATAATTTATTTGGAATATCCATTTTCCTTACAAGCAGAGAGCTTCAAAGTTAGAAAAATGCAAAATATTCTGATTTTTCAGCGGCGAACATTTACCTCTATGTTAAAGTAGAATATGTCATGAAATAACAGACTCGGAATCAAATTCATAAGTAAAAGCATCCCAGAGTTATTAATGCTTAAAGTGACCAGATGTGTAAAAAAACACTCTGGTGCTTAAGGTGAAAATGGGCTTGGTCCTTAAGGGGTTAAATCCCTGCTGAGGACTGTTAATAGCAATCATTAGATTTCTCATACTGTTCAGTGCTATGCATAGCACGTTACCCAATTTAGTGTCATCTGCAAACATAGAAATTCTACTCTGTAATCCCTCTACAAGCGCATTTAAAATTGAAAAGAAGTGTGCTCAGTACTGACCTCTGTGGTACTCTATTGTAACTATTACCCTATTGGAGTATGTTCCATTGAGCCAGTTACTATGTGTGGACCCTTTTAACAGTTTAGTTGTATACTGTATAGGGACAGATTGCTTTATGTGTTGTTTCATATTAGAACTTAGGTCAGTATCGTTAGGTCACTCTTCCATTACGCAGGTTTTTTTGGCGGGGCAGGTTAGCCATTGTCAGAAAAAGGGCCCATTTTTCCCTACGCTGCATGTACAATGTTGGCGTGTAGTGAAATGTTGATGTCACTTCCCTGTTACTGTCTGGTGATGTGCCATTGGGACTCTTTGGTGGCACAATAATATTTTACAGACTACTTATTTTACAAAAGGGGTAACACGTAACTACTGCTTTATATGTTCCATTACTGTGTGAACATATTGTCACAATGTTACAGTGGAATACTGTTTAGTTAGTTAGTCATTGGGCCAGGTTAGAATTTTTTGGTCTAATGCTATACCATTTTATTTTCTATGTTATTATAAAGTGGTGTTAGACTGTCCTTGTGCCAGCTTGATTGTGCCAGGTAAGCAGTTTATTGTACATAAAGCACAGCATTGTCATTCAATGTACTGTATGTGTCTTGTTAGTAAACCATTCACAATAGCACCCTGTTAAACAGTCTTTGTGCTACGTTTGCATTAAATTGTCTACTGGGACACATCTGGGTCACATTTCTGACAGCAATTCTATCTAATAATGTGATTAAATGGTAATGTCTCAGTGGGGCACAGTGACATTAGACATTTTCCCTATTAGCATGTGATTGACTTGTGATGTTACAGTGGAGTTCTATTCAATTATACCGTCTTACAGTCAGGTTAGGATTTCATTGTCTGCTTTCTAGTGTTCATCATCACAGAACAGTATTCATTAAAACAAGACACTGTGCAGTCAAGGTGGCCCTGTACATTAGAATTACATAAGCTGAACCCAATAGCAGTGGGCCTGGATGGCCATCTAATGCATATGAGATGTTTCACCAACATATATTTCTGAGATGATGGGGGAAATGGATCGGGCATGTTGAATTTCAAAAAGTGTCTGGCAGTGGCTTATTTTTTTCTCCCTATTGAAAACTTTTATACACTTGGCCTGTCCTAGACTGCATGCGCATGGTGGTGTCAGAAGAAATAACTGTCTGCCAAAAGCTATGGAAGGTGCATGACTCCCTCTAGTTTTGTGTCAGGTGAGATTCATATTGTATTGTGATGTCCAAAACAAGCAAATCACGTTTACACATTGTGGCACATGCCACACCCTTTCAACGAAACCACATTCTTTCTCGATAAGCCACGACCATGTTTTGGACAAGACACAAAAGGGTCTAAGGGTACGTTCAGATGAGCCGATCCACAGCGTATTTTACGCTGCAGATCCGCCACTGAAGGACCCCTACAGGGTGCCTTTAGATGGGCTGCTGCGATGTACAAGTTGCCGCGCATGCTCGGTGTACTCGCACACATCGCGCCCACTCCCCCTGCTCCCTGAGCTAGGCCAAGAGCAGCTGCAACATGCGAGTATACAGCGCATGCGTGCAGTGACTCGCACATTGCAGTGTGTCTGCTATACGCAATACGCGCTGGGCATTTGCTCGTGTGAGCGTACAGTAAAAAGTGTTTTAAATGGGTGTTTTTGACAACTTATTAATTGTGCAGATATGTACTGTAGCTAGGAGAAACATTTCTCAAAACTGTTGTATAGTAGAACTATTGTGTATCTGGATACCATTTATCAGCTGCATACTTGGCTTTATTTGTTAATGGAAAGAAATAGCATTGTCCTTTCATCAACTTTTGCTCAGATGATCAAATAGTACCTTCATATGCCAAAGAATTTTAATTAACCACTTGAGTTTATTTGAGACCAATTTAATCATTTAAAGGGGTACTCCGATGGAAAAAAAAAAAAATTTCAGATTAACTGGCTCCAGAAAGTTAAACAGATTTGTAAATTACTTCTATTAAAGGAGTACTCCGCCCCTAGACATCTTATCCCCTATCCAAAGGATAGGGGATAAGATGTCAGATCGCCGCGGTGCCGCTGCTGGGGAGCCCCCGGGATCCCCGCTGCGGCCCTGCGCTATCATTACAGCACAGTGCGAGTTCGCTCTGCACGTAATGACGCGCAATACAGGGGCCGCCCCTCGTGACGTCACGGCCCGCCCCTTTCAATACAAGTCTAAGGGAGGGGGCGCGGCGGTAGTCACGTCCCCTGCCATAGACTTGCATTATGGGGACGGGCCGTGATGTCATGAGGGGCGGAGCCATGACGTCATGCGGCTCCGTCCCCTGTATCGCCCATCATTACCACCGCGGCGATCTGACATCTTATCCCCTATCCTTTGGATAGGGGATAAGATGTCTAGGGGCGGAGTACCCCTTTAAAAAATCTTAACCTTTCCAGTACTTATCAGCTGCTGTATACTACAGAGGAAGTTGAGTTGTTCTTTTCTGTCTGACCACAGTGCTCTTTGCTGACACCTGTCCATGTCAGGAACTGTCCAGAGTACAAGCAAATCCCCATAACAAATCTCTCCCTCTCCGGACAGTTCCTGACACAGGCCGAGGTGTCAGCAGAGAGCACTGTGGTCAGACAGAAAAGAACTACATAACTTCCTCTGTAGTATACAGCAGCTGATGAGTACTGGAAGGATTAAGATATTTTAATAGAAGTGATTTACAAATCTGTTTAACTTTCTGGCACCAGTTGATTTACAAAAATTAGTTTTCCACCGGAGTACCCTTTTAATGAGGAAGGGCAGAGCAGTAGACAGGACGTGTAAGAGAAGGCTGTTCAACCAAATTGACAGTAAACGATTAGGTTGTCTTCACACATAGTATTTTTGTCAGCATTTTACCCAAAACATAGAGAAAAAGGATAAGGGAAAGATTTGCAGCTTTTTTTTTGTTTTTGCCTAAAGTACAGACCAAAATCTTATGTATGAAATCTTTATTAAACTAGCTGAGTACCCGGCGTTGCCCGGTTTTCCCTTCCTAATCTTTGTTGGGGAGAAAAATAAACAAAGGAGGAAGCTTTTGACTTCATATCCCGACCTCCTATCCCGACCTCCTATCCTGACCTCCTATCCCGACCTCCTATCCCGTCCTCCTATCCCATCCTCCTATCCCGTCCTCCTATCCCGTCCTCCTATCCCGTCCTCCTATCCCGTCCTCCTATCCCGTCCTCATATCTCGACCTCCCTTCCCGTCCTCCTTTCCCGTCATCATATCCAGTCCTCCTATCCAGTCCATCTATCCCGTCCTCCTATCCCATCCTCCTATCCCGACCTCCTATCCCGTCCTCCTATCCCGTCCTCCTATCCCGTCCTCCTATCCCGTCCTCCTATCCCGACCTACTATCCCGACCTACTATCCCGACCTACTATCCCATCCTCCTATCCCGTCCTCCTATCACATTCTCCTATCCCGTCCTCCTTTCCCGTCCTCCTATCCCGTCCTCCTTTCCCATCCCCATATCTCGACCTCCTTTCCCATCCTCCTTTCCCGTCATCCTATCCCGTCCTCCTATCCAGTCCATCTATCCCGTCCTCCTATCCCATCCTTCTATCCCGACCTCCCGACCTGTGGAACATACACACATACATACACACACGTTGAACTTTATATATATACTAGCGGAGTACCCGGCGTTGCCCGGTTTTTCCTTTCTAATCCTTGTTGGGGAGGAAAATAAACAAAGGAGGAAGCTTGTGACTTCATATCCCGCCCTCATATATTGTTGTCATATCCCAACCCCATATCCGGTCCTCATATCCCGACCTCCTATCCCGTCCTCATATCCCGTCCTCATAACCTGTCCTCATAACCCGTCCTCATAACCCGTCCTCATATTCCGACCTCCCATCCCGACCTCCCATCCCGACCTCCCATCCCGTCCTCCCATCCCGTCCTCCTATCCCGTCCTCCTATCCCGTCCTCCTATCCCGTCCTCCTATCCTGACCTCCTATCCCGACCTCCTATCCTGTCCTCCTATCCCTGTCCTCCTATCCCGGTCTTCCTATCCCGACCTCCTATCCAGTCCTCCTATCCAGTCCATCTATCCCAACCTCCTATCCCATCCTCCTATCCCGACCTCCTATCCTGACCTCCTATCCTGACCTCCTATCCTGACCTCCTATCCTGTCCTCCTATCCTGTCCTCCTATCCTGTCCTCCTATCCCGTCCTCCTATCCCGGTCCTCCTATCCCGGTCCTCCTATCCCGGTCCTCCTATCCCGGTCTTCCTATCCCGGTCTTCCTATCCAGTCCATCTATCCCAACCTCCTATCCCTTCCTCCTATCCTGACCTCCTATTGAGTCCTCCTATTGAGTCCTCCTATCCCGACCTCCTATCCCGACCTCCTATCCTGACCTCCCATCCCGTCCTCATATTCTGACCTGTAATATGTGTACCAGGTATTGAAATATCTCCAGCCATACAGAAGTTATGTGAGAACATACATTTCCCATTGATTTGCATGGGACTTTAAACAAAAACCCTGACACTCACAAATGGGGGTAGTTAAGGGTTAAATTAACTATCCTATATTTTAAGTGGACATATAAGTAACAGTATTATTGAAATACGTATGTAGTAACATATATTTCCCATAGACTTGAATGGGACTTTAAACATAAGCCCCGCCCCTGGCAAATGGGGGTGAGTAAGGGTTAAATCACCTATCCTATGTTTGTTGTTGACATATAAGTAACATGTGTGCTAAGTTTCATGTTAATATCTTTAGCCGTTTGGAAGTTTTTGTGGAACATACATACATATATACATACATACATACACACACACGCGTTGAGTTTTATATATATAGATAGATATAAGCCTTACATTACGTACACTGAACTATTACCCTTAACTAATATTACTTATACTGTCCCATGGACTATGACAAAATCTAAAAATGCTAAATAATTCCATTCTTGGTGACACACTTATAAATCACACAAAAAACAGCACACATCAACCAGATAAATAGTGCATTTTAAAAATCCCAGCTAAATATAATACAGCACCTAAATAAATATTGTCATACTGCACCCCAAAAACTAAGGCTATACAGTGCCCTGCAGACTATGACCCAGAATACTATTTCCTTATGGCCCCAAGATAGTTTATACAGTGCACAGATAAATAGCGGACACAGAGTCAAGATAAATTGTACATATATCACCCAACTAAATAACACATCAAGCAAACAAATTTGTTTTACCTTGCAGTCCTGAGAAACATAGCGGAAGATGGTGCTCATATAAATAAGTACATTCTCCATACAGTTAGTGTCGTACTACATTAATAATGGATAAATAGTGCCTAGAAGACCTTACCTGATTGTGTCCCACTGATACAAGTACACAGCTTGCTAAATGTATTAGCGCTCTCTCTCTCTTATAATGAGCGGTGCACCTAACTTAGCTAAACACGTCTACTTGCACCAATCTTTAGTAACTGTTGGGTTGTTGAACATTAATGGGATGTAGGCTGCACAACGTCACACAAATGTTATTTGTGTTTACAGTAGAGTAACTTAAAGCTCCTGGTTTCCAATGCAATTTTGTAAAAAGGCTCCTACCATATACCAGAGGAACCTTAGGGTCACGTTGGGTACCAGGACTGGGTGAGACGGCCATTTCTGCATCCTCTGACGGTGTACCTGTATGGTCTAAGCAATAAAAAAGAATAGATTGTCCTATGTTAGAGTTCTCTGCTAATTATTATACTTTATAATCAAAGTAATTTCCTATGATTTGATGCCATAATGTAGAGAATGTAGTATAGAAATATGCTTTCTGCCTTGTACTAGGTTTTTATGATCTTTAATTAATTCTAGACAGAAGGGGTTGATTATCCAAGGCTTCTTTCACCCGAAGTCTAATGATGTTGTATTTTCATGTAATATTGCTATTTCTGACTGTTTTATTGTAAATGGGGGATTCATTATTGTATAGGATTTCTTATTTTACTGTATTTAATATATTTTATGATCTTTCACATAATAGACATAAGCTTTCTTAACACACATTGAATGTAAACATTTATAGCAACCATGAATGTTTAAGAGATCTGAAATAACTTTTATTTGTTGGTCCCTAGCTCCTATTGATAACTGCTAAATATGTATATTGTTGAGGCAATGGAAGTTAAACATAAACAAATAGAAGATCCCATCATTGTGTTTTGTAAGCAATCCATTAACATTATGAAGCATAAATGATACGGCTTAAATTAAACGGCTTTGTTTTCCTTAGAAAATTATCCATATTGTTCTATTTTTTGACGTGTTTACAGTTTTGCTGCTCATTAATTCTACATCTGTTTTAGACAGTAGCATTAGTTAAAGGAAACCTTATTGTAGATTTTCTCCATTGTATAATCTATGCATTGTGTTGTCTGAAGATGTACTGGCTAGATTAATGTACAATACCTTCTGGAAGGATACTGAATAGATAGATTTTGCTAAAGTTTCATGTGAAACAAAGTTTTCATTTTACTATTTTAAAAAGGAACACATACACTAAAATCCATACATACTAAGCCAATATATCTGTACATTGTGACATATACAGTTGCATTTGAAATTATTTAAAGCACACCTGTCATAGTGCAAAAAAAAAAAAAGAAAAAAGTTATATGTTACTCAGGACCCAATCCTGATCATGTGCATATATTTTTTATGTGTCTCTGACCTATATATCCAGAGATATAAGCATTTATCTGCTGGTGAGTTACTTTTTCATTGTGCAGGCTGGAGGGGGCGTGTCATTCTGTCTCCCTCACAGGAGCAAGCCTGAGCAGTCAGCCAATCAGTACTCTCTACTCTGTAACCCTTTCCTCTCTGGTTTTATGCTGTGTCATGTGTCAGAGGAAGATACTTGGAGCTTGCCTGCAGTAATCAAAAGACATTATGGTGAATTCATAACAGGATAAAATGTATAAATATAAGAATAGATCTTTATAAAATTAGTGCAAGGATTTTTTAGATAAAAGTACAGCATTTTTATGAATACATGTTCTATCTGTTTTTTCTTCTCCTAGCAAAGCTGGATGCTAATCAGCATAGCTGTCACTATGTGTGTCATTCATCTTTCCCAGACTCCTGAATGTCTGATCAACTTCTTTGTCATTCAGGAGTCTGAGAAAGCTTTGACTATTCCAGCATGCTGGGAGTTGTAGTTTAGTAACAATTGAAGCTGCAATGTTTGTAAATAACTGTTAGAGCAGTGTTGCCTCCAGCTGTTGTAAAACTACAGCTCCCAGCATGTCCACACATCCTTTATCTGCAGTTTTGCATACACAATAGAAATCTCCTATACTGGATACCGGTATGCTTTACGGCCGGTATCCAGTATGCTGTAGACTAGTCTGTCTGGCTAAAAGACAGGCGTCCCCTAGTGGCGGCTATTTTGAGCTTGAATTTCAGGTGAAAATGTATTTTTTTTTAACAGGTGTATATTGTGAAATGTCATATTATAATGAGTCCTGCAATATATGAAAAGTTTTTAACAATGACAGTGCCTCTTTAAGTCCCCCCGCAAATTAATCTTACTTGCAAAATTTTCAAATTTACTGCTGACTGTAAAAAGCCTTACAGGGGTACTCCAAGGATAGGGGATAAGATGTCTGATCGCGGGGGGTCCTGCTGCTGGGACCCCTGCAATCTCTCCTGCAGCCCCCGAGGCATCAGCTATATGGAGCTAAGTTTGCTCCTTGGCTGATGACTCACAATACAGGTGTTGGCGGCCTGTGACATCACGGCTCCACCCCTTGTGATGCCATGCCCCACCCCCTTAATTCAAGTCTATGGGAGGGGGCTGGCCGCCATCACGCCCCCTCCCATAGACTTGCATTAAGAGGGCAGGGCATGATATCACGAGGGGTGGGGCCATGACATCACAAACCGCCAGCCCCTGTATGGTGAGTCAACAGCCGTGGAGCAAACTTAGCTCCGTACAGCTGATGACTCGGGGGGCTGCCGGAGAGAATGCGGGGGTCCCCAGCAGTGGGACCCCCGCGATCAGACATCTTATCCCCAGACATATTATCTTATATAAGATGTCTAGGGGCGGAGTACTCCTTTAAGACAAGAAGAATCTAAACCTGTCAGCAGAAAAACAAGGTGTAAACAGACACCATGAATCTAGGGATGCCTTTCTTAATTTCAATAGTCCTTTCCATTGGCGATATATAAGCCTTTTTGTTAAAATGCAAATGATGCACAAGTGCGCAGTGGGTATTCCTCAGCTTGGTAAGAACCCAGAGCATTACAGCCCATATCCTTTTTATCATCACCACACAGCCAGCTTGCATCTGCCTACCCTGTTTGAGTGACAGCCTCTAGATAAAACGACATAAAACGATATTAGGAAAGGTGGTCTGTACCAGTCATGAATAGGTTAAAACCAAGCTCCTACAGCTTGAGGTCCATTAGATACAGAAGCTAGATGCGCTCAGCCCAAATGGGCCGAACAAATACTGTAACTTCAGCGTATTCTTATAAAAGGAAAATATATTTCATAATTGATATTCCTCTGTTTAGCACATATTACAAATAGGTATGTAATTCTATTTTATATAGTATGAGACATTTTAACTATATTTTCTCTCAGCAGATGTAGTCCTAAAAGATTGCATACTCACACAACTTGGTGGCGGGTGCACCTGGTTTATTCTTGAAAAAATGTGGCATGACCCCTGAAATATTACAGCATCACCATTGTCTGTTCTACCACTCAGGCTGGAGAGAATTTTAGATCTTGGGGGTCTTTCTGCTACAAACGAGAGCATTGGGGGGATTCTTATAACTTGTATTGTTTTTTCACGTTTAATACAATTGCGGATTGTTTGGCCAAAAAAACAGAAAAGTTAAGTTTTACATTACTCAGGAAGTACTGGTGTGTGTGCATCGATATATTGATTCAATGGATTATAGGAGTCATGGAGTCTCCTGATTTGCATGCCAGTTAACCCCTTGCGCTATTCGTAACGTGACAAAGAATGTATTGCATTTTCCATCTGATGCCATTAAATGTGCAGAATCGATAATGTTAGATTTTAATACTTAAAATAATACTTGTTTTGTTAATACTTTTTTAGAGCTAATTAGCAGATGATGCGGACAGCTTTGAAGCCTATTTCTGGCACTATCACTAATTGCCTACCCAGAGGACATGGGGACATGGTTTACTCTATTTAATCTGTTGTTAACAGTCATATACGGTAAAATCTGCTGACAGGTTCCCTTTAAGGGTACGTTTACACGAGAGCATATTTGATGCCACGGATGCGCTGCCAGCGAAATCTCTGCTGCTGCTGTCATAGCTCTGTGTGTCCGCTCATGATTGCTGGCAGGAAATCCAGTCATGAGCGGACACACAGAGCTAAAGCAGCAGCAGCAGGGAGCTCACTCTGCCTTAACTCTGTATGTGCCGGCAGCGCATGCGCAGGGTCAAATACTCTGCGGATGCGCTCTTGTGTGAACGGTCCCGTAAAAGAGAACACTTAAATTTTTTAATGCACGCACTTGAATTCAATTCCCAATGATATTGTTTTATGGGGTTACTTGTCAAAATTATTGTGGTACAGCATTGTGTACAGCTTCAATGAAATGAATGGGCTGAGCTGCAATACTACATACAATTGGGGAATGGTTTTTGGATGTGGTACATTCAAACATTCAGTTGAATGGATTATGCACCCCAGTATTGATTTTTTTCTGCACATCAGGTTGAGGGAGTGGGGCATCCTGTGATCTGTGTAGGCCACCTGTGCAGCTGGCGGACAATAGATGAGAACATATGGAGATCAGTATGAAGCACAAATAGCCTAGAACACCTCACAACACAAGCATTTGACCTTATTTTTAGTTTCTATGTCTTGAATGTACCATGAACCTTGAATGTACCATGAACATCTGATTGATATTGTTGTGCATCCTGATTCATAACTGTGCGGTGTCTAATCTCTGTGCTTTCTGCTAACTCTGTTCTACATTGCTTATTAATAAGTAATCTGTGCCTTATTTTCAGTGTTCTAACCACTTATCAATGTTTATATTAGACCACAGTCTCCATTCCTTGGCTTTCTGTGCAATTTAAAGCTGTTTGTGGTAATTCAAGAATGTAAGAGATGCCAGTCAATCAAGGAGCTGCCATTCCTTAAGATCCTTGGGTGGAAATAAAATAGCACAAATGTATATCAAGGAGGTCATTTGTTATGGGATAAATTGTTGATATTTAATGCAAAGTGTTTTTCCCCTGTAAATATTTACCTATGCCAGTACTAGATTGATTTGTGCTGTCTGTCGGGATAATCTGCATTGCATTTGTTTTTTTCTTTCTGTTGCTTCTAATTCAATCATAGAGAAAAAAGAAAATTGTTTTATTTGGATTTGTGTAAACAATGACCTTAGAAGGACAATAGGAAATAGACCAACTGAGAACCATTACTGTTGTGTGTGGGGGGTTTCTATGCTTATTCTTAAAGGGAATTTGTCATCAGAAAATGACTTATTGTTTAAATCTAGTTTTTATGTTAAACTTATTTTTAAATAATTTTTGGTGATGTTTTTTACCCAGTTTTCCAATTTAACTATTTATATTATAAAATAATACTGAAATCTTGCAGTATTCATTCTCACCACTAAGCCTAAAAGTAATATGAGACTTCCTGTTCTGTCTGTGATGATAAAGAGGAGACTGAAAAGGGATCTCTACAGTAATTCAATGAAAGGTGACTCTAATATATGAAGAAGACAATTGGGACTCAGCCTCCCTTATAGAATGACCTCTGCACAGGTCACAGAGAATGCTTACAAGCCTGCTAATACAAAGTATAGGATCTGGAAATGTTCACTTTGTCTATCGGTTCTCACATCCATTACATTAAGGAATATGGAGGAGCATGTGACCATGGCCTCCTCAAACATACTGTGTACAAGAAGCCAGCACAGATGCAGTTGAGGTGGCTGAGTGGCATTGTGTGATTACAAAGTCCTCCATATGCTGCAATACCATGCACAGGAGCGGTGTCCAGCTGGGAAAGGAGGGCAGGAAATCAAGAAGCTTTTTTATTATACATAATGGGGCACATCTATAATAAAATGACTAGGGATGGGCAAATCAAATCTGACGAATCAGAATTATTTAAGAATTTCAGTAAAAATTTGATTCGTAATGAATACGAATATCGCCGCAGTTCGATTGCATGAATCGCTTCATTAAACTCCATTTAGTGTGGTCCAGGCTCCAGGGGCCGGGCATCTAAAATGGCGGATCCACATGTGAGGACATGGGGCAAGGAATCCTGGGAATTCTGGTGCTTCAGCCTATCACTGGCCGCAGCGATGTCCCACCTCGGCCGATGATAGGCAGAAGCGCTGTGTGATGTCCCGGGCTAAAGGAAGTAGGAAGCAGGCAGCCTGGCCAACCGATCAGCTGTTGCCGAGCTCTGGGGAACATAGGAAGGTAAGTGAAAGTTTGTTTTCTCTTCTTTTGCAGCCTGGGCAGGATGGAATAGGAATAGTCTGTACCGGACACCTCCTTTAAAGTCTTAAGGGCCTAGATAGAGATGAGCAAATTTTTGAAAAATTTGATTCGGCTAATTCACCTAATTTTCCCAAAAAAATGTTTTGGTTCAAATGTATTTGTGGCGAATCGCTATTGAAAACGTCTATTTTTGGCCTACAGAAAGCCTCAATAGGGGTGTAGAACACTTTGCCTTGCTGTAACACGCATAGGGTGTGTGTTGGGTTAGTGAAATAATACTGTTATTCAATATGACATGCAGACCAGAGGCACTGTAGAAGAGTGTCAAAATGACAGAGCCCGGAGGTGGCATCAGCATGAGGAGACCATATAGTGGCTGAATGACACAGCGTGGAGGTGGCGGCAGCATGGGAAGACAATATAGTGGTCGAATGACACAGCGAGGAGGTGACAGCAGCATGAGGAGACCATATAGTGGCTGAATGACACAGTGTGGAGGTGTTGGCAGAATGAGGAGACCATATAGTGGCTGAATGACACAGGGTGGAGGTGGCGGCAGCATATAGTGGCTGAGTGACAAAGCCTGGAGTTGGCGGCAGCATGAGGAGACCACATAATGGCTGAATGACTGTCACGATGCCGGCTGGCAGGTAGTGCATCCTCTGTGCCAGAGAGGGATTGGCGAGGACCGCGCTAGTGGACCGGTTCTAAGTCACTACTGGTTTTCACCAGAGCCCGCCGCAAAGCGGGATGGTCTTGCTGCGGCGGTAGTGACCAGGTCGTATCCACTAGCAACGGGTCACCTCTCTGACTGCTGATGATAGGCGAGGTACAAGGGAGTAGACGGAAGCAAGGTCGGACGTAGCAGAAGGTCGGGGGCAGGCGGCAAGGTTCGTAGTCAGGGAGGATAGCAGAAGTTCTGGTACACAGGCTTTAGACACACAATACGCTTTCACTAGGCACAAGGGCAACAAGATCCGGCAAGGGAGTGCATGGGAGGAGGTCAGATATAGTCAGGGACCAGGTGGAAGCCAATTAAACTAATTGGGCCAGGCACCAATCATTGGTGCACTGGCCCTTTAAGTCTCAGGGAGCTGGCGCGCGCGCGCCCTAGAGAGCGGAGCCGCGCGCGCCAGCACATGACAGCAGGGGACGGGAACGGGTAAGTGACCTGGGATGCGATTCGCGAGCGGGCGCGTCCCGGTGTGCGAATCGCATCCCCAACGGCCATGACAGTGCAGCGCTCCCGGTCAGCGGGACCGACCGGGGAGCTGCAGGGAGAAAGACGCCGTGAGCGCTCCGGGGAGGAGCGGGGACCCGGAGCGCTAGGCGTAACAGTACCCCCCCCCTTAGGTCTCCCCTTTTTTTTGTCCGGTGACTGCCTCCCCTGGGATGAGGACACCGGGAAGGAATGGATGGTTTCCTCAATGGCAGGCAGTACAGCAGGAGTAGGAATGGGGAGGGAGGGCAGAGGGTGAAGCTTGGCATGGGGCAGGGAGACACAAGGACGGGAGCCATGAGGGAACACAGAGGCTTGCCTGAAGGGACTGGGAGGGGGGGAGAGGCATTTTCTGTGGCAGGCAGAGTCCCTAACGACCTTAGGGGGACCGGATACAGGAGGAACCACAGGGTCACGGCAGGGAGTATTGGGAACCGGTTTAAGGCAGTCCTTGGAACAAGAGGGACCCCAACTCTTGATCTCCCCAGTGGACCAGTCCAGAGTTGGGGAATGGTGTAGAAGCCAGGGTAGTCCAAGGAGAATTTCGGAAGTGCAATTGGGAAGGACCAAAAATTCAATTTTCTCGTGATGAGGTCCGATGCACATTAGGAGGGGCTCCGTGCGGTAACGCACGGTGCAATCCAACCTGGCTCCGTTGACCGCGGAAATGTGGAGTGGCTTGACAAGACGGGTCATCGGAATGCGGAATTTATTCACCAAGGACTCCCGAATAAAATTCCCAGAAGCACCAGAGTCCAGGCAGGCCACGGCTGAGAGGGAAGAGCTGGCTGAAGTAGAAATCCGTACAGGCACCGTGAGACGTGGAGAAGCCGACTTAGCATCCAGAGACGCCACACCCACGAGAGCTGGGTGCGAGCGTGCGTTTCCCAGACGTGGAGGACGGATAGGGCAATCCACCAAAAAATGTTCGGTACTGGCACAGTACAGACAAAGATTCTCTTCCTTACGGCGATTCCTCTCTTCCAGGGTCAGGCGAGACCGATCCACTTGCATGGCTTCCTCGGCGGGAGGCCTAGGTGCAGATTGCAGTGGAGACTGTGGGAGAGGTGTCCAGAGATCTAAGTCTTTTTCCTGGCGGAGCTCTTGATGTCTCTCAGAAAAACGCATGTCAATGCGCGTGGCTAGATGAATGAGTTCATGCAGGTTAGCAGGAGTTTCTCGTGCGGCCAGAACATCTTTAATGTTGCTGGATAGGCCTTTTTTAAAGGTCGCGCAGAGGGCCTCATTATTCCAGGAAAGTTCAGAAGCAAGAGTACGGAATTGTATGGCGTACTCGCCAACGGAAGAATTACCCTGGACCAGGTTCAGCAGGGCAGTCTCAGCAGAAGAGGCTCGGGCAGGTTCCTCAAAGACACTTCGAATTTCCGAGAAGAAGGAGTGTACAGAGGCAGTGACGGGGTCATTGCGGTCCCAGAGCGGTGTGGCCCATGACAGAGCTTTTCCAGACAGAAGGCTGACTACGAAAGCCACCTTAGACCTTTCAGTAGGAAACTGGTCCGACATCATCTCCAAGTGCAGAGAACATTGCGAAAGAAAGCCACGGCAAAACTTAGAGTCCCCATTAAATTTGTCCGGCAAGGACAGGCGGAGGCTAGGAGTGGCCACTCGCTGCGGAAGGGGTGCAGGAGCTGGCGGAGGAGATGATTGCTGCTGAAGTTGCGACTGAAGTTGCTGCACAATGGTGAATACTTCCGACAGCTGGTGGGTTAGATGGGCGATCTGTCGGGATTGCTGGGCGACCACCGTGGTGATATCAGAGATATAAGGCAGAGGGACGTCAGCGGGATCCATGGCCGGATCTACTGTCACGATGCCGGCTGGCAGGTAGTGGATCCTCTGTGCCAGAGAGGGATTGGCGAGGACCGCGCTAGTGGACCGGTTCTAAGTCACTACTGGTTTTCACCAGAGCCCGCCGCAAAGCGGGATGGTCTTGCTGCGGCGGTAGTGACCAGGTCGTATCCACTAGCAACGGGTCACCTCTCTGACTGCTGATGATAGGCGAGGTACAAGGGAGTAGACGGAAGCAAGGTCGGACGTAGCAGAAGGTCGGGGGCAGGCGGCAAGGTTCGTAGTCAGGGAGGATAGCAGAAGTTCTGGTACACAGGCTTTAGACACACAATACGCTTTCACTAGGCACAAGGGCAACAAGATCCGGCAAGGGAGTGCATGGGAGGAGGTCAGATATAGTCAGGGACCAGGTGGAAGCCAATTAAACTAATTGGGCCAGGCACCAATCATTGGTGCACTGGCCCTTTAAGTCTCAGGGAGCTGGCGCGCGCGCGCCCTAGAGAGCGGAGCCGCGCGCGCCAGCACATGACAGCAGGGGACGGGAACGGGTAAGTGACCTGGGATGCGATTCGCGAGCGGGCGCGTCCCGGTGTGCGAATCGCATCCCCAACGGCCATGACAGTGCAGCGCTCCCGGTCAGCGGGACCGACCGGGGAGCTGCAGGGAGAAAGACGCCGTGAGCGCTCCGGGGAGGAGCGGGGACCCGGAGCGCTAGGCGTAACAATGACACAGCGTGGAGTTGGAGGCAGCATGGTGACTAAGGTGGGTGAAAAAAAGGAAAACTTCAGATGTGTGGCATCAGGCAGGTGGCAGGATCAGGGGAGAGTGAATTACTTGCTTGGCTTAAAACGTAACCTTTATTAAAAATATGTGCCCAAAGAAAATAATATTTATAAGGATTAATGTCACAGTCGATATATAGCTAATCCAGCCACAAAAGTCTAATGTGGCTTTGGTGACACTGTATATAGACACAGCGGTTAAAGTATAGTGATGGCCACCGTATCCAGTACAGGTTTGCAATAGCTCACATAGGTACCCCCACCAGGACCCAACGCGTTTCTGTCACCCTACATCCAGGTGACTTCATCAGGGGAGAAACCGCTGGTGAGCATGTAGGGATATTATCAATTGGAGCATTAAATATACAAATATTGCAACCCCCAAACTGAAACCATATATATTACAGGTAGTCGTCTCTGGTCTCACCCTTCACATCCCTACTGGATAATTTGGGATGAAAGGTGCCTGTGTCCAGTGGTTCAAAACACCTACAAGAGAAAACAAGACAGAGTATAGTATAATAGCCTATCTGCTTATAACACCACAATTGCATAGTCTAATTCTCATCTGTTTAGAATACCTGTATAGAAAGGAAAATCGCAATGCAATATAAATATATGCTTGAGCGTATCCTATATACAAAGAGCATATGCCGCTGTCATCTACAACCTTGCAATTGGAAGGAAATGTAGCAGATGACGAGAATCCGCGGCCCTGCGAAAAAAGAGGAGAACCTTAAGAAACTGGCGGGGACCAGCGGCACATATATACTGTCCCATAGTGCCTGCTAGTCTACCCTTACTCACGGTCTCGTTGGGGGTACAAGGGAGTGCTCCGTCCTGCTGAATCAGCAGAGATTGGAGCACTGAAGCCTAGCCATTTAAATACATACCAGCCGCTTGGCGTCTGACGTCATCCTTCTGCGACCGCGGCGCAGTTCAGCGGCGTAGCGGCCGTGGAGACCACTCCGCCGTCGCCTCTCGGGAGAGCGTCCTCGCTGTCAGGGTAAACTGGCAGATGAGATTCCCCACAAGTCGCGCATGCGCCGACTGTTAGGGTTTGCTAGAGGTAATTGTGTTTTGCATGGCTAAATAGGAAACAGCTTCTGACACAGCACAGTAGCCTCACAGCCGTCATTGGCAACAGCAAAGGAGGACTCACAATCAGGTAAGTATACTAGCTAAGTAGAATACACAGGACGATTATGAGCCATAAAAACCCGTGTATTAGAACATCTAGGGGACATTCGTCATCATAGAGATAAACCATTGGCCAGACACATCAATCTGGTCCATCAGGGCAGGTTAGAGGTATTGTCATTTTGTGGGTTGGAGAAAGTACAGCCTTCTCCTAGAGGGGGAGACCTGGACAGGTCCCTCCTACAGAAGGAATGCCAATGGATTTTCCATCTGGACCGTCGGGCCCTGGGGGGGCCTTAACGAGCAGTTCAATTTTGCCTGCTTCCTGGACTAGCCAGGGGGTGGACCTCCCGGAAGTGCACTCTAGGGACTAGATGATGGGCTAGGCAAGGTAGAGAGGGAGGATCATGGGATCCTATGAGATATTAGCCCACCCTCAATGTGTAGGGATGTCTAGGGATGTACTAGGTTAGGATCCTGTGTGGGACCGCACTTTTTAGAGCAGCCACCCCACCTAGGCATAGGGCCTAGTATAGGGGGGACCCAGGGTCTGATAGGGTAGGCTTTACCTTCCCTGCCATACCCCTCCCCAAAAACTGATTAGGTCAGTGCTCTTGTTTTTCATCAGAGTGCACCCCCGTACTGCTCCTTAATTTCCTTGGGTATACCTGGAATATCATCAGGCACTCAGGAAGGGATCATGTATTTGAGAATTTCTATTTACCAGATGCACGTTTCCAGTCTATAATTTGGGTATATGCTTATATATGCCTAACCCACAATTCATATACATAGCTACTACCTGATGATAGATTCATATATATGTCTTTGTGTCATCAGGAATTCACATAAATCCAAGTTATATCTGTATATACCTCTGTAGAGTATTATGAGAATTTTTTCTGTCAGTTTTAGCGATCTTGCTCTATGGCCTATACCAGACTAAGATTGGCAGCAATGTGTCTTCTACTTAGGTAGTATACTTACCTGATTGTGAGTCCTCCTTTGCTGTTGCCAATGACGGCTGTGAGGCTACTGTGCTGTGTAAGAAGCTTTTTCCTATTTAGCCATGCAAAACACCATTACCTCTAGCAAACCCTAACAGTCAGCGCATGCGCGGCTTGTGGTGAATCTCGTCTGCCGGGTTACCATGACAGCGAGGGCGCTCTCCCGAGAGGCGACGGGGGAGTGGTCTCCACGGCCGCTACGCTGCTGTACTGCGCCGCGCCGTAGCGCGCGGTTGCAGAAGAGTGACGTTAGACGATAACCGGCTGGTATGTATTTAAACGGCTGGGCTTCAATTCTCCAATGTTTGCTGATTCAGCAGGACGGAGCACTCCCTTGTACCCCCAACAAGACCGTGAGTAAGGGTAGACTAGCAGGCACTATGGGACAGTATATATGTGCCGCTGGTCCCCACCAGTTTCTTAAGGTTCTCCCCTTTTTTTGCAGGGCCACGGATTCTCGTCATCTGCTACATTTCCTTCCAATTGCAAGGTTGTAGATGACAGCGGCATATGCTCTTTGTATATAGGATACGCTCAAGCATATATTTATATTGTATTGCGATTTTCCTTTCTATACAGGTATTCTAAACAGATGAGAATTAGACTATGCAATTGTGGTGTTATAAGCAGATAGGCTATTATACTATACTCTGTCTTGTTTTCTCTTGTAGGTGTTCTGAGCCACTGGACACAGGCACCTTTCATCCCAAATTATCCAGTAGGAATGTGAGGGGTGCGACCAGAGACGACTACCTGTAATATATATGGTTTCAGTTTGGGGGGGGGGGGGGGGGTTACACTATTTGTATATTTACTGCTCCAATTGAATTGAATACACTGGGTAAAGATTTAAATCTTTCATTTACTGTAAATATGTTGTCATTCTAACCTTATGAGTCCAGCGGGTGGTCCTAATCCATGATTGGCAATGTCATAAGACTGCCAACTGGACTCATGCACATACAAAGAGCAGGCATTTCCATCAATAAGTTACCATTAAATTATGGAATCACATAATTGGTAAATCGGTTCATGATCTGCAAATTATTTAAAAAATTGAAAAATAGCTTTTGCATTCTATGAGGTTTAACCCATTAAGGACCCAGCCAATTTTCACTGTAGGACCCGGCCATTTTTTGCACATCTGACCACTGTCACTTTAAGCATTAATAACTCTGGAATGCTTTTACCTTTATTCTGATTCCGAGATAGTTTTTTCATGACATATTCTACTTTACGTTAGTGGTAAAATTTTGTCGATACTTGCATCGTTTCTTGGTTAAAAATTCAAAAATTTTATGAAAAAGTTGAAAATGTTGCATTTTTTTAAACTTTGAATCTCTCTGCTTATAAGGAAAATTAATATTCCAAATAAATTATATATTGATTCACATATACAAAATGTCTACTTTATGATTGCATCATAACGTTGACATGTTTTAACTTTTGGAAGATATCAGAGGGCTTCAAAGTTCAGCAGCAATTTTCCAATTTTTCACAAAATTTTCAAAATCTAAATTTTTCAGGGACCAGTTCTGTTTTGAAGTGGATTTGAAGGGCTTTAATATTAGAAATGCCCCACAAATGACCCCATTATAAAAACTTCACCCCCAAAGTAATCAAAATGACATTCAAAAGGTTTGTTAACCCTTTAGGTGTTTCACAGGAAAAGAAGCAAATTGAAGGAGAAAATTCAAAATCTTCATTTTTTACACTGGCATGTTCTTGTAGACCCAGTTTTTGAATTTTTACAAGGGGTAAAAGGAGAGAAATCTTCCTAAAATGTGTAGCCCAATTTCTCTCAAGTAAGGAAATACCTCATATGTGTCAAGTGTACGGCGGGCGCAGTAGAGGGCTCAGAAGGGACGGAGCGACAATGGGATTTTGGAGAGTGAGTTTTTCTGAAATGGTTTTTGTGGGGCATGTCGCATTTAGGAAGCCCCTAAAAAACCCACATGGCATACTATTTTGGAAACTACACCCCTCAAGGCACGTAACAAGGGGTCCCGTGAGCCTTAACACCCCACAGGTGTTTGATGACTTTTTGTTAAAGTTGAATGTGTAAATGATTTATTTATTTTTTTCCACTAAAATGCTAGCTTTCCCCAAAATTTTAAATTTTTACTAGGGGTAATAGGACAAAATGCCCCCCAAAATTTGTAACCCCATCTCTTCTGAGTATGGAAATACCCCAAGTGTGGACGTCAAGTGCTCTGCTGGCGCACTACAATGCTCAGAAGAGGAGGAGTCACGTTTGGCTTTTGAAAAGCGAATTTTGCTGAAATGGTTTTTGGAGGGCATGTCGCATTTAGGAAGCCCCTATGGTGCCAGAACAGCAAAAAAAACACATGGCATACTATTTTAGAAACTACACCACTCAAGGAACACATCAATTGATACAGTGAGCCTTAAAACCTCACAGGTGTTTGATGACTTTTTGCTAAAGTCGGATGTGTAAATGAAAAAAATTTTTTTTCACTAAAACGCTGGTTTTCCCCCACATTTTATATTTTTACAAGGGGTAATAGGAGAAAATGACCCCCAAATTTGTAACCCCATTTCTTCTGAGTATGGAAATACCCAATGTGTGAACATGAAGTGCTCTGCTGGTGCACTACAATGCTCAGAAGAGAAGGAGCACCATTGAGCTTTTGAAGACAGAATTTGGTTGGAATAGAAGTCGGGGGCCATTTGCATTTACAAAGCCCCCCCATGTTGCAGTGAGTATTTACACCCCACTGGCGTTTGACAGATCTTTGGAACAGTGGGCTGTGCAAATGAAAAATTACAATTTTCATTTTCACGGACCACTGTTCCAAAAATCTGTCAGACAACTGTGGGGCGTAAATGCTCACTCTACCCCTTATTACATTATGTGAGGGGTGTAGTTTCCAAAATTGGGTCATATGTGGGGGGGGGGGGGGGTCCATTGTTCTGGCTCTATGGGGGCTTTGTAAACACACGTAGCCTTCAATTCCGGACAAATTTTATCTTCAAAATCCCAATGGTGCTCCTTCTCTTCTGAGCATTGTAGTTCGCCCGCCGAGCACTTTACATCCACATTTGGGGTATTTTCTTACTCAGAAAAAATGGGGTTACAAATTTTGGGGGGCTTTTTTCCTATGTTTCCTTGTGAAAATGAAAAATTTTGGGTAACACCAGCATTTTTGTGAATTTTTTTTTTCATTTTTCCATCCAACTTTAATGAAAATTCGTCAAACACCTGTGGAGTGTAAAGGCTCACTATACCCCTTGTTAGTTTCCGTGAGGGGTGTAGTTTCCATAATGGGGTCACATGTGGGTAGTTATTTTTTTTTGCGTTTATGTCAGAACCGCTGTAAAATCAGCCACCCTGTGCAAATCGCCAATTTAGGCCTCAAATGTACATGGTGCGCTCTCACTTTTGAGCCTTGTTATGCACCCGCAGAGCATTTTACGCCCACATATGGGGTATTTCCGTACTCAGGAGAAATTGCGTTACAAATTTTGGGGGTCTTTTTTTCCTTTTAACACTTGTGAAAATAAAAAGTAAAGGACAACACCAGCATGTTAGTGTAAAATTAATTTTTTTTTTACACTGACAGGCTGGTGTAGCCCCCAACTTTTCCTTTTCATAAGGGGTAAAAGGAGAAAAAGCCCCCCAAAATTTGTAACGCAATTTCTCCCGATACGACAGGGCTCTGAAGTGAGAGAGCGCCATGTGCATTTGAGGACTAAATTAGAGATTGCATAGGGGTGGACATAGGGGTATTCTATGCCAGTGATTCCCAAACAGGGTGTCTCCAGCTGTTGCTAAACTCCCAGCATGCCGGGACAGTCAGTGGCTGTCCAGAAATGCTGGGAGTTGTTGTTTTGCAACAGCTGGAGGCTCTGTTTTGGAAACACTGCCGTGCAATACATTTTTCATTTTTATTGGGGGACAGTGTAAGGGGGTGTTTATGTAGTGTTTTACCCTTTATTATGTGTTAGTGTAGTGTAGTGTAGTGTTTTTAGGGTACATTTACACGGGCGCAGGTTTACAGTGAGCTTCCCGCCAGAAATTTGCGCTGCGGCGAAAAATTTGCCGCAGCTCATACTTGAAGCAGGAAACTAACTGTAAACCTGTCTGTGTGAATGTAACCTGTACGTTCACTTGGGAGGGCAAACCTCCAGCTGTTTCAAAACTACAACTCCCAGCATGTACTGACAGACCGTGCATGCTGGGAGTTGTAGTTTTGCAACAGCTGGAGGCACACTGGTTGGAAAACCTTCAGTTAGGTTCTGTTACCTAACTCAGTATTTTCCAACCAGTGTGCCTATAGCTGTTGCAAAACTACAACTCCCAACATGTACTGATCGCCGAAGGGCATGCTGGGAGATCTATTTATGCAACAGCTGGAGGGATTGCAACTACAACTCCTAGCATGCCGAGACAGCTGTTTCGGCATGCTGGGATTTGCAGTTTTGCAACATCTGGAGGGCTACAGATAGAGACCACTGCACTGTGATCTCCAAACTGTGGACCTCCAGATGTTGCAAAACTACAAATCCCAGCATGCACAGACAGCAAACAGCTATGTGGGCATGCTAGGAGTTGTAGTTTTGCAAGATCTAGAGTGCTACAGTATAGAGATCACTGTGCAGTGGTCTCTAAACTGTAGACCTCCAGCTGTTGCAAAACTGCATCTCCCACCATGCCCAGCAGCTGTCTGGGCATGCTGGGAGTTGTAGTTTTGCAACATCTGGAGGGCTACAGTCTCAGACTGTAGCCCTCTAGATGTTGCTAGGCAATTTACCGGCTTCTGTCGGATCCAGGGAGCCGTCCTCTTCTGCTGCACGACATCACCGCCCGCGCTGACCACCGCCGCCGATCCCGTCCCGCAGCTTCCACCGACGGGTAAGTGGATCTTCGGCGTTCAGTCCCTGTCGGTTTCCCCGCTCTGCCCTGCCTATTGTGGGTGGGCAGAATGGTGAAAACAAAAGTAAACCCCCCCGCCCCTGATCTGCTATTGGTGGTCGCGTCTAGACCACCAATAGCAGAGATAGGAGGGGTGGCACCTCTGCCACCTCACTCCTATCGCTAGAGGGGGATCGTGGGTGTCTTAGACAACCGCGATCCCCATTATATTCCGGGTTACCATAGACCTGTATGACCCGGAATCGGCGCATATCGCAAGTGTGAATTCACTTGCGATTTGCGCCGATCGCCGACATGCGGGGGTCTGATGACCCCCCTGGGCATTTGCACGGGGTGCCTGCTTATCGATATCAGCAGTCACCCTGGCCCGGTCCCCGCGGGGACCGAAATTCCCACGGGCGTACAGGTACGCCCTGGGTCCTTAAGACCCAGGTACAGAAGGCGTATCCATACGCCCTAGGTCCTGTATGGGTTAAGAATGGTTTTCTGAGAAATATTTGGCCACGTTAAAACACCTGGGCATGGAAATCACCAATATCTGCTTCCAGCAGCTCCCTTTGCTATTGCCAATCAATAATGTCCATGAGGTGATTGACGGGAGAAAAGTCTGGAGACACTGCAGGCCCTGGTAGCACATTTAGGCCCCAAAGGCTGCTCATAATAGCACGAGTAACATACAGCCTGGAGCTTTGTGAAGCACAGAGGAGAGCGGGGTCCCCTTTCTGAAAATTGTTGGACCCCCTGCGATCAGACATGTTCCCTGTACTGTGGATAGAAGATTTTCTTTTTTTTTTTTTTTGCTGGATGTCCTTTTAATGTTGCATACCTAGAATCCAGTAGTTACTCATCACTTTAGGCTCCAGGGATTTCCTTGCTATAACTTCTTTCCTACTGACACTGGTTAATAAAGGAGTGCAGGAAGGGCATAGAGAGGACTGTGCAGCTTAAACCGAATGACTGACTGTACAGTTTTCTCTATGATTGGATAAAACAATTCAGGCTTAGTGACCCAGAAGCAAGAAAGACAGATGTGACACCTATACTAACATCACTGTTTGTTTGGGGTGTTCACTGGATATAGCCTCCTCTGCAGCCTTACAACAGTGTCTTCACTTGCACAGTGGCATCTTACCATAAGACTATAAGCTTGGCAGGGTTTTCAGCAGTGCACATTCCGAGAGTATGCACAGTAGCTCTCTGCCTGGCCATTTATGAGAATGAACAGGACAACAAACAAGTTAATAGAATCTTCTTACTTTGTTTCCCCTACCACCCCTTGTATATGTCAGAGGCATAGATTGAGCCCATACTGAGCAGCACTGTGAAGGGAAAAAGTACTGCCCACAAACCAACAGAATCTGGGATATGAGGAGTGGACAAGGCCACTGTAAAAAAAATGTCAGCTGCTCCTAGTAAAAAGTTGACTACTGCCTACTTTCCTTTTTTTAACTGATATATATATATATATATATATATATATCTATCTATCTATAGATAGATAGATAGATAGATATATATATATATATATATATATATATATATATATATACATATTTGGTGTCTGTCACTAAGGAGCAACTGACAGCATTATAAATGGTATATAGCAACTGGGAACTGATGCCTTATCGTTGACTTCCCTGACAGATGATTTTGATCATTTTAAATAATGCCTGACTTTTTTGAATGCTACAGTATGTGTTATATATATATATATATATATATATACCCTACATGAAAATATTCCATGACTAATACATTAAGAATGACAGTTGGGTATGTGACAGAGCAAAGCAAGGAAATGAAGCTGAACTTTGTAGGGATGTAACGTGTGTTGTATAACACTATGATATATCTGTTTCGTCTCAGTACAATTCTGGGTCCCTTTGAGAAATGCTTCCATTTCTGCATTATGTATGTACAGTATGCCTCTTTGAGCAATATCTTCATTTCTGACTTGGCCGCCTTTACACCAGAGCTTTGTGACACTCTTCATTATTTTTGTGTAAAATATTTGTGAGGGATATTTTTAGCTGACTGCCTTGAAAGATTCTTGAAAGAAAAAAAATGTCAGAAAGGAGTTTTAATAATAAATGTGTGCCTGGAGAAGCGGGCATTTTATCACTATTTGATATATTCCGAGTAAACCAATTTCTAAGGTTTGCCGGAAGAGCACCTACTTCCTAATTAGCTGAAATCTTCATGTAATGGGGGTTGTGGAAAAGACTGAACGTATTAGACGTTTTTCTCATCTCACGCTATTATTGCTCTAATGTATTCTTTTTCTAAAACAGATAAAATGTCCACATCAAATTTGAGATGCGGACAAGAAAGTTGAATGTGCCATCAGAAGTTCATTACATTTTCTATGGTGTTAAATATTTTTCCTTTAATACAGATTGGAAACACATGTACATGAAATTCATTTGCTGCAAAATCATTAGTTTTTGCTACAGAACATGGTGGACATGGTGAAATAAGCACCAGCAATCCATTAATCTGTCAATTTCCAATTTGCTTTGCTGTGTTCTGCACCATTCAACTGCATGATGCATAAACGCATTTTTATATCTAAGGAAATTTGGAGAAACCAGACCATAAAGTCTCAGCTCTTTTAACCCCTTGAGGACCCAGGGCATATGGGTACGCCCTTGCTCCCTGGTAGTTAAGGTCCCAGGGCATACCTGTACGCCCGTGGGAATTCCGGTCTCCGCCGCGCTCCGGGTGGGGACCGGAACGGGATGCCTGCTGAAATCATTCAACAGGCATCCCGTGAAAATGCCCAGGGGGGGTTCTGAGACCCCCGCATGTCGGCGATCGTCAGTGAATTCCTCCCACCATCGTAGAAAAAAGGTGATGGCCCACCGGGCATTTTCGGTGGCGGAGGCATACGCTTTACTTGCCTCCGAATCTGCCAGTGAGGACGAGGAAGATCCTACTTTCCTGTGTTCTTCCTCGTCCTTCTCAACATCTACTACTGATGATGAGTCCCCTGTACAGCGGCAGAGATGCAGCCAGGCGAGGCCACGCACCCCCCATGAAAGTGACCCAGTGGCCGGCACTAGTACGAGCGTCCATGCCGCTTGTAATAGGAGTCCAACCCCCCAGACAAGCGTACCGGAGCCCCCTTCCGGTGAACCTGTCTGGAGACCCCCAGAGGGTTATCAGCCTCATATTCCTGAGTTTCTTGGTGATTCAGGAATCTGGATTGACACTGCTGGATACACTGAAATTGACTATTTTAGTTACTTTTTCAGTGACAGCTTTGTCAATCTAATGGTGGACCAGACAAATCTGTACACCCACCAGTTCATCGCCCAACTCCCAGATTCGTTTTTGGCAAGGTTCAATGAATGGTACGCCATTGATGCAGCTGAAATGAGGACATTTTGAGGCCTCGTGCTGCATATGGGCTTTGTCAAAAAACCAAGTGTCAGACAGCACTGGAGCGGGGACATCCTATACCAGACCCCGCTTTACAGTATGGTCATGACACGGAAGCGGTTCGAGGCCATTCGGAAATGCCTCCATTACACTGATAATGTGACATGTCCCCCCCAAGGTGATCCTGTCTATGACCGGCTTTACAAAGTGAGGCCGGTCATCGATCAATTTGGGGCCAAATTTTTGGAGGCCTACTTACCATAGATAGATGAGTCTCTTATCAGTTTTAAGGGGAGACTCATCTTCCGCTAGTATATTCCCTTGAAGAGGGTGCGGTATGGCATGAAACTCTACAAACTTTGTGAGAGTACCTCCAGGTACACTTACAAGTTTAGAATATATTAGGGACGAGATTCGCGTATTGAACCCCCAGAATGTCCCTCCACTCTCACTCTGGGTGTTAGCGGGAGGGACATTCTCTAAATTTGATCCAGACACACAAGGGATAGTCCCATGTCCTTACCCATGAAAACCTGTTGCTGGTCAGGTATAAGGATAAGAGGGATGTCTTTATGCTGACCACAATTCATGGTAATGGCAGCTCACCTGTCCCTGTGCGAGGTACCACAACAATGGTCCTCAAGCCTGATTGTATTCTGGACTACAATCAGTATATGGGAGGAGTTGATCTTTCTGATCAAGTCCTCAAGCCATACATCGCCATGCGGAAAACACGGGTATTGTACAAAAAAGTTGCGGTCTACTCCGGGACATTCCTCCATTTCCAAGAAGAAGTCCTAAGGGCCCTGATCTTTGGCTACCGGGAAAGAGCAGGCCAGAGTTCCCAAGGAACTGAAGTTATAGGTGCCAGGATCATCCCAGGCCAGCACTTTCCAGTTGAAGTCCCCCACACTGGAAAGAAGAGATGATCCCATAAAAAATGCATAGTGTGTCACAGGAGGGGGATAAAGAAGGACAGCACCACTCAATGTGACACTTGCCCTGATCATCTGGGCCTCTGCATAAAAAACTGCTTCAGGGAGTATGACACTTCCATGCAGTACAAAATTTTCCCTTTTCATTTTAATTTTCCATAATTTGACCCCAATGTACAAATTCCAGAGTACGTTCCAAGTTTTAACCCCATAAAACCACTAAATTGCCCCACTAAAAAATCTTATCTAAAAGCAGGGTGCGCGTTTGAGGCAACAGGTGAGGGACGGCCACACACATCACATTCCCAGAATGATTATTCAGAGCATATAGTTTGGGGTGGGCATATTTTTTAGTTTTGGCTATGCTCTGGGTCATCATTCTGGGAACATAACCTGTTTTATGATTTTATGTCCCACTGTACCCTATTTTAGTAATTTAACCCATGTAACGATCCTTGAGGGGGGGTCCTGCTGTTCTGTCCCCATAGGCAGCAATGTAAAAGCTCAAGGCCCCCGACTGCGCTCCTGCTCTTCTGAGACCGGTGTGCACCCTCAGAGCTGTTTACGCCCAGATGTAGTAAGTAAGGTATGTCCTTACTCCAAAGAAATGTACTTACAAATTTACAGTGACATTTTCTCCTGTTACTACTTGTGAAAATCAAAAATATGGGGTAACCCCAGCATTTTAGTGTAAAAAAAAAAAATGTTTTCCTTTTCACATCCCACTTTAATGAACATTTATCAAACACCTGTGGGGTGTTAAGGCTCACTGTACACCTTGCTACGTTCCTTGAGGGGTGTAGTTTCCAAAATAGAATGCCATTTTCCATTATTTTTTTTTTTTTTTTTGCTGTTCTGGCACCATAGGGGCTTCCTAAATGCAACATGCCCCCCAAATGCCATTTCAGTAAAATTTGCTATCCAAAAGCCAAATGTGACTCCTTCTCTTCTGAGCACTGTAGTGCGCCCGCAGTGTACTTGACGTCCACACATGGGGTATTTCCATACTCAGAAGAGATGGGGTTACAAATGTTGGGGGGCATGTTATGTTCCTTGAGGGGTGTAGTTTTCAAAATAGTAGGCCATGTTTTTTTTTGCTGTTCTAACACCATAGGGGCTTCCTAAATGCGACATGCCCCCCCAAAAACCATTTCAACTAAAGATTTCTCTCCTTTTACCCCTTGTAAAAATTCAAAAAATGGGTCAACAAGAACATGCAAGTGTAAAAAATGAAGATTTTGAATTTTCTCCTTCAATTTGCTGCTATTCCTGTGAAACACCTAAAGGATTAACAAACCTTTTGAATGTCATTTTGAATACGTTTATGGGTGCAGATTTTATAATGGGGTCATTTATGGGGTATTTGTAATATGAAGGCCCTTCAAATCCACTTCAAAACCGAACTGGTCCCTGAAAAAGTTTGATTATGAAAATATTGTGAAAAATTGGAAAATTGCTGCTGAACTTTGAAGCCCTCTGATGTCTTCCAAAAGTAAAAACATCTCAACTTTATGATGCAAACATAAAGTAGACATATTGTATATGTGAATCAAAATATAATTTATTTGGAATATCCATTTTCCTTATAAGCAGAGTGCTTCAAAGTTAAGAAAAAATGATGCAAGTATCAACAAAATTTTACCACTAAAATAAAGTAGAATATGTCACAAAAAACCATCTCAGAATCAGAATGAAAAGTAAAAGCATTCCAGAGTTATTAATGCTTAAAGTGACAGTGGTCGGATGTGCAAAAATATGGCCGGGTCCTAAGGTGAAAATATGCTGGGTCCTTAAGGGGTTAACTTGGTTTTGAACATTGAATAACAGCACACTTGTACTACTTCTACTGTAAGGCAGACAAAGATTCCATGGAGAAGATACTTTTTCTTATTCATTCTTGTCTTTCTTTCAATCCTAAAAGGAAATTCTTTAAATTAGTACTATATGGAAATGATCTACAGTATCATCCTGTAAACAGAACAGCATGCTTTATTAGATTCCCTTTATAGATTTTTTTCATGCATTTCATTATGCATATCGAAGTTCTTTTCTGTAGAGGAAAGAACAAACTCAAATGATTTCATGTAAATTTTAGGTTAATTATTGCTTAAATTTGTGTTAACACTACAGGAAAACAGGTGGGCTATGGGTTCACGACAGTAAAAAAAAAAATTTAAAATGTGAAGTTAAAAATGTGGAGTTACACTTAAAAAAAATCATGTGAAAATAAAAAACTAACAAACAACCTTACTTACATAATATCCCTCAGGGCCAGTTCTGCCTATAGGAAAAATATGCAGCCGCCTAGAGCCCCCTTTTGATGGCGCCAATCTGCCTACTGCGAGAAAGTTAGTAGCCAGCTTCCAAAGCACTTGACACTCATCCGAAGCCATGGGCGTGCGCAGCCTATTGCATTAGGGTGTGCACCCTAAAGGACAAACTCACGCCGTGTATATACACACACACACATATACACACACACACACACACATACAAATACACTCTTGCTTGCATGCACACATACATTAACAGACCTGCACTCATATAAATATCAATACAAACAAAATTAAAAACTGTATTAAAATTCTTAGTGTACACGGCTGAGGAAAAAAAAAAATCTGAAAAATATATATGTAAAATAAATAAACAATAGCTGTTATCATTAAAGCTGCTAAACTAAAACATTAGGGTCACTAACTAACTAGAGAATCCATAGAAAGATGGTAGTGCTAGAGTACACTATCATAATAATAATTATATAACCAATAAATTACAAATTGACGAATTAAAAATGAAAAAATCCCCTCTAGCAGATAATGGCTGTCGTAAGCCGTTTTGGGAGAGTGGGATACCGTAATGCTGCTCATATTGCGCAGTAACCTGGCCGTGCATCGCCCTTGCGTTGCCGTGACTCTGCCTTTGCATGACGTCACGGAACGCGCCACGCATGCTATAGGGGAGGTCTGGAGGAGGAGCATGTCCGTCCTATACTGTGCAGTGAAATCGCTTGCATAATGCACGGCAAGGCAGTGCAGCATGGAGGTGATAGAGCCCAGGGGTGGACTGACAACACTCGGGGCCCCTGGAACAAAAAAAGGCAAGGGCCCCTGCTAGTCATAATTTATATATGTAAGAAATACTTTAACATTGGTAAATTTCCATGACCAATAATACTGTAATACAAGGAGTAAATATATACCACCACACAATAACTGGATAATGCCGCCATATTGTACTGAATAAAACCAGTATACACAGACCCGTATACTATAAAGGATCTGTATACAATATAAGTGATTATATACAGGACCATATGGCGGTAGAAATCAGCTGTACACAGGATGTGTATACCATATAAGCGATTACAGTTACATTTTGGGACTCACAATCAAGTCTTTTATGATCAGTGGCGTCCTCTTTCCTTTTTTTCTCCGTCTGGATAAGACCGCCATGTGGATCACTTAACATCTACAGGACAAAAATGTCAGACTCTGCATTTTTTCAGTGCCCTCCCCTCCTCTACACAATCTTTCCATCTATAGGCCCACAAACTGTAATAATGCCCTCCTTGGTGTCTTGAACAGTAAAAGGGCAGGTAGGTAGGTAGCCAGGTAAATAGGAAACCAAGTAGGTAGATCAGGAAGCCAGATATGCAGGTAGGTGACAAGCCAGCTAGGTAGGGGGCTAGCTAGGTCATTAGGCAGCCATGTATGAAGGCCAGGTATGTACATAGTTAGGTAGCTGGGTATGTAGGTAGTTAGATAGCCTGGTATGAAGGTAAGTAGTTAGGCATCCAGGCATGAAGTTAGGTAGCCCCCCTTCCCTGTAGGTATAGGCAGCAGAGTTAACCCCTCCCCTTCCCTGTAGGTATAGACAGCAGAGTTAACCCCTCCCCTTCTCTGTAGGTATAGGCAGCAGAGTTAACCCCCCTTCCCCAAAGGTATAGGCAGCAGAGTTAGCCCCCCACCCTTCCCCATAGGTATAGGCAGCAGACTTACCCCCTTTCCCCATAGGTATAGGCAGCAGAGTTAAACCCCTTTCCCAATAGGTATAGAAACAGAGTTAACCCCCCCCTTTTTCCTTAGGCATAGGCAGCAGAGTCCCACCCCCACCCCCTTTCCCTGTAGGTATAGGCAGAGTTAAGCCCCCCTTTCCCCATATGTAGAGTCAGAGTTACCCCCCTTTCCCCATAGGCATAGGAATAGTTACCCCCCACCCCTCCCCATTGGTATGGGCAGAGTTACCCCCCACTTCCCCATAGGTATAGGCAGTTACCCCTCCCATTTCCCCATAGGTATAGGCAGTATTACCCCCCCACTTTCCCCATAGGTATAGGCAGAGTTACCCCCTTTCCTCCCCTTTCCCCATAGGCATAGGCAGAGTTACACCCCTCCCCCTTTCCCCATAAGTATAGGCAGAATTACCCCCCTCTTTCCCATAGGTATAGGCAGAGTCACCCCCCCAGTTCCACCATAGATATAGGCAGAGTCACCCCCCTCTTTCCCATAGGTATAATCAGAGTTACCCCCCCCCCTCGTCCCCATAGGTATAGGGAGAGTTATCCCCCCCCCAATTTTCCCATAGGTATAGGCAGAGTTACCCCCCTTCCCCATAGGTATAGGCAGAGTTACTCCCCCCTCTTCCACATAGGTATAGGCAGAGCTACCCCCCTCTTCCCCATTGGTATAGGCAGAGTTACCCCCTTCTTCCCCATAGGTATAGGCAGATTTACCCCCCTTTCCCCATAGGTATAGGCAGAGTTACCCCCCTTTCCCCACAGGTATAGGCAGAGTTACCACCCCCCCCCCCCATTTCCCCATACATATATTGTCTTTTTTTTTTTTTTGTATAATTGTGCAAATAGTCAAGTACAGGCAAAATGGAAAAAAAGATGAATAATACTGTAATGTTAATAATAACAACACACGAACAGCAGTTGCTGTAATTGTAAAATGAGGATAATCACAATGTACTGTACTGTTTTTCAATTAATAAAAATCCCATCAGACAATAGACAAAACATTGTGCTGCATTCACATCATTCTCATGATTAGCGCAGGCCTCAGAGGTTAGACTCCCAGTAATACATAGCCTAGCATTATGCTATTGCATTATGCAGGAAAGTGAACACATAGAAACAAAAGGGGACTTGAGCCCTTTTAATGCACCTGCCCTTTCATGTCCTCACAAGCTGTGTCAGCTGTCACTAAAACTTCCTGGCTCAGAGATTTAAAGCATTTCTCTGCCTGTACTCAGTTAGGTTCACATATGTCATATGCATACAGCACAGGTGAACTCAGCCTAATCTTTGACGTAATTGATGCCACAACTGATGACAACATGCATCAGTTGTCATCGGTTGTGTGGCATCCAGCGTCTATTATTTCTGGATGCAGGACAGGGGGACCAAGCAAGCTGCGTTCCCCTGTCCGGTGCCATCTGACGTGTCCAACTATCCGGCGTCCAAAATGAGGAAAACTCTGCCCGACAACTGTATGTGAAGGGTGTCTTAAATGGAATCTGACAGCTTGTTCACCTGCACTGAACTCTGTACACAGGGTTATAGTGTAGGTGAACATGAGTAAAATGATGTTTTACTCCCCCTGATCTGTGGTCCCGTTAGTCAGATAGAGCCACCATTGCTAATATGCAAATGAGCTCTTTCACACAATGGAGATGGGAGCCGACATTGTGAGCATTTCTGCCTCTTTCCCCTTTTCTCCCCTATTCCTGCCAGCTCCTGCCTCAATTTTTTTCACTTAAGCCCCTGCCCCCCAATATGTCTGTGAAAATCCCTGGCATTATGACATGGGAAAGCAACTTTAATACTGACAATGAACCCCTTCCCTCTTTGGCCATTTTTCATTTTTGCACTTATGTTTTTTCCTCCTCACCTTCTAAAAATCATAACATTTTCAATTTTCCACCTACAGACCCATATGATGGCTTGTTCTTTGAGCCAAACATTTTATTTTGTAATACCATTAATAGTTTCTACGCAGTGCAGTTTTGTTAAAATTGACACCTTCTATTTATTCTGTAGGTCCATACGGTCGCAAGGATATCCAATTTATATAGGTTTGATTTTATTTTACTACTAAAAAGAAATTATAACTACATTCCCCAAAATAAGTATGTTCAAAATTGTCCTCTTCTGACCCCTACAACTTTTTTTTATTTTTCTGCATATGCTCATTTTTTGCACCGTGATCTGAAGTTTTTATCAGTACCCTTTTTGTTTTGATTGGACTTTTTGATCGCGTTTTATCAATTTTTTTAGGGTATACAAAATAACAAAAAATACTCAATTTTGGACTTTTGAATTTTTATTACGTATACGCCATTTACCGTACGGTTTAATTAACATTATATTTTTATAGTTCAGACATTTACGCACACGGCAATACCACATATGTTTATTTTTGTTCACATTTTTTTTTTATGGAAAAAGGGGGATGGTTAAAACTTTTATTTGGGAAGGGGTTAAATCACATTTATAAATTTTTTTTTTACACTTTTTTTTGCAGTGTTATAGCCCCCATAGGGGACTATAACATGCAATACCTTGATTGCAGACACTGATCAATGCTGTGCCATAGCATAGCATTGATCAGTGTTATTGTCGCTCCACTGCTCCTGCCTGGATCTCAGGTATGAATGCGGCATCTAAAGGGTTAATGCGGGACATCAGTCCGATCAGCGAGGGTCCATCATTAACCGGGACCCACCGGGTATGATGCGCACTCACCTGCTGAGCGCGTCATACCTCGGGGGCCCGCAGTGGACGTACATTCACGTCCATTTACGGCAAGGGGTTAATGCATACACTGCCCTCTCTCCCTCTGCTCTGTCTCTCTTTCTCATTATCTTCCATGCTTATTCACCCTGTCCCAACACTCTTTTTCACGAAAAATTATCAAGCTATTAGTTCATATATGTCTGTCTTTCTCCAAAAGTGATTTTGCATTTTGAAATAAGAAAAAAAAACTTCTTTTTTTTTTACTTTAATTTGCAATTTACTTTGGGAGTTTATAGCCAGATGATTTAGATGACTGACAAGAAGATTTGATGCAACAGCGAATCACGGAAAGTGGAGGCAAAGTCTACACATCTTTCTGTTTGTCTAGGAAAGTACATAAAAGTGACATCATAGATCATTTAGAGGATGAAATCTGGATGAAGAAGATGTCGCTGAGAGATGATCGTACTGCAGGGCAGGAGAAGTAGATCCAATCAAAGCATTGTGTCCTTGTTAAAAAAATGGAAATGTTTCTAAATAAGCATATCATTAAACTCAAGCACAAGTGGTTAATTATGATTTCTATGAATTATACCCATTCTTACTCCAATGGAATAAAATATCTTTAGCTAATGATCCAAAACCAAGTAAAGTGAGAAGAAAAACAATGATTTTTTTACTGTCTTCTACCAGCTGTTGTAATGACTGTGATTTTTAACATGAAGCCATTATACACAGAATCACTGTTTTTCTCTTCCAGCAACCATCTGTTTACATAAGATAATATTTATATCAAAATGTTTATGATGTCATTTTATGTTGAGAGATAAAATTATGTAAATATGTTTATTCACCTACAAGATCTGACCTCTCCACCATTAGTATAGGCGAATGTGATTCCTGTAACCCTACAGCACCTTCACGTAATTGTACTTGGAAAGTAATAGTGCTCAGAAACAAAAGACATGATGGATTGGGTAATAAAGTGCTGAATTCTCACACAGATCTGATTAGTAATGTCCATGAGAGAAGCAGATGGTGTGAGGATGGCAGGGTATGACTGGCCCATTGGTTACCGCTTTGGTTCATTAACAATGTGAACCTGTTCAGGAGCCATAGTTTACTTCTTATAAAACTTCAGCAAGTCTTTTTATCGCACTGCTTTCAATGTACAGGTTTGGTTATAGTCTATTTAATCTGAATAATCTATAGATTTTGCCATTTTTGAAATCTGTAGTTGTTCTTGCATCATAACAAATCTTGGATAGGGTAGATGTGCAATTTACTAATAATGTTTTAAATTATGATGTGTTCTAAAATACTGTATAAAACTGGTACAGGCAACATGGGCAGGTGCCACCAGGTATCATAGGAAATACAGTATGCAATTATGGTGCTACATGTATAACAACCAGATCATAAAGAAAAATAAAGAACTTTACATGCGGTATGAAGCCCAGATAGAATTCCACCAAGGGACAGAACCTTCAGGTTGGCACAGCTGTTCATGGTCAGGTGGTTTAAAAGGATTGTACTGGCTGTCCTACACTCCTTGTGTTTGGTCCTGATGCTTGGAGGTGGCTGCACATAAGGTATATTAAGTGTGAGGTAGAAACAGACAGTCTGGCACTGCAGCTTCACACACCTGCAGACTTCCTAATGATCTGGCACAATATAGCAGCGTCCAGGTGTACGTAGAAACAGTGGAGGTGCAAAGCTTGCGTAAGAGCTATAAGTGCAATGTCAAATCCAAACAAGAGAAAGTAACTCAAGCGCACTCCCCACTTATGTTGCTTCTTCAATATTCTTTATTCATGTAGCTGGGACAGGGTGCAGGGGGGGAGGTTGCGAAAGAGGTCAAACAGGGCTACGGACCCGTCTCACGCTACTAGCACTTCATAAGGCCCTTCACTGACGTCAAAGGTAGAAAGGTGTGCTTAAAAAGGACCCCACCGGAAGGGTATCCCAGGTAACAGGTAAACATACATTCCTTTAAACATAGAAAACTGTTAAAAAAGTAAACTTCTCACGAAGTAAATGCATTACTTGCACAATAAGCACTCTACCTCCTGCGAGAATCATGACATGCTAGTCGAGGTATTATATATTTTTTTCGTTTCAAAACAATACAATGAACAACAAAATAAAACAAGCTATTTTTAATAACTGATTTATGATAGAGAGGGACGAAGATCTGAAAGAGGTGGCCATAAAGAAACCCATACTAACATATAAACGCAATAAAACACTGCAAAATTATGTAAAGAAGAAACATACTCCTAGCGATTCATCCACTAACTGGCTAGAAAAAAACGCACCAGCTGGCATGTTTCATGTGGTATGTGCTCATTTTGTAAATTCAATTTGAAGGACAACTTCATTCATTTAGGCGAACATAGAGTTCAAATTAAACAATTTAAAACATGCCGTTCTACACATGTGGTCTGTTACGCCTAGCGCTCCGGGTCCCCGCTCCTCCCCGGAGCGCGTACGGCGTCTCTCTCTCCGCAGCGCCCCGGTCGGTCCCGCTGACCGGGAGCGCTGCACTGTCATGGCCGTCGGGGATGCGATTCGCACAGCGGGACGCGCCCGCTCGCGAATCGCATCCCAGGTCACTTACCCGTTCCCGTCCCCTGCTGTCATGTTCTGGCGCGCGCGGCTCCGCTCTCTAGGGCGCGCGCGCGCCAGCTCCCTGAGACTTAAAGGGCCAGTGCACCAATGATTGGTGCCTGGCCCAATTAGCTTAATTGGCTTCCACCTGGTCCCTGACTATATCTGACCTCCTCCCATGCACTCCCTTGCCGGATCTTGTTGCCTTGTGCCAGTGAAAGCGTTTTGTGTGTCCAAAGCCTGTGTACCAGAACTTCTGCTATCCACCCTGACTACGAACCTTGCCGCCTGCCCCCGACCTTCTGCTACGTCTGACCTTGCTTCTGTCTACTCCCTTGTACCGCGCCTATCTTCAGCAGCCAGAGAGGTTGAGCCGTTGCTAGTGGATACGACCTGGTCACTACCGCCGCAGCAAGACCATCCCGCTTTGCGGCGGGCTCTGGTGAAAACCAGTAGTGACTTAGAACCGGTCCACTAGCACGGTCCACGCCAATCCCTCTCTGGCACAGAGGATCCACCTCCTGCCAGCCGGCATCGTGACAGTAGATCCGGCCATGGATCCCGCTGAGGTTCCCCTGCCTTATATCTCTGATCTCACCACGGTGGTCGCCCAGCAATCCCGACAGATCGCCCATCTAACCCACCAGCTGTCGGAAGTGTCCACCATTGTGCAGCAACTTCAGTCGCAACTTCAGCAGCAATCATCTCCTCCGCCAGCTCCTGCACCCCTTCCGCAGCGAGTGGCCACTCCTAGCCTCCGCTTGTCCTTGCCGGACAAATTTAATGGGGACTCTAAGTTTTGCCGTGGCTTTCTTTCGCAATGTTCCCTGCACTTGGAGATGATGTCGGATCAGTTTCCTACTGAAAGGTCTAAGGTGGCTTTCGTAGTCAGCCTTCTGTCTGGAAAAGCCCTGTCATGGGCCACACCGCTCTGGGACCGCAATGACCCCGTCACTGCCTCTGTACACTCCTTCTTCTCGGAAATTCGAAGTGTCTTTGAGGAACCTGCCCGAGCCTCTTCTGCTGAGACTGCCCTGCTGAACCTGGTCCAGGGTAATTCTTCCGTTGGCGAGTACGCCGTACAATTCCGTACTCTTGCTTCTGAACTTTCCTGGAATAATGAGGCCCTCTGCGCGACCTTTAAAAAAGGCCTATCCAGCAACATTAAAGATGTTCTGGCCGCACGAGATACTCCTACCAACCTGCATGAACTCATTCATCTAGCCACTCGCATTGACATGCGTTTTTCTGAGAGGCATCAAGAGCTCCGCCAGGAAAAAGACTTAGATCTCTGGACACCTCTCCCACAGTCTCCATTGCAATCTGCGCCTAGGCCTCCCGCCGAGGAGGCCATGCAAGTGGATCGGTCTCGCCTGACCCTGGAAGAGAGGAATCGCCATAAGGAAGAGAATCTTTGTCTGTACTGTGCCAGTACCGAACATTTTTTGGTGGATTGCCCCATCCGTCCTCCACGTCTGGGAAACGCACGCTCGCACCCAGCTCTCGTGGGTGTGGCGTCTCTTGATGCTAAGTCGGCTTCTCCACGTCTCACGGTGCCTGTACGGATTTCTTCTTCAGCCAGCTCTTCCCTCTCAGCCGTGGCCTGCCTGGACTCTGGTGCCTCTGGGAATTTTATTCGGGAGTCCTTGGTGAATAAATTCCGCATCCCGGTGACCCGTCTTGTCAAGCCACTCCACATTTCCGCGGTCAACGGAGCCAGGTTGGATTGCACCGTGCGTTTCCGCACGAAGCCCCTCCTGATGTGCATCGGACCTCATCATGAGAAAATTGAGTTTTTGGTCCTCCCCAATTGCACTTCCGAAGTTCTCCTTGGACTACCCTGGCTTCTACACCATTCCCCAACCCTGGATTGGTCCACAGGGGAGATCAAGAGCTGGGGTACCTCTTGCTTCAAGGACTGCCTTAAACCGGTTACCAGTACTCCCTGCCGTGACCCTGTGGTTCCTCCTGTATCCGGTCTCCCTAAGGTCGTTATGGACTCTGCCCGCCTTAAGAAGTGCCTCTCCCCCCCTCCCAGTCCAGTCAGGCAAGCCTCGGTACCTCCTCATGGCCCTCGTCCTGGTGTCACACTGCCCCGTGCCAGGCCTCGCCCTCTGCCCTCCCTCCCCATTCCCACTCCTGCTGTACTGCCTGCCGTTGAGGAATCCCTCCATCCTTTCCCGGTGTCCTCATCCCAGGGGAGGCAGTTACCGGACAAAGAGAAGGGGAGACCTAAGGGGGGGGGTACTGTTACGCCTAGCGCTCCGGGTCCCCGCTCCTCCCCGGAGCGCGTACGGCGTCTCTCTCTCCGCAGCGCCCCGGTCGGTCCCGCTGACCGGGAGCGCTGCACTGTCATGGCCGTCGGGGATGCGATTCGCACAGCGGGACGCGCCCGCTCGCGAATCGCATCCCAGGTCACTTACCCGTTCCCGTCCCCTGCTGTCATGTTCTGGCGCGCGCGGCTCCGCTCTCTAGGGCGCGCGCGCGCCAGCTCCCTGAGACTTAAAGGGCCAGTGCACCAATGATTGGTGCCTGGCCCAATTAGCTTAATTGGCTTCCACCTGGTCCCTGACTATATCTGACCTCCTCCCATGCACTCCCTTGCCGGATCTTGTTGCCTTGTGCCAGTGAAAGCGTTTTGTGTGTCCAAAGCCTGTGTACCAGAACTTCTGCTATCCACCCTGACTACGAACCTTGCCGCCTGCCCCCGACCTTCTGCTACGTCTGACCTTGCTTCTGTCTACTCCCTTGTACCGCGCCTATCTTCAGCAGCCAGAGAGGTTGAGCCGTTGCTAGTGGATACGACCTGGTCACTACCGCCGCAGCAAGACCATCCCGCTTTGCGGCGGGCTCTGGTGAAAACCAGTAGTGACTTAGAACCGGTCCACTAGCACGGTCCACGCCAATCCCTCTCTGGCACAGAGGATCCACCTCCTGCCAGCCGGCATCGTGACATGGTCTATGCCCTAATATGCGGTTGCGGTTTTTTCTATATTGGTAAGACAATAAGACCACTATTCCACAGGGTGAGAGAACACCTCCGTTCCTTCAAAACAGGTATGGGAGCCCCAAGGTTTATTAAACATATGAGAGATGTTCATAGGGGCCAGCCCGACACCTTGAAGTTTACAGCCTTCGAAAGGGTAGATAAAACAAAAAGGTTCGGAGATACCAACTCTTACGAAAAGAGGCGTATTGGATCACATATCTAAATGCAACAGGCCCGCTAGGTCTTAATGACCGGAATGAAATGGGCGCATTTTTGCTATAATTTTTTGCTTTTGTATTGCGGTCCAATAATACCTCGACTAGCATGCCATGATTCTCGCAACTCGTGGTCTGGAGAGCAGGAGGTCAGGGCAGTTGGCACAGTAACCTAGTCAGGAACATAGCAAATAGTCAGTAGGTAGGTGGCAAAGGAACAAGGTCAGGTCACGGAGCAAGGGTATGATACACGGCAAGGCAATACACAGGAATGCTTTCTCTAAGACTCTAGGGCAACAAAGATCCGGCAGGGAAGTGTGGGAGGTGGAGAAATTTATTAATGAGCCACAGTTGTTACTTCACTAATGGGCACACTGGCCCTTCAAATCTTAAAGCTCCAGCGAGCGCGCCCTAGACGCCAGAGCAGAGAGGCAGAGGCGGGGGCAGGAGAAGCACCAGGTGAGAGACGGACTGGCATTCGCATGTGGTCGCATCCCGCGATGCGAATCCCAGCCCCGCTGGCAGCAGCAGGTAATGGGACCATGCGCTCATGGCCAGCGTGTGCACCCAGCAGGGTACACATACATGTATTACTCATTCTTTCACTCCTCTGCATTTCTCTTTTGCAGGAAGTAGGAGACTTTGGGTGTAGAAATTAACTAGACCACTAGTCCAGTAAATCTTTCTGCTTCCTGGTAACCTCCGGAGGACACGAAAGGCTAAAGAATACCGAGATACCAAAATCCAAAAGATAGGGGATAAGATGTTAGATTGCGGGGGTCTCACTGCTGGGGACCTCCACGATCTCCGGGCCAGCAGCTGCGGTGTCCAGAACACGGAAGCTTTGTGACATCACGCCACACCCCTGCTATTCATGTCTATGGAAGGGGGCTAGTACAGAGTTGTCATGCCTCCTCCCATAGACTTGAATTGAGGGGGTGTGGCGGCCTGCATCACCAGTTATTGGGCACGGAGTGGGGGTTCGCTCCATGCCCTGAATGACAGGGGTGCCGGCCCAGCAGTGGAACCCTCGTGAGCTAACAACTTATCCTCTATCCTTTAGATAAGGGATAGGATGTGTGCAGCGGGGTACCCCTTTAAGGACAAAATTGGCTCAGTCTGGAAGGGGTTAAAGTTGACAACTAATATGGCTGCACATCATGCTGTCAATTTAGTAAAAATAACTGCTGGAATAATGACAAGAAAACTGAACATAAAAATGTAATTCTATTTACTAATATATATGACAATTTTTACACATTTTTCATCTTGTTCTACATGTGCCTAGCTGATGTAATAAAGGCAGTTTTTTTTGTTTTTTTTTGAGACTTTACTACTCTAGTTTCTAAACTCACAACATATTGATTAAAATCTTCCAGTAGTGACATGGGTATGCTAAAGTCAACCTATTGCAGCACTATGTAACAAAAAAACCTGGGTTTCTATAGCTGTAATACTACCATACTTTGGAATTCATGTTTAGGCGTCGGAAACCCATGTGGTCAGATTGAACCAAGAAAGTAAGGGTCGTCTTTCAGTTTGACACTATTATAAGATAATAAACATGTCAGACATTTTCTAATGTATATAGAACACAGACAACAGGCGTCCTGCACTCAACGTGTAGATTCTGGTAGAACGGCTCCCATCTCGGGCTGCTAATCCGTCGCGGCAGACAAGGTTGCGTACGCCACCTTGTCTGCCGTGCAGAATTAGCAGCCCGAGATGGGAGCCGTTCTACCAGAATCTACACGGTGAGTGCAGGACGCCTGTTGTCTGTGTTCTATACTCATTATTTACTGCTACTCCTATTGTCCTAGCACCGCCGGCTTCTGTTCTTATCTAGTTACCTGCCCGTATGCTACAGTATCCATCTCGGGGAGCTGCTTTCAGAAGGTATTGGTGCCACTTGTTTTTTTCTTTTGTTTTCTATTTTGTAATGTATGAATTCCTAGGGATCAGGTGATTTATTTAGATGTCTATATAGCCTGATCAGACGTTCAGACACATAATATAATCACTTCTACTATATCATCATATGAACAAGTTTTCTATGTGGTCATATTGTTAACATAGAGTATACCACAGGTATCTGAAGAACATATTTGTATTAGCAAGTGCCTTATAGCTAATAGCTACATTTTGCCAGAACCCTAGAAGGCAAACAATAGCATGCAGACATACATAACAAAGAGATTTCTTTTTACAGTTTACCATGTATTCTAGCACAGATGGAAGATACATTACTCTTATGAGTGCAGACGTATGTGTCTAGTCCCAGAAGTATAGAAGTATGTAGTGTACTTGAGGCATTCTAATATATAAAATGTTTCCACATTGTAAAAGAGCTGAAGCCATTTTACTGCAATCTGTTTAGTTGTTTAGTCATTCACTGATATGGTCATATTAAATAGCTGAGATGTCTTTGTCAAACCAACCCAAATTGCTTATAAACTGATTTACATCCTTGAGGTGATCAGCTTTACAATTCCACATACATTTTCATTAACCTCTTCTGCTCCCTCAATTATTGTAATTTTTTTTTTTTTAAGGAGAGCTAATAGCACCAAATAAAATGTTACTCCTTTCAACTGTATTGGGATATTTCCCACTTTATCCTTTGGATAATGGCTGATTAGCAACTAGTGAATTGTCTTGCCAGAAAGCATTTAAAGGGTTAGCAGGCAGTGCAGCAGTATTAGGAGCTGTTAAAGGGAACCTGTCACTTTAGAAATACAATTCAATCTGTAGACAACATGTTATTGAGCAGGATGAGCTGAGCAGATTGATATGCACTGTAGTTTTGTTAGAAAAGTAACATTATAACTTGTCATTGATTCATATAAATCTCTGCTCATTCTGAACTAAGTAGTCAAGTAGCCGGTCTTTGTGACTGACAGCTTTCAGTGTAAATGTATGCGTAGAAAGAGCTGTTTATCACTGAGTAGGAACGCCCACTTGACTACTTAGCCCAGGATGAGCAGAGAAACAGATTACAAGTTACATGTTCAACGGAATCATTTCCCACAAAATTGTTGAGTGAATTTATCAAGGCTTGTATGCCAGTTTTCTGATGCTGAAAAGTCTGAATTAATTTCGGTACACGTGTTGCTAAAAAATAAATGTGTGACTTTTGCACAAAATTTGCCCAAAAATGTGTAACGTTTTGTTTTCTAGTTTAAGCACTGATAAATTCCCCTTTATTAATCTGCTCAGCTCCTGCTGTATCATAACATGTTCCCTTTGGTTTGAACTCATCTATCACTTTGAGCAGTTGGTACTCACCTCCCTCACTAGCCCTAGTCCCAATGGCAGTTACTCTTCCCCATATTCAGCTGGGGGCTCTTTCTATTTCAGCTGTTGGTGTTCTTACATGTGCCTGTATAGTAATTGGGGTACATACCCTGTCTTGGCTTTTGTTCCTTGAGAAATTGGTCTTGGTCTTGACTCCTGTTTGACCCTGACCTCCGCCTTGTTTCTATATTATGTTTCTGCCTTGCTCTTGGGATTGTTCTTCGGGTTCATGTTTTTTACTCCCTGCACTGACTCTGGTGATGACCTTTGGCTCTATTTTTAACAATGCTACTGCTATATCAGTGGTACTACAGTCCATGGCTATCCTGGGAACCACAACCAAGAAATGTTCCTGCAGCAAAGTTAAAAAAGTCTTAAAAAAGGGTTTATTTTTCCCAAATCATGAACGCTCTCCGTTAATAGTCCTACATTGCCATTTATTATATTTCAGAGACCAGCATCTATGTGTTTCATTACTCTAATGTGTTCATGTTTTCATCAGTCTGACCCACAAAAAGCTCCAAGGCTTAATGTGTCAAAAGGTCAACAACACAGATAAAATGAGATGAATTGAAGTAAAATGAGCTGAAGTGAAGGTATTGTGAAGTGGTATAGCTGTAGTCTCATGAGTGACCTATGGCCCATTTCTTAAGGCATTTTTAATGTCCCTAAAGATCAGATCTTCACTAGAATACAATTTTGTACAAATCCTTAAATCAATGTTTTAATTTGGTTTGTGCTCAGGTTTTTACAAACATTTTTCACTTTTTGAAAAAGCCTATAGTATGTTTTCTTGTGTTCTCTCAGCATCTATCCTATTCATGTTCAGGATATGGTCCATCTTATCAATGACCTCAAAGAGTTTTGGAATACTTGCAATAATTGCCACCAAAAGGGCTCCATCAATCGGCAGTATTTTATGTTTTGGGATTAAATTATGTGCCCTTATCTGAGCACTGCTGGCAGTCTTTGTGGTTCACGCTATGAGGTTCTGTTTGCCTGTTTCCAGTGTATTATGAGTAGATTTTCTATGTTAGAAGGGCTTTTTTAGGATGTGAAAAAGCATTTCACTAATTTAGGGGTACATTTATCATTGGTTTTAGTTGCCTCTCATTGGTGGGCCCAACATCTGAGAGCTTGCCGGCTCTCACACCCCGCTATTGGAACTTGGTTTCATCTGTTTCACTGTTATGTTTAAGGAATTAAAGTCTCTGAGATGCTGAAGAAATATTCGGGTGAGTGCGACTTTATTAATTTCTTCAGCAGTCACTATTTGTACTTCTACATTTACTTGAAGTCTGCACCAATGAATACAGCTACACGCAGTATACACCAGTGTAACTGGAGCCATAATAGGGATAGCGTTGCATATGCCGTGCCTGATCGATTTTCACATTTACCTATTCTATGTCATTTTGTGTTCAGCTTTTTGCAGTGGTCATGAATCAATCATGCGCAATTCATCGCAAAGCCATCAATTTGTCACAAATCTACACCAGCTCAGACGTGGTTTTGGAAAACTGGCTGTGGAAAACATTTATAATAAGTCACATATGTCGGCGCAAACTGGTAAAAAGCTGCAGAGGAGGAACCAAGCAAAATGGTGTAGTGGAGTATTGTTTTAATAAAATGTGTACTAGCACCATATTTATCACTTGCCATGTAACCACTTAATAAATTTGGTGCTCGTACACATTGCCACCACGCAAATTAAAGGTGTAAAAAAAATCGTTCACCTACACTATCCTTCATAAACTTCCCCCTTAGTCTTGGCAAAAGTGTGTAGAGGTTTAATTTGCAAACACCAACCTAAATAGGGAAAAAAAACACTATAAAACATTTAAAATAATATATCAGGAAAACTTTTTACTGTTTTGTGTGTCACCAGCAGGAGATATTCCATTTATTCTGCAAGATGGAATAATCAGGAATGAAAAAAAAATGTAGCTGTAAATCTTAAAATGACACCTGCCTTTCCAGTCATATCAGAACACTTCAGATATCTTATCTCATAGATACAGTAGGGAAATGAGGAGCTGTAACTTGCTCACGCACATATATTCAAAATGCAGTGATTTCCCTCAAGACTATGATAATGAGAACTTTTGAAGACCATAGTTTAATAAGAGAATATAAAGGTGATCTTTAATTTACATTTTCTAATTCATTAATTCATGACAAAAAATATATCTTTTAGACATTTTTCCTTGTGATACATGATTTGAAGAAACGTATACTAAATTCAATAAATCCTCTAATGCTGGTGGCTTGTCCTTAATGGCTTTAGGTGCCTCTAGGAAGATAAAGCTAATGGCTTCTCTTTCATCACCAAGACCTGGTCTTCCTGTGTTCTTCCACCTCCTGCCTGTGCTCCTGCTGTTGTTTCTCTGCCTGCCTGCCTTTAAAGGGGTACTCCGGTGGAAAAAAAAAATTTTTTCAAATCAACTAGTGCCAGAAAGTTAAACAGATTTGTAAATGACTCCTATAAAAAATGTTTCATCCTTCCTGATGTATACTACAGAGGAAGTTGACTTGTTCTTTTCTGTCTGACCACAGTGCTCTCTGCTGACACCTCTGCCCATGTCAGGAACTGTCCAGAGCAGGAAAGGATTGCTATGGGGATTTGCTTCTACTTTGGACAGTTCCTGACATGGACAGTGGTGTCAGCAGAGAGCACTGTGATCAGACAGTTGAACTATACAACTTCCTCTGTTGTATACAACAGCTGATAAGTACTGGAAGGCTTACGTTTTTTTAATAGAAGTCATTTACAATTCTGTTTAACTTTGTGGAGCCTGTTTATATGAAGAAAATAGTTTTCCACCAAAGTATCCCTTTAAGATCCATTGTAACAAAATCCAAAAGGCTTGTGGTTTAGATCAAGTAAAAAATCTTATTTCCCAAGGCAGAAAATGTACTGGCCTTTATTTACTAAGAGTGGAGTGTAGGTTTCTTTGTGGATTTTAATTCCCCACCATTTATTTTCCACGGTATTTACTAAGGTTTCCCTACATTTTCCACTTTCCCTACACTTTGCTTTTTTTTTTAAATACATGCTCTGATCTGTCTGGTTTTCCTCAGTTCAAATCCACCACATTTTTTATGGAAACCTTAGTAAATATGTTGGGTTTTTGTGAAAATGTCAGGAACACGCCCCTTTTCGATGACCACGCCCCCTTTTATCGACAGCCATGCCCCTTTTTCGGGTTTTCTTAGCAAAATGGAGAGTTGGTCTGGGTTTTTTCAATTCTGGCGCATACAAAATTTCTGGCGCAATGTGCCAGAATCTGGCACACAACCCGACAAAACATGTCGGTTTGCAATGGTAAATGAGGGCCACAATGTTTCAACCCTAACAGGGTCTTTTTCAAGTCTTTTTTTAGGTTCCTTTTCAGGGTCTTTTTCTGACCACCTCTTGGATGCTGTTACAATTGACTTTTTGGTTGTAATAGTAGAGCCTGTCCCAGTATGAAACTAAGAATAGAATCCTTTAACTATTTCTATCCTTTTTTCTCTAAGATTAGTCACTCATAATTTTAAAGTGTCACTGTTATGTAAAAAACACTTTTTGAGATGTCATCAAAAGTTTTGGTTGGTGGGTGGGTGTTCAGATCCCCACTGTGTGCAATATTTTTAGCCAAAACCAGGAAATGCAAATCTTTCCATTATAGTTTTCCTCTAACTAAAAATATCACAGATTGTGGGACTTTACTCATCAGTGTCCTGGATGAGGAGCTATAGGGGAACCGAGTCTAGGTGAGCAGATATTGTCAGAACCCGTAGGGTTAATCGGTTCTGAGAGTCTTCGCTTATCTGGTTGCTGTGGCTATGCCTAGCTCTGGACTGGTCAGCTGACCTTGTTTAGTTCACCTGTATAGCTGCCTATGTAAACCTGTTATGTGCTTTTAGACCTCACCTGCGAAAGAGTTTCTTTCGTGTCTAGCGTTTGTATCTCTAATCCTGATCATCTGGTATTTTTGACTCTTGGCTTGGCATTCTGACTTTTCTTCTGTTTTTGCAACTTGGCACCTTTGATATTTCCCGGTACAGACTCGGCTAGTTGACTTTGACATATTGTGTGTGTTTGTTAGTATTATTTCTGTTAGTTTGAGTACTTCCTGACTGTATCCCGACCTGTGTCTGTTTTTGCAGTTTATTTTGTTGACGGTGACTTCCATCACTTACTTAGGAAGGAACTGTCCCGTGGTTGTTGATCCACTATTTAAGGAGGATAGGCAAGTAGGCAGGGTCAGAGGGAGTGGGTGAGAACTGGGCTCCACTCCTACCCTGCCCAGATGTGACATACATTTTCCACATACCTGCATTTGCCTTGTTCCTGCATTATGGAAGCTATGTCTTCTTTGGTGGAGCAAATGCAGGGCTTGACTCAGCTGGTCCAGGATTTAGCTGAAAGACTTCAGCAATATGAGTCTTTCCAGTCTCAGTCAGCATTAGTCCAGACCTTGACTCAGAGGTTGCAAGATCAGGACAGTTAATGCAGGGCTTGCTAGTCATAATTTAGGAGCTGGAATCTGCAAATTGTACTTTAGGTTAAGGGCTTACACATCTGATACTGAGGCCCAGAGAGTGGGTATTATTATGTCTCTTTTGCAAGGGGGTCCCCAGAAATGGGTATTCTCCCTTAATCCCGATGCTCCGGAGTTGTCCTCAGTGGACACCTTATTTGCAGGATTCGGTTTCTTGTATGCTGAACTGGACCATGCTGCGTACGCTCAGTCTCAACTGTATACATAAAAGCAAGGTTGCAGACCAGTAGTGGAGGACAGTGCTGATCTTAGAAAATGGTGTGTGGCCTCCAACTGGAATACTCCAGCCTTGATTTGTCATTTCAGACTAGGGTTATCTGACACCTTAAAGGACATGCTGGTTACTTACCCCTCTCCTGACAGCCTTGACCAAGCCATGACTTTAGCTGTGCATTTGGATACAAAAAGAAAATATTTGCAGCACTCGAAGTAAGGTTATAACCTTACTTCGAGTGCTGCAAATATTTTCTTTTTGTATCTTAAGAGTCCTGGACCAAGACTGTTCTGCTTGCTGGCACCTACTCTTATGCATTTTTGGTAGTGCTGTTTCTCAACTTTGGATATGTGCATTTGGATAAACGTTTGCGAGAACGAAAACGGGAGTGTTCTTCATCCTCTATCTCTCCTTTCCTGCTTGGTTCCTCTCTTGTCTCTAAATCTGTGCCTGAGGATGAATCTATGCAGATAGGGTCCATTCTTACCCCGGAAGAACACAGGAGATTTCTTCAGCTCCACGGTCTGTGTTTTTACTGTGGAGAGGGCACTCATTTCATCAGATCCTGTGTCAAGCATTTGTGTACAAGTGGTAATCGGGGAGTCCACTTGGGCGCACAGGTATGCATGCCACTTAAAGAACTACGCCTGGCAAAGTTCTTCTGGGGGAAATTGTTCCGTGTTCAGACCAATCGGATTTAAATTCTAATAATGTCTCAAGGCCAGTTTTAGGAAGGGACCGTCACCGTGGTTGTAATTCCGCTTTTTAGGGCGGATAGGCAAGTAGGCATGGTCAGAGGGAGTGGGTGAGAACTGGGCTGCACTCCTTCCCTGCCCAGATGTGACAGTTAGGTTTATAATTTCTTTAACCTCCCCAGATATGAGCAAATTCTCTTGGAGCCCCATTAGCACCCCAAGTGGAAGTTATAGACAGGATTTATGTCCGATTTATTAAAATTAAAGGGGTACTCCAGTGAATTTTTTTTTTGAAAATCAACTGGTGCCCAAAAGTTAAACTGCTTTGTAAATTACTTCTATTTAACCCCTTAAGGACTCAGGGTTTTTCCACTTTCGTTTTTTCCTCCTTACCTTTTAAAAATCATAACCCTTTCAATTTTCCACCTAAAAATCCATATTATGGCTTATTTTTTGCATTGCCAATTCTACTTTGCAGTGAAATTAGTCATTTTACCCAAAAATGCACGGCAAAACGGAAAAAAAATCATTGTGCGACAAAATCGAAGAAAAAACGCCATTTTGTAACTTTTGGGGGCTTCCGTTTCTACGCAGTGCATATTTCGGTAAAAATTACACCTTATCATTATTCTGTAGGTCCATACGGTTAAAATGATACCCTACTTATATAGGTTTGATTTTGTCGCACTTCTGGAAAAAATCATAACTACATGCAGGAAAATGTATACGTTTAAAAATGTCATCTTCTGACCCCTATAACTTTTTTATTTTTCCATGTACAGGGCGGTATGAGGTCTAATTTTTTGCGCCGTGATCTTACGTTTTTATCAGTATGATTTTTGTTTTGATCGAACTTTTTGATCACTTTTTATTCATTTTTTAATGGTATAAAAAGTGACCAAAATACGAATTTTTGGACTTTGGAATTTTTTGGCGCGTACGCCATTGACCGTGCGGTTTAATTAATGATATATTTTTATAGTTCGGACATTTATGCACGCGGAGATACCACATATGTTTATTTTAAATTTTTTTTACACTGTTTTATTTTTCTTATGGGAAAAGGGGGTGATTCAAACTTTTATTAGGGAAGGGGTTAAATGACCTTTATTAACACTGTTTTTTTACTTTTTTTTGCAGTGTTATAGGTCCCATAGGGACCTATAACACTGCACACACTGATCTTTTACACAGATCACAGGCGTGTATTAACACGCCTGTGATCAGTGTTATCAGCGCTTGACTGCTCCTGCCTGGATCTCAGGCACGGAGCAGTCATTCGTCGATCGGACACCGAGAAGGAAGGTAAGGGCCCTTCTGGTGTCCGGTCAGCTGTTCGGGATGCCGCGATTTCACCGCGGCGGTCCCGAACAGCCCGACTGAGCAGCTGGGTCACTTTCACTTTCGCTTTAGAAGTCAGCTTTGACCGCCGCTTCTAAAGGGTTAATACCGCAGATCGCCACGATCGGTGATGTGTGGTATTAGCCGTGGGTCCCGGCCGTTGATGAGCGCCGGGACCGACGCGATATGATGCGGGATCGTGGCGCGATCCCGCTTCATATCGCGGGAGCCGGCGCAGGACGTAAATATACGTCCTGCGTCGTTAAGGGGTTAAAAATCTTAATCCTTCTAATATTTATAAAATGCTGTATGCTCCACATGAAGTTCTTTTCTTTTTCAATTTCTTTGCAGTCTGACAACAGTGCTCTGTGCTGACAACTCTGTCCATGTCAGAACTGTTTAGAGCAGGAGAGGTTCCCTATGGGGATTTTCTCCTGCTCTGGACAGTTCCTGAAATGGACAGAGGTGAAATAGAAGTAATTTACTTATTTGTTTAACTTTCTGGGGCCAGTTGATAAAAAAATATGTTTTCCACTGGAGTACCCCTTTAACAGAAAAACTGATAAAATGGAACCATGGGGATCATAGCATCCATTAAATTACTATCAATCACTACTTCTAGAATGACAGCTGGACAGGTAGATGGCAGCTAGAAACAGATTAGCTGCTATAGGCAACACTTTTGCCTTGTACTTAACAACCTAAAAGTGATACTATTACAAATTGAATTCTAGGAAAAATCAAACAGATGAGGAAACTGGAGCTGCGGGGTGGAAACATCATTAGAAAGTGTGAGTGAAATTATATATATATAATTGTTTTATACCAATAGCCCAGGAGGATCTGTGATAATATTTGTAACATCTAGGCAGCCTACATCTGTACATCTGGAATTACATCTATGTGACTTGAACTGTGTTTTTTTATACCTTGTATTTTTAGGGTGCATTCATGTTGTGTTTACATTTACAATGTTAAACTTTATATTGTTACTTTGTTTTGTTGCATGTATGTTACAAAAGTATACAAATGAAAGGCAAAAGTATACTTTTATGACATATACATCTTAGGTTTCCATAAAGAAACATATACTCTATGTTGTATACATTTGTATATTTTGTTTACATAAAAACTAATAAAGGAGTGTAAAACAATCTAAATAAACACGGGAAAAGTTGATGTTTGATTATAAGTGGATTTTCCTCTGGGTGGGGATCTGTTAAGATTTTGGGGGTAATAGAGTGAGTTTTTAGCTTACAAATAAGGTAAAAGTAAAGGACATTGTATCCTTTCCATAGCTCTGGGAGTTTCTTGGGTTCATCCCATTAAAGGGGTATTCCAGCAAAAAACTTTTTTTTTATATATATATCAAGTGGCTCCAGAAAGTTAAACAGATTTGTAAATTACTTCTATTAAAAAATCTTAATCCTTTCAGTACTTATGAGCTTCTGAAGTTAAGGTTGTTCTTTTCTGTCTAAAGCCTCTCTGATGACACCTGTCTCGGGAAGCGCCCAGTTTAGAAGCAAATCCCCATAGCAAGCCTCTTCTAAACTGGGCATTTCCCGAGACAGGTGTCATCAGAGAGGATTTAGACAGAAAATAACAACCTTAACTTCAGAAGCTCATAAGTACTGAAAGGATTAAGATTTTTTAATAGAAGTAATTTACAAATCTGTTTAACTTTCTGGAGCCAGTTGAGTTTTTATATATATATATATATATATATATATATATATATATATATATACATTTTTCCTGTAATACCACTTTAATGATGATATGGCATAGTCATAACCATATGTTTCTCATGCAAATTCAAATAATATTTATAGATTGTAAACCTATTAAACCGCATAAATTTGAGAGAAGGTTCTCTTAAAGGGGTACTCCAATGGAAAAAAATTGAAAAATCAACTGGCGCCACAAAGTTAAACAGATTTGTAAATTACTTCTATGTAAAAATCTTAATCCTTCCAGTACTTAACAGCTGCTGTATGCTCCACAATAAGTTGTATTTCTTTCTGGAGTTCTGTCTGACCACAGTGCTCTCTGCTGACACCTCTGTCAGTATCAGGAACTGTCCAGAGCAGCAGGGCCAGTTTTAGGCTTAGCGTGGCCCTAGGCAAAATCCAAAGAGGTGCTCTAAAAGTCGTAATAGTGCACTAACCAGATTTGCACATTTTTGGTCACTTCAAATACCATAAAAATATCTAAAATATATATCAGAATAGTACAATTTTACATTTTTGTATAGTTCCGCCAAATTAGGTAGGCAGTATAGTTCCCTCACATTAGGTTGGCTGCATTGTCCCCCACGTTAGGTTGCAGTTCCCCCACATTAGGTTGTCAGTATAGTTTCCCTCACATTAGGTAGGCAGCATAGTTCCCCCACATTAGGTTGGCAGTAGAGTTCCCCCACATTAGGTTGGCAGCATAGTTACCCCACATTAGGTTGGCAGTATAGTTCCCCCCACATTAGGTTGTAGTTCCCCCACATTAGATAGGCAGTATAGTCCCCCCCCACATTAGGTTGTAGTTCCCCCACATTAGGTTGGCAGCATAGTTCCCCCACATTACGTTGTAGTTCCCCCACATTAGGTTGGCAGCATAGTTCCCCCACATTAGGTTGTAGTTCCCCCACATTAGGTTGGCAGTATAGTTCCCACCCCCCACATTAGGTTGTAGTTCCCCCACATTAGGTTGGCAGTATAGTTCCCTCACATTAGGTTGGCAGTATAGTTCCCCCACATTAGGTTGGCAGTATAGTTCCTCCACATTAGGTAGGGAGTATAGTTCCCCCACATTAGGTTGTCAGTCTAGTTCCCCCACATTAGGTTGTCAGTGTAGTTCCCCCACATTAGGTTGTCAGTATAATTCCCCCAAATTAGGTTGTCAGTTTAGTTACCCCACATTAGGTGCAGTATAGTTCCCCACATTAGGTGCAGTATAGCTCCCCACATTAGGTGCAGTATAGTTCCCTACATTAGGTGTAGCATAGTTCCCCACATTAGGTTGGCAGTATAGTTCCTCCACATTAGGTGCAGTATAGCCCCCCCCCCCAATTCGGTGCAGTACAGTTCCCCTCATTAGCTGCAGTATAGCTCCCCACATTAGGTGCAGTATAGTTCCCCACATTAGGTGCAGCATAGTTCCCCCACATTAGGTGCAGCATAGTTCCCCAACATTAGGTGCAGTATAGTTCCCCCACATTAGGCATAGTATAGTTCCACACATTAGGTGCAGTTTAGTTCCCCCACATTAGGTCCCCCCTCTCCCGCTGCTTTTTCTATTTTTCATAATTCCTTACCTGGCCGCGCTCGGCAGGCTCAGGTAATGCGGCGGGTCTTATGGGCTGTGTGGATAATATGATGAGTGACGTCTTCTGGCGGCTCCTCTGCATGGCATCAGGGACGTCACTCATCATTTCCTGCAGCCGTGGCCAGACTGCTAAACTTAAGCAGCTGGCGCTGCAGGGAATGAGGATTGATGTCCCTGACGCCGCGCAGAGGAGCCGGCAGGAGAAGTCACTCGTCATATCATCCACACAGCCCACAAGACCTGCCTCATTACCTGAGCCTGCCAAGCGTGGCCAGGTAAGGAAATATGAAAAAATAGAAAAAGGAGGAGAAGTGTCCGGGCCCGCCGCTGGTCACTGTTTTAAAGTGGCTGCGGCCGGGCTGCTGATCCACTACTGAGCAGCTGGGCCCTAGGCAATTGTCTGGTTTGCCCTGCCCTGCAGAGCAGGAGAGGTTTGCTATGGGGATTTGCTTGTACTCTGGACACATTCTGACATGGACAGAGGTGGAAGTAGAGAGCAGCACTGTGGTCAGACAGAAAATAATAACTCAACTTCCTCTGTAGCATACAGCAGCTGATAAGTACTGGAAGGATTACGTTTTATAAATAAAAGTAATTTATAAATCTCATCTGTGTAGAAATAGAGTAGTTCGGCACCACTACAGGATACTTCCCGTGCAATCACTTTTGAAGTCCCTTATATGTCGGGTATAGCTGCAGTGTGAACGGAGGCCAATAGACCAGTTATGTGGTGGTGCTATCCATGGGTAATGCACAAATCGCAGTACAATATTGTAGAAAAAGAGAGAAGGATGCACTCATCACTTAGCTGCCGGTAAAAAAGTGCTTTATTCGGACATAACTTTAGAGCGTGGAGGACAGGGGGTGCGCGGGTGAAACGTCTTGTTACGCCGAGCGCTCCGGGTCCCCGCTCCTCCCCGGAGCGCTCGCTTCTCTCTCGCTACCGCAGCGCTCCGGGCAGCTCCACTGACCCGGTGCGCTGCGATACCGTCTCCAGCCGGGATGCGATTCGCGATGCGGGTAGCGCCCGCTCGCGATGCGCATCCCGGCTCCCGTACCTGACTCGCTCTCCGTCTGTCCTGTCCCGGCGCGCGCGGCCCCGCTCCCTAGGGCGCGCGCGCGCCGGGTCTCTGCGATTTAAAGGGCCACTGCGCCGCTGATTGGCGCAGTGGTTCCAATTAGTGTGTTCACCTGTGCACTCCCTATTTATACCTCACTTCCCCTTCACTCCCTCGCCGGATCTTGTTGCCATTGTGCCAGTGAAAGCGTTTCCTTGTGTGTTCCTAGCCTGTGTTCCAGACCTCCTGCCGTTGCCCCCGACTACGATCCTTGCTGCCTGCCCCGACCTTCTGCTACGTCCGACCTTGCTTCTGTCTACTCCCTTGTACCGCGCCTATCTTCAGCAGTCAGAGAGGTTGAGCCGTTGCTAGTGGATACGACCTGGTCACTACCGCCGCAGCAAGACCATCCCGCTTTGCGGCGGGCTCTGGTGAAAACCAGTAGTGACTTAGAACCGATCCACTAGCACGGTCCACGCCAATCCCTCTCTGGCACAGAGGATCCACTACCTGCCAGCCGGCATCGTGACAGTAGATCCGGCCATGGATCCCGCTGAAGTTCCTCTGCCAGTTGTCGCCGACCTCACCACGGTGGTCGCCCAGCAGTCACAACAGATAGCGCAACAAGGCCAACAGCTGTCTCAACTGACCGTGATGCTACAGCAGCTACTACCACAGCTTCAGCAATCATCTCCTCCGCCAGCTCCTGCACCTCCTCCGCAGCGAGTGGCCGCTTCTGGTCTACGACTATCCTTGCCGGATAAATTTGATGGGGACTCTAAATTCTGCAGTGGCTTTCTTTCCCAATGTTCCCTGCACTTGGAGATGATGTCGGACCAGTTTCCTACTGAAAGGTCTAAGGTGGCTTTCGTAGTCAGCCTTCTGTCTGGAAAAGCTCTGTCATGGGCCACACCGCTCTGGGACCGCAATGACCCCGTCACTGCCTCTATACACTCCTTCTTCTCGGAAATTCGAAGTGTCTTTGAGGAACCTGCCCGAGCCTCTTCTGCTGAGACTGCCCTGTTGAACCTGGTCCAGGGTAATTCTTCCGTTGGCGAGTACGCCGTACAATTCCGTACTCTTGCTTCAGAATTATCCTGGAATAATGAGGCCCTCTGCGCGACCTTTAAAAAAGGCCTATCCAGCAACATTAAAGATGTTCTGGCCGCACGAGAAATCCCTGCTAACCTGCATGAACTCATCCATCTTGCCACTCGCATTGACATGCGTTTTTCCGAAAGGCGTCAGGAGCTCCGCCAGGATATGGACTTTGTTCGCACAAGGCGTTTTTTCTCCCCGGCTCCTCTCTCCTCTGGTCCCCTGCAATCCGTTCCTGTGCCTCCCGCCGTGGAGGCTATGCAGGTCGACCGGTCTCGCCTGACACCTCAAGAGAGGACACGACGCCGCATGGAGAATCTCTGCCTGTACTGTGCCAGTACCGAACACTTCCTGAAGGATTGTCCTATCCGTCCTCCCCGCCTGGAAAGACGTACGCTGACTCCGCACAAACGTGAGACAGTCCTTGATGTCTACTCTGCTTCTCCACGTCTTACTGTGCCTGTGCGGATATCTGCCTCTGCCTTCTCCTTCTCTACTATGGCCTTCTTGGATTCCGGATCTGCAGGAAATTTTATTTTGGCCTCTCTCGTCAACAGGTTCAACATCCCAGTGACCAGTCTCGCCAGACCCCTCTACATCAATTGTGTAAACAATGAAAGATTGGACTGTACCATACGTTTCCGTACGGAGCCCCTTCTAATGTGCATCGGACCTCATCACGAGAAGATTGAATTTTTGGTCCTTCCCAATTGCACTTCCGAAATCCTCCTCGGACTACCCTGGCTTCAACTCCATTCCCCAACCCTGGATTGGTCCACTGGGGAGATCAAGAGTTGGGGGCCCTCTTGTTTCAAGGACTGCCTAAAACCGGTTCCCAGTACCCCTTGCCGTGACTCTGTGGTTCCCCCTGTAACCGGTCTCCCTAAGGCCTATATGGACTTTGCGGATGATTTTTGCAAAAAACAAGCTGAGACTCTACCTCCTCACAGGCCTTATGATTGTCCTATTGACCTCCTCCCGGGCACTACTCCACCCCGGGGCAGAATCTATCCTCTGTCCGCCCCAGAGACTCTTGCTATGTCGGAGTACATCCAGGAAAATTTAAAAAAAGGCTTTATCCATAAATCCTCCTCTCCTGCCGGAGCCGGATTTTTCTTTGTGTCCAAAAAAGATGGCTCTCTACGTCCTTGCATTGACTACCGCGGTCTTAATAAAATCACGTTAAAGAACCGCTACCCCCTACCCCTCATCTCTGAACTCTTTGATCGCCTCCAAGGTGCCCACATCTTTACCAAACTGGACTTAAGAGGTGCTTATAATCTCATCCGCATCAGAGAGGGGGATGAATGGAAAACGGCATTTAACACTAGAGATGGACACTTTGAGTATCTGGTCATGCCCTTTGGCCTGTGCAACGCCCCTGCCGTCTTCCAAGACTTTGTTAATGAAATTTTTCGTGATCTCTTATACTCCTGTGTTGTTGTATATCTGGACGATATCCTGATTTTTTCTGCCAATCTAGAAGAACACCGCCAGCATGTCCGTATGGTTCTTCAGAGACTTCGTGACAATCAACTTTATGCCAAGATAGAGAAATGTCTGTTTGAATGCCAATCTCTTCCTTTCCTAGGATACTTGGTCTCTGGCCAGGGACTACAAATGGATCCAGACAAACTCTCTGCCGTCTTAGATTGGCCACGCCCCTCCGGACTCCGTGCTATCCAACGTTTTTTGGGGTTCGCCAATTATTACAGGCAATTTATTCCACATTTTTCTACCGTTGTGGCCCCTATCGTGGCTTTAACCAAAAAAAATGCCAATCCCAAGTCTTGGCCTCCTCAAGCGGAAGACGCCTTTAAACGGCTCAAGTCTGCCTTTTCTTCGGCTCCCGTGCTCTCCAGACCTGACCCATCTAAACCCTTCCTATTGGAGGTTGATGCCTCCTCTGTAGGAGCTGGAGCGGTCCTTCTACAAAAAAATTCTTCCGGGCATGCTGTTACTTGTGGTTTTTTTTCTAGGACCTTCTCTCCGGCGGAGAGGAACTACTCCATCGGGGATCGAGAGCTTCTAGCCATTAAATTAGCACTTGAGGAATGGAGGCATCTGCTGGAGGGATCAAGATTTCCTGTTATTATTTACACCGATCACAAGAACCTCTCCTATCTCCAGTCTGCCCAACGGCTGAATCCTCGCCAGGCCAGGTGGTCTCTGTTCTTTGCCCGATTTAATTTTGAAATTCACTTTCGGCCTGCCGATAAGAACATTAGGGCCGATGCTCTCTCTCGTTCCTCGGATGCCTCGGAAGTTGAACTCTCTCCGCAACACATCATTCCTCCTGACTGCCTGATTTCCACTTCTCCAGCCTCCATCAGGCAAACTCCTCCAGGAAAGACCTTCGTCTCTCCACGCCAACGCCTCGGAATCCTCAAATGGGGTCACTCCTCCCATCTCGCAGGTCATACAGGCATCAAGAAATCTGTGCAACTCATCTCTCGCTTCTATTGGTGGCCGACTCTGGAGACGGATGTCGTGGACTTTGTGCGAGCCTGCACTGTCTGTGCTCGGGATAAGACTCCTCGCCAGAAGCCCGCTGGTTTTCTTCATCCTCTGCCTGTCCCTGAACAGCCTTGGTCTCTGATTGGTATGGATTTTATTACAGACCTACCCCCATCCCGTGGCAACACTGTTGTTTGGGTGGTCGTTGATCGATTCTCCAAGATGGCACATTTCATCCCTCTTCCTGGTCTTCCTTCAGCGCCTCAGTTGGCTAAACAATTTTTTGTACACATTTTTCGTCTTCACGGGTTGCCCACACAGATAGTCTCGGATAGAGGCGTCCAATTCGTGTCAAAATTCTGGAGGGCTCTCTGTAAACAACTCAAGATTAAATTAAACTTTTCTTCTGCATATCATCCTCAATCCAATGGACAAGTAGAAAGAATTAACCAGGTCTTGGGTGATTATTTACGACATTTTGTTTCCTCCCGCCAGGATGATTGGGCAGATCTTCTACCATGGGCCGAATTCTCGTATAACTTTAGAGTCTCTGAATCTTCCTCCAAATCCCCATTTTTCGTGGTGTACGGCCGTCACCCTCTTCCCCCCCTCCCTACTCCCTTGCCCTCTGGTTTGCCCGCTGTAGATGAAGTGACTCGTGATCTTTCCACCATATGGAAAGAGACCCAAGATTCTCTTTTACAGGCTTCATCTCGCATGAAAAAGTTTGCCGATAAGAAAAGAAGAGCTCCCCCCATTTTTGCTCCCGGAGACAAGGTATGGCTCTCCGCTAAATATGTCCGCTTTCGTGTCCCCAGTTACAAACTGGGTCCACGCTATCTTGGTCCTTTCAAAGTCTTGTGCCAAATTAATCCTGTTTCTTACAAACTTCTTCCTCCTTCTCTCCGTATTCCTAATGCCTTTCATGTCTCTCTTCTTAAACCACTCATCATCAACCGTTTCTCTCCCAAATTAGTTTCTCCCACTCCTGTCTCCGGTTCTTCTGACGTCTTCTCAGTGAAAGAGATACTGGCCTCCAAGACGGTCAGAGGAAAAAGGTTCTTTTTGGTGGATTGGGAGGGCTGTGGACCTGAAGAGAGATCCTGGGAACCTGAGGACAACATCCTAGACAAAAGTCTGCTCCTCAGGTTCTCAGGCTCTAAGAAGAGAGGGAGACCCAAGGGGGGGGGTACTGTTACGCCGAGCGCTCCGGGTCCCCGCTCCTCCCCGGAGCGCTCGCTTCTCTCTCGCTACCGCAGCGCTCCGGGCAGCTCCACTGACCCGGTGCGCTGCGATACCGTCTCCAGCCGGGATGCGATTCGCGATGCGGGTAGCGCCCGCTCGCGATGCGCATCCCGGCTCCCGTACCTGACTCGCTCTCCGTCTGTCCTGTCCCGGCGCGCGCGGCCCCGCTCCCTAGGGCGCGCGCGCGCCGGGTCTCTGCGATTTAAAGGGCCACTGCGCCGCTGATTGGCGCAGTGGTTCCAATTAGTGTGTTCACCTGTGCACTCCCTATTTATACCTCACTTCCCCTTCACTCCCTCGCCGGATCTTGTTGCCATTGTGCCAGTGAAAGCGTTTCCTTGTGTGTTCCTAGCCTGTGTTCCAGACCTCCTGCCGTTGCCCCCGACTACGATCCTTGCTGCCTGCCCCGACCTTCTGCTACGTCCGACCTTGCTTCTGTCTACTCCCTTGTACCGCGCCTATCTTCAGCAGTCAGAGAGGTTGAGCCGTTGCTAGTGGATACGACCTGGTCACTACCGCCGCAGCAAGACCATCCCGCTTTGCGGCGGGCTCTGGTGAAAACCAGTAGTGACTTAGAACCGATCCACTAGCACGGTCCACGCCAATCCCTCTCTGGCACAGAGGATCCACTACCTGCCAGCCGGCATCGTGACACGTCTGTTACCTGCCCGTGTTTGGCGTCCTGCACCCCCTGTCCTCCACGCTCTGAATTTATGTCCAAATAAAGCACTTTTTTACCGGCAGCTAAGTGGTGAGTGCATCCTTCTCTCTTTTTCTATAATTTATAAATCTGTTTAACTTTCTGGTACCAGTTGATTTAAAAAAAAAAAAAAATTCCAGCGGAGTGCCCCTTTAAAGCATGTTCATTCATGAGAAGCCTTTTTCACCCATGTCATTAGCGATTAATGATGACGCATATATATATGCAGGTAAACAGAAGTCGAATTATCTCTGCTAGCAAGAACAAAATAAGTTAGTGAATGTGGTCGTCTAGCAATTCAGACATTTTTTTTAATGAACCATAATACTGTAATAAAAGGCATGCTTAGGATATAGTCATTGTATAGCCCTATCCTATCCTGTGAAATTTAATAAATGGAACCTAAGGAAAATGCCAAATCAAACTATTAAAAGCTCTAACTAGAGAAAACTTATTATATGTCATGTTAGTCTTAAAAGCTATACTTATAATTTCTTGACACTATTCTGGGGCATCATGCCAAGGGTTTAAGAACTAAAACTAGGAACTAGGGCAGAGGTTAACAACCCCTGGCACACATGGTACATCTCAGTGGCATGCGAGGGAATGGCCTCCAGGGGACATAGCTACCAAGTGGGACAAAAAGGAAAAGTTTACTCCTCTGATCAAATAAGGCATCACCTGTTATTGACTCAGAGAACTAGATGTAACTGTATTACTATGTCTGTATTATGCTGGAAGTGGGGGGATTATACTGAGGTCTGATTCTGGGGTCTGTATTATGTTGGGGGGGGAGTACTGGGGTCTGTATTATTTAGGGGAGTGATTCTGGGGGTCTGATTCTGGGATCTGTATTATGGTGGGGTCTAATCCTGGGCTCTGTATTATGTTGGGGGGGGGGATACTGGGGTCTGTATTATTTAGGGGAGTGATTCTGGGGGTCTGATTCTGGGATCTGTATTATGGTGGGGTCTAATCCTGGGCTCTGTATTATGCAGGTCTGATTTAAAATGGTTATCCTTGCTTAACAAAAAAATGTTTACAGAACAAAAATATTTAATGGCTGTTGTGGACAATCCTCTCCTGCTGTATTGTTCTCACTATAAGGTCCTTACAGCAAGGACAATATATGGGGGGGGGGGGGGGGGGGGGGTGGACTACACTGGATAACATAGGCACTTAGGATTTATATACAAGACACAGGTGCAGGGGGGCCCAGGGGTCACAGGATGGAGTCTGCTGGACAGAGCAGCAAGGGTACAGGGGTGCAACTCCTGTACTGGGCGACCACAAATAGTTCACAGATTATTTCTCCAAGTCATATGGCAAAATTACCTTGAATATATGTATGTATTGCAAGCATAGATGCTACACCATATAATGGAGCAATAAACTCTTGAAACAAGAAATTGTTATGCGCATAACTGATAAATGTAATAAAGTGCATTAACATAATAAGTGTAACTAAGACAATTTCCTAGGCCAAATGACTAAACAATAGTATTGCACTGATGAAATAATGCATGATTAACTCACAGTTGTCAGTGTAAATTACTATATTACTATGTAACCAAGGCATTCAATAGAAAGATAATGAAAGGAGGCTGTGCTATCTAATAGTGTTGAGCGACATAGGCCATATTCGAATTCGCGAATATTCGCGAATATATGGACGAATATTCGTCATATATTCGCATATTCGTTATATTCTCGTTTTATTTTCGCATATGCGAACATTCACGTATGCGAAAATTAACATATGTGAAAATTAGCATATAAAAAATTAGTATACGCGAAAATTCGCATATGCGAAAATTAGCATATGCGAATTTTCGCACGCCAGTCTCGCACAGTAGTATTACAGCCTTCTTTACACCACACAAGCTGGAAGCAGAGAGGGGTGAACACTGTGATGTGTACTGTGAAGAAAAAAATAAATAAAATAAAAAAAAAAAGAATATTCGTAATTACGAATATATAGCGCTATATTCGCGAAATTCGCGAATTCGCGAATATGCGATATTCGCGAATAATATTCGAATTGTGAATATTCGCGAGCAACACTACTATCTAATGTAAATGTGTAAAAATACATTGAAATATAACAAGTTCAATGTATTGTATCCATAAGTGTAGAAAAAGATGTACAACATAACTTTTATTTCATTAACATAACTGGAAAAGTTGGAGTAGCATTTCCCCCCCCCCCCCCACAAATTTATCTCATGACTTCATATCTCTCGACCTGACGTGGGAAAGATTTCTATAATTGTCAATGCAGTAGTCCCCACTGTTTACATGGAAGGACCGTAATTATTGTTCAATGATTGGAATGCATATTTTCTAACAATACGTGGGTTACATTTGCTGCATGCAGTTAAAACTATGCCTGCTTACGTGGCCACTGGCCTTATAATCTTGTCAGTAATACTGACAAAATCATGTAGCCATTGGAAGTGTTAGACTAAAGTACCTTGGGCCCACCAGAGTAATTCTTCCTTGAAGCCCACCTTCAGCTTTCCTCCCCCCAACCACATTGTTAGGGTGTATAAATGTGTTTTGCCCACTCCCAAATTAAAAAAACAACATAGCTGCCAGTCAATTTTCTATATATGAAAATGTATACTTCTAACTAATCTAGTCATACAGTTAGCAAATAATACCAATGAACAAGGAACAAATACACTGCTCAAAAAAAATAAAGGGGACACTAAGATAACACATCCTAGATCTGAATGAATTAACTAATCGTATGAAATACTTTCGTCTTTACATAGTTTAATGTGCTGACAACAAAATCATACAAAAATTATCAATGGAAATCAAATTTATCAACCCATGGAGGTCTGGATATGGAGTCACACTCAAAATGAAAGTGGAAAACCACACTACAGGCTGATCCAACTTTGATGTAATGTCCTTAAAACAAGTCAAAATGAAGCTTAGTAGTGTGTGTGGCCTCCACGTGCCCGTATGACCTCCATACAACACCTGGGCATTCTCCTGAAGAGGTGGCGGATGGTCTCCTAAGAGATGTCCTCCCAGACCTGGACTAAAGCATACGCCTACTCCTGGACAGTCTGTGGTGATGGAGCGAGACATGATGTCCCAGATGTGCTCAATTGAATTCAGGTCTGGGGAACGTGCGGGCCAGTCCATAGCATCAATGCCTTCCTCTTGCTGGAACTGCTGACACACTCCAGCCACATGAGGTCTAGCATTGTTGTCACGATTCGGCTTACGGGTTGTGGATCCGCTGTGTCAGCGAGGGATTGGCGTGGACCGTGCTAGTGGACCGGTTCTAAGAGGCTACTGGTTTTCACCAGAGCCCGCCGCAAAGCGGGATGGTCTTGCTGCGGCAGTAGCAACCAGGTCGTATCCACTAGCAACGGCTCAACCTCGCTGACTGCTGAGAAGGCGTGGGACAGAAGGACTAGGCAGAGGCAAGGTCAGACGTAGCAGAAGGTCGGGGGCAGGCGGCAAGGTTCGTAGTCAGGATGGATAGCAGAAGTTCAGGTAACACAGGCTTTGGACACACTAAACGCTTTCACTGGCACAAGGCAACAAGATCCGGCCGGGGAGTGCAGGGGCAGTGATCAGATATAGTCTGGGAGCAGGTGGGAGCCAATTAAGCTAATTGGGCCAGGCACCAATCATTGGTGCACTGGCCCTTTAAGTCTCAGAGAGCTGGCGCGCGCGCGCCCTAGAGAGCGGAGCCGCGCGCGCCAGCACATGACAGCAGGGGACCGGGACGGGTAAGTGACCTGGGATGCGATTCGCGAGCGGGCGCGTCCCGCTGTGCGAATCGCATCCCCGACGGCCATGACAGTGCAGCGCTCCCGGTCAGCGGGACCGACCGGGGCGCTGCGGGGAGAGAGACGCCGTGAGCGCTCCGGGGAGGAGCGGGGACCCGGAGCGCTAGGCGTAACAGTACCCCCCCCCTTAGGTCTCCCCTTTTCTTTGTCCGGTAACTGCCTCCCCTGGGATGAGGGCACCGGGAAAGAATGGAGGGTTTCCTCAACGGCAGGCAGCACAGCAGGAGTGGGAATGGGGAGGGAGGGCAGAGGGCGAAGCCTGGCACGGGGCAGTGTGACACCAGGACGGGGGCCATGAGGAGGCACTGAGGCTTGCCTGACGGGACTGGGAGGGGGGGAGAGGCACTTCCTATGGCAGGCAGAGTCCCAGTTCTTGATCTCCCCGGTGGTCCAATCAAGGGTGGGAGAATGAAGCCGGAGCCATGGCAGACTGAGGAGGACCTCAGAGGTACAGTTGGGAAGGACGAATAACTCAATCCTTTCGTGGTGGGGTCCAATAGACATCAGGAGGGGTTCTGTGCGGTAACGCACGGTGCAATCCAATCTGACTCCGTTGACCGCGGAAATGTAGAGCGGCTTGACGAGACGGGTCACCGGGATGCGGAATTTATTCACAAACGACTCCAAAATAAAATTCCCAGAGGCACCAGAGTCCAAGCAGGCCACGGCTGAGAGGGAGGAGTTGGCTGAAGGAGAAATCCGCACGGGCACCGTGAGACGTGGAGAAGCAGACTTAGAACCAAGAGACGCCACACCCACGTGAGCTGGGTGCGTGCTTGCGTTTCCCAGACGTGGAGGAAGGATAGGGCAATCCACCAAGAAATGCTCGGTACTGGCACAGTACAGACAGAGATTTTCTTCCCTACGGCGATTCCTCTCTTCCTGGGTCAGGCGAGACCGATCCACTTGCATGGCCTCCTCGGCGGGAGGCCCAGGCGTAGACTGCAAAGGATGCTGTGGGAGAGGTGCCCAGAGATCTAAGTCTTTTTCCTGGCGGAGCTCTTGGTGTCGCTCAGAAAAACGCATGTCAATGCGGGTAGCCAAATGGATGAGTTCTTGCAGGTTGGCAGGAATCTCTCGTGCGGCCAGCACATCCTTGATGCGACTGGATAGGCCTTTTTTAAAGGTCGCGCAGAGAGCCTCGTTATTCCATGATAACTCGGAAGCAAGAGTACGAAATTGGATGGCGTACTCGCCCACTGAAGAATTACCCTGGACCAGGTTCAACAGGGCAGTCTCGGCAGAAGAAGCTCGGGCTGGCTCCTCGAAGACACTCCGGACTTCAGCGAAGAAGGACTGGACTGTGGCTGTGGCAGGATCATTGCGGTCCCAGAGCGGTGTGGCCCAAGACAAGGCCTTTCCTGAAAGAAGGCTTACTACGAACGCCACCTTAGACCGTTCTGTAGGAAACAAGTCCGACAACATCTCCATATGCAGGGAACACTGAGACAAAAATCCACGGCAGAGTTTAGAGTCCCCATCAAATTTGTCCGGCAGGGACAAGCGGAGGCTAGGAGCGGCCACTCGCTGCGGAGGAGGTGCAGGAGCTGGCGGAGGAGATGGTTGCTGCTGTAGCAGAGGCAGAAGTTGCTGTAACATGGCGGTCAACTGCGACAGCTGCTGTCCTTGTTGGGCAATCTGCTGCGATTGCTGAGCGACCACCGTGGGAAGGTCAGCGAGACTTGGCAGCGGCACCTCAGCGGGATCCATGGCCGGATCTACTGTCACGATTCGGCTTACGGGTTGTGGATCCGCTGTGTCAGCGAGGGATTGGCGTGGACCGTGCTAGTGGATCGGTTCTAAGAGGCTACTGGTTTTCACCAGAGCCCGCCGCAAAGCGGGATGGTCTTGCTGCGGCAGTAGCAACCAGGTCGTATCCACTAGCAACGGCTCAACCTCGCTGACTGCTGAGAAGGCGTGGGACAGAAGGACTAGGCAGAGGCAAGGTCAGACGTAGCAGAAGGTCGGGGGCAGGCGGCAAGGTTCGTAGTCAGGATGGATAGCAGAAGTTCAGGTAACACAGGCTTTGGACACACTAAACGCTTTCACTGGCACAAGGCAACAAGATCCGGCCGGGGAGTGCAGGGGCAGTGATCAGATATAGTCTGGGAGCAGGTGGGAGCCAATTAAGCTAATTGGGACAGGCACCAATCATTGGTGCACTGGCCCTTTAAGTCTCAGAGAGCTGGTGCGCGCGCCCTAGAGAGCGGAGCCGCGCGCGCCAGCACATGACAGCAGGGGACCGGGACGGGTAAGTGACCTGGGATGCGATTCGCGAGCGGGCGCGTCCCGCTGTGCGAATCGCATCCCCGACGGCCATGACAGTGCAGCGCTCCCGGTCAGCGGGACCGACCGGGGCGCTGCGGGGAGAGAGACGCCGTGAGCGCTCCGGGGAGGAGCGGGGACCCGGAGCGCTAGGCGTAACAATTGTCTTGCATTATGAGGAACCCAGGGCCAACTGCACCAGCATATGGTCTCACAAGGGGTCTGAGGATCTCATCTCGGTAACTAATGGCAGTCAGGCTACCTCTGGCAAGCACATGGAGGGCTGTGTGGCACCCCAAAGAAATGCCACCCCACACCATTACTGACCCACCGCCTAACCGGTCATGCTGGAGGATGTTGCAGGCAGCAGAACATTCTCCGCGGCGTCTCCAGACTCTGTCACGTCTTTCACATGTGCTCAGTGTGAACCTGCTTTCATCTGTGAAGAGCACCAGTGGCTAATTTGCCAATCTTGGTGTTCTCTGGCAAATGCCAAACATCCTGCATGGTGTTGGGCTGTAAGCACAACCCCCACCTGTGGACGTCGGGCCCTCATACCACCCTCATGGAGTCTGTTTCTGACCAATTGACAAATGCACATTTGTGGCCTGCTGGAGGTCATTTTGCAGGGCTCTAGCAGTGCTCCTCCTTGCACAAAGGCAGAGGTAGCTGTCCTGCTGCTAGGATTTTGCCCTCCTACGGCCTCCTCCACGTCTCCTGATGTACTTGCCTGTCTCCTGGTAGCACCTCCATGCTCTGGACCCTACGCTGACAGACACAGCAAACCTTCTTGCCACAGCTCGCATTAATGTGCCATCCTGGATGAGCTGCACTACCTGAGACACTTGTGTGGGTTGTAGACTCCGTCTCATGCTACCACTAGAGTGAAAGCACAGCCAGCATTCAAAAGTGTATTATCACCAGATTACAACCACATGATATTTTACTTCATACTGTTAATGGGGGAATTGTAGTTTACCACGATCAATATTACAATTTATACTTGTATACATGTATTCTTACTATACATATTTCCACCATACTGTTACTGAGCAAAGCCAAGTATACCAAGAACAATATTGTCACTAAACAAAGAACAAATAATACTGCTACACATTAACTACCATGTAGTGAGTGAATGATATTTGTTAGTCAAATACTGTCACGCCATAATCACACAATACCATTATATTGTTACTGAAAAAAAAAAACACTATACAATAACCAATATTACCACCAAACAATGACTGTATAGTAGTAGGAAGATATTAGCTCTACACAGGCACGCTGCAGACTATATCAGTGATTCATGTGAAATTACATTCAGTGACCATAGTTGTTCACCTTTCTCTTCCAACCAGCATAGACTGCTTGGATCTTAGGCTCCTCACTTTGCCAGTCCTTTCCAACATCTATGCAAACTCCCATCCATAATGCTCTGTTTAGGCCCCACACAAAAATAGGGTCCTCTCTGTGTTCTAACACTGTAGTTTGGCTTCCCATAGTAATTCCACACTGGTTAGCCTCCCTTTGTGCCCCTACAGTATAGTAAGACCCCTTTTGTGTCCCCACATTATGGCTAGACTACCTTCTTCAGACCCCCACGATGAAGTTAGCCCCCTTTTGCCCCCCCCACACTATAGCCAGGTGCCATTTGTGTATGCACAGTGTGGCTAAGCAATCTCCATTGTGCTAGTACACCTACGTTATCCCTGCCTTTGATCCTCCATGCTATAGTTAGGCCCCTTTTGTGTCCCCACACTGTACTTAGCCTCACTTTTTTACTCCAATTTGTAGTTGGCCCCCTCTTTGTGCCCCATTCTGTAGTTAAGGTAAGCCATATATATTAAAATCCTAGAAACCTTTTTAAAACCCTAAACTTTTATCTCTTACTTTGTTATTTGAAGGTTTTGTAACATTGTACTGCTGACATATCTACCATTGCTAATTTTGTGACCAAAAACAAAACATTTCTCTTTTTCACAATTTGTTTTCAAAATCTCTATATATGCAATATTAACTAAAACAAACAATTAAAGGGGAATTTCAGCCAAATACATCTTATCCCCATTCTATGAATGTGGGTGCTGCACGGAGATCGCTGGGCGTCCCAGCGGCAGGCCCCTCGCGATCAGACATCTCATCCCCTATCCTTTGGATAGGGGATAAGATGTATTTGGCCGGAATACCCCTTTAATGAACTATTTACTAAAATTGTATGTGAGTTTCTGCATTGCAGATGTAGAGCTCTTTGGCTCTGGCCTTCTGTATCAGATGCTGGCACACACAGATTCTGCGGAGGCTGTAAATGCTCCAGGCACAAATCAGATGAGTGAATTCTAACATCTTGGAATCTCATTAACATGTTAAATCTTCTCAGACTACAGAGGGCACAAAATCGATCTCTTACTTAAAAATACACCAATTAAAGCTCCCACAATATGTAGTCATTGGGTATTTTCTTTGCATACTGTAAGAAGTCGGCAAGGCTTAGGATAAAGATGTGAAAAGCAATTAAGTATCATCGATTATCCCATGTGTTACTGAGATAGATGTCCATTACATAATAACATATTAGGAATGAAGATTGTATAGACTGCACCAGGAATGTCCTTACTATATTAATATGACATTTTATACATTTATGATGTCTACGGTTTTGTTACATGGATACCTGGCAATAGGCATTCATAAGGCCTCAGTGCTTTCCTATCATTTATATCTTTTGATTTCTTGGAAGCAGATGCTATTTCGCCTGCCAATGTCAAGGGATACTGTTGGACTCAATGAATAAATGCTATTTCCTAATATTGTAGTTGCAACAACTGGATCCAATTTAGGTAACAGCAGCAGTAGAAAAAAGTCATCAGACCCTCTTAATAACAAATTTTGCTGTACACTTTAGGGTGGCTTTAGGCTGTTTTTCCTAAATTATTATTATTTTTTTTCTTCAAAAAACACACGCACACTGTAGGGCAGTATTTTAATTTTTTTTACCAACCAGTGTGCCTCCAGCAGTGCTGCCAAATAAGAAGCACCAACCCACTTGCCGTGTGTTTCCTTTTTTTTACTCTTCGTTGGTGCTTTTTTGGGCTTAGTGGCAGCTTTCAAAAATTGCAGCATGCTGGGACAATTACACTTTTTAGGGGATCTTGGCATTTTTTTCTACTATAGACTTTGATGAAAGAAATAATTGCCATATGGGTTTGACAGTGGCACTTTTCCTCATTTTTTTCTTCAATAGAAATCCTTGAGTCACATGATGAATGATTTACATGAATTTTAGACTGGATTTTCACTTGGAAGTTTTTTGAATACTGGCACTGCAGTTTTTGAGCTAAGGCCAGAAGTGGATCGATAAGAAATGAGAAGTGTAAATCCTTCCTTTATATTTCCAATACCTTTTGCATACACTTAGCATAGCTTTGTCTCTCAAAAACTGTAGAGGCAACCCAGCCTCCATAAAAATAAAAAAAAAACACAGAAAATAACACCAAAGGAAAAAATACCTATGGTAATACCCACTTAAAAAAAAAAAAAAAAAAAATTACACAAAGACTGCATTTTAAGAGTGCAACATTTTTGTGGCTTTTTTTTTTCTGGCCAAAAAAACTCAAAAACATGTGATAACTTGTTTCTACTAGATTTTTTATCCCTTTTTTTGGGGTAGAAAAAAAAACGCCTGAAAAAAACACTGAAAAAACGCCAGTGCAATGTCCTGTGTCTGGCGTTCTTTCTAGTGTTTTTTCTGGCGTTTTTTTTTTTTGTGTGGAAATTGCATTTTTGGCACCTTTGGCGTTTTTTTTTTTTTTTGGTACCCAAAATTTGTTGGGTACAAAAAAAAAAAAAAAAAAAAAGGATGCAGCAGTGATGGGGTTTGTGATGGAGGGAACGGGGTATGGCGCGGGGGGGGGGGGGGGGGAGGGTGAGGGAGACGGAGGGGACGGGCTAGCGCCGCATGTAGCTAACTTATAGTTTATCTACACACGGTGTCTCCAGCTGTTTCAATACTACAACTCCCAGCATGCCCTGACAGCCAATAGATGTCAGGGCAAGCTGGGAGTTGTAGTGATGAAACAGCTGGAGGCACCCTGTGTAGATGAACTAAGGGCAGAAGTCCCCCCCAGCAGGCATCACTAACGTGGTGCCTGCTGGGGAAGTCTGCCTGGTAGTGAGCACACTGCCAGGCAGACAAAAGGCATTTTTATATAAAATTAAAATTAAAAGCAGGGAGGGGGTTAGGGATAGATTGGCAATAGGCAGGGACAGAAAACAAAATAGGATGGTGGGAGCTACCCTTTAATGCGTACATCTCATGACCTTTTAAAATTTTACCAGTTCACTGCCCCATCATGATAAACCACCCCCTGCCTTTATTTTTATTATTTGTTAGTTTTCTACCTTGATATTGTTCTGTATTTTCTGCCTAATCTCAGTCAGATTCACAGACTGGGAAGGGGCGTTACCAAGCAGGCATGACATCATCTGAAGCCATACAGGGGAGAACTTCCTCCCTCACTCTGATACACAAAGCCCAGAGCAGTTCAGTGTGTGAGATGAGCTCTTATTGGATAAGGCTCCACACACACCCCCTTCAGCATTTCCTGCTTTTGGACTTCTGCCAGGCCAGCAGGCATAGGCGACCGCAGCCTACTGCATTAGGGTGTGCACCCTAAAGCACAAACTCACTCCGCTCACGCGTGTGTTTATATATATATATATATATATATATATATATATATATATATATATATATATATATACATATGCACACACACACACACTCCTGCATGCATAGTATAGGAAGATTGGATCCAGGGCCGGTTTTAGGCTTAGCATGGCCCTGGGCAAAATCAGAAGTGGGGTCCCAAAAGTTGTAATAGTGCACTAATCAGATTAGCACATTTTTGGTCACTTCAAATACCATAAAAAATATCTAAAAAGCAAAAAAAAAAAAAAAATGGTACCGATAAAAACTACAAATCACAGCGTTAAAAATGACCCTCATACATCCCCATGTACAGAAAAATAAAAGTGCTATAGGGATCAGAATAGTACAATTTTATATTTTTGTATAGTTCCCCCACATTAGGTTGGCAGTATAAATCTCCCACATTAGGATGGAAATATATTTTCCCCACATTAGGTTTGCAGTATAAATCTCCCACATTAGGATGGAAATATATTTCCCCCACATTAGGTTGGCAGTATAGTTCCCCCACATTAGGTTAGTAGTACAGTTCCCCCACATTAGGTTGGCAGTATAGTTCCCCCACATTAGGTGGTAGTATAGTTCCCCCACATTAGGTTAGTAGTATAGTTCCCCCACATTAGGTTAGTAGCACAGTTCCTCCACATTAGGTGCAGCACAGTTCCCCCACATTAGGTGCAGTACAGTTCCCCCACATTAGGTGCAATATAGTTCCCCCACATTAGGTGCAATATAGTTCCCCACATTAGGTGCAATACAGTTCCCCCACATTAGGTGCAATATAGTTCCCCCACATTAGGTGCAGTACAGTTCCCCCACATTAGGTGCAATATAGTTCCCCCACATTAGGTGCAGTATAGTTATAATTGTAGGGAGGAGGACAAGTCTAGAATTTACCATGAGGCTTACGGGACTAATTCTACCCCTGATCTTATATTTGCCAAGGGGTTCAATGGGCGGAGCCAAAGGGTTGTCAAAATTAGGTTTTGACTAGAGTGTCAAAAATCCATGCACCAGCCCTGACTAGACCTCCCACTTGATTGTATGTTTGCTGGTGTTTATAGGGAGGCATTTGATGTGGATTTGAAAAAAAATTGTAAGTTGAATGGTAAAACTCATGTTTTTCTTTACTTGGCAAACAGAAGAACACTTTTACTATAGAATGGTGGCACAGAGGGGGGAATATTCCATATTTGCACCAGATTGGTTGAAAAAGTGATGCGGCACCCAGCAAGCTTGGAGAAGCGAGCACGTTGTAGTTTTGGGTCTGCAGCTGACACAAAACTAGGACTCCCAGGATGTTACACCATAATCTAAATTGTACTCCTATATAGTGCAAGATGTGTGGAGTTGTAGTTTTGGTCATCATAGATTGTATCAGGGCATGCTGGGAATTGTAGTTGGTAACTGCACCTCCCAGCATTGCATTCCTTGAAGGAATGCAATGCTGGGATTTTCAGTTACCAACTACAATTCCCAGCATGCCCTGATACAATATATGGTGACCAAAACTACAACTCCCATTATGTTGCACTGGGGGTGCTGTGTGTGTGTGTGTGTGTGTGAGAGTGTGGGGGGGGGGGTGCTGTGTGTGTGTGTTTGAGGGGTGCTGTGTGTTTGAGGGGTGCTATGGGTGCTGTGCGGGGGATTGGGCACATAATACATACATAATATAAAATATATACATAATACATAAAAAAAATGTTATTTCAGCTACGAGGTCGGTGCTGTAGTAGTTTTTAGTATATTTGCTGGTAGAAGAGCACGGACTGCAGAGAGTGGGCCGTGTCCCGTGTATCAGAACAAAGGAAAAAAGAAAGTTGCCTCTTTCAAGGTGCTTGTAGTATCAAAACATCAAACCTTTAATCTGTATGCATTAAAAATAGAAAAAGGTGGACATCAATCATAAAAGAGAAGCGAAACTCCAACACGTTTTGAGCAAAATGTCGCTCTTAATCACGGCTATATGTAGCCCAAACGCACTGGAGTTTCACTTTTCTTTTATGATGTCCACCTTTTTCTATTTATAATGTATACAGATTAAAGGTTTGATGGTTTAATACTACAAGCACCGTTATCCTTGGAAGAGCTGGAGGAAACTTTCTTTTTTCTTTTGTTCTGATTCATAATACATATATACATACGTCATACATACATACACACATCATACATATATAATACATACATAATACATACATAATACACACCATACATACATATTACACACACCATACATATTACACACATCAGGGGCGGACACAGACAGCAGAGGGCCCCTGTGCAAAGAATATGCCTGGGCCCCCCAGGTAATATGTTTGCTAGGTAAGCGGGTAGTACGTTTGCAAGTAGTACATTTGCTAGTTAGGTAGGTAGAACATTTTCTAAGTAGGTAGGCAAGTAGTAAATTTGCAAGATATTTAGGCAGTTAGTAAGTTCAGTTGGTAGTAAGGCAGGCAAAAGGTTTGGTGCTAGGTAGGTAGGCAGGTATAAGTTTGGTTGGTAGGTGGGTAGCCACGTAACTTTTGGTAGGTAGGCCCTTAGTCCAGTGTTTTCCAAACAGGCTTTGGCTGTTTGGGCATGCTGGGAGTTGTAGTTTTGCAACAGCTGGAGGCACCCAGGTTGGGAAACAATGGACTAAGGACCTACCTACCAAACCTGAGTGCCTCCAACTGTTGCAGAACTAAAACTCCCAGCTTGCCTGGACAGCTAAAGACTGTCCGAGGAATGCTAGGAGTTGTAGTTTTGCAACAGCTGGAGGAGCCCAGGTTGGAAAATGCTGACTAAGTAGGTGTTTTCAAAACAGTGTCTCTCCAGGTGGTCCAAAACTACAACTCCCAGCATTCCCGGACAGTCTAGTGAATAGTGAGTACAGCTCTGGAGTATAATACAGGATATAAATCAGTACATAAGTAATGTAAAGTGACCCTACAATCACCGCAATAGTGACATCTTGTACAATGGGTGGTACCCATTGTGCAAAATCTAACTATTGGAATAAATGAAGGCTCACTTTACTTTACTTATGGTAGATGCAGCAGGTCACTCACCTAGTCTTCTAAGGAAACTTTGAGATTCGACTGTTGTGATGCTCCTCAGGTTCTGTTATATGAATGGCGGCTCTGGAGTATAATACAGGATACAACTCAGGATCAGTACAGGAAAAGTAATGTAATGTATGTACACAGTGACCTCACCAGCAGAATAGTGAGTACAGCTCTGGAGAGAGGTTGGGTGTGTCTGAGCTCCTGTTACTTCCAGACTCTTCCAGTGAAGCAGTGATTTCCATCTGCCCCTCCCCAGGTGTGTGGCAGATACCTGGGTAGAGGGTTTTCCTGCTATGGAGCCCCAGGAGGCTTCATCTTGCACTCCCCGTACCCGGCCGGCGGGGGGTGCAAAGGAAAATGCGACGGCCAACAGCCAGGATGGGGTGAGACGATCCACCAGGGCCCATCGCCATGTGGGGCCCCCTCCCCCATCCCCAGCTGGGAGCTGCAAGGCTTCCAGCAAAAGTTCCTCTGGGAAAAGAAGCTCATCCAGGCAGAGGAGTGGAGTGAAGGCTTCTACCTCAGGCTCCTCAGAACCCCAGCAATGGGGGGTAAAGGAGCCAAGGGAATCCCTGGAGACTTTCGGATCTAGAATCCAGGCAAAGATGGCCCAATATGAACAGCTTGGGAAACAGCTACGAGGTCTAAGAGAAGACATTAAGTTTGCAACTTACCAGGCGGATACAGCAGCCAAGGGCAAGAGAACAGCATTCACTGCAAAGGTGAGAGCACTAAAGAAAGAGGTGGAGGAGATTGTTCAGCTGAGAGCAGACATTGTGGCTGGAGCCGGCTTCTTCAGTGAGAAGATTCTAAATGAAGAGAGGTTCCCCAAAAAGGGGGTCTCCAGAGGTGCAGAAAAAGAAAGTCACCAAGATGAGAGTGAGGAGGAGGAGGAGATGGAGGAAGGTGAGGAGGGGGATGTGAGTGAGGGGGATATGGACACGGGTTCTGTTTGTACCACCACCACTGTTACCCCAGACCCCCCACTTACCCTGAGTGCGGACTACATAAACCCGGCTCAGGTGGCCTTACCTCCCTCCAGTGAGGACGATGAGGATGACAGTGACTGTAGTGATTGCAGCGGCTTGACAGATGGGGGTCTCCTGCGGGCAATAGTTATGCAGGAGTCCCCCACTCGTCAAGAAAATTTTTCTTTCGGGGATGATTTGGGCCCAGAGGAGAAGAAAAAAGCGAAGGGCAAGAAGAGGAAGAAGACACAGGCAGTGAAGTTTGTCTTTGCTCCCTTCCAGCATCCTGGGTCGGCTGAAAAGTCGGTTCAGGGTGCTGGGTCCCCCAATCTGCCAGACCCCGTTTCTGTAGTGGAGCGGGGCCAGCATGGGGGATACAGTAGTGCACCCAAAATGGCCGCGGGTGCTATAGAAAAAAAAAGGGCACCCTCCTGTGAGGGGGGAGGGTGTCCAGGCACCAGAAAATAGCGGCAGATTTACCAATTTGGTCGGCGGTCCCCCGATTGAAGCTGGCAGTATAGGTCCTGGCACTGCGGGGCACTCCCCTGTGAGGGGGGGGAGTGTCCGGGTGCCGGACCTTGTTGGTTCAGGGGGCGGTCCCCTAGGTTACACAGTTGGTACCAGTTCTGGCGCATCGGGACTCTCCCCTGTGAAGGGGGAGGTTCTGCGCCCGTCAGCTGCAGTAAGCGGGGCGGGAGTGCATCCGGTGGGACAGCTCCCGCCAAAATCTATGGCGCTGTGCGAGGGGGCGGAGCCTGTGTCCGTGCCCCAGAAGACTGAACGGAGGAGCTGTGCAGCGCTGATCCTTAAGCCAGCAACCCTTGTACACGGAGCTATAGACCAAGCCAGCCCGGCCTCTAATACATCAAGGGACAGTGTAGGCAAGAGTGAAAGTGAGAGAAAAAATGTGACTAAAAATGGTAATGTGCAGAATGTGAGTTATAGTGTGCATGGGAGGAGTTGTGGTAGCAGTGTGGATGAGGGGGGAACTTGTGGGGTGCAAGAGAAGGGTGCAAGTGGAGTGCAAGAGAGGGGTGCAAGTGGAGTGCAAGAGAGGGGTGCAAGTGGAGTGCAAGAGAGGGGTGGTAGTGGAGCGCAAGAGAGGGGTGCAAGTGGAGCGCAAGAAAGGGGTGGTAGTGGAGCGCAAGAAAGGGGTGGTAGTGGAATGCCAGAGAGAGGATTGGTGGCAGACACCTCTGTTAAGAATAAGGGTGCTGGTTTGGGGTCTGGTTCAGGTTCTGGTTCGACTGCCCCCCCGGTAGTGGCTGCTTCTCCCAGAAGCTATGCCAGTGTTACTGCCGGGGGATCAGGGGGATCCCCATCTCCGTCTGGCTCTGGTGGTCACTTGCAACAGCGCCTACTGGAGGCTCTACGTAAGGGAGACAGGTCAATCCATGTAGAGGGGAGGGGTGAGGTTGACCTGTCTTTTTGGATAGAAAGACATGGCTTAGGCGCATTCCGAGAACATAATGGGGAGGTGGTCTGGTCCCTCCCGACATCCGGGCAGGAAAGTGGCCGTAGGAATGTGGTCCGTTTAGTGTGGAGGGGCGAAGATGTGTGTCCGCCACGGGGTAAGGTGGTTGAGCTCCTCCTCCAAATGGAATTCAGGGCAAGTGACATCTTTGCCCTGATCCACCCCTACGCTACTTCTGAGTTTGACATCAGCTTTGTTCGATCGGAGGGTCTTGAACTCTTCTGGTCGAACTATGAGGTGGTGAAAAACGAGCCCGGCTGGCGGGATTTTGCCGTAAAGGCGATATCCCGTCAGAATTTGACCAAGAAAGTGACCGTTTTGACACGTAACGAGTCACTATCTTGCTATGATATCATGACCTGGCTCAACCGATATGGTGATGTGACGGACATGCCAAAAAAGAACTATGATGAACATGGGATCTGGTCTGGGGCCTGGACGTTTTCCGTCAAACTGAAGCGTTCGGGGAGCACTGTTGCCCACATCCCATCAGCTGCTTTTCTTGGGAGAGACAGAATCCAAATTTTCTACCAGGGGCAGCCCAAGGTCTGTCACAGGTGCGGCAGCCCCACTCACTTTAGCGCAGCCTGTACTGTGCAGGTCTGTACTCTGTGTGGTGGGGTAGGTCATCTTGCCGCATCCTGTAGGCAGATCAGGTGTCATCTGTGTGGTGTCTTAGGACACCCTTTCAGCCGTTGTCCTAGCGCCTTTGCCCGTGCGACGGTCACCTTGGCTGGGAACAGCAGTAATGTTGCTTCAGCTGGGGAGGGCACGAGTGCGGGTGAAGGTGCAACAGGGTCAGTGAAGAGGAAAAGTCCCGCCAAGCTGAGGCACAGAAGGAGCAAGGAACTGGAGAGTTCCCATGTGGCAGGGGTAGCTTCTGGCCCTGCTCCAGAGGTTAGTCCTGAAACTGCTGAGGCCCTGGAGGAGAATGTGCTGGATGAGGAAATGGGGAGAATCTGTAAAGAAGAGGGCAGCAAGGCCGATCTTTCCGATTCCTCCCACTGTGAAAGTGTGGATGAGGAGGGTGAAGAGAGGCCAAAAAAGAAGGGCAGTAAAGGGAGAAAGAAGAGGTCAGAGCCCTCTAGTCCCTGTGCTATGGACCAGGTCCCAAGCGGAAGCTTACCTGCCCCCCCTCTGATTGATCTGTCTAACCGGTACTCTGTCCTTGAAGACATCTCCTCCCCCTCCATGGAGGGGGGGGGTCAAGGATGGGGTGCCTGAAGTGGGGGAGCCTCCAGGGGGAACTGGGCCCTGTCCACATGGGGCAATTTCCTCAGGGGATGAGGCCAAACCAGAGCCAGGCGGAGATGGCGATTTAAAAATGGACCAGTCTGAGTCCAAAAAAAGGTTTAAAGAGAAAGAAGCCTCCTCTTCCGGGGATGAGGGGGTAAAGAAAAAACAGAAATGAGGGGGTTAGGGCTATCTAACTCAATCACCCATGATGGCGGCACTCACCCCATTGACGCTGGCATCTATTAACTGTGCCAGCATAAAGTCTGATACGGCTAGATTCGCAGCCTTTGATTTTCTCGGCCGTGTTGAAGCCGATATTTTGTATCTGCAGGAGACCAGGTTGTCAGATCTTGCCTATCTGGTAAAAGCCAGGAGAGAGTGGAGGCGCGGCCCCTCCCACTGGTCTCTTGCGGCTGAGCCGTATAGTGGGGTGGCGCTCCTGTTGAATGCAGACGGGTTATTGAGTTAGAAATGGGGAGGTGCCTGATCTTAGATGTCCTCATGAAGGGGCAAGAGCTCCGGCTTATTAACATCTACGCCCCACAAACCAAGTGGGGACGAAAAGATCTCTTTATGAGGATTAAGCCCTTTCTTTTTACAAGCCGACAGGTGATCTTTGGAGGGGATTTCAATACTGTCACGAGATCCCAAGATAGGAGAGGCTCCAATGATCGGTTGGCTTATGATAGCATAGCTCTCAATAGTATAGTTAGGGAAGCTCGCCTAGAGGACGCCCACATCCGGAGCCCCTCAGGCCACGCGGGTTTCACCTATCATCGAGGTAGCTGCAGGTCTAGAATAGACAGGTTTTATTTGAAGGAGGAAGCTGTCTCTTCTGCAGTGTCCGTGGTTGAGGTGGAGTTCTCCGATCACTGTATGATTTTGTTTTCCCTGAATGTTTCAGAGACCCCTCGGATGGGTAAAGGTTATTGGAAGCTGAATTCGGCCCTCCTGGAGGAAGCGGAGGTAAGACAGTCCTTTGAGGATTTTCTTCAGAGTCAGGTACCTTTACTGGGCCTATGTAGTAGTAAGTCAGAGTGGTGGGAGATGTTCAAGAAGCGGGTTGCGGGGTTCTTCCGCCAGCTCTCGAGCCTCAGGTCCCTGAATAGGTATCGCCTGTATCAGGGACTGAGGAGGAAACTCGAGCTTCTCGTCTCGACTGGAGGTAGCCGGGAGGATATCTCCAGAGTGAAGTCCTTGCTGATGAGGTGTCAGTACGATAGGCATGCATCTTTTGAGAGGGATTTCGGGAAGTACCGCTCGCCCGACCCTTACAGAAACTGTAAGATGTCAGTGAGTAGTAAAGTCATTTCAGGACTGATTGATAGTACGAGATCTCTGAATCGGTCCAGATCAGGGATCTTGGAGGTCGTCAGATCCTTCTACTCGCACCTCTTGGGAAGGAAGGATCTAGATCGAGACGGGATGTCGGCTTTCCTGGCTGAAACCATTCCTGAGCCAGGGGTAGACCCCTCTCTTGATGTTTTGGCAGAAAAAATCAGGGAAGAGGAAGTGAGACTGGCGACCGGAGTCACCAGGTCCGGATGGCTTAACATCCGAGTGGTACAAGACCTTTAAGGAGTCTTTAGCTCCCCTTTTGACTGAGGTATTCAATGAGTGTCTCTCCTCGGGCACTCTGCCGAAGTCAATGAGGAGGTCAGCCCTGATTCTTCTCTCAAAGGGTAAAGATCCCAGCCGTATTGAGAATTGGAGGCCCATAGCTCTTCTCAATACGGACAAGAAGCTTCTGGCCAAGATACTGTTTAATCGGCTGGTGAAGTTTGCACCCCGGCTCCTTTCGGGGGCCCAGCACTGCTCTGTTCCAGGCCGAAGCACCTTAAGTGCTGTTCTCGGTGTCCGGGAGGCAGTGGAGCGGAGTAGTGCAGGTCTCTGGAAGGGGTACTTGCTGTCCCTGGATCAGGCCAAAGCATTTGATCGGGTGAACCACGAGTACCTCTGGTCCGTCCTCCTGAGATATGGCTTACCGTGTGCTTTTATTAATTGGCTTAAGACCTTATATGCAGGGGCAGAGAGTTTCCCGCTGGTGAACGGTTGGTCTGGCCGCTCTTTTGAGGTGGGGTCTGGAGTCCGTCAGGGTTGTCCTTTGAGCCCGCTTTTATACGTGTTCGCAATCGATCCCTTCGTTCGGAGGGTAGATTGTGGGCCGTTGGCGGGAGTCGGGATGAGTCTGGCGGAGCTGGATGTCGCCCAGAGAGTGGTGGCGTATGCTGATGATGTCACCATTTTCGTGTCCTCGAGAGAGGAGGTCGATGTGGTGATGTCGGAGGTGGAACGCTACTCGGAGGCATCCGGGTCTAAGATCAACCGGGATAAGTGTGAAAGTCTCTGGCTGGGAGGGGGAGATCCCACTTTTGATCTCCCGGACACCCTCCCAGGGCCCCAAGACTCAGCAAAAATTCTGGGCATCACATTCGGCCAGGATGATTATCCCACCAAAAACTGGGACGGTAAGCTACAGGATGCCACTCATAGGGTGGATCAGTGGAAGGGTTGGTCTATGACCCTCAGGGAAAGGGTACACCTGATCAAATCGTACCTGCTCCCCTTGTTTATCTATCTGGGCAGTGTATGTATCTTGCCAGAGGCTTACTACACTAGGATCTACAGCCTGTTTTTCCAACTGTTATGGGGGAACAGGATGAACCTAGTCAAGAGGGAGGTTACGTACCGCACAAGGAGACTAGGGGGTTTATCTATGGTAAACCCTGTGGTGTTCTTAACAAACACCTTCTTGAAAGCCAACATCGCTAACCTCTGGTCAGAGAGGGCTCCTCCGTGGGTACTCTCCTGCAGGGAATGGTTTCGGCCTTTCTTCCAGGAATGGGAGACAGGAGGGCAAGTGAAGGACCTCCGTACGCCCCATGGGCATCTTCCGGCTTACGCTACCCCGACTCTGAAGGCGATACGTCGGTGGGGTCTGGGAGTGTGGGAGATCAGGACCCAGTCAAGGCAGTTCCTTGACAAACGGGTTCTGTTGACCCACTTCCAGAAGCCTCTGGCGCTCAGGGACTGCCCAGGTCGGGATCTGAGGGTGGGGTTGTATCTCTTAAATATGAAAAGGATCTCCCAGAAGTTTTGGGACTTGGCCTGGCGCTGCTTTCAGGGGAAGCTATATGTGAGGGACAATTTGAAGTGCAGGAGATCTGATGACCGGGGATGTCCCCGAGAAGAGTGCGGGGACATGCTGGAAAGCATGGACCATTTCCTGCTTCATTGTCCCTTTAATATAAGGGTCTACAACCGGGTGGGCGCTTCCATCGGCTGGAGTCAACTTGCCGGCCTTACCTATCCAGAGTGGGCTTATGGGGCATTCAGGAACCTGGGTGGCCGAGATCGGGGCACTTTGTTTTTAGTCAGCTTAGTGGTTAGGTACTACACGTGGAATGCACGGTGTTTAGTGTCTAATCAGCGCAAAGTCCTCTCCGAGGTGGAGGTCTGTAGGAACATCACTGGTGACCTCGGGAAGATCAGGTCTTTGGAGTATGGCAGTCTTGGTACCAGTAGGGCTTCTCTCCTATGGAGAGGGTTTTCTTTTGATGTGCCCTAGGTACTAGACCTTTTGGGTAGAGTACCCTTGTTTTTGTTAGGGACAGTGATGCAGGGACAGGGTTAGGGTGATAGTAGGGTCAGTTTATCTTTAGGGATAATGTAGGGTGAGAGGTAGGGTGCAGTTAGGGAAAGAATATACATTTTGTATGTATCAGGATTGCCATCCTTCTTCCTGGTGGTGGGCTAATGCATGTGCACCCTAGCTTTTTGTTTTGTTTTCAGAGGCTATGGTTATGAAGGGCTTACAGGCACCGAACTTGGGCCTAAAGTGGGTTGTATTGTTTGCTTATGTATGTTAAAGCTGGTTATGGTTAAGTTGGTTGGGAGGAGTTCTAGGTTGGGAGGGTATATTTGTGGGTGGTGGTGGTCTTTTCTTTTGGTGGACCTGGCATGGGTCAGTTGTGGACTGGACATTGAGGACTATGAACTGTATGGAAAAAACTCTGACCCATGTACAGGAGGGCGGGTGGTGTGGGTGAAGGGTCAGTTTAGTGTAGAATGTTCTTTTATATTTGTAGGTGTATATAGTTTGTGTATAGTATTGTACATAGTAGTGTATATAGTTAGTTATGTATATAGTATGTATAATGTATGTAATATTATTATATAAAAAAAAAAAATAATTTTTTTTTGAAATTTTATTATTTTTTTTTTATTTTTTTTTTTTTTTTATTTATATATTTTTTTTTATTTTTATTTTTTTTTATTTATTTATTTATTTATTTATTTTTTTTATTTTTTTATTATTTTTTTTTAAGTATATAGTATTTATAGTAGAGATAGACATGGCAGTCGAACCAGTTTTGTTTTTGTAGTAATGTTTCTTTAGTATCCCGTTGTGGATTTATTTTCTTTGGTTTATATATGTAGTATGTGGTAAAGATGTGTGTAAGCATGTGTGTATTGTGTTTTCTGAGATATTTTCCCGAGTTTGGGTATTTTGAGTTGAATTTAATTTATTTATTTATTTTTGGTTTCTTGGTTAAATGTAGTTAATATATGGATATATATGTGTGCATGTGTGAGTGTGGTATAGTGTTATTATTATTATTATTATTATTATTAATATTATTATTTAAAAAAAAACATGGTGTGCAGTGTGAGTGCTTGTTGTGTTTTCTATGTATGATTTTTCCCGAGTTTGGGTGTTTTGAGTTAAAGCGAAATAGTGCTATTTTTATGTTTCTTATGAGTGTGTTGTTTGGCTATGAAAGGTGTAGTTATAATATTTCTAGTTCTAGTAGGAAAGCTGGGCTGGCCGGTTAGGCAGGATTTTTGTTCTTTTATTTAAATTTAAAGTTTGGGTTTATGTTATTTCATGTTGTTGTTTTCCGTTATGGCAAAGTTGTGCTGGTTTATGTTTTGTTATGATTTATATTTTTCTAATAAAAGATTTACAGGATATAACTCAGGATCAGTACAGGATAAGTAATGTAATGTATATACACAGTGACCTCACCAGCAGAATAGTGAGTACAGCTCAGGAGTATAATACAGGATACAACTCAGGATCAGTACAGGATAAGTAATGTAATGTATGTATACAGTGATCTCACCAGCAGAATAGTGAGTACTGCTCAGGAGTATAATACAGGATATAACTATTATAATTACTAGGTTCACACTGAAAAATCTCCAGACAGCAATGCATTTCTGAGCGAATCTGCAAAAAGATCTGCACGGTCCCAGCGCCACCCAAAGGGCTCGCTTCTGGAGATTTATCAATGTGAACCAAGCCTTATACATGTGAGAAGGGGATTATACATGTGAGAAGGGGATTATACATGTGAGCAGGAGATTATTATAATCCTCCACTCACATATATGTAACATCTCCCCATCACATGTATAATCTAATAATCTCCTCCTCACATTTATAATCGCAAAATCAGATTATACATGTGAGGAGGGGATTATACATGTGAGGAGGGGATTATACATGTGAGGAGGGGATTATACATGTCAGGAGGGGATTATACACGTTAGAGGATTATTATAATCCTCCCCTCACATATATTTATCATATCTCCCTCACATGTATAATCTGATAATCCCCTCTCATGATAATCCCCTCACATATATAATATCATAATCAGATTATATGTGAGGGGATTATACATGTGAGGAGGGGATTATTATAATCCTCCCCTCACATATATGTATTATCTCCCCCTTACATGTATGGTCTGATAATCCCCTCCTCACATTTATGGTCCCCTCACAAGTATAATCTCCTAACAAGATTATATGTGAGGGGGTTATCAGATTATATATGTGAGGGGGAGATGATACATACATGTGAGGGGAGGATTATAATAATCATTATTATCCTCCACTCACATGCATAATTTCTTCTCCCCCCCCTCCCCCCCCCACAATCGCAACCCTGCACCCCCCCCTCCCTCCAATCCTCACCCCACCCCCCTGTCAAACAACCCCCTACCCCTCAACTCACATGTAATCCAGATGATATACCGGTCCATCTGGCGGTGAGTGACGCTGCAGCATGGAGGCCATGTGGGGACTGTAAATCACTGATCGAGAGGAACGGAGGACTCCTCTCTGCTCCGCTCCTCTCATCTCTATGATGCCCGCCGTGACATCGCACGTCACGTCAGCGGGCGTGACTATTTCCCAGACAGCCACAGCGGTCCTGGGATAGTGGCTGCCTGTGAAAGATTGACGGGGGAGGCGGCTGCGGCAATGAGTTAAAAAAAAAAGGTAGCGGGCGGCAGCAATGAATTAGAAAAAGGCCCCCTCCCTCCCGAAAAAGGTAGCGGGCGGCGGACTACCTCCCTTAGTCTAAAATTTGGACGCCTGGCCCGCCTGGTTCCCAGCCCGCCTGTCATGACCAGGGCCCCCCGTGGGGCAAAAGGGGCTAGCTGCTTTTGGGCCCCCAGGAATGAGAGGGCCCGGGGCAGCTGCCCCTTTTGCCCCGCGTTAAAGATGGGCCTGGCCCCAGCGGTCAGTGAGTGACTGTCACTCACTGACTCGCTAACAGTTTCAGTTCCGGCTGGGCTCCTGGGCTCCTGGGCCCCTGTGCAGCTGAACAGGCTGCACATATGGTATGTCCGCCCCTGACACACATCATACATACATATTACACACATCATACATACATATTACACACATCATACATACATACATATTACACACATCATACATACACATTACACACATCATACATACATACACACAATACACATCATACATACATATTACACACATCATACATACATATTACACACATCATACATACATATTACACACATCATACATACATATTACACACATCATACATACATATTACACACATCATACATACATACATACACATAATACACACCATACATACATTACACACATCATACATACATAATACACACCATACATACATATTACACACATCATACATACATATTACACACATCATACATACATAATACACACCATACATACATACACATAATACACACCATACATACATATTACACACATCATACATACATATTACACACATCATACATACATATTACACACATCATACATACATATTACACACATCATACATACATACATACACATAATACACACCATACATACATTACACACATCATACATACATAATACACACCATACATACATATTACACACATCATACATACATATTACACACATCATACATACATAATACACACCATACATACATACACATAATACACACCATACATACATATTACACACATCATACATACATAATACACACCATACATACATATTACACACACCATACATACATATTACACACATCATACATACATATTACACACATCATACATACATACATACATATTACACACATCATACATCCCCCCCCCCTCCCGTCCTCGGTCAGGGCACTTTTCTTACCTGCGGCAGCCATGTTGGGGTCAGAGGCCGGGCACGTCCACTCCCATCTGCTGCACACTTTGCACCATCGCCCACTTCTTCCTCATGCCGAGGTATGGACACTCGGTGCCAGGAGTTGCGGCCAGGATCATCCCAGGAATGGAAGGAGACGTGCGCAGCTGCGGGGCAGCCCCTGCGTCTGCAGTTAGTGCAGCAGTGTGCGCGGCCGGGGAAGGGGGAGGAGCGGCCCGGAGGAAGGGGAAAAGAGTGGCCCAGATGAAGGGGGATAGAGCGGCCCGGAGGACGGGGGATAGAGCGGCCCGGAGGACAGGGGATAGAGCGGCCCGGAGGACAGGGGATAGAGCGGCCCGGAGGACAGGGGATAGAGCGGCCCGGAGGACGGGGGATAGAGCGGCCCGGAGGACAGGGGATAGAGCGGCCCGGAGGACGGGGGATAGAGCAGCCCGGAGGACGGGGGATAGAGCGGCCCGGAGAACGGGGGATAGAGCCGCAAATTCCGCCGCTCTATCCCTGCTGCCTTCTGCCATACATGATGGGGATGTAGTCCTGAACTGTGAGCTTACATTATGTAGGCTCACAGCTCAGGACTACATCCCCATCATGTATGATTGTGACTGTCGGGGATGTCCGGTGGGCCTGGGGTTTAGTAGGGAGAAGAAAAAAAAAAGTCCTGCTGCGGTGATTAGGGTGTGCCTGTGCACACCCGGCACACCCCGTGCGCACGACTATGCCAGCAGGAGTCCAAAGTCTGTGCCAAAGATGGGGGAAAATGTGCTCTGAACAAGTAGGGAGACACCTAGTGGCAGCTTTTTTTTAAAACACAAATAAAACATAGAAAACTTCATTTTTTTTATTTTTTTTATTCACCATAAGAAGTGCAATAGCAAAAATCTGTTTTAATGAGAGTTACCATTTAAGAATAAGTCAGAATCTTTATCTTATTTGTGGCAATGTTAGGAAACTATCATAGGTGCATGGGCCAATATTGCTACAAAATTATTTAAACATCTAATAGAATCCATAGTTATCTATGCGCTGATGAATTGCTGTGATTATTAAGGCCAAAGGAGGTCCAATGAGCTACTAGATGGGTGTCTCTAATAATGTGGTCATTCAGAGTATTTTATATTTGGAATCTTCTGGCTGGTATTATTTTATTATCCTCTCCATTCCTGCATTATAATACAGTACATTAATTCACAAGGTCATGTAGCTGAACTCATATGTTAATATTTAATTTAAAAATAATTATGCTTGCCAGGAGTCCTACTTTCTAGTAGAGACAAATTATATTCATAGAAGTCTACAAAACAAGGTTCTAAACATTCACACAGCGCAAAATAAAATTATTGGAGATGATTATCAATATATCAAAGAGATTCTCGCCAATGCGCCCGTTAAATAAATGAGTGTAAACATATTCTGAAGCATGCAATATACTTCCACTCTTCATTTCAATGAAGAACTATTCTCACTAAATGAAAAGAGGAGCAATTCATTTTAATGCTGGACTATGTTTCTTTTGAATTGTGACTTACGAAACACAAACATATTTATGCAATGGAAATTCTTAAAACCATAGATTATTTAAAGGTTATATTTCTTTTTATCTTTACTCTAATAGCCTATCCCCCCAATTTAGTGGCATTCTGCCGTCATATATATTTAAATACATTTAATTGACACTGCCTTCTCATTGAAAATTCAGGAAATCATTATTGTCTGTAGTAGTTACAGTGTTGTAGACAATGGCAGAGAGATAACGACTCTTACAATTATGTTGTGTGGATGATACATGGATTTTTGAGGGGCTTATACAACATTAGTATGTATAAAGGGGCAAGATGATTTGAGAAATAATGCAGGAAAACAATAAATATACCTGGTTGTAATGGAAATATTTTTATTTTGTATGAAAGGTTGAATGTGGTGTCAAAAATTCCTCTTATGCTTTCCATCCTTTCTAATGTGATCAAGCACAGAAATTGAGGGGGAGATTTTATTAAAGGGATACTCTGGTGGAAAACAAATGTTGTCAAATCAACTGTGGCAGAAAGTTAAAGGGGTTATGCAGGAATAAAAAAACAGAGCTAATTTACTTCCTGTCTGTCTCCAGGTTGGGTGTGGTATTACAATTTGGCTCCATTCATATAAGTGGAACTGAGCTGCAGAACCACACAAAACCTGATGACAGACAGGGAGTGGTTTTCGAAATTAATTAGCTCTGTTTTTCGATTTCTGCCTAACCCCTTTAAACAGATTTGTAAATAACTATTTAAAAAATGTTAATCTTAATCCTTCCATATAAAAATCTTAATCCTTAACCACATAGGGACCCAGGGCGTACAGGTACGCCTTCGCTCCCTGGTACTTAAGAACCCAGGGCGTACCACTGGGCGGGGACCGCACCGGGGTGACTGCTGATATCTATCAGCAGGCACCCCGCGCAAATGCCCAGGGGGGTCATCAGACCCCCCCCATGTCGGCAATCTCCGCAAATCGCTGATGAATTCAAAAAACGTATTGTATGTCAGTGTTTCCAAAACAGAGCCTCCAGCTGTTGCAAAACAACAACTCCCAGTATTTCCAGACAGCCACTGACTGTCCAGGCATGCTGGGAGTTTAGCAACAGCTGCTGGCACCCTGTTTGGGAATCACTGGCGTAGAATACCCCTATGCAATCCCTAATGTAGTCCTCAAATGCGTATGGCGCGCTCTCACTTCGGAGCCCTGTCGTATTTCAAGGAAACAGTTTAGGGCCACATATGGGGTATTTACGTACTTGGGAGAAATTGCACTACAAATTTTGGGGGCTTTTTCTCCTTTTACCCCTTATGAAAAGGAAAAGTTGGGGGCTACACCAGCCTGTTAGTGTATAAAAATTTAAATTTTTACACTAACATGCTGGTGTTGCCCCATACTTTTTATTTTCACAAGTGGTAAAAGCAAAAAAAGACCCCCAAAATTTGTAATACAATTTCTCCCAAGTACAGAAATACCCTAATGTGGTCCTAAACTGTTTCCTTGAAATACGACAGGGCTACGAACTGAGAGAGCGCCATACGCATTTGAGGACTACATTAGGGATTGCATAGGGGTATTCTACACCAGTGATTCCCAAACAGGGTGCAACCAGCTGTTGCTAAACTCCCAGCATGCCTGGACAGTCAGTGGCTGTCAATGCTCTGCGGACGCACAACAAGGCTCAGGAGTGAGAGTGCACCATTTACATTTGAGGGCTAAATTGGGGATTTGCACAGGGGTGGCTGATTTTACAGCGGTTCTGACATAAACGTAAAAAAATAAATACGAGAAAATTTGTCCGGAATTGAGGGCCACGTGTGTTTATAAAGCCCCCATAGTGCCAGAACAATGGACCCCCCCACATGTGACCCCATTTTGTGACCCCATTTTGGAAAGGGGTACAGTGAGCATTTACGCCACACAGGTGTCTGACAGATTTTTGGAACAGTGGTCCGTGAAATTGAAAAATTGAGTTTTTCATTTGCTCAGCCCACTGTTCCAAAGATCTGTCAAACGCCAGTGGGGTGTAAATAATCACTGCACCCCTTATTAAATTCTGTGAGGGAAGTAGTTTCCAAAATGGGGTCACATGTTGGGGGGGGGTCCACTGTTCTGGCACCACGGGGGGCTTTGTAAACGCACATGGAACCTGACTTCCCTTCCAAATTCTCTTTCCAAAAGCTCAATGGCCCTCCTCCTCTTCTGAGCATTTTAGTGCGCCATCAGAGCACTTGACATCCACACATGGGGTATTTTCATACTCAGAAGAAATGGGGTTACAAATTTGGGGGTCATTTTCTCCTATTACCCCTTGTAAAAATGTAAAATTTGGGGGGAAAAACTGCACAATTATTTTTTTCATTTACACGTCCGACTTTAACGAAAAGTCGTCAAACACCTGTGGGGTGTTAGGGCTCACTGGACTCCTTGTTACTTGCCTTGAGGCATGTAGTTTCCTAAATGGTATGCCATGTGGGGGGTTTTCTGCTGTTCTGGCACCATAGGGGCTTCCTAAATGTGACATGCCCCCCAAAAACCATTTCAGCAAAATTCACTCTCCAAAATCCCATTGTTGCTCTTTCCCTTCTGAGCCCTCTACTGCGCCCGCCGAACACTTCACATACACATATGAGGTATTTCCTTACAAATTTTGTGGGGCTTTTTTCTTCTATTACACCTTTTCAAAATTCAAAAACTGGGTCTACAAGAACATGCGAGTGTAAAAAATTAAGAGTTTGAATTTTCTCCTTCACTTTGCTCCTATTCCTGTGAAATACCTAAAGGGTTAACACACTTACTGAATGTCATTTTGGATACTTTGGGGGGGTGCAGTTTTTATAATGGTATCATTTGTGGGGTATTTATAATATAAAGGCCCTTCAAATCCACTTCAAAACTTAACTGGTCCCTAAAAAATTCCGATTTTGATAATTTTGAGAAAAATTGGAAAATTGCTGCTGAACTCTGAAGCCCTCTGATGTCTTCCAAAAGTAAAAACATGTCAACTTTATGATGAAAATATAAAGAAGACATATTGTATTTGTGAATCAATATATAATTTATTTGGAATGTCTGTTTTCCTTACAAGCAGAGAGCTTCAAAGTTAGAAAAATGCTAAATTTTAAATTTTTTCATCAAATTTTGAAAATTTTCACCAAGAAATGATGCAAGTATCGACAAAAATTTACCACTAACATGAAGTAGAATATGTCACAAAAAAACTATCTCGAAATCAGAATGAAAAGTAAAAGCATTCCAGAGTTATTAATGCTAAAAGTGACAGTCGTCAGTTGTGCAAAAAATGGCCGGGTCCTTAACCCCTTAAGGACCGGGGGTTTTTCCGTTTTTGCATTTTCGTTTTTTGCTCCTTGCCTTTAAAAAATCATAACTCTTTCAATTTTGCACCTAAAAATCCATATGATGGCTTATTTTTTGCACCACCAATTCTACTTTGTAATGACGTCAGTCATTGTGCCCAAAAATCTACGGTGAAACGGGAAAAAAAATCATTGTGAGACAAAATTGAAAAAAAAAACCCCATTTTGTAACTTTTGGGGGCTTCCGTTTCTACGTAGTACATTTTTCGGTAAAAATGACACCTTACCTTTATTCTGTAGGTCCATATGATTAAAATGATACCCTACTTATACAGGTTTGAATTTGTCGCACTTCTGGAAAAAATCATAACTTCATGCAGAAAAATTTATACGTTTAAAATTGTCATCTTCTGACCCCTATAACTTTTTTATTTTTCCGTGTATGGGGCGGTATGAGGGCTCATTTTTTGCGCCGTGATCTGAAGTTTTTAACGGTATCATTTTTGCATTGATAGGACTTATTGATCGCTTTTTATTCATTTTTTCATGATATAAAAAGTGACCAAAAATGCACTATTTTGGAGTTTGGAATTTTTTTGCGCGCACGCCATTGACCGAGCGGTTTAATTAACGATATATTTTTATAATTCGGACATTTCCGCACGCGGCGATACCATTTATGTTTATTTTTATTTTTATTTACACTGTGTTTTTTCTTTTATGGGAAAAGGGGGGTGATTCAAACTTTTAATAGGGAAGGGGTTAAATGATGTTTATTCACTTTTTTTTTGCACTTTTTTTTTGCAGTGTTATAGGTCCCATAGGGACCTATAGCACTGCACACACTGATCTTTTACATTGATCACTGGTTTCTCATAAGAAACCAGTGATCGATGATTCTGCCGCATGACTGCTCATGCCTGGATCTCAGGCACTGAGCAGTCATTCGGCGATCGGACAGCGAGGAGGCAGGTAGGGGCCCTCCCGCTGTCCTGTCAGCTGTTCGGGATGCCGCGATTTCACCGCGGCTATCCCGAACAGCCCACTGAGCTAGCCGGCATGCTTTCGGTTTCACTTTAGACGCGGCGCTCAACTTTGAACGCCGCGTCTAAAGGGTTAATAGCGCGCGGCACAGCGATCAATGCCGCGCGCTATTAGCCACGGGTCCCGGCCGTTGTTAGAGGCCGGGCCCGAACCGCCGTGGCCCCGCGTTATAGATCGGGAGTGGACACATGACGTTCCAGTACGTCATGTGTCCTTAAGGGGTTAAGGTGAAAATGGGCTGGGTCCTTAAGGGGTTAAAGAAGTTGTGTAGTTCTTTCCAGTCTGACCACAGTGCTCTATGCTGCCACCTCTGTCCTTGTCAGGAACTGTCCAGAACTGAAAGGATTAAGGTTTTTAATAGAAGTAATTTACAAATCTGTATAACTTTCTGGCACTTGTTGATTTGAAAACCGGTGTACCAATTTAAGATACACTTAGGGACAAAAAATATAACGCACCTGGGAGGAGTTGTTGGAATTGATTGAATGGTTAAAGTTCATTTCCCATGCTCTGCCCGGCCATGGAAACCTGGACAAAGCGGGGAAAGATGGCGGCAGGTACCTTGGGACAGGCGGCAGGCAGGGACCGAGGACCGGCGAGTGGCGCAGGAGAGGACTGGCAGGCAAGTGGAGGCAGCTGCAGCGTCAGTAGTGAAGATCGCTGTAAAGTGTAAAGTTTCAAAACTACAACTACCAGCATGCCCAGACTGCGTTTGTCTGTCTGGGCATGCTGGGAGTTGTAGTTTTGCAACATCTGGAGGGCCACAGTTTGGAGACCACTGTGAAGTGGTCTCCAAACTTTGTCCTTCCAGATGTCGCAAAACTACAACTCTCAGCATGCCCAGTCAGTCCAGGCATGCTGGGAGGTGTAGTTCTGTAACATCTAGCCCCTCAGATGTTGCAGAACTTCAACTCATAGCATGCCTGGACAGTCTCAGCATGCTTGGAGTTGTTGTTTTGCAACATCTGGAAGGGCACTGTTTGGAGACCACTATACAGTGGTATCCAACCTGTAGTGCTCCAGATGTCAATTCAAAGACTGTCCAGGCATGCTGGGAGTTGTAGTTCGGCAACATCTGGCCCTTCAGATGTTGCCAAACTACAACTCCCAGCATGCCTTGGCAGACTGGGCATGCTTGGAGTTGAAGTTTTGCAACATCTGGAGGGCTACAGTTTGGAGACCACTACACAGTGGTCTCAAAACTGTTCTCCAGACGTTGCATAATTACAACTCCAAACATGCCCTTCGGCTGTCTGGGCATGCTTGGAGTTGTAGTTTTGCAACAATTGGAGGCACACTGGTTGGGAAACATTGTCTGTTTCCTAGCTCAGTGTTTCCCAACCCGTGTGTCTACTGCTGTTGCAAAACTATAACTCCCAGCATGCACTGACAGACCATGCATGCTGGGAGTTGTAGTTTTGCAACAGCTGGAGGCACATGGGTTGGGAAACACTGAGTTAGGAAGCAGACATTGGTGCGGAAAAACTGCGGTAGTCTGTTACCTAACTCAGTGTTTCCCAATACCAACCAATGTGCCTCTAGCTGTTGCATAACTACAACTCCCAGCATGCATGGTCTGTCAGTGCATGCTGGGAGTTGAAGTTTTGCCCCCCCCCCCCCCCATATGAATGTATGGAGTACAGGGTACATTTACATGGACGGTGGTTTACAGCAAGTTTCCGCTGCAGCTCAAACTCCCAGTGGGAAACTCACTGTAAACCCCCGCCCGTGTGAATGTACCCTAAAAACACTACACTACACCAACCCTAAATAAAGAGTAAAACACTACATATACACTACACCCTTACACTGCAAAATAACAACTCCCAGTATTGCCGGACAGCCATTGACTGTCCAGGCATGTGGGGAGTTTTGCACCCTGTTTGGGGAAAACTGACGTACAGTATTTTTTGGTGGAGTGTAATGCTTGCATCCGGGTGCACCCCTATGAAAATCCCTAATTTAGGCCTCAAATATGTATGGGGCTCTCTCACTTCGGAGCCCTGTCATATTTCAAGGCAACAATTTAGGGCCACACATGGAGAATCTCCATACTCAGGAGAAATTGGGTTACCAATTTTTGGGGGGCTTTTTCTCCTTTTACTCCTTATGAAAAGGTAAAGTTGAGGTCTACACCAGCATGTTAGCATAACATTTTTTACACCAACATGCTGGTGTTGTCCCATACTTTTCATTTTCATAAGAGGTAAGAGGAAAAAACAGACCCCCAAAATTTGTAACGCAATTTCTCCCAAGTACGGAAATACCCCATGGGGGACATGTATCATTATTTGTGTATGGTAGAAGCAGTTTATCCCTTTTCCCGAATTCTAAATTATGCGCAGAAGCACTAAATTTATCAATCAAGTGCAATGAGCTTCATAAATTGCGGGTAAATATAGTAATCTCCTCAATCCACTCTTTGGAAAATAGAATTGATGATTTAGAGCATCTTGCTACGTTAAGTCCAAGATGGCTTATATTTGCGCAAAAAAAAACCCAGCTCTTGCGGCTAAATTTTTGGTGTAAAGGAAAAGTACGCAGTTAATAAATCCATGTGTACTATAGATGTCACTCCAAGGTACCCTGATTCGGCCACATCTGGAGGACATGCTCTATCAAAACGTGCCCAAAAAGGGCTTGCGCAAAATTTTGCAGAAAAAATACACACAAAACAGGGGTAAATTCTTTGATACATGTCCCCCTATATGTGGATGTAAAATGCTCTGCGGGAGCACAACATGGCTCAGGAGTGAGAGGGCACCATGTACATTTGAGGCCTAAACTGGTGATTTGCACAGGGGTGGCTTCTGGTTACAGCGGTTCTGACATAAACACTAAAAAATAAATACCCACATGTGACCCCATTTCGGAAACTACACCCCTCACGTAATGTAATAAGGGGTACAGTGAGCCTTTACTTCACACAGGTGGCTGAAAGATTTTTGGAACAGTGGTCCGTGAAAATGAAATATCTAATTTTTCATTTGCACAGCCCACTGTTACAAAGATCTGTCAAACGCCAGTGGGGTGTAACTGTTCACTGCACCCCTAATTAAATTCTGTGAGGGGTATAGTTTCCGAAATGGGGTCACATATGGGGGGGGGTTCACTGTTCTGGCACCACGTGGGCTTTGTAAACGCACATGGCCCCAGACTTCTATTCCAACCAAATACTGTCTCCGAAATTCCGTTGTCGCTCCTTCCCTTCTGAGTAGAGATGAGCGAACTTACAGTAAATTTGATTCGTCATGAACTTCTCCGCTCGGCAGTTGATGGCTTTTCCTGCATAAATGAGTTCAGTTTTCCGGTGCTCCGGTGGGCTGGAAAAGGTGGATACAGTCCTAGGAGACTCTTTCCTAGGACTGTATCCACCTTTTCCAGCCCACCAGAGCACCTGAAGGCTGAACTAATTTACGCAGGAAAAGTCATCAACTGCCGAGCGGAGAAGTTCGTGACGAATCGAATTTACTGTAAGTTCGCTCATCTCTACTTCTGAGCATTGTAGCGCACCCACAGACCACTGTACATCCACATATGAGATATTTCCTTACTCGAGAGAAATAAGGTTACAAATTTTGGGGGACATTTTCACTTATTACCCCTTGTAAAAATGAAAAATTTGGTATCATCAGCATTTTAGTAAAAAAAAAAAATATTTTTCATTTTCACATCCAACTTCAACGCAAAGTTGTCAAACACCTGTGGGGTGTTAAGGCTCACTGTACCCCTTGCTACGTTCCTTGAGGGGTGTAATTTCCCAAATAGTATGCCATGTGGGGTATTTTTCTCTGTTCTGGCAACATGGGGGTTTCCTAAATGAGACATGCCCCCCAAAAACCATGTCAGCAAAATTCGTTTGCCAAAATCCCATTGTCGCTCTTTCTCTTCTGAGCCTTCTAGTGCACCCACAGAGCACTTGACATCCACATTTTTTTTTCTCCTTTTACCCCTTGTAAAAATAAAAATATAGGTCTACAAGAACATGTTAGTGTAAAAAAAAAAATGAAGATTTCACCTCCACTTTGCTGCTATTCCTGTGAAACACCCAAAGGGTTAACAAACTTTCTGAATGTCATTTTGAATACGTTGAGGGGTGCAGTTTTCATAATGGGGTCCATTGGGGGGTAGTTCTAACATAAAGACCCTCAAATTCACTTTAAAACTGAACTGGTCCCTGAAAAATTCAGATTTTGAAATTTACTTGAAAAATTGGAACATTTCTGCTGAACTTTGAAGCCCTCTGATGTCTTCCAAAAGTAAAAACATGCCAACTTTATGATGCAAACATACTATATATGTGAATCAATATACAGGGTGGGCTATTTAAATGGATACACCTTAATAAAATGGGAATAGTTGGCCATTTTTAAGTCGGCCATTTTGAATCCAACTTTAGCTTTTTCAATAGGAAGAGGGTCATGTGACACATCAACCTGATTGAGAATTTAACAAGAAAAACAATGATGTGCTTGGTTTTAACGTAACTTTATTCTTTCATGAGTTATTTACAAGTTTCTGACCACTTATAAAATGTGTTCAATGTGCTGCCCATTGTGTTGGATTGTCAATGCAACCCTCTTTTCCCACTCTTCGCACACTGATAGGAACACCGCAGGAGAAATGCTAGCACAGGCTTCCAGTATCCGTAGTTTCAGGTGCTGCACATCTCGTATGTTCACAGCATAGACAATTGCCTTCAGATGACCCCAAAGATAAAAGTCTAAGGGGGCCAGATCAGGAGTCCTTGGGGGCCATTCAACTGGCCCACGACGACCAATCCACTTTCCAGGAAACTGTTCATCTAGGAATGCTCGGACCTGATGCCCATAATGTGGTGGTGAACCATCTTGCTGGAAAAACTCAGGGAACGTGCCAGCTTCAGTGCATAAAGAGGGAAACACATCATCATGTAACAATTTCCCATATCCAGTGGCCTTGAGGTTTCCATTGATGAAGAATAGCCCCACTATCTTTGTACCCCATATACCAAACCATACCATCAATTTTTGGGTTCCAACAGTCTTGGAGGGATCTATCCAATGTGGGTTAATTTCAGACCAATAGCGGTGGTTTTGTTTGTTAACTTCACCATTCACATAAAAGTTTGCCTCATCACTGAACAAAATCTTCTGCTTAACTGCCCGTTCTGCAGCACCTGAAACTACGGATACTGGAAGCATGTGCTAGCATTTCTCCTGCGGTGTTGCTATCAGTGTGTGAAGAGTGGGAGAAGAGGGTTGCATTGACAATCCAACACAATGGGCAGCACATTGAACACATTTTATAAGTGGTCAGAAACTTGTAAATAACTCATGAAATAATAAAGTTATGTTAAAACCAAGCACATCATTGTTTTTCTTGTGAAATTACCAATAAGTTTGATGTGTCCCATGACCCTCTTCCTATTGAAAAAAACAAAAGTTGAATTCAAAATGGCCGACTTCAAAATGGCCGTCATGGTCCCCACCCATCTTGAAAAGTTTCCCCCCTCAAATATACTAATGTGCCACTAACAGGAAGTTAATATCACCAACCATTCCCATTTTATGAAGGTGTATCCACATAAATGGCCCACCCTGTATAATTTATTTGGTATGTCTATTTTGCTTACAAGCAGAGAGCTTCAAAGTTATAAAAATGCTAAATTTTCTAATTTTTCATGACATTTTTTACATATTCACCAAGAAATGATGCAAGTAATGTATCACTAACATAAAGTAGAATATGTCACGAAAAAGCTATTTCGGAATTAAATTCATAAGTACAAGCATCCCAGAGTTATTAATGCTTAATTCCATGCATCAAAGAAAAATGAAGTCGCACTCACCCTAACAATTCTTCAGTGTGATGAAAACTTTATTCCAACAAAGAAACTGCAGATAACAGGAAAATCAATTCCATAGCGGGGAACGAGGGCTGGTGAGGCTCTCAGACACGGGGCAAACCACTGATAGGCTACTAGTTTCGCGTCACTACGGACGCTTCTTCCGACCAATTCAAGCTAAATCTATGGGATTTTGCCCTTCTATAGCAGTAATATAAAACAGCTTTGTTGCATATCTTGAAAGGATTTCTGGATATGATGGGTTTGTATATCATCATAAAAAATATTCTTGTTTGTTACATTTTTTCAAATCACCAAAATTTGTTCTACATTACAGTAGTGTGATTTTTCTGCTGGCTCAGGCTATTATCAGCTGCTTGCTGTAGACCATACAGCAGGCACTGTATCACTTTTCTCATTTCCTATTACAATATATCGTTGCTAGCAGCAGAGAGGCTAAGCAGTTGATGAAGCAGCTTAAACGAAAAGCCTTCTAGCTTATGTCTCATATTTGTACCATACGTCATCATTATAACGTAAAAAAACATATTTTATTAGCTTTACCCAAACACGTTAATTTACTTGTAACAATCTGTTTTTGCAGACTCCAGTTTAGTATAGAGAATTACAACCAAAAGAGAAATCTCATTCCTTGTTTGGAGATTAATGGTCCTCTCTTTTTGTACTGAGAAATGCAATCCCCTGAGCACATCTTAAAACCAGTTATACTGTTAGGAGTATGAAAAAAAAAGGCGCAGATGAATATATCCAAATTATTTTGGCATTAGAAGAACACACATAGAATATTTCACCCATGAAGGATGAGTGTTATGTTTTTTTTTCCGTAAGCATAAAAGACTCGTAAGCAATAACTTAGCAGGCATTACTGAGCTGTGAAGGTCTCTACCAGCGCAGAAAATATTTATGGATAAGCTGTATATGACTATTTGCCTATCTTCTATTTATGTACTGTTTTTCTAATGTGTATTATGACTACAATAATTAAAAACTATCTGACATCTAAGAGCATGGACGTTTTCAATAACTAAACTATGGTATGAGAAAGTATATGTCGGAAATTCACAACTGTCCATTTCATGTAAGGTATGATGTTTATGTGTAGTTCTGTAATCGAATGCAGCCGGAGTCAATGCTGCCGGAATACATTTCACATTACTCTCAGATACCTCCTTCAATAATACTCACAAGACGCATAACGTATTGCTCAGCTCCTTCTTGCTGGAAGGGCATAAAAATAATGAAAATATTAACCCTTCAAAACAAGAAGTGTTTTGAACCTTGATGCCCAGTGCTAAGATTCACTTCGTGTATAGGCTCTTTTTTGTGTGGCTTTTTTTTTTTACTTGTAACCTTGCAAAGCAAAAAGAAGAAACAGAAAATAGTAGCTTTTTATAATTTTTTTTTGCTTGATTGAATAGCTTTTGTGCCTTTTTTTTCTTGAAAATAATGGCCCAGATTTATCAAACTGTGGGTGGAAAGAAGTGGAGAGATTTTCCCACAACGACCAATCACAGCTCAGCTAACGAGCTCTGGTAAAGTGAAAACCGAGCTGTGATTGGTTGCTGTTGGAAAAATCACTTTTTCTCTCACACAGTTTGATAAATCTGGGCCAATGTGTTTTTTTCTCATTGTAAGTCTTGTGATTCTTTGTTTATGTAATTTGAGGATTTCTATTAAAGAATGTGAAAAAACCCTAAAAGAATGTATTAAAACACACAGCAGACATGATTTGTCTAAGCATTTTTGTGGGGTTTTTTCTCGAACATAATGGGGATTATTTTCTATTGTGTTTCTGATGGTTTTTTGTTGGGTTGTTGGGTGGCTGAATTTAGGCGCACGTCATGTGCATCAAAATTTGCACCCCAAAAAAACCTTTAAACTTGATCATCTCCTCCCTCCTAAAAATAAAATGAAAAATGGATGTGGTTGTCTGGGAAAGGGGTGTCTCCCTGACAAAAGGGGCGTGTTCCCGACAAAAGGGACATGTCCACAACATATTTACTGAGGTTTCCACGTAAAATGTGGTGGATTTGAGCTGTGAAAAACCTGACAGTTTAGAACTGACAGGGGAAAAAAAGCAGAACGTTGGAAAAATTAGTAAATACCGTGGAAAAATATCTGTTTGAAAAAAAATCCACACAGAATACTATACTCCACTCTTAAAAAATAAACCCCAATGTGTTTTAGTAAAATTTTCTGCTTTGTTTTTCTCATTGCAGGTCATGTGATTCCTTGTTCATGTGATCCAACGATTTCTATTGAAGAATATGAAAAAACTGCCACAATAATATTCTAACACAGCACACGTGATTTTTTTAAGAAGGTATGGGGAAAAAATGCCACTAACTGTGTGAAAAATGCTGTAGCTATAGTATGCTGCATTTTCAAAAAAACTACCCTTCACCCCCAAAAATGCCACAAAAAATCATGGTTGGTATAGATCCTTATATTTACAAACTGACTTCTAGCTAACATCAAGCTCCAGTGTTTTTCCACTGGAAAAGGCGATGCGCTTTAGACAGCATTATCCCACTTAAGGATGAGGAAGCTGGACTTCTGCTATTAGATGGTAACAGGTCACCTCCTAAGAGTGGTATAGGTAGCAGCTGGCAGAGGTGGGACTGGTATTGCAGTAGAGTTGAGACAGGAGGCACAGGTTGGCAGGCAGGCAGTTATGGCAGGTGGCACTGGGTCAGTCAGCAGTCCAGGTCAAGCACTGGGTCAATGTAGTTTGCAAAGGTCAGCAAAAGCAGCAACAGTTAAAACTATCTGATTGGTCAACTTTTCCTCTGCACAGGTTTTGGGTTTTGATAAATCTCCCCAATGTTCAATAGCAGAAAATTAACTCTTCAGTGTAATTAACCTCTTGGGGACGCAGGGCGTATGCATACGCCCTGCATCCCTATCCTTAAGGACCAGGGCGTACCTGTACACCCTGGTCCGGTATATCGGGTTTAAATCGTTCTCACTGGTGGAGAACGGGTTAAACCCGGTGGGTCCCGGTTTCTACAGGCGGCCAGAATCCACGGCTAATGCCAGGCACCGCCGATCGGCCGATGCCCGGCATTAACCCTTTAGACGCCATGACCAAAGTTGATTGTCTAAAATGAAGAATCCCGGCAGCTCTGCGGAGCTGATTGGGACTATCGTGACAGAATCGCGATGTTCTGATCAGCTTACCGGATGATGGGAGGGTCCTCACCTGCCTCTCTGTTGTCCGATTGGCGATCTACTGCTCCATGCCTGCGCCGAAGGCTAGAGCAGTAGATCGCCGGTCACACTGATCAGTGCTTTGCAATGGCATAACACTGATCAGTGTTAGCAATCAGAAGATTGCATGTTTTAGCCCCCTAAGGGGGCTAAAAAAAAGGTGTAAAAAAAAATCTAACAAAAGTTAATTAACCCCTTCCCTATTAAAAGTTTAAATCACCCCCCTTTTCCCATTTTTTTCATAAAATAATGTCATAAAGAATAAAAATAATCATATGTGGCACTACCGCGTGCGTAAATGTCTTAACTATTAAAATATTAGGTTAGCTAAACCACATGGTCGATGGCGTACACATAAAAAAATATCAAAATCCAAAATTGTGCATTTTTGGTCACTTCATATACCATAAAAATATTAATAAAAAGCGATCAAAAAGTCCCATCAAAACAAAAATTGTACTGATAAAAACTAGAGATGACAGCGCAAAAAATGAGCGATACCACATATGTTTATTCTTATTTTTATTTACACATTTTTTTTATGGGAAAAGGGGGGTGATTTGAACTTTTATTAGGGAAGGGGTTAAATGACCTTTGTTAACTTTTTTTTTTAACTTTTTTTTTTGCAGTGCTATAGCTTCCATAGGGACCTATAGCACTGCACACACTTATCTCTTATGCTGATCCCTACAGAGCGTGACCCCGTTTTTAATACCGGGAGAGGGCTCAGGACGTACAGGTACGTCCTATGTCCTTAAAGAGACACATGTCAGATTTGAAAAATTGGGCTTGTTTATTTAGGTAAACACAGGCTGCATCCTTAAGGTTAAAGTTTTAACCCCTTAAGGACCAAGGACGTACCGGTACGTCCTTGGTCCTGCTCTTCTGATATAACGCGGGGTTACACAGTAACCCCGCGTCATATCATGGCGGGCCCGGCGTCATAGTGAAGCCGGGACCCGCCTCTAATAGCCCGCAGCGCCGATCGCGGCGCCGCGCGCTATTAACCCTTTAGCCGCGCGCTCAGAGCTGAGCCGCGCGGCTAAAAGTGAAAGTGAAAGTTCCCGACTAGCTCAGTCGAGCTGTTCGGGATAGCCGCGGCTAATCGCGGCATCCCGAACAGCTGACAGGACAGCGGGAGGGCCCCTTCCTGCCTCCTCGCTGTCCGATCGCCGAATGACTGCTCAGTGCCTGAGATCCAGGCATGAGCAGTCATGCGGCAGAATCGTTGATCACTGGTTTCTTAGGAGAAACCAGTGATCAACATAGAAGATCAGTGTGTGCAGTGTTATAGGTCCCTATGGGACCTATAACACTGCAAAAAAAAAGTGAAAAAAAAAAGTGAATAAAGATCATTTAACTCCTCCCCTATTAAAAGTTTGAATCACCCCCCTTTTCCAATAAAAAAAAAAAACACAGTGTAAATAAAAATAAACATATGTGGTATCACCGTGTGCGGAAATGTCCGAATTATAAAAATATATCATTAATTAAACCGCTCGGTCAATGGCGTGCGCGCAAAAAAATTCCAAAGTCCAAAATAGTGCATTTTTGGTCACTTTTTATATAATTTAAAAATGAATAAAAAGTGATAAATAAGTCCTATCAATGCAAAAATGGTACCGTTAAAAACTTCATATCACGGCGCAAAAAATGAGCCCTCATACCGCCCCATACACGGAAAAATAAAAAAGTTATAGGGGTCAGAAGATGACAATTTTAAACGTATTAATTTTCCTGCATGTAGTTATGATTTTTTCCAGAAGTCCGACAAAATCAAACCTATATAAGTAGGGTATCATTTTAATCGTATGGACCTACAGAATACATATCAGGTGTCATTTTTACCGAAAAATGTACTACGTAGAAACGGAAGCCCCCAAAAGTTACAAAACAGCGTTTTTTTTTCAATTTTGTCGCACAATGATTTTTTTTCCCGCTTCACCATAGATTTTTGGGCAAAATGACTGATGTCATTACAAATTAGAATTGGTGGCGCAAAACATAAGCCATCATATGGATTTTTAGGTGTAAATTTGAAAGAGTTATGATTTTTTAAAGGCAAGGAGCAAAAAACGAAAATGCAAAAACGGAAAAACCTCCGGTCCTTAAGGGGTTAAACTTCAACACTAACTTTTAGATTTCTGCCAGCAATAAGTAAGGTACTTTTCACACAGTGTTTTTGCCAGTATACTGTACTTTATAACTATAATTGGTGCCATTTAGTGACATTTACCATAAATTGATTCTCATGTAAAAAATTCCATCCAATAACTACCCTGAATGAACACACTCAAACAGAGGAAACAATGACACTATTTTGTATCTATAGATACATTTACCGTATGCATCAGGAGATTTCTTGATGCATCCAGCAAATGTACATCACAAACTTGTTGTGAAAACAGCTTTAAACATAACTTCAATTAGAACAAAAAGACAAATCCTGCGTATTCTATTCTACACTTCAAATTATTTTAATTAGGTAATTATTTAATTACAATATTTAGAATGATATTAAAATAATTATGTTGTCAACTATGTTGTTACGCTGAGCGCTCCGGGCACCCAGCTTGCCTCGGTGTGCTCACAGCGTATGTCCCCAGGCAGCGCTCCGGTCACGCTGTCTCGGCGGGCGCGTCCCCGCTCTATAGGGCACACGTGTGGTGGGACTCTTAAATTTAAAGGGCCAGTGCACCAGTGATTGGTGCCTGGTCCAAAGTGGTTTATTTAGGGTTAAAGGTTTCTGCTTTGACTTAATTAGGCCTGCACCTGTGCACTGCCTATAAGTACCATCTCCTCCCACAGCCTCCTGCCGGATCTTTGTTGCCTTGTGCCTGAGTAAAAGCGTTCCTTGTTCCTGTGTTACCCTGCCTGTTGCCGAATCCGTTGCTGCTGACTACCGCCTGTGAACTGTTGCCACCTACCCTGACCATTTGCTACGTCTGACTTCGCCTGTGCCTGATCCTCTTGTACTTCGCCTTATCTCAGCAGCCAGAGAGGTTGAGTCGCTACTGGGTGGAACGACCTGGGGGTTACCTGCCGCAGCAAGACCATCCCGCTTTGCGGCAGGCTCTGGGGAAAACCAGTAACCCCTTAGAATCCGTTCCCCTGGTACGGCCCACGTCATCACCTCTCTAGCACAGCGGATCCACCACCAGCTACTGCTACCTCCTGCCAGTCCGGATCCTGACATACCAAACCACAGAGTGTTTGGCTGGTCTATTGTGCGCCTAATTTATCAAATGGCGCACGGCTCTTGAGAAATTCTGTGCACTGACTTCAGGATCTATGCTTTAGACTGTATTTAAACCTCCTCCAGTATGGTCTGACATTTCGACATACTTTCAGCCGATGCGACTTGTCGCTGAAAAGTCGCTTTTGATAAATTCAGCACCAATGCATTTTCCAATGCATTTCCGTCTAAAATAGACTAGCATGCATCATGTTCTAAAAATCTTCTAGAGCAAAAGTCGCAGAAAAGTCGCAAATATTTAGACTGCGACTTTCTGTGCGACAAATTTAGACAGGAAAAAAACTGTCTAAATCCTTTGATAAATATCCCCCATTGTGTCTATTTATTTTATTGTGATACCAATGATCAGAAGGATGTAATAGATTGACCATTGATGATATAGATTATTTCCTTAGATTTGATAGCACAACTAACAGCTTATTTTAATTTATGTTTGTGAGCTATATATTTCAGGATACAATATAGTAGCGATCAATTCCATTCCAGTGTTCAACTGTTGTAACATATGTTTAATTGTTAAAGTGGTAAACATTATTTTTCAAATCAACTGGTGCCAGAAAGTTAAACAGATTTGTAAATCACTTCTATTTCAACATTTTAATCCTTCCATTACGTATCAGGTGCTGTATGTTCCAGAGGAAGTTGTATAGTTCTTTTCTGTCTGACCACAGTGCTCTGTCCATGTCAGGAACTGTCCAGAGAAGGAACAAATGCCCATAGCAAACATTTCCTGCTCTGGACTGTTCCTGACATGGACAGAGGTGTCAGCAGAGCTCAATGTCTGTCATGGGTCCCCTCTCCTCAGAACTCTCTATAATGCACTATATAACATACTGTCATATAAGGGTTAATGTATTTGTAGAACACAAATAGAGAAACACAGCCGCACATCCACCATTTGTATTTTGATCTACTTGCTTCACAGCATAATTTCAAAAACTAACAGGTTATTTGTTTACATTTTGATCAAAAAGTACAAGCCCACTCGCTACGTCAAGGCCACCTAGTCAGAATGGGTCCCAAAGCTAACACTGGTGTAGTGCCGGGCAGCGACCACTGCCTCTGAGACACCATGCCCACAGGGGGAGCGACCCAGTGGCGAGGCAGCCCCACTGCTGCCTAACCAAGCCCTTGGCTCCGGGCCACTCCACTCCAAAGACAAAGCATCACAGAAACAATGGCTGTCACAGAGAACCCCACCAGTGTGAAACCTACCATGTGCTCACTGCCATAGGGCTGAAAGAATGGTAGGAGGAAACCCTTATGCAGTCTCCTGCTAATTAAAAACGCCTGGGTCAAATGGGTGGAGCGGAGTGCTGGCCATGGAAGAAGGGAGAGATTACAAATGTACAAAACAATTAGAGAAACACAGCCGCACACCCACCATGTGTATTTTGATCTACTTGCTTCTCAGAATAATCAAAATACATAATGTGGATGTGCGACAATGTCTTTCTCTACTTGAATTCTCATAATGTATTTGTATTATCTATGCACTTGTTGCATTAAAGGGGTACTCCGGTGGAAACCTTTTTTCTTTTAAATCAACTGGTGCCAGAAAGTTAAACATATTTGTAAATTACTTCTATTAAAAAATCTTAATCCTTCCAGTACTTATTAGCTGCTGAATACTACAGAGGAAATTCCTTTCTTTTTGGAACACTGATGACATCACGACCACAGTGCTCTCTGCTGACATCTCTGTCCATTTTAGCAACCGTGCATAGCAGATGTACGCTAAGGGCAGCATGGTGGCTCAGTGATTAGCACTGCTGCCTTGCAGTGCTGGGGCCTTGGGTTCAAATCCCACTAAGGACAACAATAAATAGAGTTATTATTATTATAATGACGTCAGCAAAGAGCACTGTGCTCTTGATGTCATCAGAGAGAATTCCAAAAAGAAAAGAATTTCCTCTGTAGTATTCAGCAGCTAATAAGTACAGAAAGGATTAAGACTTTTTAATAGAAGTAATTTACAAATCTGTTTAACTTTCTGGCACCAGTTGATTTAAAAGAAAAAAAGATTTTCACCGGAGTACCCCTTTAACCCCTTAAGGACCAGGCCATTTTACACCTTAGGACCAGAGCGTTTTTTGAACATCTGACCACTGTCACTTTAAGCATTAATAACTCTAAGACGCTTTTACCTATCATTCTGATTCCAAGACTGTTTTTTCGTGACATATTCTACTTTATGTTATTGGTAAAATTTTGTCGATACTTGCATCGTTTCTTAGTGAAAAATTCCAAAATTTGATGAAAAAATTGAAAATTTTGCATTTTTCTAACTTTGAAGCTCTCTGCTTGTAAGGAAAATGGATATTCCAAATAATTATTTTTTTTATTCACATATACAATATGTCCACTTTATGTTTGCATCATAAAATTTACGATTTTTTACTTTTGGAAGACACCAGAGGGCTTCAAAGTTCAGCAGCAATTTTCCAATTTTTCACAAAATTTCCAAAATCACAATTTTTCAGGGACCAGTTCAGGTTTGAAGTGGATTTGAAGGGTCTTCATATTAGAAATACCCCATAAATGACCCCATTATAAAAACTGCACCCCCCAAAGTATTCAAAATGACATTCAGTCAGCATTTTAACCCTTTAGGTGTTTCACAGGAATAGCAGCAAAGTGAAGGAGAAAATTCACAATCTTCATTTTTTACACTTGCATGTTCTTGTAGACCCAATTTTTGAATTTTTACAAGGGGTAAAAGGAGAAAATGTATACTTATATTTGTAGCCCAATTTCTCTCGAGTAAGCACATACCTCATATGTCTATGTAAAGTGTTCGGCGGGCACAGTAGAGGGCTCAGAAGCGAAGGAGCGACGAGGGGATTTTGGAGAGTACGTTTTTCTGAAATGGTTTTTGGGGGGCATGTTGCATTTAGGAAGCCCCTATGGTGCCAGAACAGGAAAAAATACCCACATGGCATACCATTTTGGAAACTAGACCCCTTGAGGAACGTAACAAGGAATAAAGTGAGCCTTAATACCCCACAGGTGTTTCACGACTTTTGCATATGTAAAAAAATGTTTTAAAAATGTCACTAAAATGTGTGTTTCCACCCAAATTTCACTTGTATGCAAGGGTTAATAGCAGAAAATACCCCCCAAAATTTGTAACCCCATCTCTTCTGAGTATGGAGGTACCCCATAAGTTGACCTGAAGTGTACTATGGGCGAACTACAATGCTCAGAAGAGAAGGAGTCATATTTGGCTTTTTGAGAGCAAATTTTGCTCGGGGGCATGTCGCATTTAGGAAGCCCCTATGGTGCCAGGACAGCAAAAAATACCCACATGGCATACCATTTTGGAAACTAGACCCCTTGAGGAACGTAACAAGAAATAAAGTGAGCCTTAATACCCCACAGGGGTTTCACGACTTTTGCATACGTAAAAAAAAAAAAAATTTTCACTAAAATGTGTTTCCCCCCCCCAAATTTCACATTTTTGCAAGGGTTAATAGCAGAAAATACCCCCCAAAATTTGTAACCCCATCTCTTATGAGTATGAAGGTACCCCATAAATTGACCTGAAGCGCACTACGGGCAAACTACAATGCTCATAAGAGAGGGAGTCATATTTGGCTTTTTGAGAGCAAATTTTGCTCGGGGGGCATGTCCCATTTAGGAAGCCCCTATGGTGCCAGGACAGCAAAATAACCCCCACATGGCATACCATTTTGGAAACTAAACCCCTTGAGGAACGTAACAAGGGGTACAGTGAGCATTTACCCCCCACTGGTGTCTGTCAGATCTTTGGAACAGTGGGCTGTACAAAATTTTTAATTTGCGCAGCCCACTGTTCCAAAGATCTGTCAGACACCAGTGGGGGGTAAATTCTCACTGCACCCCTCATTACATTCCGTGAGGGGTGTAGTTTCCGAAATGGGGTCACATATGGGGTTTTGTTTTTTTTGCGTTTGTCAAAACCGCTGTAACAATCAGCCACCCCTGTGCAAATCACCTCAAATGTACATGGTGAACTCTCCCTTCTGGGCCTTGTTGTGCGCCCCCAGAGCACTTTGCGCCCACATATGGGGTATCTCCGTAGTCGGGAGAAATTGCATTACAAATTTTGGGGGGCGTTTTTCCCTTTTACCTCTTGTCAAAATGAAAAGTATGGGGCAACACCAGCATGTTAGTGTAAAAAAATTTTTTTTTTACACTAACATGCTGGTGTAGACCCCAACTTCACCTTTTCATGAGGGGTGAAAGGAGAAAAAGCCCCCCAAAATTTGTTAAGAAATTTCTCCCGAGTACGGCGATACCCCATATGTGACCCTAAACTGTTGCCTTGAAATACGACAGGGCTCCAAAGTGAGAGCGCCATGCGCATTTGAGGCCTAAATTAGGGACTTGCATAGGGGTGGACATAGGGGTATTCTACGCCAGTGATTCCCAAACAGGGTGCCTCCAGCTGTTGCAAAACTCCCAGCATGCCTGGACAGTCAACGGCTGTCCGGCAATACTGGGAGTTGTTGTTTTGCAACAGCTGGAGGCTCCATTTTGGAAACAGTGGCTTACCAGACGTTTTTCATTTTTATTGGGGGAGGGGGGCTGTGTAGGGGGCTGTGTATATGTAGTGTTTTTTACTTTTTATTTTATTTTGTGTTAGTGTAGTGTAGTGTTTTTAGGGTACAGTCACATGGGCAGGGGGGGTTACAGCGAGTTTGAGCTGCCGCGCAAAATTTGCTGCATCGCAAACTTGCAGCCTGATACTCACTGTAAGCCCCCTGCCCGTGTGAATGTATCCTGTACATTCACAGTGGGGGGGGACCTCCAGCTGTTGCAAAACTACAACTCCCAGCATGCACAGTCCATCAGTGCATGCTGGTAGTTATAGTTTTGCAACAGCTGGAGGCACACGGGTTGGGAAACACTGAGTTAGGAAACAGACAATGTTTCCCAACCAGTGTGCCTCCTGTTGTTGCAAAACCACAACTCCCAGCATTCTCAGGCATGCTGGGAGTAGTAGTTCGGCAACATCTTTAGAGCTAGATGTTGCCGAACTACAACTCCCAGCATGCTTGGAGTTGTAGTTTTGCAACATCTGGAGGACTACAGTTTGCAGACCACTAATACAGTGGTTCCCAATCTGTGCCCTTCCAGATGTTGCAAAACTACAACTCCCAGTATGCCAAAACTGTCCAGGCATGCTGGGAGTTGTAGTTCTGCAACATCTGAAGGGCCAGATGTTACAGAACTACAAATCCCAGCATGCCTGGACAGTAAGGGCATGCTGAGGATGTGTAGTTTTGCAACATCTGGAAGGGTACAGTGGTCTCCAAACTGTGGACCTCCAGATGTTGCAAAACTGCAACTCCCAGCATGCCCAGACGCCAAGGGCTGTCTGGGCATGCTGGGAGTTGTAGTTTACAGGGTCCCTTTACAGCAATGCATGTCGCTTTACGGCGACGTGCATTGCTGTAAAGGGCCCGACCGCGGCTGAAGATCTACTCACCTGTCTCCTCCGCCGCCATCTTCATCGCAGGGATCCGGGTCTTCAGGGACGAGGTAAGTACCGGGGCCGGTCCCCAGCACTCCCCCGTCCCCCGCCGCGTCCTCCGGTCTTCCTCCCGTCCTCTCCGGACTTTCAGGGGCCGGGCAGGGCGGGAGGAAGTAACCGCCCCCCCTGCGATTGGTCGGTTAACTAACCGACAGATCGCAGGGGATCGGAGGAGGTGGCAGGCTTGCCACCTCGCTCCGATACTCCAGCATGGTCCTGGCTGTCTGTGACAGCCGGGATCATGCAAAATTACCGGGCGGTCGGGTCCCAGAGACCCGATCAGCCCGGTATCGCCGCAAATCGCAAGGGCGATTTCCCTTGCGATTTGCGGCGATCGCCGACATGGGGGGCCTACATGGCCCCCCTCGGCGTATGCCCTGGATGCCTGCTGAAGGATTTCAGCAGACATCCAGTTCCGATCTCTGCCCGGGGCGCGGCAGAGACCGGAAAATGCCATGACGTTGTGGAACGTCATTGGTCCTTAAAGCCCAGGGTGCCATGACGTTCCACAACGTCATTGGTCCTTAAGAGGTTAAATCTCTTGTTGCCAAATACCTTGTCGTTAAGGGGAGTATGCAGTGGTGAACATGTGACTTATCTGCCCAGTGGGATCTATCTAAATTCCTTCAATATATTGAGGTCAGAGTTCAGTTCTCTCTCTTGAGCTCTTGAGTTCCTGCTCTCCTGCTCTCTTTGCTGAGGTACAGTTTGGTGAGGTGGATCTGAAAGGAGTCTAGTCCAGCAACCACGCATCTACTAAAAGTTAACCCCACTACCGAGGTTAAAGTCAAAGCCTTGCTGTAAGCCTACAGTCTTGGGGTTATTGTACAAGTCAAGTAAGCAAGTTAGTCAAGTCCAAGTCTCTGAAGTATAGCGTTGGCTGAATCAGTCATATACAGCACAATCAACTATAAGTCCCAGCAAGCCGATAAGCTTCCATAAGTTCACCCTGCAACTCCTTCACGCTGATCTGAGCTGTAATGGATTGTATCATCTTTCTAACCTCAGTAAAGCAAGCCAGTTAACCGTAACCTTGCGTCGGAGTGATTTTTTGCCCCATGGCTGGCACAGGTGAATCTGGCCTATCTTGGGTGGTGTATAGGTCAACCATGCTCTGGCATCACTATAAGGTTAATTACACATTAGCCGTCCGAAAAATTAAAGTTCTGCATATATTTATTTTGCTGTTTGATTATTGTTCATTTATTTATTTATTGAAAATATTTGCTAAAAACTTTCTTTCTTGAATAAGCACTGTCAGAAAAAAATGTAAAAGGAATTTTATGAATTGTTTAAAGCTGCCAATGGAGAGCTTTACTAGCATTTAGCTCTCAAAAGTACATAATGCAATAATACAATATAAAACATTCTAACTGCGCTCAATACTGCTTTTACATTCAAGTGGTTATGTTTAAATCCACACTCTTAATGCACTTCTCTTCGTTTCTGCCACACAATAAATCTTCACTAAAATGTGTTTTGAAGGAAAATGACATTCAAGGGCAAAAAATTTACAGTATTCGAAAGATAGGATAAAGAGTGATGTAGACTAAAACAATTTGATAATAGCCATTTCATCTTTTTCACTGAATGATGGGGTATAAGACAGAAAGCACACTTATTGCTGACTGTATTACACCAAAAAATTACATTAACTTTATACCATGCTATACAGTTCATTTTTTTCTCTATTGTTTTAAGCACTGTAAGCTTTGCCAAAGTAATTCAAATGTATAGGCCTGCACAGACAGAAGAAGGATGCCAAAGATAGCATTTCTATAGAAAAGTGTCATTGTCATTTATCTAATACTTGTAAGAGTTCAGATGAGACCTATGGATTGCAGCCGGGGCATACTCAGTGTGAAAGTAGTCTGTACAAAATAAGAATGAGAAAGGAAAGACTCGGCAACTCACCAATGCTGCATGAAGAACTTCTCTTTATTCCAAGGAACGAGTCATAACACACACATAATAGCAAGGGAGGGCAAAGGTGGAGGCAGGGGGTACTCGTGGAACTGCGCGGTTTCGTGCCTTGCTGGCATTTCTTCAAGCCACACACATGCTGGAACCACCGGAACTACCTGCTGATATTGCAGGTGAGCAGGGAGGTGGGGGCGGGTAGTGGAGGAGCAGAACAACGTATACAAAGCAAAGACATGGAACATAGGGACAATACAATAAAATGTTGCAAAAAATGCCATGATGTGTGTTATGACTCATTCCTTGGAATAAAGAGAAGTTCTCCATACAGCACAAGTGAGTTGCCGAGTCTTTCCTTTCTCATTCTCACCTTGTACGGACCGCTCTCACTCTGAGCACCGCCCAACTGCAATCCATAGTTCCGAACTGGATGAATTCCCGGTTTAGCTCGAGCATTTCACTGGGGTTCGGTAATGCCGGTCTCATCTGAACTCTTACAAGTATTTGTACTATATTGCTTTTTTCAGACCTAGTGCACACTGATATTATATACCCCTATTAGTGAGCAGCTTTAAATGGAACATACCATGCAAATTTCTACTCCAGACACATATCTTAATACAGGGAGGGCTCAGGCAGGGGATTACTTTATGTCTGTCAACAGCAAAGACAAACTCACGATCTGCAGCACCAGAATCTTAGAGCAGAAGATCCTGTCTCTAGCAGACCTTGAAGTACAATTGTTTTGGACACTAAATTCACTTGAATCCTATAAAGTAAGAGTCCCACGTGGACTATGTGTCTATAAATTTCCATTACAATTCTGAGAAGATCCTGATTTCATGACCGAATGGGACAATGCACATATAGACCATACTAATACAAATTGTTCTGAGTCAAAGTAAAAAAGAATATGAAAAGTTCGCAGAAGAATTGTGTAAAGTCAAAACTGTTTATAAAACTAAAGTGTCAGCCACCAACTTTGACACTTTCAATTAACAATTGGATAAGAAAATCCTGATAAACTAGACTATGACCATGGGTTCATATTTACATGGAATCAGTAGAAAACATCTAAAGGGAATAAGAGATACTCACGTAACCGCCGCAGACCATTGTCTTACTTCTGAAATACCGACTCTGAATCGAATCAATCCAGCGAGTTGGGAAAAGAAAGATAGACACTTGGAGGGATCAATAAACCACTCTGAATATATCGGATGTGTCGTTGTCACCTGATTGTATTTCCTTCCTTTGTAGAGGTCTCAACCTTAGACTGGCGGAGACATTCCACCCCGGGCAGTTCAAGATTGACCTCTTTAAGGGTGTCAGGAAAATGAACCTCCACAAGTTTTTCAAGAGACACAGGTCTATTGATGCTGCTGCAGTTATACCAGAGGGTGAGACCCCTGCAGTAATAGGTCCATTAGGCTTTATCCCAATTGAGAACGCAAGTGACCAAGATAGACAAGTGATCCAAGAGCTCTGCGAGTTAACAGATACCATTGTAAGAGATGCCAATCCTTCTACCTCAGAGGTTTTATCTTTTAGAGGCAGTCCATTGGACCTGTTCGAGAGGACAGTTCTGCAGGAGGTTAAATCCCTGATATACCCCACAAAGAAAGATAATCTAACTAGTGGTGAGCAAAAAGCACTGCAATGGCTCTCCACAAGAGATGGGTTGAGAGTTTGTAGAGCAGACAAGGGTGGAGCGACAGTTGTTATGTCAAGTGAATATTACCCTGAAGAACCACTTAGGCAGCTTGGTAATAGAGTAGTGTACATACCTCTTTCTAGTAACCCCACCTTTGAGACCAGTAAACAGCTTCATTTTCTTTTACATAACTATACTGACAAAGGTATCCTTTCCCGCAAGTTAGCTGAGAGATTACTTCCAGTCTTTCCCAAATTTCCCACTTGGCATTGTCTACCCAAGATTTATAAGTTTGGCAGACCTATCTGAGGGATCGGCTCTGTGACTGAATCTCTTTCCAAATACATAGAATGGTTGCTTCGTCCTATTCTACAACACACTTCCACATAAAGGATACAGTCGATTTGCTACATCAACTTATGGACTTTCATTGGCAGAATACACATAGTCTCTCCTTGTTAGACGTAGAGAGCCTGTACACCTGCATCCCTCACGATTGTACGAGTGTACAGGCTGTCACTGAGGTCCTTGCTAGTACTGAGAAATAAGCGGCTTTCATAGATTTTGTTTCAGATTATTTGCGTTTCATTTAAAAGTTCGTGGACAGATGGTATCGACAGGAGACTGGCATGGCCATGGGCACATCAAGCTCCTATACGTATGCTAATCTGTTCCTCGATTCATTTGAAATAAGAGTCAAACCCATATGTAAGATATATAAAATTATTCCTCAGTTACGTCAATGACGTTCTGGTAGTATTGGAGGGTTTGGACCTTCCAACAATTTGTACAATATTTGAATGTCACCAATAGAGAGAACATGCTACTTACATATAAGTTCGGGGGTGACTCTATAGAATTTTTAGACATTAAGATGTCAATTATTGACATTACCATCACGATCTCCAATTTCCGAAAAAGTATAGCTAAGAATGCCCTCTTGCATTATTCTAGCTCTCATCCTGTACAACGCAAAATCGTAACTCCTTATTCTCAATTCCTCAGATTAAAATGTAATAACAGTGATGAGATTAAATATTGAAACCAACTAACGAACTGAAAAAGGGAAGGGCTACCCTAATGAAGTGATTAATAAGGCCTTCAATAAAGCAGCTTTGATAGATCGTAAAAGTCTTCTTTCTCATAAAAGTGATGGACCCCCTCTCGAGTAATAAGTAGTCTATGTTCTCCTTCCCTAATTCTAACATGAATCATATTATTAGATCAGACATTGATTCATCTTGGAATCAGACCCCGACTTAAAAGATCTTTCCAGCATGAAACCATTATTAGCTTATAGAAAAATTGTCACCGTGGGAGATTTAAATTTACACGCTGATATTAAACAAGATAACTGGCTCACTCAGTTAGCCCCAAGGGGCAATAAACTGTGTGGTCATTGTTCTTTTTGATATTTACCATATTTTTCGTCCTATAGGACGCACCGGAGTATAAGACGCACCCAATTTTTAGGGGCAAAATCTAAAAAAATTAAGATTTTGAACCCAATAGTGGTCTTCAACCTGCGGACCTCCAGATGTTGCAAAACTACAACTCCCAGCATGCCCGGACAGCCGTTGGGCATGCTGGGAGTTGTAGTTTTGCAACATCTGGAGGTCCGCAGATTGAAGACCACTGCATGAGGAGGTAATACTCATGTCCCCGCTGCTCCGGACCCGTCACCGCTGCCCTGGATGTCGCTCCATCGCTGTCGCCGTGTCCCCGTCGCTCTGGAACGTCTCTGCTGCCGGCCGGGTATCCTCGCTCTCCGTCGCCGCCATCACGTCGTTACGCATGCTGACGCACGTACGCGACGACGTGATGACGAGGAAGGAGAGCGCCGGCATACAGGGGATCCCTTAACGGAGAAGACACCGAGGAGGCAGGTAAGGTCCCCCCCGATGCCCTGTAAGCATTAACCCGGCTATTCAGTCGGGCTGTTCAGGACCGCCGCGGTGAAATCGCGGCGGTCCCGAAGAGCCCGACTGAACAGCCGGGTTAGTGTCACTTTCCCTTCAGACGCGGCGGTCAGCTTTGATCGCCGCGTCTGAAGGGATAATACAGGGCATCACCGCGATCGATGATGTCCTGTATTAGCCGCGGGTCCCGGCCGTTAATGGCCGCAGGGACCGCCGCGATAGGGGTGTATTCGCCATATAAGACGCACCGACTTTTCCCCCCCAGTTTTGGGGAAGAAAAAGTGCGTCTTATACAGCGAAAAATATGGTAAATATCAACAGCAGAGTAACATTTATTGGTGGACTTGAGCATATTATTCCTTATCTTATCACATGTCGCACGGCCCATGTTGTTGTCTGCCCCTGTGGACTTTACTACATAGGGAAAACTAAAAGGTGTCTTTATTTTAGGGTGAGAGAGCATTTGCGCTCCTTAGTTACAGGACATGGAGCCCCTAGATTCATATCCCATATGCGTTAAGTTCACAGGGGTAATGGCTGGTATATCCGTTTCATCTGATTAGAAACAGTCAGGATTCCAAGACAGGGTGGTGATCGGCACCGTACACTTTTACAGAAGGAATCCCGTTGTATTATTAAGTTAAGTGCCTTCGGACCAGCTGGCCTCAATGATAGACAGGGTTTAAGTGTTTTTTTTTTAATGTTCTATTGTTTTTTTTTTGCAACATTTTATTGTATTGTCCCTATGTTCCATGTCTTTGCATTGTATAGTAGTTCCGCCCCTTCCTGCCCTCACCTCCCTTCTCACCTGCGATATCAGCAGGTAGTTTCGGTGGTTCCAGCATGTGTTATGACTCATTACTTGGAATAAAGAGAAGTTCTCCATGCTGCACTGGTGAGTTGCCAAGTCTTTCCTTTCTAATTGTCACCTTGTCATTTATCTAATGTTTGCAAAGTGATGGCACATAACAGTAAATGTGAAGCATAAAATAAAAAAATTTAAAAAACTGAAACACCATTCCAACTATTTGATTTGAGTTCTAAAACGTGGAAATTTGTTAATATTTGGCCGACATATTAGGCCTGGTTTACACTGCATTAATACAGTCTGTCTTAGATAGACATCAGCATCCCGTCAAGAAAAAGAATACCTAAATATAACATGACGCACTATGGTGGGCCTATTTACTTCAGTGTTACAAAATTAGTGAGCTAGGTACCCTGATTGTACCATTTCTCACATTTAGTACATACATTTAGTTAGTGTGATTCAATAGTGGTGTCTGCTGCTCTCTTGAGTACCACAAGATAAACCTAATAAACAGAAGTGACCTGAACTTAGTAACTAGCTTACTGGGTTTGTGACATTAAAGTGAATGGGCCTGCTGAAGCGCATGTCTGAATCACTTTTTTATTAGATGCCGCCGTTAACATAGAACAGATTGCATTAATGCATTTGGTCTAGCCTTACCCAGTTTTACAGAGATAACTTTTCAACTTCAGCCGAAGCAGGACCAGCGGTCAATATTTTCCAAATATACAAAATAAAATAAATAAGGTACAGTACCAAGAAGAGTTGTACGAGGCCTCCATACTAAAACCTGTCAGATCCCAGGCATAACCCAAATTCTTTGCTAAAGACAATGGCCCAGATTTATCAAACTGTGTGAGAGAAAAAATAGAGTTCTTTTTCCACAGCAACCAATCACAGCTCAGCTACCAAGCTTAGCTGTGATTGGTTGCAGCGGAAAAATCACTCAATTGTTTCTCTCACGCAGTTTGATAAATCTGGGCCTATATTGTTTCAGACTACAGCAGTTTAGATTTTTTGTTCATGACACTATTGCAAACAAAGGTCATGGTGGCTAGTTGTCAGTGTGAGGACAAGTTATAAGCACAAATTTCCTTCTACTAAGTGTGTGGAAATGGACCGGTCCAATGCAGGGGTGTGTAAAGAAGGTGCAACTAGTGTTTTGATGGTGGACAAGGAAATGTATAAGTTGCTTGTGCTTGTTGGCGGATCAAATGATCCTCTCTGCTGCTGGTCTGCTTGAATTGTCTAAGGCCTGTTCGCTGTGTATGTCCTTATATAACCATAGCTCCCAACACTCTCTAACAACTTAGTCAGAACAGCCTACATGGCAGGCAATCGAAACAACCAATCTGTTTATCTGATGTGCTACCTTTTAGATTAAGTCAATTGGGCAAAATGTCTTTGAGTATGTCATAGAGATGTGTCTAGTAGTCAATGATCTCTCGCCAAGAGTAGTCTTTTTATACGGTATCAGGGGAAGCACATTTATGCCATCAGTCTCTAATAAGACTACACCTGTAATATCTGCCTGAGGTATGACCAAGTTTAACAGCAATTCTATCTAGGTTTTTTCTTTTGTCAATGGGTGTATTTTTAGTAGTTTTTTTTTTTTTATCCAAAAAAGCTAACAGCAAAAGAGAATCTCTCTTTTATAAAGCTAGAGGCAAATAACACAGGATCCACCCATTGCTCCCCCGCCTTCCCCCCAGGACACAAAGCATGTTCACAATTTTCTTCTTTATGTTCAAGGACATGCCGTAAATATATTTTCTAACAGTAATGTAACATAAAATGATATATATGTATATATATATATATATATATATATATATGTGTGTGTGTGTGGCATTGTATATCTGTGGCATACTATCACACTGTACTCTTGCACTTTTTTAACGTTGAATAATCTACCAATTTATCAATATTGTCCTTTCTTGATGAAAAATAATTTAACTATAAAGATGTCAGTACAACTTGAGAGCGAAATGAAACATACATGATAAAACAAAAAATCCAGGGCTTGTAATACCCGTTCCAGTTTTTTATTGAGGGAAGGCACCCATAGTTCTGATGTAAATTGGACCATGGGAAACTATTCTACTTCATGGGGGTTATTATGTTTCCTGCTTTCCTTGAGACACAGGAAGATAAGAAGATCAATCATCAGATCATTTAGTACTTGTACTGTGTTCCTTGCCATTATTTCAGAAATTACACATATGTATGTTTAAACATGTAAATGGGGCAAAGGGATAGGTCTTTATATGACTGATCGGAAAATTCTATGTACACTGATGGAAAGAAAAGTCAACTTTTGCTCTTGCTCATAAATGCATTAATTCACCATTGTGCTCATGTATCATAACTGTCTCAGAAACCTTTGCCCAAAGCAACTTATCCCCATTTTCATTTTTCTATTTTTATATTAAATTCCTGACTGTGGTTGGAAGCTACAGGCACGAAGAGACAGTTTTGATACAAAGGGCCTATGTGGTTAACTGTTTTGCTGGTGAGACCACTTTATCTGTTTCACTTTGTTATTTAACTTTTAAAGAAAAAAAATTCTGAACAAAATGTTGTGTCCATATATTATATGGTGATTTTCTAATGTGGACATAGGAAATATTAAAATTAATTTGTATTTGATCTACAGATTTGGGAAATGTAAAACCAGGTGTCTGAAGGGTAAATGCCCAACAACAGAAGTTATTGTATTGTTAGTAGAGTACAGAAAATTTGATTTGTATGAAAAGACGGTAAAATTGTCACTTTGGGGTGCTTTCACTTGAGCCATAAATGCTTTGCAGAAAAAAATAATAATAATAATGTGCATTTCTGTTTATTCAGGTAAGTCCATAGGTAAGTCTGCAGGGGCAAATTTGCACCAAATTTGGGTTTTATCCTATAAATTGAAAACCATGCATAAAGCCCAGGTATTTCCATAGACGTCTCACCCATCAGTCCTGCGAGTGTAGAAACATTAGGGAAGGTTGAGTAAGAATAGGGATCAGAGTACAGCTACTGAATGGCTGCCATGTCATTTAATCAGCATATAATCTTTTCATTTATAATTTATCAGCTACAATTGTGGTCTGGCTGATCATAATATTCATTGATCTTGGATTAAAATATATAATAGGGAAGTCATGTTTCCATAACCTAGAGATCAGAAGGATTTTCAAATCTATTACTGGAGCTTTATGAGAATAGGAACAACATGTATAAAACATGTCTGGACTATTGTATTAATAAAACACTTTTGTCTCAGCAACCTTCATCATAGACTGTTAGCTCTCAAGGGCCGGAACAAAACTTCTCATGTTTGAAAAATCTGTTGTAATATTGCAGAAAGAAGTTTGATCCAGCACTCCTATGTTAGCCTTTATTGAAATCCATGTATCCTGAACAAGACATCACACCACTGTGCGACAAAGCAATCATACAACTCGGATGCATTTCGAGAGCATGCGCGGTCTTGGTCTCCAGTGTTCCGTCACTGAGGGTCGGTGAGCAACATTGTGCATGCACTCGAAACATGTCTGGCTTGTCTGATGGTGGTCTGATGTCTTGTTTGTGATACATGATTCAATGAATTTCAATGGAGTGCTAGATCAAGCTTCTTCTTGCTGTTCGTTGTTCACACACGTAACCTGGCCAGGTGAGGATCTGAGCACGCATTTTAAGAGGAGAGATATGTAGATATTCTTAGTAATGTAATATCTGATATTTTTCCATACTTTGTTACCTTCAAAATTGTAAATTGTAAAGGAGAACTCCGGGATGTAACAACTTAACCCCCATCCTAGGCAGAGGGGATAAGTGTCAGATCACGGGGGGGTCCAACCACTGGGGTTCCCCACAATCTCCCGCATGAAGCCCTGATCTCCTGCATGGAGACACGAACCTGCGGCCAACACGCCCCCTCCATGCAGTTCTATGGCAGACCCTGAGATTGCTGAAAGCAGCGCTCCGGCTCTCCCATAGAGCTGCATGGAGGGGGCACTGCTTTGTGCAGTGATCAACATGCCCCATTCATGCTGTGAACCGGGGCGCAGTGCAGGAGATTGCAGGGAGCCCCAGTGGTCGGACCCCCGCGATCTGACACTTATCCCCTATATTTAGGATAGGGCATAAGTTGTTACATCCTGGAGTTCTCCTTTAAGACAACAAAGACTTGCATTAGTTTATGCCCTTAAATTTGTGTTATTTCTTATTATCTGATATACTTTTTTTTTTTTTTTTTTTTACCCAAATCACTTCCTTTATGACTCTTTTATGGGTACAAGGACTAGGGTGATTTTGGTTTGGTTTATCCCATATCAACATAATCACCCATCTACCCTCCAGAACTGTATTTTCTTCAAACCACTACTGCAATATATTTTGGGTGGATTGCACATAGTACATATGAAAGACTGAATATTAAGTCCTGCTCTTCCTTATCCTGCCTGATCACTATTACTCAACCCTTGGTTTTTCTGACTGTCCTCTCATCAATCCCTCTTTTCTGCATGCCTAGTTTTTTTTTCCCTCTAACTGAAGTCATGGGAAGGAGATGCTACAGGTGAATAGTGCTATCTGGTTTATTCTTTACTTGATATTGCAGAGACCAAACAGTTTTATGGATATTCCAAATTATTAGATGAGATGAAAAGATAAATTAGATAAAAGATTTAAAAAAATAAAAATAAAAAATGACCCTAAGTGGTAGATACATTTCAGGAAGACTTTTAGAGTATTGTTAAAACTTTTATCTCCCAGTGAACTCATATTTGCTCCTTTCCGCTGCTCAGCCACTGCCACACCTCTATCCTTTCCTGTCATTCAGTGATCACAAAAGATTAATGAAGTCCCAGGAATCACCTTCAGAGAATCATCTTCTCGGCATGTAGAATTACAAAAAGCAGCTAGGCTTCAATTAGATTACATTACAAGAAGCTTAACTTTGCATGATGTAGACCACATTTATACCGAGAAACCAATCCAGCTGCATGAGTCATCTTTTTACCATTAAAGAGTTTTATACCTATGCTTTATGTAAATTATTGTGTAAAGTAATAATTGTGCCACTTCTTTCTTCAAAATAAAAATTATGTTCATTTTAACAATACCAAGTATGGCAAAGCACATCTGAAATTGTAGTGAGAAATCCCACACATTCTGCAAAGAGAAATGTAGTGGAATCTTTTGAAATTCATCATAATGACTTTGTATACCTGTAAAGAATTAAAAGCATACTGTGAACTTTTTCCTATTTAAATATGGGATTTTAAATGGAGATTTTATCTTGTTAATGGGTACTTTGTCATTTTACATTTCTTCTATAGTGGCCACTGAAATTTTTTTGGGGGTTTACGTGTATGGGAACCCGTTCCTACACTGTGGGCTAATTTTCGCATGTTTCTTGTATGGTGAATCAGCCAGTATGTTTAACCTGTTAGTTAACCTGTTAGTGGGCTGAATACTCTACTGAAGAGGTCAAAGGTACCGTATTTATCGGCGTATAACACGCACTTTTTAGGCAAATTTTTTTTGCCTAAAGTCCATGTGCGTGTTATACGCCGATACCACCCCAGGAAAGGCAGGGGGAGAGAGGCCGGCGCTGCCCGCTTCTCTCCCCCTGCCTTCCCTGGGGTCTAGAGCCCTGCTGCCGGCCCTTCTCACCCCCTGGCTATCGGCGCCGCTGCCCATTCTGTCCCCCTGACTATCGGTACCGGCGCCGATAGCCAGGGGGAGAGAAAGGGCAGCGGCACCCATTGCCGGCGCCGCTGCCCCGTTGCCTCCCCCCATCCCCGGTGGCATAATTACCTGGGTCGGGTCCGCGCTGCTGCAGGCCTCCGGCGTGCGTCGCCTTCGTCGTTGCTATGCGCTGCACGGCGCGGCGCATGACGTCAGTGCGCCGCGCCGTGCATAGCAACGACGCAGGGGATGCACGACGGAGGCCTGCAGCAGCGCGGACCCGACCCAGGTAATTATGCCACCGGGAATGGGGGGAGGCAACGGGGCAACGGCGCCGGCAATGGGTGCCGCTGCCCCTTCTCTCCCCCTGGCTGTCGGCGCCGCTTCTCTCCCCCTGACTATCGGCGCCGGCAATGGGGCGCCGATACCGATAGTCAGGGGGACAGAACGGGCAGCGGCGCCGATAGCCAGGGGGAGAGAAGGGCCGGCAGCACGGCTCTAGACCCCAGGAAAGGCAGGGGGAGAGAAGCGGGCAGCGACGGCCTCTCTCCCCCTGCCTTTCCTGGGGATGTATCGGGGTATACACACGCACACACGCGCCCTCATTTTACCATGGATATTTGGGTAAAAAATATCCTTGGTAAAATGAGGGTGCGTGTTATAGTGTTATAGGCCGGTGCGTGGTATACCCCGATAAATACGGTATTTCCCTTGAAGCTAGCTACCACCCTAGTATAATTGGGATTCAGAAAACTAAGCCCAATGGGTACATAAGCCCTGAGTGCAATGGGCACCCCATCCCTTCAGCACTAGCTACTCTCTGGGGTTGTCTCTCCTTATCCATAAATCTCACAGATGAAAAGGAAGAGGGATCCCGGGGGGAGATACATTTTTGTGTTTGCTTAAATCATCAGTAAGTATTATCAAACTTTTTATCTATAATGTTCTACTTCAGACTACTACATTTACTTTATCTTATTCTGATCCTACTGTTTTGTGTACGGTGGATTTTCATTTGCTAATAGACATTTCTAAAGACAGATTTAGGGACCTTGTGGTTCAGTCTACTCATGAAATTTTCTGTTTTAATGTCTAGGGTTAGTCAGTCACAATCAAACTGGCTTAATGCCAGGAAAGAGCATCCCTATTAACATCTGTAGGGTACAATTGATTGTTCTGTATAGTACCTTACAAGATAATAAAAGTAGTAGAGAGTCGGCACTCGTATAGGTGGTGGTGCACGTGGCCCAAGGGTGCAAATAGTAGGTAGAAGAAATCCCGGCACTCACTGGATATGCTGAATCATAGTAGTTTATTTATCCATATGCAAGGTAATGCAAGATAGCGACTCGCAGGACGCTTTTCGGCCAGATGGCCTTTGTTAACTGATCAGTTGACAAAGGCCACCTGGGCGAAACGCATCCTGCGAGTCGCTATCTTGCATTACCTTGCATATGGTTAAATAAACTACTATGATTCAGCATATCCAGTGAGTGCCGGGATTTCTTGTATCTTACAAGATAATGACTGGGCTTTGGCATCGCTGGAAGCCACCAAGGCATTCTACTTAGTCGAATGGCCATATCTCTTTTGGCCTCAAGTTTTGTTAGTGGATTAGTATATTGTATGCAGCTCCTACTGCTCTGGTTTTAGTAAAGGATCTACTCTCCTCTACCATATCTCTTCAACAGGGTACTGGGCAGGGATACCCGTTGTCTCCTTCCATTTTTTACATTAGCGATCGAACCATTGGCTTTTAAAATTAGTTTCCTCCTTACTGTTGGGCTCTATTTGGCTCTATGCCTATGATATAATGTTTTTTTTTTTTTTTGCAAGGAAGAGCTCCTTCATCCTTGCACTCTGTTATTGAGATAAAAGATGCTTCTGGCACTTAATCTGGCCTTACCATCAATTAGCATATGTCTTCTTTGATGTCTTATCCCACTCAACCATGCCTGCCTTGGCTAATATTTCTTCCTGACCCATGGTGGAGGAATTTAAATATCTGGAAGTTATGATTAGAGATGAGCGAAGTTACAGTGATTCGATTCGTCACAAACATCTCGGCTCGGCAGTTGCTGACTTTAACCTGCATAAATTAGTTCAGTTTTCAGGTACTCTGGTGGGCTTGAAAAGGTGGATACAGTCCTAGGAGAGAGTCTCCAGCCCACCGAAGCACCTAGAAGCTGAACTCATTTATGCAGGCTAAAGTCAGCAACTGCTGAGCCATGAAGTTCGCGACAAATCAAATCACTGTAACTTCGCTCATCTCTTGTTATGATAAGTAAAGCCTTAACCAGGGATTTTCAACTAAATATCTCCCATCTGATTTAGCTCACCCCAACTAAGTTTGCTCTATGGAGTAAATTACCATTGTCAGTCCCTGGTTGTATGAATTTCCGGTCAATGGTTGGGACAATGTTGGTACCAAGGCATCATTCATCAACATACATTAAATGTAGATTTTAACCCTTTACACTTTAAATACCTCAGTGTATGCAATGGACTTGGTGTAATGCACATAAATGCCTTGGCAATAAACTACCGGTTACTCATACTCATTTATGCATTATGCAAAAACCTTTTTCTCTCAGCCACAAAATGACTTCTTTTGAATAGTTGGACCATTGGTAATGGGACACTACACAATCAATCCCCCCCATTGTGTAGTGGCCATGCTGAGTTACTACAGCTCAACTCCCACTGAAGTGGATTTTTGAGAAGTGGTTGTCATTAGAAGACTGAAATAAGATTTGGATCCTGCGGGTCTGGCGGGACTAGATATAAGACTCGCAGGAGTGGGCGGTTTTTAGTCTTGAGTGGGAAGTCACAGAACATACCAAATCCCACACAGTCCCACACATCTCTGAAATTACACAGGGACTGATGAAATGGTACAAGAGGGTGATAAAATGGCACAAAAAGGGAGATTGAATGGCCCAAGGGGGTACAAAATTTCACAGAAGGGGATGAAGGGGATGATCTCTAACAACTGTAGCAGACCTAATTTTTGTAGAATTGAGCTGGATTGGACACACATGTTGTGGGAGAGGGTGGTAATGGTCAGAATTCCGGTGGGAAAGGCAGAATTCAGGTGTCGCATGAAAAGTCTCAGTCACTTCTCCTGTGACTTTTGTGTGACTTTTGCTATAGATCATATCTGATGTGAAATACCATGTGCAGTGCGTTAGACTAGTTTTATGCAGTGGTGATCGATTCATGATGTGAAACTTTTCTATGAAAGTCGCACAAAAGTCACAGCTCCTGTCCTTTACACACTGACCCACACTAATTTACTTCAGCCCTGATAAGTACTCTAAGCAACTGGAGAACTGTGAGGTAAATTTTCAGCAATGTTCCCGGGTGCCAAATTCATCAAGGGGCATGCCACTTTTCAGGTTCAGGTTCAGGTTTTGGTGCAGGCAGGTTTTGGTGCAGGGAGTTAAAAAAACAGGCGACTTTTCATGACTAAGACTATTAATGAATTCCAAACAGTCTTCAAAAGATTTTATACTGATCAGCCATAACATTAAAATTAGAGATGAGCGAACTTACAGTAAATTCGATTTGTCACGAACTTCTCGGCTCGGCAGTTGATGACTTTTCCTGCATAAATTAGTTCAGCTTTCAGGTGATCCGGTGGGCTGGAAAAGATGGATACAGTCCTAGGAGACTCTTTCCTAGGAATGTATCCACCTTTTCCAGCCCACCGGAGCACCTGAAGGCTGAACTAATTTACGCAGGATAAGTCATCAACTGCCGAGCCGAGAAGTTCGTGACGAATCGAATTTACTGTAAGTTCGCTCATCTCTAATTAAAATCATAAAGAACCACTCGTCATGAAAAATGGCCCTTGTCAAAGTGTAGGATATGATAGGCAGTTTATGGCTCGATAACTGGTTCAGAGCATCTCCAAAATGGCAAGTCTTGGCAATCATGTGGAAATACTGTGTGCACATATGATAAGACACATCAGTTGACTTTAATCTGTAAAAAGATTTTTAAGAAACTAAAATTGCAAGAATTGTAACCATCTCCTGCACAACACAGTTTGGGTATTTTACAAGCAGCATAATAAGGGTGTGAGTGGGTCTGACAGGAAGAGGGAGCCTGCCTGAGATCCGAAATTGAATCAAGGCAAGAATCGCTTTTATAAGTGTCTGCATTCTACGCATACACAGTCTACATATATGATGGACCAGAGAGCCATTTTCTGTCACTTCCTCTTGTAGTCAACTCTAGGGCCGCAACCTTCAAGTGATGGGTACAACCTAGAACTTCACTTTTCCAGAGCAGGCAGCATTATATTTCCTTACATTTCCTTGAATGGTCAAGTCTGTTGCCCATTCATAACCATGGTCTAGTGTTCTAAAAAATATTTAAAGGGATATTGCTGGATTTTTTTGACTGTGCTACAGGGGCTGTAAAGTTAGTGTAGTTCATAATATAGTGCGTGTACCTGTTTGTGATGGAGGTCTCGCAATTATTGTGTGATCTTTGCCCTAATGTTCATTTTTAGCAGCATACAAAATTAGTGTTGTTTCAGCTTTTCCCAGGTTGCAGTGCAGCCCAGACATTATATCACTAGTGAGGTGTTGAAAGGGAGCCTGTCTTTATTTCAATTGGTGGAGGGACCGCTGGCTGTGTGTTGGGGGAGATTATTCCTCACAAGGCAGCTCAGTTGTACTGCAATGGGCAGTGTGGCTGATGTGTGGGAGGGAGAAAAATGACCTCGCAATTACAAACAAGGCATCCTGGGACTTGTAGTTTGAGGGAAAGAACTCCAAAAGGAAATAGCCATTTCACCAAAAGATAGCACAGATCCTTCCTAATGTTGTCCATTACTGTCTGGCAGGTAAGTACTAAAGTCACCTTATTGTGGATAATTCCTTTATCCATTAGGTCACTACTTGGCATTGTGATAAAAAAGCAAAGGAAACTATAGTCACCAATTTAAAATTCACTGATCCTCCCCTCTGGACTTTCTTTACTTTGCTCCTGCGATAAAATTGGTGTATACTCATGTAACTTTTGCCGACCACTGGACTTGATATACAGCATTATACTACCACAGTTAGTAGGTTCTATGGCTATAACACATCATTATTTCTACAATGACCAGGTTAGACACAGCAGAGATGAAGCAAATAAATATAGTTTTTAAAAAAAATATTTTTAAGCAATGACATGCATTAGATTTTGTTTAAAAAAAATAAAAATCAAACAGCTCCTTAAAGTGGTTAGCAACCATGCAGGCTTGGATGTACACGTGTATGGTTTATCTGTATAATCAAGCAGAAGTTGAATATATTTTTGACCTACATCATTTTTTAACGCCTGTCTTTACTTTGAAAAATAAAACAAATTGAGATTGCAAGGAAATACATACAAGCATCCACTTATCTTCATTACACATGCTGTTTGAATAATCATTAAATAGACTACAATGGTTTATGAAGTGCCTAAAGTAAATTTTTCATTAGTAAAACTCAAAGACTTATTGCAAAGCAACCTACACACCCACACATTAATGACATTTCCTTGGACAGTCTATGAACTAAGCTCTTAGAGAATTTATGACCTCTGCTACAGTGGGAATGAAGAGGACATTGTATGAATACAAACATACACTTCTAAGCAAGAAGGCTGAGAAACAGCCTGTCACCGGCCAATGCCATCACTGTACTCTCTAAAGGACACCTTACTTTAGCTCATTACCAGAGAAGGGTTACAGATGTATTTAGTAAGTAATGACAAGATGCTGGTCTCCTTGCAAAGCGTGCAAATATCTGTTAGCTTGTCATTGCTTCCAAGGCCTCAAGTGTCTTCCACAGAAAGGGGAAAAGCAAATTATTTTTGCAGCTCAACACATTGGCCTCTAAGGAACCTTCTTGGCTGTGGCAGATTTTATTTCTCCTATCTGAAATGTGTTAATATTTATTTCCCATGGCACAGTGAGAAAACAATCAATTAAGATATGTCTATTCCACCTTAGTACTTGTATTTGATGTAGTCCTATTTATCCGGCTCCAGCAATGTGTAAAACTTTTTTGTTCTGCCAATTCTAGAACATTGTGCGTACTATACAAGCAAACACTTAGTTTATTTCCAGACACGCTGGTGTTCCTTAAGGATTTACCGAACTTTTATCCTGAAAAAAATAATAATAATCTATGTTGACATTCAGAGCCTATTGAGAATGAATATAATTCTCATCACTCTATGTGTACATTCCCTTTTAGTATAATAAGAATCATAACTTTATTCGCTTTACATTACTGGCAAAAAATGAACAATGTGCCCTTTGTAAGAATGGTTAAATAGGACCTGTCAGCTCTGCAGCTTCTCTTTATTGAATTATGTTGGTTCTTTGTTATTCATCCTATTAGTGTATAAATAAATTGACAACTTAGCATTTCCCTTGTCAATAGGATATGTCATTGAGTGAACAGTGTTAGGATATGTAATTGAGTATGTAGGGACACTTTGGGGTATGTAGGGACACTTTGGGGTATGTAGGGAACTGCCTGGGGCCAGGTCAAAAACAAGGAGGAGACAGGGTAGGTACCCACCAAGGGCACTACCGCCTACCCAGCGCAACTACCAGCAGTTTGCTAGAACCAAAAATCCAAGGGCACCATTCATTTTATTTGCAAAGGGCACCAACATATTTTGTCTGTCTTGTCTGGGGCCCACAAGCAGAATTTACTCTGGTGGGTTGTTACATACAAATATTGCCTGTTACTTTTTAGACATTTAGGATGTAGCATTGTTTTTACATGTTTTGAATATTTTTTTAAAACTTTTTAGGTTTGGCCTTCTTTTTACCCGCTCTCTGGGGTATTTCGGGGGTTTCTGACAGTTTCCTAAAATTGCAGAATGCTGAGACTATGGCGAGAATAGTTGATGTTTCTGTCCCATAGGAGTCTTTGGTAGGGAAAAAAGATGCCAAGAAAAACATCATGTTTGTTGAACGTTGGTGTTTTGTAAAATGGCAGCATCTAACCTCCACTGGTGGTACAGCATACAGTGGTGTATAGCGTGCCTCTGTATACAGTACCAGAGCTTAGACTGTCCCTGTCCCTAGTGGGGCTCAGCTAGGGCTCAGCTACGTCCACTTACACCCCTTGTTCCTGCTCTGTCCTGTTCCTGTGTAGCCCCATCTTCAGTAATAAAATGGTTAACAAGGGTTTTTTTTTTGGGGGGGGGGGGGGGGGGTTGCATTCTTTTTTTGTTTACTGTATTGTGTCTCTTGTTATTACTTTAAAAGCTCAGTGGGGGAAGCCATCTCAAAGATAGGGTCCATTACTAAGTCGGGGCCCAACGTTAGTATCAAAAACAGCTAAGGCATACTGGGAAGAGCTGATACCAACTAGAGTGTAAAAATGGAGACAGCAGGCTGGCGTTATTTAGGCTGAGGAGGGACAAAAATCAGTCCTTGCTTCTCCTGGTAATGTCATGCTGCTGCAGCTTGGTTGTTATCTGGCTGATGATGATAATAGGAAAAACCCCACTTTTTTTTTTTTTTTTTAAAAAGGGCATCCATAAAGGGTCTGTTCGCATTTTCATTTTTAACAAAAAGCATGCTAAAAATGCACATTGTAAACACAGTCCGACTTACCACCCTGTCTGTTATCTTCCTGTGTAGTCCTGCCTCTAGTGACATCATCACTATATGCGGGGCTACATAGGACAAAACCTGAGCAGGAATGAGGATATCTCTGCTTACTGTATACAATATACAGCCATCTATATATACGGATATAAAATGGATACTCCCTAAGCAGCTAACTAGTGCTGCTCAACAGTGCTAGTTAACTCTTTCCTTGTTGGTTGGATGCAAAGCCCAGCAAGGGGTTACAGTAAACCAGCAATCTATATAGATAATTGGTTTACTCTATGTTGACAGTTTTGCAAGTTTCGTTTTTTTTGTTTTTGTTTTTACTCAGTGCACTTTATGGTAAAAGTGACATGCTCTTTGTTCCGTTGATCTATGCCTTTAATATGATACCCAACTTATAACGTTTTTCTATTGATGACCTACGTTAAAAAAACAACAACAAAAACTACTTTTTATTTAACAAAATCACTATGCTTAACCCCTTAAGGACACAGCCCATTTTGGCCTTAAAAAGTACCTGTCATGAGCTTGATAATTTTTTTAAATCCCCCAATTCACTCCCCCAATCATGATAAACCACCACCTGCCCTTATTTTTACTATTATTTTAAGTTTTCTACCTTGGTAGTGTGTTGTATATTCTGCTCAGTCTCAGTCAGCTCCACAGACTAGGAAGGGGCATTACCCAGCAGGCGTCACATTATCTGAAGCCCTGCTGGGGAGAACTTCCTACCTTACTCTGCTATACTGCTCTGAATACACCCTAGAGCAGTTCAGTGGGTGATGGACTGTGATTGGCTGGGACCGCACCCTCCCCTTAGTTCTGTGCCCTGAACTTTATAACGTGCCTGCTCTGTCCAGCAACAGCAAATGGAAGAAGAAATATCCGGCACAATGTTTAGCACAATATTTAGCACTAGGCATGACTCTACAGCAGTGTTTCCCAACCAGCTTTTGGGACATGCTGAGAGTTTTGCCACAGCTGGGGGCACCCTCATTGGGAAACCCTTCTCTACAGTTTAGCTCAGCTCAAAGGGAAAGGGTGATGAAATGTTTAGCTCTCTACACTGTGCTGAGATAAGGTCCCACATGCATTTCCTGATTTTTGTCTCTGCCAGGCTGCCGCAGGAGACAATCTGCTAGCAGGACTGCAGGCAGGACCAGAAGGAGGACCCCTGGTGGCAAAACTTTTAGGGGTTAATTTAACACATAAAGTTACAGAATTTTAAAGTATATTAGAAAAGTAATTCAAATAGGCTAATCTATAATATATTACATCTCATTGATGATGACAGGTACCATTTAACCACATAAGGACATTGGACGTATATGTATGTCCTGATGTGCTGGTACTTAATGCAGCAGGATGTCCATTTACGTCCTGTACATGACGCGAGAACCAGAGTGATGCTTGCATCATGCATGGCAGGTCCTGGCTGCTATCAGTAATGGCAGACATCAGATGAGAGCTAAAGAGAGCCATTAACCCCTCAGATGCTGTGATCAATACTTTTAATAATCAGCACTTTTAAAGGCCGATATGATCACCAGCATGGCTGCGGGGATGAGATCAACCAAGATGGCGGATGGAGGGGCACAAAAAAATCAGCCCTCATACAGCCTGGTGTACAGGAAAATGAGAAGGTCATATGTGATCATAGTACGGCAATATCAAACATACTTATTTTGTGAAAAAAAGTTAAAGTTTTTTTTTTTTTAAATGCAGTACAATAATAGAAAAGTATGTAAAAGTATGTAAACGTATCATTTAAATCGTATTGACCCACAGAATAAAGAAAACATGTAATTTTTGCCATAAAGTGTTCAGAGTCAAAACAATGCCCTCCAAAATTTGCATAATGTCTGTTTTCTTTTCAATTTCCTCACACAAATAATATTTTTTTGGGGTTTGCTGTATATTTTATGGTAAAATGAGTGATGACGTTACAAAGTACAATTGGCCATGCAAAAAACAAGCCCTTATATCAATCTGTGGATGCATATATATAAAATAGTTATGGCTCTTAGAAGGCAAGGAGGAAAATACTAAAAAGCAAAACTAAAATTGGCTGTGTCCTTAAGGTTAGAGATTATTTGCGGTGCATCTACATTAAAAACGGCTATTTCTGGGCTACAGAGAGACTCAATAGGGGTGTAGAACACTTTGCTTTGTTAAAACACGCATATGGAGTGTGCTAGAGTAGTGATATAATACTGTTATTCAGAATGACATGCAGATTACAGGCATCACTTTCAGAATGACAGAGCCTGGAGGTGGCATCAGTATGAGGAGACCACATAGTGGCTGAATGACACAGCGTGGAGGTGCTGACAGCATGAGGAGACCATACAGTGGCTAAATGACACAGCATGGAGGTGTTGGCAGCATGAGGAGACCATATAGTGGCTGAATGACACAGCTTGGATATGGTTGAAGCATGAGGAGACCATATAGTGACTGAATGACAGTGTGGAGTTGTTGGCAGCATGAGGAGACAATATAGTGGCTGAATGACACAGCTTGAATGTGACTGAAGCATGAGGAGACCATATAGTGTCTGAATGGTACAGCCTGGAGTTGGCATCAGCATGAGTAGACACTAGGGCTTCACAATCCCTAAGATTAAAAGATGAATTTTGAAATTTAAATTGAATAATAAGGGTAGCTAGTGCTACCATAAAAAATGTTTAGGCCCAGACCCAGCAGCATTAATAAACCATATATTGGCTGAATGACACAGCCTGAAGTTGGCTGACGGATGAGGAAACCATATAGTGTCTGAATGGCACAGCCGGGAGTTGTCAGTGGCATGAGTAGACACTAGGGCTTCACAATCCCTAAGATTGAAAGATTATTTTTAAAAATAAAATTAAAAATTTAGGGTGGCTAGTGCTACCATAAAAAATGTTTAGGCCCAGACCCAGGCCCAGCAGCATCAATAAACCATATATTGGCTGATTGACACAGCCTGGAGTAGGCTGAAGGATGAGGAGACCATATAGTGTCTGAATGGCAAAGCCTTAAGTTTGTAGCAGCATGAGTAGACACTAGGGCTTCACAATCCCTAAAATTAACAGATGAATTTTAAAAATTAAATTAAAGATTTAGGATGGCAAGTGCTACCATAATTTTTTAGGTCCAGGCCCAGCAGAATCAGTAAACCATAGATTGGCTTAAAGGGGTACTCCGGTGAAAACCTTTTTTCTTTTAAATCAACTGGTGGAAGAAAGTTAAACATATTTGTAAATTACTTCTATTAAAAAAATCTTTATCCTTCCAGTACTTATTAGCTGCTGAATGCTACAGAGAAAATTCCTTTCTTTTTGGAATACTGATGAAATCACGAACACAGTGCTCTCTGCTGACATCTCTGTCCATTTTAGCAACCATGCATAGCAGATGCATAGCAGATGCATAGCAGATGCATAGCAGATGTACACTAAGGGCAGCATGGTGGCTCAGTGGTTTGCACTGCTGCCTTGCAGTCCTGGGGATTTGGGTTCAAATCCCACTAAGGACAACAATAAATAAAGCATTATTATTATTATAATAATGTCAGCAAAGAGAACTGTGGTCGTGATGTCATCAGAGAGCATTCCAAAAAGAAAATAATTTCCTCTGTAGTATTCAGCAGCTAATAAGTACAGGAAAGATTAAGATTTTTTAATAGAAGTAATTTACAAATATGTTTAACTTTCTGCCATCAGTTCATTTAAAAGAAAAAAGGTTTTCACCGGAGTACTCCTTTAATGACACAGCCTGGAGTTGGCTGAAGCATGAGGAGACCATATAGTGTCTTAATGGCACAGCCTGGAGTTGGCAGCTGCATGAGTAGACACTAGGGCTTCACAATCCCTAAGATTAAAAGATGAATTTTGAAATTTAAATTGAAGATTTAGGGTAACTAGTGCTACCATAACAAAATGTTTGGCCCATGCATAGGCCCAGCAGCATCAGTAAATCATATATGGCTGAATTACACAGCTTGGAGTTGGCTGAAGCATGAGGAGACCATATAGTGTCTGAACGGCACAGCTTGGAGTTGGCAGAAGCATGAGGAGATCATTGAAGTTTAAGATTTTTAAATAAAATGTAAGGTTTTGAAATTGAAATTTTAACTCCCAAGTTTTAGTGTGGGTGCAAAGGGCGAAATCGAACAAGGAGTCATGTCACATGGCAGCACACTGACAGAGCCTGGAGGTGGCATCAGTATGAGGAGACCATACAGTGGCTTAATGGCACAGCTTGGAGTTGGCTGAAGCATGAGAAGAGACCATATGGTGGCTAAATGGGACAGCCTGGAGGTGGCATCAGTATGAGGAGACCATATAGTGGCTGAATGACTGCCTGGAGTTTGTGGCAGCATGGGGAGACCATATAGTGTCTGAATGGCACAGCTTGGATTTGGCTTAAGCATGAGGAGACCAAATAGTGTCTGAATGGCACAGCCTGGAGGTAGCTGAAGCATGAGGAGACCATATAGTGGCTGAATGGCACAGCCTGGATTTGGCTGAAGCATGAGGAGACTATATAGCGGCTGAATGCACAGCCTGGAGTTTGTGGCAGCATGAAGAGTTCATATAGTGTCTGAATGGCACAGCCGGGAGTTGGCAGCAGAATGAGTAGACACTAGGGCTTCACAATCTCTAAGATTAAAAGATGAATTTTGAAATATACATTGAAGATTTAGGGCAGCTAGTGCTACCGTAAAAATTTTTTGGCCCATGCATAGGCCCAGCAGCATCAGTAAACCATATATGGCTGAATGGCACAGCTTGGAGTTGGCTGAAACATGAGGAGACCATATAGTGTCTGAATGGCACAGCCTGGAGTTGGCAGAAGCATGAGAAGACCATTGAAATTGAAAGGGTTTATCAAGGAAAAAATTTTTTTTTATATATCAACTGGCTCCAGAAAGTTAAACAGATTTGTATATTACTTCCATTAAAAAATCTTAATCCTTTCAGTACTTATGAGCTTCTGAAGTTAAGGTTGTTCTTTTCTGTCTAAGTGCTCTCTGATGACACGTGTCTCGGGAACCACCCAGTTTAGAAGCAAATCCCTATAGCAAACCTCTTCTAAACTGGGTGGTTCCCGAGACACGTGTCATCAGAGAGCACTTAGACAGAAAAGAACAACCTTAACTTCAGAAGCTCATAAGTTCTGAAAGGATTAGGATTTTTAATAGAAGTGATTTACAAATCTGTTTAACTTTCTGGAACCAGTTGATATATAAAAAAAAGTTTTTTCCTTGATAATCCCTTTAAATTTCAATGGTCTCCTCATGCTTCTGCCAACTCCAGGCTGTGCCATTCAGACACTATATGGTCTCCTCATGCTTCAGGATCAGCAGCATCAGTGAACCATATATTGGCTGAATGACACAGCCTGGAGTTGGCTGAAGCATGAGGAGACCATATAGTGGCTGAATGACACAGCCTGGAGTTGGTTGAAGCATGAGATGAGACCATATAGTGGCTGAATGACACAGCCTGGAGTTGGTTGAAGCATGAGATGAGACCATATAGTGGCTGAATGAGACAGCCTGGAGGTGGCAGCAGCATCAGGAGTCCTGAAAGTGACCCAGTGACAAAATGGTGGGTGGGTGGCAATACCAGTACCCGGTGATGAAGGTGGGTGAAAAAAGGTCTCATGCGGAGGAATGTTTGTAACTGGCGAGCTGCACCTTAAATCTGTTTGGCACTATCCATATTTGTGAAGTATTGGTGTGGCACCATGGCCAATCTACACTCATGCATCTGGCATTGGTGATTGGAAATCCTGGCTGATGCATGCCTGATTAATCTTCACAAAGGTCAGTCTCTCCACATTTTTTGTGGACGGACGCGTTTTCCTTGGGGTGACTATGGCCGGGCCGGACTGCTTTTCCATGGAAAACTCTGCTAGTTGCGGACACAAATCAAGTTTGGCTGCCAAGATGTCCAGCAGATCTTCAAGGTGTGTATGCATGGGCATGTCAAGGTATGCCACCACCTGCTGGCTCAGGTCCTGCTCCAGGTGAACCTGCTGCTGATGAGTTGCTTCACTATGCGGGTGAAGAAAGCTCCTCATCAGCGACTGTAGACTCAGGCAGCTTCTGCTGATGGAGCTGGTGCTGCTCCTGCCACCTTACCCCTCCCCAGATGCCATGGCTGTGGAAGGTGAGCGCAGGGCGCCCCCCCCATTCAGACCTGCAAGAGGATGGATGATGGCACCGATAGGCATTGGCCAACTGACTACATAGGATGCCTCTGTAGTAGGTCACTTTGTCCTCCCTCTCAGTAGATGTAAAAAAGTCCCCTATTTTGTGGCAGTAGCGAGGGTCCAAAAAGATGGAGATCCAGAAGTCCTCCCCCTGCCGAATAGTGACAATTCGGCTGTCACTACCCAAGCAAGTGAGCATGCATCGCACCATTTATGCAAGTGACTCTGAGTGACTCCCTGCTTCTATCTCCACTGCATATTGCCACGGTGTGTCTGGGTCCTCTGTCTCGCCTTCCTCATGATCCTCTAGCTCCTCTGGCTGCTCCTGCTCCTCCTCTCCTGTCAGATTACTAGAAAAACGCCATTTGGGGAAACCTACACTGTGTTCCACTGTGCTCCTCCTCCTTCTCGAGTTCAGTCCACATAGGGCTCATGTGGTTGTGAGATGTAGGCACCACATCTCCAGTGCCCTGACCAGCCATTATTTCCAACACGTATTGTAAGAAATTAAGCAGTGGAATGACGTATTTCATCCCGTAATCCGGGTGGTATGCTGAAGGGCCACTGAGACTTGTCTGGGCAGTGGAGGCTTGAGACATGGTGGAGGATAAAGAGGCGGATTTGCACACTGTCACAGGACCAATGGCCTGAGAGCGTGGAGGAGGAAGTAGCGTGACCTGTCCAAGTTGGTGTTGTGGCTGTGTAGGAACCACATTCACTCAGTGAGCCATAAAGGACATGTATTGTCCCTGACCATAGTTACAGTTCCAGACGTTGGCGCTGCCGTGCACTTTGGTACACACAGACAGGCTCAAGGACTAGACTACCTTCTCTTCCACAAAATTGTGCATGGCCGGTACTGCCTTCTCCACAAAGAAATGACGGCTTGGCACTCTCCACCTCGGCTTGGCACAAGCCATCAGTTCTCTGAAAGGTGCAGAGTCCACCACTTGAAAAGGGAGGAACTGCAGCACCAGCAACTTGGGGAAGAGCACATTCAACTTCTGTACCATTGGATGAGTGGGCGCATATTGTTGTCTCTTGGACATAGCTTTGCTAATGGATTGTTGGTGGAATGGCTGACTAAAAGTAGGAGGAGCAGGAGCATCTGGAGTGACAGAAGGAGGGTATGACACAAAGCTCCCTTCGGCTGAGGTGGTGAAGCCTTGGCTGGCTGAAAGAGTGAGCGGCATGCAACTGGGTTATGCAGCAGGCTGGACCACTACATCGGAGCCATGGTTCTCCCAGGCCACTTTATGGTGGTGCAGCATATGCTGACGCAGGGCCGTGGTGCCAACATTGGGACCCTGGCCACGCTTCACCTTCTGCCGACATATCTTGCATGTGGCTATGTGAACCTCCTCCAGATGCTTGATGAAAAACTGCCACACTGCCTAGTAGCTGATTTTCCTACCAACAGTCCGCACTAATTGAGTGCTACTGTCACCGTCTCCAGGAACCCCTGTTCCACTACCTCCCGGGAAGGTATGCTGCTGCGAAGCAGGTGGTCTCCCTTGGGCACGTTTGGCTCCAGAATTTCAACTTCTGCCACCATGCTGACTGCCAACCATGCTACCACCTTGCTGGCTCAGATGCTTAATGGATAGTGGAGCTGAACCCACAGCATAAGATACTTCTGTAGGGGAGGGAACAGCATAGGACAGAGGCAATGGGAGGACAGGGACTTCTGCTTTGCCATGCCAACCGAGGGTTGTGTTTGAGGAACCCAGCGACTGTTGACTGGGGGTTTCAAATGTCACTTGTGATGAAGTGGATGACCGTGTTAACCAATTGATGACGGCAGATGGGTTGCTGGTCGAGACACGACTGCTAGCTGATACCGGGTGCTCTCGCTGCGACTCCTGCTGCCACTTGACCCTAGTCTGCTGCGACCTCTGCCTGATGAATTTAGGCCTCTGCCACTCCTCTGTGCATGTCCTGGCACTTCTCTGCCTGACATACTTAGTGCGTATATGAGGGGAGAACAATACGCTTCACTACGCTTAACACCTTAAGGACTTAGCCCTTTTTCACCTTAAGGACTCGGACGTTTTTTGCAATTCTGACCACTGTCACTTTAAACATTAATAACTCTGGAATGCTTTTAGTTCTCATTCTGATTCTGAGACTGTTTTTTCGTGACATATTCTACTTTAACATAGTGGTAAAATTCTGTGGTAACTTGCATCCTTTCTTGGTGAAAAATCCCAAAATTTGATGAAAAATTAGAAAATTTAGCATTTTTTTAACTTTGAAGCTCTCTGCTTGTAAGGAAAATGGATATTCCAAATAATTTTTTTTTATTCACATATACAATATGTCCACTTTATGTTTGCATCATAAAATTGACGTGTTTTTACTTTTGGAAGACACCAGAGGGCTTCAAAGTTCAGCAGCAATTTTCCAATTTTTCCCAAAATTTCCAAACCCACTATTTTTCAGGGACCACTTCAGGTTTGAAGTGGATTTTAAGGGTCTTCATCTTAGAAATACCCCATAAATGACCCCATTATAAAAACTGCTTCCCCAAAGTATTCAAAATGACATTCAGTCAGCGTTTTAACCCTTTAGGTGGTTCACAGGAATAGCAGCAAAATGAAGGAGAACATTCACAATCTTCATTTTTTACACTTGCATGTTCTTGTAGACCCAATTTTTTAATTTTTACAAGGGGTAAAAGGAGAAAATGTATACTTATATTTGTAGCCAAATTTCTCTCGAGTAAGAACATACCTCATATGTCCATGTAAAGTGTTTGGCGGGCGCAGTAGAGGGCTCAGAAGCGAAGGAGTGACAAGGGGATTTTGGAGAGTACCTTTTTCTGAAATGGTTTTTGGTGAGCATGTTGCATTTAGGAAGCCTCTATGGTGCCAGAACAGCAAAAAAAAAAAACACATGGCATACCATTTACGAAACTAGACCCCTTGAGGAATGTAACAAGGAATAAAGTGATACAATGTAAGTGTGTACCAGCTCACCTTCAGCTGCTAGCGCACGAACTGGCGTGGACTACGCCCAAGTAAGATGCAGAAAGAAATAGAATGTCCAGCGCTTGACTCGGAGAGCAGGAACTTTTAATTAGAATCCACAGGAAAACAAACGCGTGTGACGCGTTTCGGCTTGTTGTCACCAAGCCTTAGTCACCAGCCTTAGTCAGTGTATGACTAAGGCTTGGTGACAACAAGCCGAAACGCGTCCCACACATTTGTGTTCCTGTATGTTTTCCTGTGGATTCTAATTAAAAGTTCCTGCTCTCTGAGTCAAGCGCTGGACATTCTATTTCTTTCTGCAAGGAATAAAGTGAGCCTTAATACCCCACAGGTGTTTCACGACTTTTGCATATGTAAAAAAATAAATAAATAAATTTCACAAAAATGTGTTTCCCCCCCAAATTTCACATTTTTGCAAGGGTTAATAGCAGAAAATACCCCCCAAAATTTGTAACCCCATCTCTTCTGAGTATGGAGGTACCCCATAAGTTGGCCTGAAGTGCACTATGGGCGAACTACAATGCTCAGAAGAGGAGACATATTTGGCTTTTTGAGACCAAATTTTGCTCGGGGGGCATTTTTTTCCTAAAGTGCTTGTTTTCCCAAAAATTTTACATTTTTAAAAAGGGTAAAAGCAGAAAATACCCCCCCCAAAATTTGTAACACAATTTCTCCCGAGTACGGTGATACCCCATATGTGACCCTAAACTGTTGCCTTGAAATACGACAGGGCTCCAAAGTGAGAGCGCCATGCCCATTTGAGGCCTGAATTAGGGATTGCATAGGGGTGGACATAGGGGTATTCTACGCCAGTGATTCCCAAACAGGGTGCCTCCAGCTGTTGTAAAACTCCCAGCATGCTTGCACAGTCAACGGCTGTCCGGCAATACTGAGAGTTGTTGTTTTGCAACAGCTGGAGGCTCAGTTTTGGAAACAGTGGCGTACCAGAAGTTTTAAATTTTTATTGGGGAGGGGGGCTGTGTAGGGGTATGTGTATATGTAGTGTTTTTTACTTTTTATTTTGTGTTAGTGCAGTGTAGTGTAGTGTTTTTAGGGTACAGTCGCACGGGCGGGGGTTCACAGTAGTTTCTCGCTGGCAGTTTGAGCTGCGGCTGAAAATTTGCCGCAGCTCAAACTTGCAGCCGGATACTTACTGTAAACCTCCGCCCATGTGAGTGTACCCTGTACATTCACATTGGAGGGGGGGGGGGGGGGACATCCAGCTGTTGCAAAACTACAACTCCCGGCATGCGCTGACAGACTGTACACGCTGAGAGTTTTAGTTTTGCAACAGCTGTAGGCACACTGGTTATGTATCACTGAGTTTGTGACCTTACTCAATGTTTCACAACCAGTGTGCCTCCAGCTGTTGCAAAACTACAACTCCCAGCATATACGGTGTATGCTGGGAGTTGTAGTTTGCAACAGCTGGAGGCACACCGGTCGTGAAACACTGAGTTAGGTAAAAAAAAACTCTGAGTTTCACAACCAGTGTGCCTTCAGCTGTTGCAAAACTACAACTCTCAGCAGTCACCGACAGCCAACGGGCATGCTGGGAGTTGTAGTTATGCAACCAGCAGATGCACCACTACAACTCCCAGCATGCACTTTAGCTGTTTGTACAAGCTGGGAGTTGTAGTTATACAACAGCTGAAGGTACACTTTTCCATAGAAAAAATGTGCCTCCAGCTGTTGCAAAACCATAAGTCCCAGCATGCCCATAAGGGAATGCTGGGAGTTGTGGTGGTCTGCCTCCTGCTGTTGCATAACTACAGCTCCCAGCATGCCCTTTTAGCATGCTGGGAGCTGTTGCTAAGCAACAACAGGAGGCTGTCACTCACCTCCTGCTGCTCCGGGCAAAGGTCAGTCCCACCGCCGCCGTCACTCCTGGGGCCCGATCCCAACAGGGATGCCGGGGATCGGGGTCCCCAGCTGCTGGGGTCTTCTTCCCGCACCCACTCACGTCCTCCGGAAGAGGGGTGGAGCGGGTTGCGGGAGTGGCACCCGCAGCAGGTGCCCTGATTGATCGGCCGGTAAACCGGCCGACGAATCAGGGCGATCGTGAGGTGGCACCAGTGCCACCTCACCCCTGCTGGCTATGGCTGTTCAGCCAGTAATTCCGGGTCAGCGGATCACTGGAGACCCGATTGACCCGGAATTGCCGCAGATCGCTGGACTAAATTGTTCAGCGATCCGCGGCCATCGCCGATATGGGGGGGCATAATGACCCCCCTGGGCGATATGCCGGGATGCCTGCTGAATGATTTCAGCAGGCATCCGGCTCCGGTCCCCAACCGGCTAGCGGTGGGGACCGGAATTCCCACGGGCATATGGATATGCACTGCGTCCTTAAGGACTTGGAATGCAGGGCGTATCCATACGCCCTGCGTCCTGAAGAGGTTAAAACTGTATTTGTCTGGAACAGCAACAGGTGTTTACTTTTGCCTGGACTTTCACTGTATCTAGGCCCTTGACAGATTAACAGGTACAAAATAGTACACTACTTAGATGTAGGTATGTGGTATGCACTTATGAGGGCAGAACAATGCGCTACAGTACACTTAAAAAACTATCTTAGTAAAAACACCAGCTGTTGAGTACTTTTGGCTGTCCTTTCACAGTATGTAGGCCCTTGATAGATTAACAGGTACAAAATAGTACACTATTTAGATGTACGTATGTGGTATGCACTTTTGAGGGCAGAAAAATGCGGTAAAGTACGCTTAATAAACGTATTGGAGTAAAACACCAGCCTGTGATTACTTTTGGCTGTCCGTTCACAGTATATAGGCCTTTGACAGATTAACAGGCAAAAAATAACAAAATAGTACACTGCTTAGATGTAGGTATGTGGTATGCACTTATGAGGGTAGAAAAATGCGGTACAGTATGCTTAAGAAACTTATTTTAGTAAAACACCAGCCGGTGATTACTTTTGCCTGGACTTTCACAGTATCTAGGTCCTTGACAGATTAACAGGTACAAAATAGTATACTACTTAGATGTACGTATGTGGTATGCAGTTATGCACTTATGAGGGCAGAAAAATGCGGTACAGTACGCTTACAAAAACGTATTTTAGTAAAACACCAGCCGGTGATTACTTTTGCCTGGACTTTCACAGTATCGAGGCCCTTGACAGATTAACAGGAACAAAATAGTACACTACTTAGATGTAGGTATGTGGTATGCACTTATGAGGGCAGAAAAATGTGCAACTGTACGCTTAATAAATGTATTGGAATAAAACACCAGACGGTGATTACTTTTGCCTTGGCTTTCACAGTATCAAGGCCCCTGACAGATTAACAGGTACAAAATAGTACACTACTTAGATGTATGTATGTGGTATGCAGTTATGCACTTATGAGGGCAGAAAAATGCCGTACAGTAGGCTTTAAATAAGTATTTTAGTAAAACACCAGCCGGTGATTACTTTTGCCTGGAATTTTGCAGTATATTTAATGAAATCCATAATGAATTTAAGTTCGTCAGCTTCGATTCGCTCATCTCTACTTAAGGGGTTAAGGACAAAGCCAGCAGCTAAATTTTTGTTTTTCTCCTCGCCTTCTAATACCAATACCTTTTTTTATTTTTCCATTCACAGACTCATATAAGAGCTTATTTTTTGTGTGCGACCAATTGTACTTTGTAATGACACCTTTAATTTTACCATAAAATGTACACTATTGGCCGTGCAGGATCATAAACATCATATTTTAATGGTTTGGACAATTCTGCACATGGGGATATGTTTATTATGTTTTATGTACCAAATATGTTTATTATGTTTTATTTATTTATTTTTAATTATTTTTGTAAAATGGCAAAAGGAGAGTTATTAGAATTTTTATTAGGGGAGGAGTTTTCTATAATTTTAAAAACATTTTAAATTTTTTTTATTTTCCATTGTTAAAGTCCCCATAGGGGGCTTTTACATGCAATCATTAGATTGCATTCACTGTTTAATGCTATGCCTTTACGTAGCATTGAACAGTGCTTTCCACTGATTCAGCCCGGCTCTGCCAGACTGCTTTGCAGCTTGGCTCTGGATGCCCCTGTTATCACATTGCGGAGGTCCGATAAACACCACTAAGCTACTGTCTATTGAAATGAATATGTTACTTGAAAAAAAAAATTAGCTGTATGGTCTAGTTGCCAGAAAGAAGCCTTAACTGCACCAAAGCCACAAAAAAGCTTAGTTACAATATACCCAACAAAACCTTGACATGCCTAACAGCTTCTGGCATGCTCTAACTTGGAGTGAGAACACTACAATAAGGGTGTATAGTCTCAACAATAAGTGCTGTGTTTGGAGAGTGATCCACAAGGCCTGGAGTGAAAAAAAATCCCATCCCCACTGTGAAGCATGGTGGTGGCTCACTGATGTACCATCCTGTTAAAATGTAAAGTTAAATATGAATCTCATAAGAAATAAAAGAAACATCTTTTGCCTGCTTACTCATGTTTTCTTTAAAAATTATACATTTATTAGCAGTGCTCCAGGGGTATGCAAACTTTTGAGCACAACTCTAAGTTAAAAATGATTGGCCTACTGTACCTATCTGAATAAATACTGTTTCCAAGCTCAGTCTTAACCATAAACTTTGATACATAGCATAGTATGCAGGTACATAAAAACAAAGAAAATGAGAGGAAAAGTCCGCTGCTCTCAGAATGAATTATTATAAGCCTGGTAGAGAATATATACCCGCATCACAACTAGAGTATTACTTTGAGGCCTTCAATTTGTGTAAAGTTACACAGGCCTGGGGTTAGGATGGAAGAGCTGTGGCACTCTTTACATTGCACTTTATTTCATCAGAGACTTCTCTTCCGATGAGGGTCGTTTATTTTCTCTAAACCTTTGTTTAGTTGTTGATACTTCAATGCACAGAGCACCACAGCCAATTTCTGTTTCTCCTTTTTCATATTTCCTTTATTTGCCTTTTTCTGTTTCAATTCTATTATTTTATTTATTTATTATTTTTTCTCTCTCTCTTGTTTCCTTCTTTTTGTCACTGTTTTATGCCTGTATTTTTATTTGTTTTTCTTTTGGGAAATCTAAGGCCAGGATTGATTAACCTTTGATGATTGAAAGAAAATCAGTCACTATGACAGAATGCTTAATACTAAATATATCTACAATATCTGTTCAGACCAGTGGAGCCACTTAAGAGAATGGGAAAGATCAATGCACCAAATAAAAGCATAAACTTCAATAAAACCTCTTCACATTACATAAGAAACAGGACAGCGGTTCAGGTGAGTGACTTACAAACCCCCCCCCCCCCCCCCCCATCCCCCTTAAATATGCACTCGGAGTGGAATCAGTATTCTTCCTGTACACACACTTTTTTTTCTATACAATTTTCCCTTGTAACGGGCACTAGGAGTTTCCCATGTTTTAATGCTGTTTTTTTACATTTAATTACATTTGTAACATGTATTTTCTGTTGTTGTTTAAGTCTTATAGAGATTCATATGGGAAGAAACTGAAGCAACAAAATGCCTAGTGTTTGGTGTTTGCTAGAAAACAAATGTCACTGATCAAGATAGGCCAAATCAAAGCTAAAGGCTCTATTATATGCTCCAATGCATGCTCTAAACAAGAGGCGATGGTGCAGCCCTTTGCTGTGATCATTCATAGGCTGCATATCTCTTATTGTACGCTGCTCAAAAAAATAAAGGGAACACTTAAACAACACAATGTAACTCCAAGTCAATCACACTTCTGTGAAATCACACTGTCCACTCAGGAAGCAACACTGATTGACAATGGAACAGACAACAGGTGGAAATTATAGGCAATTAGAGAGACACCCCCAATAAAGAAGTGGATCTCCTGGTGGTGACCACAGACTACTTGTCAATTCCTATGCTTCCTGGCTGATGTTTTGGTCCCGTTTGAATGCTGGCAGTGCTTTCAATCTAGTGGTAGCATGAGACAGAGTCTACAACCCACAGAAGTGGCTTATGTAGTGCAGCGCATCCAGGATGGCACATCAATGCGAGTTGTGGCAGGAAGGTTTGTTGTGTCTGTCAGCGTAGTGTCCAGAGCATGGAGACGCTACAAGGACACAAGCCAGTACATCAGGAGACGTGGAGGAGGCCTTAGGAGGGCAACAACCCAGCAGCAGGACCGCTACCTCCGTTTTTGTGCAAGGAGGAGCATGAGGAGCACTGCCAGAGCCCTGCAAAATGACCTCCAGCAGGCCACAGATGTGCATGGGTCCACTCACACGGTCAGGATCAGACTTGATGAGGGTGGTATGAGAGCCCGACATCCAGTGCAGGACATTTGGCATTTGCCAGAAAACACCAAAATTGGCAAATTCGACACTGGTGCCCTGTGCTCTTCACAGATGAAAGCAGGTTCCCACTGAGCACATGTGACAGACTTGACTGAGTTTGGAGATGCCATTGAAAACATTCTGCTGCCTATAACATTCTCCAGCATGACCGGTTTGGCGGTGGGTCAGTAATGGTGTGGGGTGGCATTTCTTTGGGGGCTGCACAGCCCTTCATGTGCTTGCCAGAGGTAGCCTGACTGCCATTAGGTACTGAGATGAGATCCTCAGGCCACTTGTGAGACCATATGCTGGTGCGGTTGGCCCTGGGTTCCTCCTAATGCAAGACAATGCTAGCTCTTATGTGGCTGGAGTGTGTCAGCAGTTCCTGAAAGAGGAAGGCATTGATGGTTTGGACTGGCATCCCCATTCCCCAGACCTGAATCCGATTGAGCACATCTGGGACATCATGTCTTGCACCATCCACCAATGCCACGTTGCACCACAGACTTTCCACCTCATCAGGAGCATGCCCAGGCATTGTTGGGAGGTCATACAGGTACATGGAGGCCACACACACTACTGAGCCTCATTTTGACTTGTTTTAACCCCTTAAGGACGGAGCCCATTTTCACCTCTAGGACAAAGCCCTTTTTTGCAAATCTGACCACTGTCACTTTAAACATTAATAACTCTGGAATGCTTTTACTTATCACTCTGATTCTAGTTTTTTCGTGACATATTCTACTTTAACATAGTGGTAAATTTTTGTGGCAACTTGCATCCTTTCTTGGTGAAAAATCCGCAAATTTTATGAAAAAATTAAAAATTTTGCATTTTTCTAACTTTGAAGCTCTCTGCTTGTAATGAAAATGGATATTCCCCAAAAATTTTTTTGGGGGATTCACATATACAATATGTCCACTTTATGACTGCATCATAAAATTGGTGAGGTTTTACTTTTGGAAGACACCAGAGGGCTTCAAAGTTCAGAAGCAATTTTCCAATTTTTCACAAAATTTTCAAACTCACAATTTTTCAGGGACCAGTTCAGGTTTGAAGTGGATTTGAAGGGTCTTCATATTAGAAATACCCCATAAATGACCCCATTATAAAAACTGCTCCCCCCAAAGTATTCAAAATGACATTCAGTAAATGTTTTAACACTTTAGGTGTTTCACAGGAATAGCAGCAAAGTGAAGGAGAAAATTCAAAATCTTCATTTTTTACACTCGCATGTTCTTGTAGACCCAATTTTTACAAGGGGTAAAAGGAGAAAATGTATACTTTTATGTGTAACCCAATTTCTCTCGAGTAAGCACATACCTCATATGTCTATGTAAAGTGTTCGGCGGGCGCAGTAGAGGGCTCAGAAGCAAAGGAGCGACAAGGGGATTTTAGAGAGTACGTTTTTCTGAAATGGTTTTTGGGGGGCATGTTGCATTTAGGAAGCCCCGATGGTGCCAGAACAGCAAAAAAACAAACAAACACATGGCATACCATTTTGGAAACTAGACCCCTTGAGGAACATAACAAGGAATAAAGTGAGCCTTAATACGTAGGTGTTTCACGACTTTTGCATATGTAAAAAAAAAAAAAAAAATTCACAAAAATGTTGGTTTTCCCCCAAATTTCACATTTTTTAAAGGGTTAAGAGCAGAATAGACCCCCCAAAATTTGTAACCCCATCTCTTCTGAGTATGGAGGTACCCCATAAGTGGACCTGAAGTGCACTGCGGATGAACTACAATGCTCAGAAGAGAAGGTGTCATATTTGGCTTTTTGAGAGCAAATTTTGCTCTGGGGGCATGTTGCATTTAGGAAGCCCCTATGGTGCCAGGACAGAAAAAAAAACACATGGCATACCATTTTGGAAACTAGACCCCTCACAGAATGTAATGAGGGGTAAAGTGAGCATTTACCCCCCACTGGTGTCTGACAGATCTTTAGAACAGTGGGCTGTGCAAAATTTTTCATTTTCACGGACCACTTTTCCAAAGATCAGTCAGACACCTGTGGGGTGTAAATTCTCACTGCACCCCTTATTACATTCCGTGAGGGGTGTAGTTTCCAAAATAGGGTCACATGTGGGTGTGTTTTTTTTTTTGCATTTGTCAGAACCGCTGTAACAATCAGCCACCCCTGTGCAAATCACCTCAAATGTACATGGCGCACTCTCCCTTCTGGGCCTTGTTGTGCGCCCCCAGAGCACTTTGCGCCCACATATGGGGTATCTCCGTACTCGAGAGAAATTGCGTTACAAATTTTGGGGGGCGTTTTTCCCTTTTACCTCTTGTGAAAGTGAAAAGTATAGGGCAACACCAGCATGTTAGTGTAAAAATGCTTATTTTTTTACACTAACATGCTGGTGTAGACCCCAACTGTTCCTTTTCATAAGGGGTAAAAGGAGAAAAAGCCCCCCAAAATTTGTTAGGCAATTTCCACCAAGTACGGCGATACTCCATATGTGACCCTATTCTGTTGCCTTGAAATACGACAGGGCTCCAAAGTGAGAGCGCCATGTGCATTTGAGGCCTGAATTAGGGACTTGCATAGGGGTGGACATAGGGGTATTCTATGCCAGTGATTCCCAAACAGGGTTCCCCCAGCTGTTGTAAAACTCCCAGCATGCTTGGACAGTCAATTGCTGTCCAGAAATGTTGGGAGTTGTTGTTTTGCAACAGCTGGAGGCTCCATCTTAGAAACACTGCCGTACAATACTTTTTTCATTTTTATTGGGGAGGGGGTCGGTAGGGGGGCAGTGTACGTGTGTATATATAGTTTTACTCTTTATTTTATGTTAGTGTAGTGCAGTGTAGTGTTTTTAGGTTACATCCACACTCGCGGCAGATTACACTGAGTCTCCCGCTAGGAGTTTGAGCTGCGGCGTAAAATTTGCCGCAGCTCAAATTTGTAGCGGGGAACTCACTGTAATCTGCCGCCAGTGTGAATGTAGCCTGTACATTCACATGGGAGGGGGGGTCAAAACTACAACTCCCAGCATGCACTGACAGACCATGCATGCTGGGAGTTGTAGTTTTGCAACAGCTGGAGAAACACTGGTTGGAAAACCTTGAGTTAGGTTCTATGACCTAACTCAGTATTTTCCAACCAGTGTGCCTCCAGCTGTTGCAAAACTACAATTCCCAGCATGTGCTGATTGCGGAAGGGCATGCTGGGAGATGTAGTTATGCAACGGCTGGAGGCACGCAAGTACAACTCCCAGCATGCCAAGACAGCCTTATGCTGTTCCTGAATGCTGGGAGTTGTAGTTTTGCAAGATTTAGAGGGGTTCAGGTTGTAAATCCCTCTCCAGTGGTCTCAAAACTGTGGCCGTCCAGATGTTGCAAAACTACAACTTGCAGCATGCCCAGACAGCAAACTGCTGGAGGGCTACAGTTTGAGACCACTTAGTGATCTACAACCTGAACCCCTCTAAATATCGCAAAACTACAAGTCCCAGCATGCCCACACTGCAAACAGCTGTCTGAGCATGCTGGGAGTTGTAGTTTTAGAGACCACTGTAAACTGTGGCCCTCCGGATGTTGCTAGGCAACAACTACCTAGCAGGACCCGGAAGTATTGCTGCCGCCGCAGCCCGTGGGGGAGGATCACGCTCGGGGATCCGGGATCCAGGTAAGGGACCTTCGGCACCGACCTTCCCTGGACAGCTCCCCCGTTTTGCCCGGACAACGATAGGTGGGCAAAGCGGGGGAACCGAACTTTAACCCCCCCTCCCCCGGTCTGCTATCGGTCGGTCGCTCGCGATTTGCGCCCATCGCCCACCTGCGATTTGCGCCCATCGCGGTCATGGGGGGGGGTCTCAGGACCCCCCTCGGCGATGTGTCGGGATGCCTGCTGTTAGATAACAGCAGTCATCCCGGCCCGATCACCGCTACCGGTGACGCGGCGCTCCCGGAACCCCGCGACATACATGTACGTCGCCGCTCGCCAAGTGACACTTCGCGGCGCCGTACATGTACGTCACTCATCGTGAAGGGGTTAAAGGGGTACTCCGGTGAAAAACTTTTTTTTAGGATTTGACACTTCCACCTGCAAAGTGTTATCTGTCTTATTTCTTTACTTTCTGCAAACCCTTTTTTCCTTTTTCTAAAAGAAATAAACACAATAAAAATTAATAAAACACCACAAGTGTGTGCAATCATTATTCATTTGATGTTTTACATATACAATACAGGAGCTGCATAAATATCAAAATGTGAGTTCTTGAAATCTTTCTGAACAAAACTTCTCTGTGTATAGGCTTCTCCAGCATTAGGAGTAGGAGTATTTGATATATTGAAGATCATTATAGAACATTTGGTGCCTCAGTCCTTAGTGCTGCTTCCCACCTTCTCTTTGTAGGAAAGCTACTTCCATTATATTGACTTAAAGGGGTACTGCGGTGGAAAACGATTTAATTTAAATCAACTGGTGCCAGAAAGTTAAACAGATTTGTGAATTACTTCTATTAACCCCTTAAGGACACAGCCCATTTTCACCTCTAGGACGCAGCCCTTTTTTGCACATCTGACCACTGTCACTTTAAACATTAATAACTCTGGAATGCTTTTACTTATCAATCTGATTCCGAGATTGATTTTTCGTGACATATTCTACTTTAACATAGTGGTAAATTTTTGTGGTAACTTGCATCCTTTCTTGGTGAAAAATCCCAAAATTTGATGAAAAAATTGAAAATTTTGCATTTTTCTAACTTTGAAGCTCTCTGTTTGTAAGGAAAATGGATATTCCAAATATTTTTTTTTTTGGATTCACATATACAATATGTCTACTTTATATTTTCATCATAAAATTTATGAGTTTTTACTTTTGGAAGACACCAGAGGGCTTCAAAGTTCAGCAGCAATTTTACAATTTTTCACAAAATTTTCAAACTCGCTATTTTTCATGGACCAGTTCAGGTTTGAAGTGGATTTGAAGGATCTTCATATTAGAAATACCCCATAAAAGACCCCATTATAAAAACTACACCCCCAAAGTATTCAAAATGACATTCAGTAAGCGTTTTAACCCTTTAGGTGTTTCACAGGAAAAGCAGCAAAGTGAAGGAGAAAATTCAAAATCTTCATTTTTTACACTTGCATGTTCTTGTAGACCCAATTTTTGAATTTTTACAAGGGGTAAAAGGATAAAATTTATACTTGAATTTGTAGCCCAATTTCTCTCGAGTAAGCACATACCTCATATGTCTATGTTAATTGTTTGGCGGGCGCAGTAGAGGGCTCAGAAGCGAAGGAGCGACAAGGGGATTTTGGAGAGTACGTTTTTCTGAAATGTTTTTTTGGGGGCATGTTGCATTTAGGAAGCCTTATGGTGCCAAAACAGCAAAAAAAAAAAAACATGGCATACCATTTTGGAAACTAGACCCCTTGAGGAAAGTAACAAGGAATTAAGTGAGCCTTAATACCCCACAGGTGTTTCATGACTTTTGCATATGTAAAAAAAAAAAAAAAAATGTGTGTTTCCCCCCAAATTTCACATTTTTGCAAGGGTTATTAGCAGAAAATAACCCCCAAAATTTGTAACCCCATCTCTTCTGAGTATGGAGGTACCCCATAAATTGACCTGAAGTGCATTACGGGCGAACTACAATGCTCAGAAGAGAAGGAGTCATATTTGGCTTTTTGAGAGCAAATTTTGCTCGGGGGCATGTCGCATTTAGGAAGCCCCTATGGTGCCAGGACAGCAAAAAAAAACGACATGGCATACCATTTTGGAAACTAGACTCCTTGAGGAATGTAACAAGGGATAAAGTGAGCCTTAATACCCCACAGGTGTTTCACGACTTTTGCATATGTAAAAAAAAAATTTTTTTTTTTACCAAAAATGCTTGGTTTAGCAAAAATTTTACATTTTTAAAAAAGGTAATAGCAGAAAATACCCCCCAAAATTTGAAGCCCAATTTCTCCCGATTCAGAAAACACCCAATATGGGGATGAAAAGTGCTCTGCTGGCGCACTACAGGTCTCAGAAGAGAAGGAGTCACATTTGGCTTTTTGGAAGCAAATTTTGCTCTGGGGGCATGCCGCATTTAGGAAGCACCTATGGTGCCAGGATAGAAAAAAAACCCTACATGGCATACCATTTTGGAAACTAGACCCCTTGGGGAACGTAACAAGGGGTAAAGTGAACCTTAATACCCCACAGGTGTTTCACGACTTTTGCATATGTAAAAAAAATATATTTTTTTACACTAAAATGCTTGTTTTCCCAAAAATGTAACATTTTTACAAGGGATAATAGCAGAAAATACCCCCCAAAATTTGTAACCCCATCTCTTCTGAGTATGGATATACCCAATAAGTGGACGTGAAGTGCACTGGGGGCAAACTACAATGCTCAGAAGAGAAGGAGCATCATTGAGCTTTTGGAGAGAGAATTTGGCCATGTGCATTTCCAAATGTGACCCCATTTTTAAAACTACACCCCTCACGGAAGGTAATAAGGGGTGCAGGGAGAATTTACACCCCACTGGCATTTGACGGATCTTTGGAACAGTGGGCTGTGCAAATTAAAAATTTTATTTTTCATTTTCACAGACCCCTGTTTCAAAGATCTGTCAGACACCTGTGGGGTGTAAATGCTCACTGTACCCCTTGTTACATTCCGTGAGGGGTGTAGTTTCCAAAATGGGGTCACATGTGGGTATTTATTGTTTTGCACTTATGTCAGAACCGCTGTAAAATCAGCCACCCCTGTGCAAATCACCAATTTAGACCTTAAATTTACATGGTGCACTCTCCCTTCTGAGCCTTGTTGTGCGCCCCCAGAACACTTTGCGCCCACATATGGGGTATCTCCGTCCTCATGAGAAATTGCGTTACAAATTTTGGAGGCTTTTTTTCTTTTACCGCTTGTGAAATTTTAAAGTATGGGGCAACACCAGTATGTTAGTGTACAAAAATGTTTTTTTTTTACACTAACATGCTGGTGTAGACCCCAACTTTACCTTTTCATAAGGGGTAAAAGGAGAAAAAGCCCCCCAAAATTTTTTAGGCAATTTCTCCCGAGTACGGCGATACCCCATATGTGGCCCTAAACTGTTGCCTTGAAATACGACAGGGCTCCGAAGTGAGAGAGCGCCATGTGCATTTGAGGCCTAAATTAGGGATTTGCATAGGGGTGGACATAGGGGTAGTCTACACCAGTGATTCTCAAACAGGGTGCCTCCAGCTGTTGCTAAACTCCCAGCATGCTTGGACAGTCAATGGCTGTCCGGAAATGCTGGGAGTTTTTGTTTTGCAACAGCTGGAGGCTCTGTTTTGGAAACACTGCTGTAGGATACGTTTTTCATTTTTATTGGGGGGGAAGGGGTGGTGGTGGGGGGGCAGTGTACGTGTGTATATGTAGTGTTTTACTCTTTATTTTATGTTAGTGTAGTGTTTTTAGGTTACATTCACACTGACGGCGGATTACACTGAGTCTCCCGCTAGCAGTTTGAGCTGCGGCTGCAGCTCAAACTTGAAGCAGGGAACTCACTGTAATCCGTCGCCAGTGTGAATGTAACCTGTACATTCACATGGGAGGGGGGGGGGACTACAACTCCCAGCATGCACTGACAGAACGTGCATGCTGGGAGTTGTAGTTTTGCAACAGCTGGAGGCACACTGGTTGGAAAATACTGAGTTAGGTACTAGAACCTATTACCTAACTCGGTATTTCCCAACCAGTGTGCCTCCAGCTGTTGCAGAACTACAACTCTCAGCATGTACTGATTGCCAAAGGGAATGCTGGGAGATGTAGTTATGCAACAGCTGGAGGCACGCAAGTACAACTCCCAGCATGCCGAGACAGCCATTTGCTGTTCCTGAATGCTGGGAGTTGTAGTTTTGCAAGATTTAGAGGGGTTCAGGCTGGAGATCACTGACAGTGGTCTCTAAACTGTGGCCCTACAGATGTTGCAAAACTACAAATCTCAGCATGCTAAGACAGCAAACTGCTGTCTGGGCATGCTGGGAGTTGTAGTTTTGTAATATCTGGAGGGCTACAGTTTAGAGACCACTGTCAGTGATCTCCAGCCTGAACCCCTCTAAATCTTGCAAAACTACAACTCCCAGCATGCCAACACAGCAAACAGCTGTCAAGGCATGGTGGGAGTTGTAGTTTTGCAACATCTGGAGGGCGACAGTTTAGAGACCACTCTCTAAACTGTCGCCCTGCAGATGTTGCTAGGCAACAGACTCCTGGACACGCGGCGTCATACTTACCTCCACCGCCGCCGTAATCACAGCCGCCGCCGGGTAAGTGACCGCCGCTGCCGCCGCCGCTATTACACGGTTCCCCCCGCTGTGCCCGAACACTGATGGGTGGGCATAGCGGGGGGAACCGAACTTTAACCCCCCCGCCCCCAGTCTGCTATTGGTCGGCCGCTTCGCCGATCAATAGCAGGGATAGGAGGGGTGGCAACCCTGCCACCTCACTCCTATCTCTTCAAGGGGGATCGAGGGTGTCTTGGACACCCCCGATCCCCCTTATTTTATCGCGGCGCCGCGATTGATGGGCAGGGGGAGAGTGCTCCCCCTGCAAACACCGTTGATGCCGTGATCAGAACTGATCACGGCATCTATGGGGTTAATGCTGCCGGCCCCGGCAGCTGCGGTGGGACTCCGGCTGTGATTGACAGCTGAGTCCCACCCGCGATCTCCTGCGCTGCCCGCGGCAGAGCAGGAGATCGCTTGGACGTATGCATACGTCCATTTGCGCGAACGTGTAATTCGCCTGGACGTATGCATACGTCCAATAGCGGGAAGGGGTTAAAAAATCTTAATCCTTCCTGTACTTATTAGCTGCTGAATACTACAGCGGAAATTCTTTTCTTTTTGGAACACAGAACTGTCTGCTGACATCACGAGCACAGTGCTCTCTGTTGACATCTCTGTTCATTTTATGAACTCTCCAGAACAGCATATGTTTGCTATGGGGATTTCCTTTTACCCTGGACAGTTCCTAAAATGGACAGAGATTTCAGCAGAGAGCACTCTGCTCGTGATGTCAGCAGACATCTCTGTGTTTCTAACAGAAAATAATTTCCACTGTAGTATTCAGCAGCTAATAAGTACAGGAAGGATTACGATTTTTTAAAAGAAGTAATTTACAAATTTGTTTAACTTTCTGGCACCAGCTGATTTTTCACCGGAGTACCCCTTTAACCTCTTAAGGACCCATGACGTATGCGTACATCATGAGTCCCGGTCCTGCGATATAACGCGGGGTCACACGGTGACCCGCATGATATCGCGGCGGGCCCGGCATCATAGTGAAGCCGGGACCCGCCTCTAATAGCGCGCGGCACTGATCGCTGTGCCGCGCGCTTTTAACCCTTTAGCCGCGCGCTCAAAGCTGAGCCGCGCGGCTAAAAACGAAAGTAAAAGTGCCCGGCTAGCTCAGGGAGCTGTTCGGGATCGCCGCGGTATAATCGCGGTATCCCAAACAGCTGTAGCACAGGAGGAGGTCTTCTTACCTTCTCCTGTGCTGTCCGATCGCCGAATGAATGCTTCAAGCCTGAGATCCAGGCTTGAGCATTCAATCGCCGAAAACACTGATTGATCCATTCCTATGGAGATGGATCAATCAGTGTAAAAGATCAGTACATGCAATGTTATAGCCCCTTATAGGAGCTATAATATTGCATAAGAAAAGTGTAAAAAAATCATTAACCCTTTCAATTATCCCTTCCCCTAATAAAAGTTTGAATCACCCGGCATTTCCAAAAATAAAAAAAACATTATGTAAATAATAATAAAAATAAACATATGTTGTATTGACGCGTGCGGAAATGTCCGAATTATAAAAATATACCGCTTTTTAAACCGCTCGTTCAATGGCGTACGCGCAAAAAAAATCCAAAGTCCAAAATAGCGCATTTTTGATCACTTTTTATACCACAAAAAAGTTAATAAAGAGTGATCAAAAAGTCTGATCAGAACAAAAATCAAACCGCTAAAAACTTCAGATGACGGCGCAAAAAATTAGTCCTCAAAGCACCCTGAACACAGAAAAATAAAAAAGTTATAGGGGTCAAAAGATTACCATTTTAAACGTATAAATTTTCCTGCATGTATTCATGATTTTTTTCGGAAGTGATACAAATTCAAACCTATACAAGTAGGGTATCATTTTAACCGTATGGACCTGCAGAATAAAGATAAGGTATCATTTTTGACAAAAAATGTACTGCGTAAAAACAGAAGCCCCCAAAACTTACAAAATAGTGTTTTTTCATCAATTTTGTCGCACATTGATTTTTTTTCCCGTTTCATCGTAGATTTTTGGGTAAAATGACTAATGTCATTACAAAGTAGAATTAGGGACGCAAAAATTAAGCCATTATATATAATTTTAGGTGAAAATTTTTAAGAGTTATGATTTATTAAAGTTAAGGAGGAAAAATTGAAAATGAAAAAAACGGAAAGAGCCCGGGTCCTTAAGGGGTTAAAGTGTACCCGTCAGATCCAACAATTTTTATATATATATATATATATATATATATATATCACTCAGTACCTAATCCTGGCCATGTACATCAAATTTTAATGTGTCTAGCACCTTTATTTTTATTACACTTTTAGTTCACTAGTCTGAATTCCTTTCAAAGGGAGGGGGCGTGGCCTCACTGTGCAGGTCTTCGTCCCCTCCCTCAGTATGCTGTCTGCTCACATCTCCAATAGCATTAGCAAAACTAAAAATCCCAGCTTGTCCTCACTGACAGTAGCGGGACACAAGCTGACAATGGGAGGATTTTTCCTCCTGCTGTGAGCCCTGCACAGCTGTCAATAAAGGAAATGTGTCCATGATGTAGGTGATGACAAGTGGACACAGCAGGACTAGTATGTGTCTAATGGTTTTGCATGCTTTACAACATTTCAAAAGTTTTTGTATCTGACAGGGCCCATTTAAGGACATTAAATCTAAGTTGGATCAGCCTGTAGTGTGGTTTTCCACTTTGATTTTGAGTGTGACTCCATATCCAGACCTCCATGGGTTGATGAATTTGATTTCAGAATTTTGTTGTCAGCACATTCAACTATGTAAAGACGAAAGTATTTCATATGATTAGTTCATTCAGATCTAGGTTGTGTTATCTTAGTGTTCCCTTTATTTTTTTGAGCAGTGTATATGTGTGGCCTATGTTTAGCAAGTTAAAACCAAGTGTTCCCTGATGTAGGAGTATTTGCTATTTGGTAAAAAAATTGTCCCGTGTAACAGGGCCCTAACTGTTGGAACTTCACCCAAAACTATCAAGTCTGACCAGATTCGTCTGATCCATTGCTCTAGATTATGCTATGGGATGTTACACAGCAACTGCCGCAAGCAGAATAATACACTGAAGAGAGGAGAATAGCAGGAATATTAAAAGGGTACTCCGCCCCTGGATATCTTATCCGCTATCCAAAGGATAGGGGATAAGATGTCTGATCGCGGGGGTCCCGCCGCTGGGGACCCCCACGATCTCTCCTGCTGCACCCCCGTACATCAGCAGCCTGCAGCTATGTTTGCTCCGTGGCTCATGATGGACGATACAGGGGATGGGGTATCGTGATGTCACAGCCCCGCCACCTCAATGCAAGTCTATGGGAGGGGGCGTGGCTTTAAAAATACTTTAAAAAAATTATAACTACATGCACCAAAATTAGTATGCTTAAAAATGTTCTCTTCTGATCCCTATACCTTTTTCATTTTTCCACATACGGGGCTCTATGAGCAATGTAGTTTTTATCTGTACCATTTTTGCTCTATCCTGCAGAGCCTGGCCAGAGCTTCAGATCACCGATCGGACAGCGATGAGGCAGGTAAGAACCCTCCTGCCATCCACTTAGCTGATTGGGACCTGCGATTTTTCCTGATCAGCTTCGTTGAGTGGAAATATTAGTGTATGAAATGTTTGGCCATACATATACCCAGGTTTAGTACATAATTCCTCTCGGCAGCAAATCAAGAAAAAATATATATATGTTGTCCCTAACAGGGACTGAGGTGCCTTCTAAAATATAACTTTTAATGGTGTACTTTAAAAAATACCGATAAACAATAAATAATAGATAATTATAGTATCTTCAAGAAGTGATATTAACACACTGTTGCGACTATTAAAACAAATGACGCGGTAGGTATAGCACCAGTGGTTAGGTACACACCATGCTATAATATTGTAATCCTAGATAAGATGTGAACACTATCACATATAGTATTCAGACATTATTTATCCATATATTTTCCTTTCTCTCATCCTAGATAAGATGTTGACACTATCACATATAGTGTTCAAACAATAATTATCAGTATATTTTCCCTTTCTCCCAACGCGTTTCCATGTAGGGGTTAGAATATATAGTTATCCCCCACACTTCTTCAGGGGATTAGGTATATAGTTATAGCAGACTCTGGAGTCGGGTATCTCGTTAATCTGTCACTGTATATGTCTCTTTAAAAAGGCAGATTTATCAACCAATGACACCCAGAGAGTAACCACCATAGAATAGACTGCGTCAAAAAAGCTCCGGCTCTGTAATTTAGCTATCGCGTCCAGAGACCAGACAGGGCGTTTCTCACCATCCCGGTTAGTGCCTATAACGATAAGAAATCATGGACATCTCCCTTAGTAGCCAGTAGATAACTTACCCCTCTTTGCTGTTTTTCGTGCATTAGCAAGTGGGTACTTACTGTCTACTGGATCAAATAAAGTGAGAGCGCCCGGCACTGAAAATAATAATATGCCCTTATTTAGAGTCTCATTCAGGCAGAGTATGTGGAGCATATACAAAGTAGCCGCATAATAACTAACAAGAGGTAGGTAATAAAGTGTTATCTGAACTACTTACATTCATTTGTCCAAGACAAAGTGCGTCTAAATCGCTGCTGTGGCAGCGAGTACCGGAGCGGTGTCCGGGCTGTCTGCGTGTCAGGTGAACACGCCGGCGTCTCCATCAAGCCGAGGCGCACCCTATTTACGTCATTGGAGGCCCGTCCCCATGACGCCGCTCAAGGGGGCGTGGTCCCCGCTCTAGTCCCGATATAGGGATAGATCGGGTTCGGCAGTATTCACACGTCGGATGCGCTATCGGCTAAGTTGTGAGCATATAGATAAACAAACACTGACTTAGGCTAAAAACATGGAACAGGTACTAACTTATAAATAAGATAACTATGCCCAGTATAAAGTCCGTTGTGTCTCCATCTGTACAATGTGATAGGCATCTTTGATGATCCAATCCTGGATGTCAGTATGCCTACTACAAAATTGTGACCTTCTCTCTGCATAATACATTGGTTAACAGTATATCTACATGCAATTAATGATCACATAATAAACCACCATAAACCGGAATTTTAGTCCTGTGTTGATCAGGTAAGTAATAGATACAGTCCTGACCCTGATCCAAATTTGTATCCCAATCCCACCCATATTTTAAATGGTACATTGGAATATTTCATAGAAGTCTGTACTGGAGGACATAGTGATGTCATAAGTTGGAATGTCAATACATTGTTTCCAAATCATTGGTAAAGATGGGTACAAGTCAAAAGAAAAGAGTAGTATAAATAGTAGTAATGCATGTTAGCAAATCAACTATAGTATGGGGAGAAAAGAAACTTTATTTATGTAGATATATAAATGTGTAGAAGAGAATATAGTTGAGAAGAATAGTATATGGTTTAGTGTTATTATTTTGGGGGGGGGAAGGGAGGGAAATCAGAGATCCACGGAGTGATTGGTGGACTGGGTAACCCTATTTGAAGAAAGAGAGAGGAGGGGGGATTAGAGTGGACCTAGGGAGACCTGTTCTAGCCCTGTTGGAACCTGGTCTAGATCACCTCAACCTAAGCGGCATGGACGCCCTAACAAGGGCGGTACCGAAAATCAGGAACCTCCTGTTGCACCCTAGATCTCCCTAGCTATATGGGTGGCATCTAAATCCTTAAGATCCACTGGGATCTCCCCTGGCTACCTCAAGTCAGCCACCCTTAAGTAGGTCCTGTCCGTGGACCTCTTCCCAATACCTCTAAATGAAACAAGAAAACGATAATTGTTCATTAAGTCCCTTTGGGGCCATGGTTTGTAATTTGTAGATCCATCTACATTCTCGTTGCAAAATTGATCTATCCCAGTCTCCGCCCCTTTGTAGTGGCTTAACCAAATCAATACCAATGAATTTAATGTAAGATATATCACTATTGTGCATGGTATTTATATGCACTGCTACTGGGGTATTTCTGACATTCCGGACATCCCCTACGTGCTCCAGTATTCTTCGACGAAACTCGCGTATCGTTTTACCAACATATCTCTTGCCACATTGGCACACAGCTAGGTAAATGACCCCTCTAGAGCTACAATTGATGAAGTGCTTGATGTAGATTTTATTACCTGATTCTGTATCCTCAAAAGCTTTTGTTTTAGATATATGAGGACAGGCACGACAGTGCCCGCACTGAAAGCAGCCCTTTGTGCTCCCTACCCCCAACCACGTTTTAGGAGTATCGATTTGAAGATGACTGTGGACGAGTTTGTCGCCCACACTTGGTCCTTTACGATATGTAATTAATGGTCTCGGGCCTACCACTTCTCTCAGATCTGGGTCCATTCTCAATATGTCCCAGTGCCGATGGATGATGTTCTTCACCTCCTGGGACATATTGTCGAATGTCCCTATTATTCGTGTATATTTACTCTCCTCCCTTTTGGGTTTTGGTGTCAGGAGTGATGTTCTATCCTGAGTCAGGGCAAATTTGTAGGCCTTACGTAGTATATGGTCCGGGTAGCCACGTTGGATGAAGCGGTTTCTTAGATCTTTAGACTGTTGTATAAACTCCTCCCTATCTGAACAGTTCCTCCTGAGACGGAGGTACTGCCCCCGCGGTATGCCCCTTTTAAGGGGCACCGGGTGGCAGCTTTCCCATCTCAGGAGGCTGTTCGTGGCTGTGGACTTTCTATAGACCGTGGTGTCCAGACTGCCCCGTGTATTCTTTTTAACCATGACATCCAAAAAAGCAAGTTGTTTATCCTGGATCTCAAACGTAAAAGTCAAACCGATTTGATTACGGTTCAGACAATTAACAAATTTCTCAAAATTCTCCTTACTGTCTAGCCATAAAACAAAAACATCATCAATATATCTAGACCAAAGTATGGCCTGGTTAGACAGGTCCTCTTGCTCACCCACAAACGCTATAGTTTCCTCCCACCAGCCTAGGGTCAAATTTGCATACGATGGGGCACAGGGGCTCCCCATCGCGGTGCCCCTAAGCTGGTGGAAGTAGCGTCCCTTAAACAAAAAATAATTGTGGGTGAGTGTATATAAAAGGAGATCCAGGATAAATCGATTGTGTGCCTGATGTTGGAGGCCACGGGAGGAGAGAAAATGGGAGACCGCTTGAAGCCCCACTACGTGGGGGATCGAGGAATATAGCGCCTCGACATCAATCGAGGCTAATAAGACACCCTCGTCCACAGTAAGATCTTCAAGTTTGCTTAGTAGGTCTAGTGTATCCCTGGTATAGGAGGGTAGAGAAGTCACAAATTGTCTTAGTACTTTATCAAGATAGATCCCCACGTTCTGTCCCAGGCCCCCAATTCCTGCGACTATGGGCCGACCTTTTAGGGGAGTCACCCCTTTGTGTATTTTGGGGAGGGCATAGAACGTGGGGGTAGTGGGGGTCCTAGGTAGCATAAAGTCATGTTCTTCCTGTGAGATCACATCACTATTTTTAGCCATATCCAGGATGAGTTTTAACTCATCCAGATATTGACGGGTAGGGTTATTGGGGAGAACCTCATATGTCTGGGAGTCATTCAACAGACGATTACACATTTCCTCATATTTATTCATATCAAGGAGCACAATGTTCCCTCCTTTGTCGGAGGGTTTTATTATAAGATTTTTGTCCATTCCCAGGGCATCCAAAGCTCTCCTCTCATTAAATGAGAGGTTATGACGAGATTGAATGGATAGCCTGGGAATGGATCTCAGATCTCTTGAAACCAAATCTTTAAAGACATCAATACAGGAAAGGTCATTTAGGGGAGGAAATGACCGACTCTTAGGTTTGCAGTCCGTGTAGGGACCCTGACCCGGGACCCTCTCATTATCCGTAAGAAGTTCTACCAGATCTCGAGTTACCCCCAAATCATCAACCGTAATTCCCTGGTCTCTGGCTATTCTCCTATCTCTAGCCTTAAAAAATTTATGCCAAGAGATTTTCCGTGCAAACAAGTGTATGTCCTTTGTCCATAAGAAAGAATCAAAGTTGGTGGTAGGGACAAATGACAAACCTTTACAGAGAACATTTTTTTCTTGTATCGTAAGAACATGGCTAGACATATTTACGACCTGGGAGGTTTGATCCGAAATTAAGCTGGGTATCTTCCTCGATATGGTCATTCCCGTAGTTGGTATGAATCCCTGGGGACCTCTAAAAAACCCACAGAGGAGGATTGAGATGCATAAGACTGTCCGGGTGTTGGATAGGATTGTACTGATGTCGTATTTTGGGGTGGCATCCCCGAATTTCTCCCTCCTCCCCATGCCTGCTGTGTATGATTGTGATAGTCCTGTAGGGGCTGTGTTCTATAGTAGGTGTTATTTCTAGGTTTATAGGAACCCCTAGGTCGGCGGCCCCGCTGTGTAGGACGTCCCCTATCAGAACGTCCTGTGTTCCTTTCTGTTTCTGATACGTCCGTATCAGATGTAGAGATATCGGTTTCAGTGTCTCTTGATGTTGGTTTTGTCAGAACGGAGTATGCCTTATTCTCCCTAAAATCTTGTAAGTCACGAATATATTGTGAATGCTTACGTTCTTTTAGGAAAAATTGAAATCTTTCAATCGTAGCCTGGAGCTGTGTCTCCTTTGAGGCAAACTCCGGATCTGACTTAAATTTGAGTACAATTTCCTTCTACTCAGCTAGTTTCTTGTCAGCCAGGTCCAAGTGTATTTTTTCCTCCTCCAATAGGGTAGTGAGGAATTCCAAAGAACACTTTGTCGCTGATTCCTCCCACTTTTTAAGTACTGCGGTCGACCTAAGTCGCTGAGCAGGAAGAATTGGTACTCTTAGCCCCCGAGGAACTATCTGATTTTTTATATAATTTTCAAAGCACTGAACCTCCCAGAACGAGGTAATGAAAGATTTGTGACAGTTCTGTAGCTCTCTAAACGCTGAACGCAAGGATGGAGACGGTTTGGGCTGTGAAAAAACTTTCTCTGAAAAGATATCCCTGGCCTCTGTTAGCCAGTCCTCATAGTTCACTGTCCCTGTTACAAAATTAGCCATATCAGGTAACTTCTTAGACTGGAAATATTAGTGTATGAAATGTTTGGCCATATATATACCCAGGTTTAGTACATAATTCCTCTCGGCAGCAAATCAAGAAAAAATATATATATGTTGTCCCTAACAATCCCCTGAAGAAGTGTGGGGGATAACTATATATTCTAACCCCTACATGGAAACGCGTTGGGAGAAAGGGAAAATATACTGATAATTATTGTTTGAACACTATATGTGATAGTGTCAACATCTTATCTAGGATGGGAGAAAGGAAAATATATGGATAAATAATGTCTGAATACTATATGTGATAGTGTTCACATCTTATCTAGGATTACAATATTATAGCATGGTGTGTACCTAACCACTGGTGCTATACCTACCGCGTCATTTGTTTTAATAGTCGCAACAGTGTGTTAATATCACTTCTTGAAGATACTATAATTATCTATTATTTATTGTTTATCGGTATTTTTTAAAGTACACCATTAAAAGTTATATTTTAGAAGGCACCTCAGTCCCTGTTAGGGACAACATATATATATTTTTTCTTGATTTGCTGCCGAGAGGAATTATGTACTAAACCTGGGTATATGTATGGCCAAACATTTCATACACTAATATTTCCAGTCTAAGAAGTTACCTGATATGGCTAATTTTGTAACAGGGACAGTGAACTATGAGGACTGGCTAACAGAGGCCAGGGATATCTTTTCAGAGAAAGTTTTTTCACAGCCCAAACCGTCTCCATCCTTGCGTTCAGCGTTTAGAGAGCTACAGAACTGTCACAAATCTTTCATTACCTCGTTCTGGGAGGTTCAGTGCTTTGAAAATTATATAAAAAATCAGATAGTTCCTCGGGGGCTAAGAGTACCAATTCTTCCTGCTCAGCGACTTAGGTCGACCGCAGTACTTAAAAAGTGGGAGGAATCAGCGACAAAGTGTTCTTTGGAATTCCTCACTACCCTATTGGAGGAGGAATAAATACACTTGGACCTGGCTGACAAGAAACTAGCTGAGCAGAAGGAAATTGTACTCAAATTTAAGTCAGATCCGGAGTTTGCCTCAAAGGAGACACAGCTCCAGGCTACGATTGAAAGATTTCAATTTTTCCTAAAAGAACGTAAGCATTCACAATATATTCGTGACTTACAAGATTTTAGGGAGAATAAGGCATACTCCGTTCTGGCAAAACCAACATCAAGAGACACTGAAACCGATATCTCTACATCTGATACGGACGTATCAGAAACAGAAAGGAACACAGGACGTTCTGATAGGGGACGTCCTACACAGCGGGGCCGCCGACCTAGGGGTTCCTATAAACCTAGAAATAACACCTACTATAGAACACAGCCCCTACAGGACTATCACAATCATACACAGCAGGCATGGGGAGGAGGGAGAAATTCGGGGATGCCACCCCAAAATACGACATCAGTACAATCCTATCCAACACCCGGACAGTCTTATGCATCTCAATCCTCCTCTGTGGGTTTTTTAGAGGTCCCCAGGGATTCATACCAACTACGGGAACGACCATATCGAGGAAGATACCCAGCTTAATTTCGGATCAAACCTCCCAGGTCGTAAATATGTCTAGCCATGTTCTTACGATACAAGAAAAAAATGTTCTCTGTAAAGGTTTGTCATTTGTCCCTACCACCAACTTTGATTCTTTCTTATGGACAAAGGACATACACTTGTTTGCACGGAAAATCTCTTGGCATAAATTTTTTAAGGCTAGAGATAGGAGAATAGCCAGAGACCAGGGAATTACGGTTGATGATTTGGGGGTAACTCGAGATCTGGTAGAACTTCTTACGGATAATGAGAGGGTCCCGGGTCAGGGTCCCTACACGGACTGCAAACCTAAGAGTCGGTCATTTCCTCCCCTAAATGACCTTTCCTGTATTGATGTCTTTAAAGATTTGGTTTCAAGAGATCTGAGATCCATTCCCAGGCTATCCATTCAATCTCGTCATAACCTCTCATTTAATGAGAGGAGAGCTTTGGATGCCCTGGGAATGGACAAAAATCTTATAATAAAACCCTCCGACAAAGGAGGGAACATTGTGCTCCTTGATATGAATAAATATGAGGAAATGTGTAATCGTCTGTTGAATGACTCCCAGACATATGAGGTTCTCCCCAATAACCCTACCCGTCAATATCTGGATGAGTTAAAACTCATCCTGGATATGGCTAAAAATAGTGATGTGATCTCACAGGAAGAACATGACTTTATGCTACCTAGGACCCCCACTACCCCCACGTTCTATGCCCTCCCCAAAATACACAAAGGGGTGACTCCCCTAAAAGGTCGGCCCATAGTCGCAGGAATTGGGGGCCTGGGACAGAACGTGGGGATCTATCTTGATAAAGTACTAAGACAATTTGTGACTTCTCTACCCTCCTATACCAGGGATACACTAGACCTACTAAGCAAACTTGAAGATCTTACTGTGGACGAGGGTGTCTTATTAGCCTCGATTGATGTCGAGGCGCTATATTCCTCGATCCCCCACGTAGTGGGGCTTCAAGCGGTCTCCCATTTTCTCTCCTCCCGTGGCCTCCAACATCAGGCACACAATCGATTTATCCTGGATCTCCTTTTATATACACTCACCCACAATTATTTTTTGTTTAAGGGACGCTACTTCCACCAGCTTAGGGGCACCGCGATGGGGAGCCCCTGTGCCCCATCGTATGCAAATTTGACCCTAGGCTGGTGGGAGGAAACTATAGCGTTTGTGGGTGAGCAAGAGGACCTGTCTAACCAGGCCATACTTTGGTCTAGATATATTGATGATGTTTTTGTTTTATGGCTAGACAGTAAGGAGAATTTTGAGAAATTTGTTAATTGTCTGAACCGTAATCAAATCGGTTTGACTTTTACGTTTGAGATCCAGGATAAACAACTTGCTTTTTTGGATGTCATGGTTAAAAAGAATACACGGGGCAGTCTGGACACCACGGTCTATAGAAAGTCCACAGCCACGAACAGCCTCCTGAGATGGGAAAGCTGCCACCCGGTGCCCCTTAAAAGGGGCATACCGCGGGGGCAGTACCTCCGTCTCAGGAGGAACTGTTCAGATAGGGAGGAGTTTATACAACAGTCTAAAGATCTAAGAAACCGCTTCATCCAACGTGGCTACCCGGACCATATACTACGTAAGGCCTACAAATTTGCCCTGACTCAGGATAGAACATCACTCCTGACACCAAAACCCAAAAGGGAGGAGAGTAAATATACACGAATAATAGGGACATTCGACAATATGTCCCAGGAGGTGAAGAACATCATCCATCGGCACTGGGACATATTGAGAATGGACCCAGATCTGAGAGAAGTGGTAGGCCCGAGACCATTAATTACATATCGTAAAGGACCAAGTGTGGGCGACAAACTCGTCCACAGTCATCTTCAAATCGATACTCCTAAAACGTGGTTGGGGTAGGGAGCACAAAGGGCTGCTTTCAGTGCGGGCACTGTCGTGCCTGTCCTCATATATCTAAAACAAAAGCTTTTGAGGATACAGAATCAGGTAATAAAATCTACATCAAGCACTTCATCAATTGTAGCTCTAGAGGGGTCATTTACCTAGCTGTGTGCCAATGTGGCAAGAGATATGTTGGTAAAACGATACGCGAGTTTCGTCGAAGAATACTGGAGCACGTAGGGGATGTCCGGAATGTCAGAAATACCCCAGTAGCAGTGCATATAAATACCATGCACAACAGTGATATATCTTACATTAAATTCATTGGTATTGATTTGGTTAAGCCACTACAAAGGGGCGGAGACTGGGATAGATCAATTTTGCAACGAGAATGTAGATGGATCTACAAATTACAAACCATGGCCCCAAAGGGACTTAATGAACAATTATCGTTTTCTTGTTTCATTTAGAGGTATTGGGAAGAGGTCCACGGACAGGACCTACTTAAGGGTGGCTGACTTGAGGTAGCCAGGGGAGATCCCAGTGGATCTTAAGGATTTAGATGCCACCCATATAGCTAGGGAGATCTAGGGTGCAACAGGAGGTTCCTGATTTTCGGTACCGCCCTTGTTAGGGCGTCCATGCCGCTTAGGTTGAGGTGATCTAGACCAGGTTCCAACAGGGCTAGAACAGGTCTCCCTAGGTCCACTCTAATCCCCCCTCCTCTCTCTTTCTTCAAATAGGGTTACCCAGTCCACCAATCACTCCGTGGATCTCTGATTTCCCTCCCTTCCCCCCCCCAAAATAATAACACTAAACCATATACTATTCTTCTCAACTATATTCTCTTCTACACATTTATATATCTACATAAATAAAGTTTCTTTTCTCCCCATACTATAGTTGATTTGCTAACATGCATTACTACTATTTATACTACTCTTTTCTTTTGACTTGTACCCATCTTTACCAATGATTTGGAAACAATGTATTGACATTCCAACTTATGACATCACTATGTCCTCCAGTACAGACTTCTATGAAATATTCCAATGTACCATTTAAAATATGGGTGGGATTGGGATACAAATTTGGATCAGGGTCAGGACTGTATCTATTACTTACCTGATCAACACAGGACTAAAATTCCGGTTTATGGTGGTTTATTATGTGATCATTAATTGCATGTAGATATACTGTTAACCAATGTATTATGCAGAGAGAAGGTCACAATTTTGTAGTAGGCATACTGACATCCAGGATTGGATCATCAAAGATGCCTATCACATTGTACAGATGGAGACACAACGGACTTTATACTGGGCATAGTTATCTTATTTATAAGTTAGTACCTGTTCCATGTTTTTAGCCTAAGTCAGTGTTTGTTTATCTATATGCTCACAACTTAGCCGATAGCGCATCCGACGTGTGAATACTGCCGAACCCGATCTATCCCTATATCGGGACTAGAGCGGGGACCACGCCCCCTTGAGCGGCGTCATGGGGACGGGCCTCCAATGACGTAAATAGGGTGCGCCTCGGCTTGATGGAGACGCCGGCGTGTTCACCTGACACGCAGACAGCCCGGACACCGCTCCGGTACTCGCTGCCACAGCAGCGATTTAGACGCACTTTGTCTTGAACAAATGAATGTAAGTAGTTCAGATAACACTTTATTACCTACCTCTTGTTAGTTATTATGCGGCTACTTTGTATATGCTCCACATACTCTGCCTGAATGAGACTCTAAATAAGGGCATATTATTATTTTCAGTGCCCGGCGCTCTCACTTTATTTGATCCAGTAGACAGTAAGTACCCACTTGCTAATGCACGAAAAACAGCAAAGAGGGGTAAGTTATCTACTGGCTACTAAGGGAGATGTCCATGATTTCTTATCGTTATAGGCACTAACCGGGATGGTGAGAAACGCCCTGTCTGGTCTCTGGACGCGATAGCTAAATTACAGAGCCGGAGCTTTTTTGACGCAGTCTATTCTATGGTGGTTACTCTCTGGGTGTCATTGGTTGATAAATCTGCCTTTTTAAAGAGACATATACAGTGACAGATTAACGAGATACCCGACTCCAGAGTCTGCTATAACTATATACCTAATCCCCTGAAGAAGTGTGGGGGATAACTATATATTCTAACCCCTACATGGAAACGCGTTGGGAGAAAGGGAAAATATACTGATAATTATTGTTTGAACACTATATGTGATAGTGTCAACATCTTATCTAGGATGGGAGAAAGGAAAATATATGGATAAATAATGTCTGAATACTATATGTGATAGTGTTCACATCTTATCTAGGATTACAATATTATAGCATGGTGTGTACCTAACCACTGGTGCTATACCTACCGCGTCATTTGTTTTAATAGTCGCAACAGTGTGTTAATATCACTTCTTGAAGATACTATAATTATCTATTATTTATTGTTTATCGGTATTTTTTAAAGTACACCATTAAAAGTTATATTTTAGAAGGCACCTCAGTCCCTGTTAGGGACAACATATATATATTTTTTCTCAGCTTCGTTGAGCTAACCGACACCATTAACTCCCGCATTTAGATGCCGCAATCAACTTTGATAGTGGTTAATGCCGTCTAAAGGGTTAATGCCGGGCATTTACCGTGGGTCCTGGCTGCTCATAGCAACCGAACCCACCGGGTATGAGGTGTGCTCAGCTTGTCCCTAAGGAGTTAAATAAGATGATCACCCCAAGATGAATAACTTACTAATAAAGAGGAAGTTGTACAGTTCTTTCAATGTGGTAGTGTCCTAGAAGCTCCCTGGCTCCTCCTTCTCCCTCAAGATGGCACATCATCATCCGCTGTCTTAGAAGGCTTGGCTGTATCTTTTCTCTGCATGTCATTACTCTTGACCTGCCTCTACACCCTACATTAACACTTAGCCAATTTATTTGGGAGCTATGCTCAACATCAAGGTCATTAGGAGATTATTTTCATAGGACTCAAAAACTAGTGTAAGCTCCTAAACTTATATGCAGGATGTTCCACATACAAAAACTCATAGTTATGGCTGTCGCTAGAGAAGAGTGAACTTTTGAAAAGTTTAACCCACCGGTTTCTCCTTATTTTTTCAAAATCATTGGTTCTATTTGGCTCAGTTCAATGCAAACCAGCACTAAAATAAGCCCCAAACATGTTTTTAACATTGCCCAACAGCTGTAAAGCCTTATCTAACATTGCTAGGTATGTTTTCAAGGTGTTTGTACAGCTAAGTTATGGTGACATGGTAACCTATGGTAACTAACAGCTTCTTGAATGTGCTGGTGGATTTTTAAGGCTTAGTCACACTATAATAAAGCGGCATCAATTATCCCTGGTTGTCGGCAGGTAAAATACACGCAGTTCTTAAAATACAACGAAGGTATTTAAAGCCGCAGTGGATTTTACCAACAGTTCAAAAAATGATCCCTTTTTGGGAGTAGCAAGAGTTTTTTTTTTTATCTTACAAATTAAGAAGATGGCACAGATTTCTCAAGCCTTTCAAAAACATCCCTTTTTGGGAGTAGCTACAGAATTGGCAGGCTATCATGAGCTAGCGGACAGCAGTAGGTGGCGGACTGGTGTTACTGGCATCGGCCAGGGGAAAGCAGGAGGCGGCAGACAGGTGTACTAGCATCAGCCAGCAGGAGATGGTGGACTGATGTTACTAGTAGTAACTAGTGTACAGCAGGGGTGGGGGTAGTATTGTGTAATCAGTGTCATTTGGCACTGATTTTTTTTTTAAATTTTGCCAGCCAGGCCACCCAGGCCTGGCTGGAAGTAACAGATTCAAGATTTTTTTTTTTACAGTTTTGCCAGCCAGGGGACCCAGACCTGGCTGGAAGTAACAGGTTCCTAAAAGATTTTCACATCACTGAGACACACGCAGGAATATTTGGCAGCAAGATCTAGCACGAGTGCCAAACAGGGACAAAATTTGCTTTTTTCTAAGTTTGCCCCAGCCAGGCGGCCCAGACCTGGCTGGAAGTAACAGGTTTCAAGAAAAGTTTTTTTCCAAAGTCGTTCTTTTACGGGAAAAATTTAAAAGAATCCAAAAAACAGTAAGGAATATGTTCTTTTACTATAATAAACAAACTGCACATAACATGGTATTCAAACTAAAAAAACATTTAGACCTTCACAACATCTCAGAATCTTACAAGGTCTACAGTCTCAGCTAAGACAAGCAAATCCTGGAACAATTCAAATACTGAGAATTAAATTTATAAAGATGCATTTCTGTCTCTAGGGCCACTGCAGGGGAAAAAAGTTTGGTTCTGCCTGGGCTCTATTTTGTTGGTATTACAGTAGTTGATGTTTCTGTCTGCTCAGACTGGCCGTAATTGACATCTATCCATCTGATTCCTATTGTCAGCATGAGGTTAAAGGGGTACTCCACTGGAAAACATTTTCTTTTAAATCAACTGGTGCCAGAAAGTTAAACAGATTTGCAAATTACTTCTATTACTTCCTTCCAGTAAATATCAGCTGCTCTATAATACACAGGAAGTTATTTTTGTTTTGAGTTTCCTATCTCCATGACCACAGTGCTCTCTGCTGACACCTCTGTCCACATCAGGAACTGTCCAGAGCAAAAGAGGTTTGCTATGGGGATTTGCTCCTGCTCTGGACAGTTCCTGACACTGACAGAGGTGTCAGTAGAGAGCACTTGTGGTCAAGCAGAAAGGAAATTCAAAAAGAAAATAATTCCTGTGTATTATACAGCAGCTGAAAAGTACTGGAAGGATTGGGATTTTTTTTATAGAAGTAATTTAGAAATCTGTTTAACTTTCTGGCACCAGTCGATTTAAAAGAAAATGTTTTCCAGTTGAGTAACTCTTTAAGGAAAATGTGCTTTAATTTGAATTTTTCCAGCCAGTTGGCCAAGGCCTAGCTGGAGGTTGCACCAGCAACTGTCATGGCATATTGAGTTACTGGAAGAAGTTGTAGTGGTCTGTGTACAGCAGAGAGTTATGACTTTTTTTTCGCCCAAAGATTGCCTTCGAAAATTGCCAGCCAGGTGGCCATGGCCTGACTGGAAGTTGCATCAGCATAGGTGATGGTGGACTGCAGGGACTAGTAGTAGACAGAGGACAGCAGGAGTTGGAAGAATTTAGGTTTCTCAAATTTTACACTGCATGTACTTTACTGCACACAGACAACTGCATGCAGTGACCTATCCTCTGCGCCACATGATTGTGCACAGCAGGGAATGGTAACTGTAGCTGGTGGACAAAAGGCAGAAGTGAGGTACAGTTAGCTGGACAGAAGGCATTGATGGAGTAGGGATACTTCTAGCCAGGCTTTGTGATGCCTCTTCATGTGCTGACGTAAATGCCTAATTCCTATATTCTGACCCTGCCTGAGCCTTACTTTCTCTCTGCAGATACGGCACCGTGCCTGCTTTCTTGCATCTGGTAACATAGTAAAGAATTTCCACATGACAGGATACCGTAAATAGCTAGGTACATCACCACCCGAGTGTGCCCCCGTTCTAGGATGTTTTTTTTCCTCAAGCATCAGTGTCACTGTCACTTGCTCCTGAGCTGATCAGACCTAAAGGTAAAGGAAAATTAGTAAGCTTCTGACCCCTTTAACTTTTCTATTTTTCTGCATATAGGGATGAATGAGGGCTCATGCACCATGATCTTTAGTTTTCATCGGGATCGTCAGGATCGGGATTTTTATTTTGATGGCACCTTTTGATTGTGTTTTATTCATTTTCTTCTAGTATATGAAGTGACCAAAAATACGTATTTCTTGATTTTAGAATTTTTTTCTATGACCATGTGGTTTAATTAACATTATATTTTATTACCGTATATACTTGATTATAAGCCGTCCCGAATATAAGCCGAGGCCCCTAATTTCCCCCCAAAAACCCAAGAAAACCAATTGACTTGAGTATAAGCCTAGGGTGGAAAATACATCATCCCCCCTGTCATCATCCCCCCTCCCCTGTCATCATTCATCATCCTCCCACCCCTGTAATCATCCTGACCCCCCTGTCCATGTGACCCCCTGTCCATATGACCCCCTGTCAATATCCCCTATGTCATCATCCAGAACCCCCTTTCATTTTCTTCTCACCTCCCCAGTTTTGCTCTAGTAGCTGCAGAGACCGTCCAGGGAGGGTGAGCCGGGCCGTCCATCTTCATTGCAGGGACCGTCCAAATTTCGGTGGGAGGGTGAGTCGGTACGGGCCATCCATCTTCACTGGGAGGCCCTCTTCTCTGCTCCGGGCCATCCTCAGACTAGTGACGCTGCATTGACGTCACCACGCAGGGACGTCTGTGCGCAGCAGACGTCTGTGTGCAGGGTTGCCCCTGATTTCATATGTCTGCCCACCATGGACATCCTTATGCGGCAGCGTCAATGCAGCATCACTAGTCCGGGGACGGCCCGGAGCTGAGAAGAGTGCCTCCCGGTTAAGATGGACGGCCCGGACCAGCTCACCCTCCCCACCGGAATGTGGACGGTCCCTGCAGTGAAGATGGACGGCCTGGTGTGGTGAAGAGTGCCTCCTGGTTAAGATGGACGGCCCGGGCCAGCTCACCCTCCCCACCGGAATGCGGACAGTCCCTGCAGTGAAGATGGACGTCCCGGCCCACACCCCCCCCACCGGTATGCCTAAAGCAATATATATTTTTTGTTTGGTTCACTCGAGTATAAGCTGAGGGGGGGCGTTTTCAGCACGAAAAATCGTGCTGAAAAACTTGGCTTATACTCGAGTATATATGGTAGTTCAGACATTTACACACATGGCGATACCACCCATGTTTATGGGTTTTTTTTTAACATTTTTTTCCAAACATATGAAAAGGGTGATTTAAACTTTTTTTTGGGGACGGGATTAATGCACATTTATTACTTAAAAAAAAAAAATATTTCCTTTACACTTTTTCAGTCCCATAGGGGACTATAACATGCAATCTCTAGATTGTTGTTAAAGCGTGCGCTCCGGTCCCCGGACCGGAGCGTCCGCCCCCTCGGCCTTCTGCCCCGGGATCCCGGCATCTCCCAGTCAGTCACACTGACCGGGAGCCCGGGTTCCCTTGTGTCGAGGACGCGGCTGCCGTGACGGCTGGCCCCCGTTCACGCGCCGCGTCCCAGCTCCACTCACCTGGCTCCCCGCTCCTAGCGCCGTCCTTCTCTGCCTCCTGGCGCGTGGCCCCGCTCTCTAGGGCGTGCGCGCGCTGCCTTCAATAAATTTAAAGGGCCAGCGCACCAATAATTGGTGCGCTGGTTCTTCACTTCCCCGGCCTTCCCTATAAAAGGCACCTGCCCCTTCCTGCTCTTGCCGGATCTTTGTGCCCTAGTGCCTCTGAGAAAGCGTTCCTATTGTGTGTATTGCCTTGCCTGTTGCCGAACCCGTTGCTACCGCCTACTCGCCTGTGAACCCTTGCCGCCTGCCCTGACCTCTGCTACGTCCAACTACGCTCCTGCCTGCTCCCTGTGTACCACGCCATATCAGCTGCCTGAGAGGTAGATTTGCTACTGGAGGATACGACCTGGTGGTTACCGCCGCAGCAAGACCATCCCGCCTTGCGGCGGGCTCTGGTGAAAACCAGTAACCACTTAGAACCGGTCCTCTGGTACAACCCGTGCCATCGCCTCTCTGGTCCAGAGGATCCACTACCAGTCCTGCCGGTACGTGACAGTAAGATCCGGCCATGGATCCCGCTGATGTTCCTTTGCCAAGCCTAGCGGACCTCACCTCCATTGTGGCCCAGCAAGGTCAGCAGCTGGCCCAGCTAACCGCCATGATGCAGCAGCTCCTGCCGTCTCAGCAACAGCCAGCTCCTCCTCCTGCATCTGCTGTATCTCCACCGCCTGCAGTTGCCACCGGTTCTCGAGTCCGTCTATCCCTGCCAGACAAGTATGACAGAGATCCTAAGCAGTGCCGAGGGTTCCTCTCACAGTGCTCTCTCCACCTCGAGCTACTGTCTGACCAGCTTCCTTCTGAGCGAGCCAAGGTAGCCTTTATCTTCAGTCTGCTCTTCAGGAAGGCCCTGGCCTGGGCTACACCGCTGTGGGACCGCGCTGATCCAGCCACCTCCTCTGTCCAGAGCTTCTGCCAAGAGTTCCGGAATGTTTTCAAAGAACCGGCCCGGGTTACCTCCGCAGAGACTGCCTTACTAAACTTGTCCCAGGGAAACTCTACCGTGGGCGACTACGCCATTCAGTTTCGCACCCTAGCCTCAGAACTGAACTGGAACAATGATGCCCTTTGTGCGACGTTCAAGAAGGGACTCAATAGTGAAGTAATGGACGTTCTGGCTGCACGTGAACTACCTTCCACCCTTAGTGACCTCATCTTGCTGGCCACTAGAATCGTCAAGCGTTTCGCCGAGAGACAGGAGGAACTTCTTCTAGAAAAAGGAAAAGCTCAACCTAGACGCTACCCTTGTCTGGCTCCCGTTTTCCAGCGTCCACCTCAACCTCTTTCCGGGCCTCCCGCTGTGGAAGCCATGCAGGTGGATCGGTCACGCCTGACTCCGCAAGAACGAAGCCGTCGCAGAGACGGGAACCTATGTCTGTACTGAGCCAGTACTGAGCACTTCCTACGAGACTGTCCTCTCCGTCCACCGCGTTCGGGAAACGCTCGCACCTAGTAAACGTGGGAGAGGCGTTGCTAGGTGTGGATTCCTCCTCTCCACGACTCATCATACCCGTGCAGTTGTTCATCTCTTCCAAGTCCTCTTTCTCCGCTTTCGCCTTCTTGGATTCCGGTCCAGCTGACAACTTCATTCATGCTTCCTTGGTTGACAAGTACCATATTACAGTAACCCGTCTTCCTAAGCCGTTCCTCATTTCTACAGTTAACGGTGAGAGACTCTCTACCACGGTGCAGTTCCGTACCCAGCCTCTGCAGATGGACATTGGAATATTCCATACCGAAACCTTAGAGTTCTTTGTCCTCCCTTTCTGCTCCTCCGATCTCCTCCTGGGTCTGCCGTAGCTACAACGACATTGTCCCGTCCTGAATTGAACCTCCGGTGAAATCCTGCGTTGGGGCTCCTCTTGTTCTGGCCGTTGTCTCAAGGCTCCTCCTGTCAAACAGGTCCCGCAAGTCGCTCCGCCTCCTGGTCTGCCCAAGCCGTACCATTCTTTTGCGGATGTCTTTTGCAAGAAGCAAGCTGAGGTCCTTCCTCCTCACAGACCTTATGACTGTCCTATTGACCTGGTGCCCGGTTCAACCCCACCACGGGGTAGGATCTATCCTCTCTCACCTCCTGAGACTCTTGCCATGTCTGACTATATTCGTGAGAATCTAGAGAGAGGATTTATTAGAAAGTCTTCCTCCCCTGCTGGAGACAGGTTTTTCTTTGTGACTAAGAAGGACGGTTTTCTCCGTCCCTGCATTGACTACAGAGGACTTAATAAGATCACCATCAAGAACCGTTATCCTCTGCCCCTGATCTTGGAACTGTTTGATCGCCTCCGAGGGGCAAAGATCTTCACCAAATTGGACCTATGAGGGGCCTATAATTTGATCCGCATCCGAGAGGGGGAAGAGTGGAAGTCCGCCTTCAACACAAGGGACGGGCACTTTGAGTATCTGGTGATGCCCTTCGGCCTTTGTAATGCTCCTGCCGTCTTCCAGGAATTTGTCAACGACATCTTCAGAGACCTACTCTATACCTGCGTGGTTGTATACTTGGATGACATCCTAATCTTCTCCTCCAATTTGATTCAACATCGGGTCCATGTGCATCAAGTTCTCACCCGCCTTAGGAGCAATCGCCTATACGCCAAACTTGAGAAATGCCTTTTTGAACGGTCCTCCCTACCTTTCCTGGGATACATTATCTCAGCCCAAGGACTTCAAATGGATCCAGACAAGCTCTCTGCGGTACTGGATTGGCCACGCCATTCTGGACTCCGATCCATACAAAGATTTCTGGGCTTTGCTAATTACTACAGACAGTTTATTCCGCAGTATTCCACTCTCGTGGCTCCTATCGTGGCTTTAACAAAAAAAGGAGCCAACCCCAAATCTTGGCCTTCTCAAGCCGAAGAAGCCTTCCAGTCACTGAAAGCTGCCTTTGCCTCTGCATCGGTTCTCTCTAGGCCAGATTCCACCAAGCCCTTCTCTCTCGAAGTGGATGCCTCCTCGGGGGGCGCTGGAGCTGTCCTTACCCAAAAGTCTCCCGGGGGCAAAACAGTAACTTGTGGCTTCTTTTCTAAAACATTCTCCCCCGCAGAGAGAAACTATTCGATTGGAGACGGAGAACTGCTGGCCATTAAATTGGCACTGGAGGAATGGAGGCATTTACTCGAGGGCGCCTCACATCCTGTGAACATCTTCACTGATCACAAGTACTTGGCTTATCTCCAGTCCGCCCAGTGACTAAATCCCCGCCAAGCTCGATGGTCCTTGTTCTTCGCCCGCTTTAATTTTGAAATCCATTTCCGTCCTGCTCTGTCTCGTTCTTCTGATGTAGTGGGCGATGAACTAACACCTCAACATATTATCCCACCTGAACGGCTGATTGCCGTAGCTCCCATGGACCTGAGTCTTCTTCCTCCCGGCAAATCTTATGTACCACCACGTCAGCGGTTGCAGGTACTCAAGTGTGGCCACTCTTCTCTTTTTGCCGGGCATCCAGGGATACAAAAATCCCTTCAGCTGATCTCCCAAAGATACTGGTGGCCATCTCTGGAGAAGGATGTCTCGGATTCTGTCCATGCCTGTGTGATTTGCGCCCGGGATAAATCGCCCCGTCAGAAACCAGCGGGTCTTCTCTTGCCTCTGCCCATTCCTGCAAGGCCCTGGTCTCACATTGCCATGGACTTTGTTGCAGACCTTCCCTCCCCCCATGGCATGGCTGTTATTTGGGTTGTGGTAGATCGCTTCTCCAAAATGGCTCACTTTGTACCTCTCTCCAGTCTACCTTCTGCACCCATGTTAGCCAAACTATTCTTCCAACACATCTTCCGTCTCCATGGCCTCCTCGAACATATCATCTCGGATCGTGGAGTACAATTTGTCTCCAAGTTCTGGAGGGCCCTTTGTGGGCAATTTGGGATCAAATTGGACTTCTCTTCTTCCTACCACCCTCAGTCCAACGGCCAAGTAGAACGGGTGAATCAAATTTTGGGCGACTATCTGCACCACTTTGTATCCTCCTGCCATGACAATTGGGTGGATCTCCTTCCCTGGGCGGAATTTTCTTACAATTACAAACAAGCCTCTGCTACTAACAAATCTCCTTTTTTTGTAGTGTTTGGCCGACATCCTCTTCCACCTCTGCCGCAGTCCTCCACCCCTTCTTCTGTACCTGCTGTTGACAATCTAGTACTGGACTTTTCCACCATCTGGCATGATACTCAAATGGCTCTCCTCAAGGCATCTGCTCATTTGAAGGTCCAAGCCAACAAGAGACGCAGAGCTCTTCCGGAATTCCGCCCAGGTGGCAAGGTTTGGCTCTCCTCGAAATACATCCGATTCAAGGTTCCAAGCTACAAGTTGGGTCCTCACTACTTGGAACCCTACAAAATCAAGAGTCGGATTAATCAGGTCTCCTACCAGCTCCATCTTCCTCCCTCCCTCCGAATCCATAACTCTTTCCATGTCTCCCTTCTTAAACCTGCTGTCTTCAACCTTTTCTCTCCCAAGCCTTTTTCTCCCACCCCTGTTGCCAGTACCTCCGATATTTTTTCTGTTAAGGAGATCTTGGCGACCAAGATCTCTCGGGTGAAAAGATTTTTTCTGGTGGATTGGGAGGGTTGCGGTCCTGAGGAGAGGTCTTGGGAGCCTGATGAGAATATCTTGGACCGCAGTCTCATTCTCTGTTTTTGGGCACCAAGAAGAGGGGGAGACCAAAGGGGGGGGGGGGGGTACTGTTACAGCGTGCGCTCCGGTACCCGTCCCCGCCTTCTGCCCCGGGATCCCGGCGTCTCCCGGTCAGTCACACCGGGTTCCCTTGTGACGGGGACGCGGCTGCCGTGACGGCTGGCCCCCGTTCACGCGCCGCGTCCTAGCTCCATTCACCTGGCTCCCCGCTCCTTGCGCCGTCCTTCTCTGCCTCCCGGTGCACCCGGCCCCGCTCTCTAGGGCGCGCGCGTGCCGCCTTCAGTAGATTTAAAGGGCCAGCGCACCGGTAATTGGTGCGCTGGTTCCTCACTTCCCCTGCCTTCCCTATAAAAGGCACTTGCCCCTTCCTGCTCTTGCCGGATCTTTGTGCCCTAGTGCCTCTGAGAAAGCGTTCCTATTGTGTGTATTGCCTTGCCTGTTGCCGAACCCGTTGCTACCGCCTACTCGCCTGTGAACCCTTGCCGCCTGCCCTGAACTCTGCTACATCTGACTACGCTCCTGCCTGCTCCCTGTGTACCACGCCATATCAGCTGCCTGAGAGGGAGAGTTGCTACTGGAGGATACGACCTGGTGGTTACCGCCGCAGCAAGACCATCCCGCCTTGCGGCGGACTCTGGTGAAAACCAGTAACCACTTAGAACCGGTCCTCTGGTACAACCCGCGCCATCGCCTCTCTGGTCCAGAGGATCCACTACCAGTCCTGCCAGTACGTGACAATTGTATACACTGATCAATGTTGCTCCATAGAACAGCATTAATTAGGGTTATCATTGCTCCATTGCTTCAGCTTGCCATGGCTGAATGCAGCATAGGAGCACCGATCGGACGGCAAGGGGGATGGTAAGAGGCCTCCCACCGTCCTATTAGATGATCAAGATGCCGTCTTGCCGTTTTGATCATGGCATCTAAAGGGTTAATGCCAGACATCGGCTCAATCGGCAATGTCCGGAATTAGCTGTGGGTCTAGGTTGCTAATAGCAACATGGGACCCAGCGGGTATGACGCGCTCTCAGCTGCTGAGCGTGCGTTGCACACTGAAAACTCGCAGAGGAAGTAAATATACGTCCATTTGCGGGAAAGGGTTAAACCAATATGATAATTACCAATAACATATTAACAGGTCTAATCTCTGTGAAATGCACCTCCTTGCTATGTCCCAAACAGAAAGGAGTAAACAGTGTTTGCGGAGTAAAGCGCTATGCCGTGTTTAGTGCCCTTTGCATATGTAACCCTATCATACAGGTCTGCTACAGCACAGCTTTGCTTAGTTAACTGCTTGTTGTGTTTTGTCTTTTGTTTCAGCCTTTAACCCCTTAAGGACTCAGAGTTTTTCCATTTTTGCACTTTTGTTTTTTCCTCCTCAACTTTTAAAAAATTATAATGCTTTCAGTTTTTCACCTACAGACCCAAATGAGGGCTTGTTTTATGAGCAACCATATTTAATTTGTAATGACATCAGTCATTTTACCAAAAAAATATACGGGAAAAAAAACAAAAATAAATTATTTGTGGGACAAAATTGAAAAAAAAAAAAAACACGCCATTTTGTAAGTTTTGGGGGCTTCCATTTCTACGCAGTGCACTTTTTGCTAAAAATGACACCTTATATTTATTCTGTAGGTCCGTACAATTAAAATGCTACCCAACTTATATAGGTTTGATTTTGTTTTACTACTGTTAAAAAATTACAACTTTTTGTATAAAAATTTGTACATTTAAAAATGTCCTCTTCTGACCTCTATAACTTTTTATTTTTCCACATATGGGGGCAGTATGAGGGCTATTTTTTTGTGCCGTGATCTGAAGTTTTTATTGGTACCAATTTTGTTTTGATGGGACTTTTTGATTTCTTTTTATACATTTTTTTAGGGTAGACAAAGTGACCGAAAATACTCAATTTTGTACTTTGGATTTTTTTTTACGTGTACGCCATTGACCATGTGTTTTGATTAACATTATATTTTTATGGTTCGGACATTTATGCACGCGGCGAGACCACATATGTTTATATTTATTTTTGTTTATATTTTTTTTTATGGGAAAAGGGGGGCGATTCAAACTTTTATTAGGGAAAGGGTTAAATCCCATTTAATAATTTTTTTTACTTTTTTTTTTTTTTTTTACACATTTATAGCCCCCATAGGGGACAATCTTCTGATTGCACAAAACATATATAGATACAAGGATCAATGACCCTAGTGAGGGGTGGACATAGCAATAGTTAATTTATACACAACTCAGCCCATTTGGACTGGGTATAAGGTCCACTTGTTAGCCCTCACTACAATTTCCTTAAAACTTAACTTTTAATATTCACACTGGAAATATTGAGACAAAAGGGATTTAAAAACCCAGCATCACATGCACTCTACTATGGCATTTATATATCCGTCCAGCCGGACTGATATTAGGACTGTGCACAGCCCACCTGCATATCAGTCCGGCTGGACGATTATATAGATGCCATAGTAGAGTGCATGTGATGCTGGGTTTTTAAATCACTTTCAGCTCAATATTTCCAGTATGAATATTAAAAGTTAAGTTTTAAATAAATTGTAGTGAGGGCTAACAAGTGGACCTTATAACCAGTCCAAATGGGCTGAGTTGTGTATAAATCTTCTGATTGCAGACACTGATCAATGCTATCCCATAGGTACAGGTACACCCTGCATCCATAAGAGGTTAAAAAGGCTTCCTGGGCTTTGTGGTACACGATGAGGTTTGTGTCTAAATGGACAGGAGGTCCCCCTATGATCAGTCCACACACAGAGGCTGGGGATGAGCATTTCCTTGCTGTGGATACTTGCATAGCGCCTATAGGATTTGTGCACTGAGGATATTATAGAACAGAAATTGATTCTCATGGCTCTTAGATTAGACTTGTGACTCCTGTTCTCACACACACACTGTCATGACCAACGGGGCGGACAGGGAGAGTGAGCCCTAAGCTGTCCCTAGAAACACTTTCCCTGCCTACTTGCCCATCTGCCTTAAACAGCGGATGGACAACCACAGTGCCGGTCCCTTTCTGTGCTAAAGTGCATTGGGCGCAAAGGTACACAAATAATACTGTACATAGTCGGGGGCAGTTCAAAAACGTAAAGGGAAAACAACCAAACAACCAAATAAACCAGACAGGATATAAATATACAAACAGGGCAGGATATAGTGTACTAATATACACTTCAGAAACCGGAATCAAGATAAATGGCAGATATGAATAAATGAACAAGACTAGATATGAAATAAGCATACAGAAGAAACCAAGAGATGCACCGATGAACTGAATGTGAAACACTAAACAGGTCAGGAAACATAGAACACTGTTCACACTGGACATAGAACACTAAGCATAATTAGATACTAGTTCAGAGGATGCAGATCAGACCAATGAGTTCAGAGGACACCACAGACCAATGATAATGTACAGAGGACACTCTAGATCGGTCTTGTACACTATGATCAGTGCATTTACAAAAACACTTAAGATCAGCACTCATTAATTCCATAAAAACGGATACAAGAAAGAGACAAACATACCATTAAATGGAGGAATATGGATCAGGATACCAAACAGGAATAATACAAAACCAAACTCCATAACATGGAGGAATACAGGTCAGGATACCAAACAGGAATAATACAAAACCAAACTTCATAAAATGGAGGAATATGGGTAAGGATACTAAATACAGAGCATGGATATAAGCAAGACATACAGTGTGAACACAGACTAAGGTATCAAGGTTAAAGCAGAATGGACATACATAATCATAAAAACCGACAGATGTACTTAAAACCAAGCAGACTAAAATCTTTAATAAACAGGCATAATAACCATGGTTAAAACTCAGATATAAACAGTGTGATAAGGTGAAAGGCATCGTGGTGGATGGGCGATATGTGTCACCAAGGCTTCTGGCTTTGGTGAAGTAAGAGCCGGTATTATTCAGTGTCTGTGCTGTGATGCAGTCTGACACTGTGGCTGTAGTATGGCTGGAAGGCCAATCCGGGATGACTCTTACTGGGAATGACCAAGTGCAGGGTGGGGGTCATTCCCCACAATCCAGGTCGTCTTTTGTTGGCCTTAAAGGCAACCTGTTTCACCAGCTGAGAGGGATTTGCTAGTTGCAGCTCACACTGCCAGAGAGAGCTGAATGTGGAGTTCTTCCCTGTGTTTGCTCCAAGGTTGGAAGCTGGTAAACAGTCTGCCTGGGGGCCTGGAAAAGACTTGCTTGATGGCATGGACTCAGGTGTGAACAAACACCTAAGGAATACAGGTGGACCTTTGTTACGTTTTCCTTGGTTCTGCATTTAAACACTGTTTGCTGTGTGTCAAGTGTGAATAAAACACTGAACTTGATTTGAAAAGTACTATTTCCTTGCCTCTATACTGCCACCGCACCTATTTGCAAGAGCGAGTCATCACAACATATAGACTAAAACAGTAATAGTCAGAATAAGAACTAAGAGTTCCAACAGAGCCCAGCTTTTAAAGCCAAAACCGAGCTGCAATAGGGTGAGAGCATTAACTCTTCAAACCCTGGGAAGAATCAGCACAAACACTGCCCAGCCACAAAACCAGTGTCTGAACAGACCAAAAGACAGAAAAACACAAAAACAGACATTACACACACTGTCTGTTTTTTCCTTGTCCCCTATCCTGTCCAATTCCTTCTCTCTCTCTTTCTGCCTGTCCATCCCTCCCTCCTTAGACTGAGTGCACGTTGCAGCGTGTGAGACCTTATGGCTGTGTAAAACTGCACTCCCCCTTCCTGTCTCCTATTGGCTTGATTGGCACATAAAACCAGCAAATCATATAATAACCTGGGGTTGTCCTATAATATGCTGGTAAACTGACATGCTACCACCGCCCTCTGATCCTCCCACTTCCTCTTGGCGGCAAAACACCATGCTTTTCATGCATTTTCTGCGCTTTTACAGGTTCGCATGAGTTCTGCGAGCCAAGCAACACGCAAAGTTCGGTTCAGGTTCACTGTGGTCAACTCTCTTATTTCTAGCTGTTGCCAACTTTAACTGTGGTGAAAAACATTCTTTAAGTAGCTACCAAGGTGTGCTATCTAAACAGCGTACATTTGGACAGTTGTACAGAGCTGCCGATGAAGTAGACAACAGCTACATATAGAAATGTGGAAATCCCTACATGTAAGTTTGGACTCTCACATATAGATAGCCAGGATGTTGCTCCAGACATGCGGACAATTAAAAAATTATTCAGATAGTTTCTTTTTTCTAAATCTACATATCGACAACTATATTTGCAGTGGTAAATCTGCCCAGTTTGCAGAAGCATGCTTGATAAAGACCCCATTGAGTGGGTCGAAACGTAGCACCATATGGGTGAATAAAGGAAACTTTCCTTCTTGAAACTGCTGGAGTGCCGCTGTCTTGCTTCCCATTGGAATTTTGCTATATATATACATATATATATTATTATTATTTATTATATATATATATATATATATATATATATATATATTTTTTTTTTTTTTTTTTTATAAATCTTAATGTTTCTCTCCTATTAGAGTCTATGGCAGAAAGAAGAGAAGGGGGAAAAAATGCCCCGTGGGTTAAACATTGGTATTTCTGGTATTTTTCTTGGCGTCTTTGCCAAAAAAACAAACAACGTCAAGTGGCAACACTTGAGGTATATAGTGATACATAGCTCTTTTGGCTGTACTTTAAACAGGGATACATAGCACACCATTGTATACAGTTTGAGAGCCCAGCCTGTTTCTTTATTGATAGGAGTCCCTCCACTAGCAGGGCTTAGCTTTGTCGTTGGTGCCGCTCAGGCTGGGCAGGAGGTGCATTGTATATGCATTGCTAATCAACTCTTTTGGGGACATATAGCAACCAGCAATGTATGTACCCCCCAAACCCCCTTTACCTGGCGAAGAGCTGCATCAGCACCCCTCCCCCACCCTCCCCACAAAAAAAAGACAAAAAAAAAAGAGGCAAAGGGCACAGCCACAGCACGAGTAACTGAAAATTAAATGCCAGCCAGCTGAAAAAAAATCTAGTGGCAAGGCCAGATCAGTGGCGGATCCAGGGGGGGGGGGGCAGAGATCCCGTCCCCGCAGTCCTCATACTGTACGTACGAAGAGTGTGCTCAGGGCCCAGGGGATTAGGGAAACAGAAAATGTGCCACTGTTAGGGGCACTATATCGTACAGGAGGAGGGGAGGGGGATTTAAAAACTTGGGGGGCAGAGAAAAGGGAATATTAAATTGAGGGACTGCAGGGCAAAGCACAGGGGGCATTATATGTGAAGAGCACATGACAGGGGGGTCCCCTGTGCTGTGCCCCTCACATATAATGCCCCCTGTGCTGTGCCCCTCACATATAATGCCCCCTGTGCTGTGCCCCTCACATATAATGCCCCCTGTGCTGTGCCCCTCCCATATAATGCCCCCTGTGCTGTGCCGTGCCCCTTACATATAATGCTCCTGCCATGTGCCCCAAACATAAAATGCCCCCCTGTGCTGTGCCCCTCACATATAATGCTCCCTGAGGGGACAGGACAGGGGGCATTTTATGTGAGGGGCACAGCACAGGGGGCATTATATGTGAGGGGCGCATGATGGGGGCATTATATGTGAGGGGCAAAAAACAGGGGCATTATATGTGAAGGGCACAGCACAGGGCATTATATTTGAGGGGTGTATGATGGGGCATTATATGTGAGGGGCAAAGTACGGGGGTATTATATGTGAAGAGCACAGGGGGAAATATATGTTAGGGGCACAGGACAGAGGGCATTATTATTATGTGGGGGCAACAGGACGGGTCATAATTATTATATGTAGGGGCACAAGATAGGGCATTATTACTATATGTGAAGGCACAGAGTGTTTTGTATTTCAGAAGTATAGTGTATATTATGTGGAATTTCTTGGGTGGTAAGTTTTTTATGGGCCACAAAAACTTTGGGTATTTTATTCCGAGGGTGCACTGCACAGCAAGTTATATTCAGAGAGTGCAGTGTGTGGTAGTATTAAATTTAGAGGGCACTGTACGTGATAGTATTATATTCAGAGAGTGCAGTTTGTGATAGTATTATATTTAGAGGGTGCAGTGTGTGATATTATATTCAGAGGGTGCAGTGTGTGATAGTATTATATTTAGAGGGTGCAGTGTGTTTATAGTATTATATTCAGTGGGTACAGTGTGTGATAGTATTATATTTAGAGGGTGCAGTGTGTGATAATATTATATTCAGAGAGTGCATATTTAGAGGGTGCAGTGTGTTTATAGTATTATATTCAGAGGGTGCAGTGTGTGATAGTATTATATTTAGAGGATGCAGTGTTTGATAGCATTATATTTAGAGGGTGCAGTGTGTGATAGTATTATATTTAGAGGGTGCAGTGTGTTTATAGTATTATATTTAGAGGGTGCAGTGTGTGATAGCATTATATTCAAAGAGCGCAGTGTGTGATAGTATTATATTCAGAGGGTGCAGTGTGTGATAGCATTATATTCAGAGGGTACAGTGTATGGCAGTATTATATTCAGAGGGTACAGTGTGTTGTATATTCAGGGGGTACAGTGTGTCAGAATTATATTCAGAGGGTGTGTGCCAGTATTGTATTCGAAGAATACAGTGTTTGGCAGTATTATAATAATTATTGTTTTCATATAGAGGATCAGAATCCGCTGACATAGTGAGGAGCCATCTGGGCATCAAGTTCTGCTGAGAGAAAATTTAGCTGGAACAAGTCCTGGCGGTATGTAGCATCTGAATTAGATAAGGAAAGACTATAGAGAAGACGTCACCTGTTGTCACTGATATCATTCTGTATCCTCCTGTGTATGTCTCATCAGAGCTTGAGTCACTTGTAAGTTCTGCAGTTATGAAGGGTGAAACAACAACTCCCAGCATCCCCTTACTACTGCTTAGGTCATACTGGGAGCTGTAGTTTTAAATGGTAAAAAACTCTTTAGCACTTTCCCATTCCTTGGCAATTGGTATATTTGATTATTATTCTGACATGTGAACATGGCCTAAGAGCCTTAACCCCTTAAGGACATAGGGCGTATCCATACGCCCCCATTTCCAAGTCCTTAAGGACCGAGGGCGTATGGATACGCCCTGAGCATTTCCGGCCCCCGCCGCTAGCCGGAGGGGCGCCGGAGCCGGATGCCTGCTGAAATCGTTCAGCAGGCATCCCGGCATATCGCCCAGGGGGGTCATTATGTCCCCCCATGTCAGCGATCGCAGCGCATCGCTCGTCAATTCAGACGAGCGATGCGCTGCGATTCCGTTCCCCGCCGCTCGCCGGGCGGGGATCGGAGCCGGATGTCTGCTGATTTCTATCAGCAGACATCCCGGCAGTGTGCCGGAGGAGGTCCAGAGGACGTGTGACCCTGTGACCCGGATATAGATGGTGACTGGTGGTGTAGTATACACCACCAATCACCATCCATGCTGTACTGGGGGCTGGCATTGTGGCCACCCCCCTCAGTACAGTTGTGATTGGGTGGCCAAAGTGGCCACACCAATCACAATGTAATGGGAGGGGATGGTGGGGGCTAAGAGCACGTTGCTCCATTCTGCCCACCATTCCACTCAGATCTGGTGTGCAGGACGGAGCCCCGTGCTGCCCACCATCCCCTCAGTTGAAAAAAGTGCCCCTTGCCTCCTTTTCTGTGGCCCCTTGGCACAGAAATCACACAGGGTTAGCTTTAGATTAGGTAGGGACAGGTTAGGGTTAAAAAAAAAGCCTTTTTTTTTTTTTTTTTTTGGCGTACCTCAGTGGGTGTCCGTGGGTCCGTAGCACCTTTAGCTGCGTGACCCCGGCCCTGCTGGGTCGCTGCGGTCTGCCGCCAGCCTTTTTTTTTTAGCGCAGATCTTTATTTTTTTTCCCTAAGCGTGTGTGCGGACCCTCTTAGCTATAAAAGAGCGGTCCGCCACCGTTTGTTAAAGCCCACCCACCGCTGATCAGTCCCGTAGTACTGATCGGCGTTTTTTTTGTGGTGTCGGCGCTTTTTTTCGCGTTTTCTAGCGTGTTTTTGCACCCATAGGCGGTCCGTGCCACCAGTAGCAGGCATGTACTGTGTGGCCGTACCGTACCTGTGTGTGCGGCGTGCCTCACCGCTGTCAGTGATTTATCACTGATCAGCGTTTTTTTTGTGGTAAAGGCACTCTTTTCGGTTAACGCATATTTTTTTTTTGCACCCATAGGCGGTCCGTGCCACCAGTAGCAGGAGTGTACTGTGTGGACGGACCGTACCTGTGTGTGCAGCCTGTCCCACCGCTGTCAGTGATTTATCACTGATCATCGTTTTTTTGGGGTTCAGGTGGGTGCATTTTTTTTTTCGGGTTTTTTGTGTGGGGGTCTGTGAACAAGCCACCGGCCACCCCCACTGACTTCTGCGCCCCCTGCCGCCACAAGCGCTAATCAGTGCGCACACCACTGTTTAGATAAACACTTTTTTTTGGCGCAGGGCTTTTTTGCGCTAGAAGTCCCCCTTTTTTTTTTTTTTTTAAATTCCCCTTTTTATTTTATATTTTTTTTTGTTAGGGCGGGTTAGTTTAGTTAGGTTAGGTTAGGGAGGGTTAGGGCGGGTTAGGGAGGTAGTATTGCACCACACCACACGCAGCACACACACCAATGAAGTTTCCCCCCCCCCACACACACACACACACACCCCCGTATCCCCATTAGAGTAGGGAAATGGCCCGCAGAGTGTTTTCAGTGGAGGAGGCATATGACATAATTGCCTCCGACACCGAGAGCGGCTCAGAGGACGATGAAGACCCCACCTTCCTTATTTAATCGTCCTCCTCATCATCTAGTTCTGATGATGAGCCACCAAGGCGGCGGAGACGCCGCCGTGCGGTGCCGCAAACCTCCTCTGCCCTTGACCCTGTGCCCCATGCTAGTATGAGTCCCCCTGGCGCTCATACTAGTGAAGCCCCCCTGCCAAGATCACTGGTACATCGTGCCGGAGAACTTGACTGGGCTGAGCCAGCGGACCACGAGCCCGTGATTCCTGAGTTTGTTGGCGACTCAGGAATCAAAATTAACATCGCCGGGTTCACTGAAAAGGACTTTTTCGGTCATTTTTTCAGTGACGACTTTGTTAATTTGATGGTTACACAGACGAATCTGTACTCCCAACAGTTCGTCGCCACTAACCCGGGCTCACTTTTAGCTAGACCCGGCGGCTGGACTCCAGTCAATGCAGCCGAAATGAGGACCTTTTGGGGCCTCGTGCTGCATATGGGTATAGTTAAAAAACCCAGTGTCAGGCAATATTGGACTGGGGATGTCTTTTACCAGACACCCCTCTACAGTATGGCCATGGCACGCTCCCGGTTCGAGGCCATTCGGAGATGTTTGCATTATGCTGATAATGTGGCATGTCCCCCCGAAGTGATCCCGCGTATGACCGCCTGTATAAAATCAGGCCGGTCATCAATCACTTCGGGGCCAGATTTTGGGAGTCCTATGTCCCGGGGCGGGAGGTCTCTATTGATGAGTCGCTCATCAGCTTCAAGTGGAGACTCAGCTTCCGGCAATACATCCCGACCAAGCGAGCGCGGTATGGCGTGAAGATGTATAAACTTTGCGAGAGTACCTCCGGGTACACTTGCAAGTTTATAGTGTATGAGGGACGAGATTCCCGTTTTGAACCCCCAGAATGTCCCCCCACTCTGGGTGTTAGCGGGAAAATCGTTTGGGGCCTTTTGCACCCATTGCTAGATAAAGGTTACCACCTTTACGTGGATAACTTTTATACTAGTATCCCTCTCTTCACATCCCTAGCCGCCAGATCCACGGTCGCTTGTGGGACAGTCCGGAAGAATCAAAGAGGCCTTCCGCCCCATCCCCTACATGCTCCTATCCCCCGGGTTGAGTCCCGTGCCTTTTCCCATGAGAACCTGTTGTTGGTCCGGTATAAGGACAAGAGGGATGTCCTTATGCTCACCACAATTCATGGGAATGGCAGCACCCCTGTCCCTGTGCGAGGTACCGCGGGACCGGTCCTCAAGCCCGATTGTATTCTGGACTACAATCGGTATATGGGGGGAGTTGATCATTCTGATCAAGTCCTCAAGCCATATAATGCCATGCGGAAAACACGTGTATGGTATAAAAAGGTTGCGGTCTACATGGTACAGGTTGCCATGTACAACTCTTTTATACTGTACCAGTACGCTGGCAACACAGGGACATACCTGGAGTTTCAAGAGGTAGTTCTAAGGGCCCTCATCTTTGGTGACCGCCAAAGAGCGGGTCAAAGCACCTCTGGAACTTCAGTGCCCCGGATCGTCCCCGGCCAACACTTTCCAGGTGAGGTCCCCCACACTGGAAAGAAGGGACGATCTCAGAAAAAATGCAGAGTGTGTTACAGGAGGGGGATTCGGAAGGACACCACCACTCAATGTGACACTTGCCCCGATCATCTGGGCCTCTGCGTTAAAAACTGCTTCAGGGAGTATCACACTTCCATGGAGTACTAAATTTTTAATCCTTTTCCCTGATTTTAATTCCCCAGAATTCGGCTCCAATGTACCAGTCCAGAGTACATTGACTTCCAAATTTTATACCAAAATACCCTACCCCCAAAAAATCAAACCCAAAACCTCTTTCCCATTGCCCCTCATAATATCTTTGTCCCCCAAAAAATGGGTTATGGGACACAGAGTCAACGGCATTGGAGGTTTGCAGTTGCCTCAAATGCGCAACGCTCTCTCTCCCCACCTGAGCGGGTTGCGCATTTGAGGTAACAGAATAGGGACGGCCCCACACATCCCCTTCCCAGAATGATGATTCAAAGTATAGGGTTTGGGACGGGCATCATTTTTACTTTTGGCTGTACTCTGGGTCATCATTCTGGGAAAATAATTGGCATATCAGTTCTAAAATTGCAATTTTCTTCCCCCCATAGTACTCTTCATCCATTCCTGAAAAATAAATGAAGGGAACACCCGTCTGTTCCAAATCTCTACTTCACCCTATACACCTTCCCTAGGGGGTGTACTGTTTGTAGTATTCTCACATGTGGGTGTTCCTTTCTTGTATTTTCCTCTGAATGTATGTAACTGTTAGGTCCGTAACAAACATCCGCCTCAAATGCGAAGAGTTCTCGCTGAGCTCTGTCGTATTTCCAGGCGACAATTCGGAGTCACATGTTAATTGTTCCCAGAAAGATGAAGCAGAGCATAGGTTGAAAATTGCAATTTTCAAAAGCTACCCTTCATCCATTCCTGGAAAATATATTTAGGAAACACCTGTGCGTTAAAAATGTCCTCTTTACCCCTATACCCATTCCTCAGGGTGGGTACTTTCTGTAATGGTGTCACATGTGGGTGTTTCATTTTTGTATTTTCCTCGGAATGTATGTAACCATCAGCTACTGATATGCCATAGGCCACAAATACAAAGTGACCTCTATGACTTCTGAGCCTTGTTGTGCGCCCGCCCAGCATGTTACCCCATATGTGGATGTATTTTTATAGTCAGGGCGAAAAACCCTCAAAAATTTGTAACCCAATATCTCATATTACCCCTTGTGAAATTGTAAAAAATTGGGTAACGCCAGCATTTTAGTGTAAAAAAAAATCAAATTTTCCAATTTATGGACCACTTTTCAAAAAACCTGTGAGTTGTTATTTCCCACTGTACCCCTTTTTACGTTCATTGAGGGGTGTAGTTTCTAAAATGGTGTCACATGTGGGTTTATTTTTGCTTTTGGGGGCTTTATAAATGCACGTGACCCCCGACTTCAATTTCAACAAAATTTTCACTCCTTCTATTCTGAGCATTGCAGTGCGTCCACAGAGCAATTTACATCCACATATGGGGTATTTTTTTTTCTCAGACAAAATTGTTCTACAAATTTTGGGGGCCTTTTGCCCTATTACCCAATGTGAAAATGAAAAATTTGGGGTAACACTATCAATATAGTGCAAAAAAAATCAAATTTTTCACTTTTACGGCCCACTGTTCAAAAAAACCTGTGAGGTGTAAGTACTCACTGTAACACTGTAACGTTCCCGGAGGGGTCTAGATTAAAAAATGTGATGCCATGTGTTTTTTTTTGCTGTCCTGGCACCATAGGGGCTTCCTAAATGCGGCATTCCCCCAGAGAAAAATTTCCTTCCAAACAGCCAAAATGGGACTCCTTCTCTTCTGAGACCTGTAGTGCGCCAGCAGAGCACTTTTCACCCCCATATGGGGTGTTTTCTGAATTGGGAGAAATTGGGCTTCAAATTTTGGGGGGTATTTTCTGCTTTAACCCTTTGTAAAAATGTAAATTTTTTGGGAAATCAAGCATTTTAGGTAAAATTTTTTATTTTTTTTTACTTATGCAAAAGTTGTGAAACCCCTGTGGGGTATTAAGGTTCACTTTACCCCTTGTTTCGTTCCCCAAGGGGTCTAGTTTCCAAAATGGTATGCCATGTGGTTTTTTTCTGCTGTCCTGGCACCATAGGGGCTTTCTTAATGCGGCATGCCCCCAGAGCAAAATTTCCTTCAAAAAAGCCAAATGTGACTCCTTCTCTTCTGAGACCTGTAGTGCACCAGCAGAGCACTTTTCACCCCCATATGGGGTGTTTTCTGAATCGAGAGAAATTGGGCTTCAAATTTTGGGGGATATTTTCTGCTTTAACCCTTTGTAAAAATGAAATTTTTGGGGGAAATCAAGCATTTTAGGTAAAATTTTTTATTTTTTTTTACTTATGCAAAAGTCGTGAAACCCCAGTGGGGTATTAAGGTTTACTTTGCCCCTTGTTACGTTCCCCAAGGGGTCTAGTTTCCAAAATGGTATGCCATGTGAGTTTTGTCTGCTGTCCTGGCACCATAGGGGCTTCCTAAATGCGGCATGCCCCCAGAGCAAAATTTCCTTCAAAAAAGCCAAATGTGACTCCTTCTCTTCTGAGACCTGTAGTGCGCCAGCAGAGCACTTTTCACCCCCATATGGGGTGTTTTCTGAATCGGGAGAAATTGGGCTTCAAATTTTGGGGGGTATTTTCTGCTATTACCCTTTTTAAAATGTAAAATTTTTGGGAAAACAAGCATTTTAGGTAAAAATTTTTTTTTACATTTGCAAAAGTCATGAAACACCTGTGGGGTATTAAGGCTCACTTAATTCCTTGTTACGTTCCTCAAGGGGTCTAGTTTCCAAAATGGTATGCCATGTGTTTTTTTGTTGTTGCTGTTTTGGCACCCTAGGGGCTTCCTAAAGGTGACATGCCCCCCAAAAACCATTTCAGAAAAATTTTCTCTCTAAAATCCCCTTGTCGCTCCTTCCCTTCTGAGCCCTCTACTGCGCCCGCCAAACACTTTACATAGACATATGAGGTATGTTCTTACTCAAGAGAAATTGGGTTACAAATATATGTAAAAAATTTCTCCTTTTACCCCTTGCAAAAATGCAAAAATTGGGTCTACATGAACATGCGAGTGTAAAAAATGAAGATTTTGAATTTTCTCCTTCACTTTGCTGCTATTCCTGTGAAACACCTAAAGGGTTAAAACCCTGACTGAATGTCATTTTGAATACTTTGGGGGGTTTAGTTTTTATAATGGGGTCATTATTGGGGTATTTCTAATATGAAGACCCTTCAAATCCACTTCAAAACTGAACTGGTCCCTGAAAAATATCGAATTTCAAAATTTTGTGAAAAATTGGAAATTTGCTGCAGAACTTTGTAGCCCTCTGGTGTCTTCCAAAAGTAAAAACTCATCAATTTTATGATGCAAACATAAAGTAGACATATTGTATATGTGACCCAAAAAGAAATTTTATTTGAATATCCATTTTCCTTACAAGCAGAGAGCTTCAAAATTAGAAAAATGCAAAATTTTCAATTTTTTCATCAAATTTTGGGATTTTTCACCAAGAAAGGATGCAAGTTACGACAAAATTTTATCACTATGTTAAAGTAGAATATGTCACGAAAAAACAATCTCGGTATCAGAATGATATCTAAAAGCATTCCAGAGTTATTAATGTTTAAAATCCAAATAGTCAAGAAGAAAGTACAGGCAACTCACCACGTTGTAGTATCTTCGTGTTTATTACTGGGACATGCAGGTAAAGCGGCTCCACGCCACCCCGGGATGCCGAACACTAGTGCGTTAACCGATGACAGCTGTTTCTTTCCTTTCAGGAACTTCAACAGATCGTCTCCATTCACCTGTGCACGTGACTATATATCTCCTCCTTTACTTGTGACGTCGTGCCGAGGTGAGCGGAGCTTCAATCTTACAAATAGATTTGTAATCATGAATACAACAGATTACTTAAAGGAAGCACATTGCCAATTAGATGACACGAGGACATATGAGAAATTAAAAGCTAGCCCCATGAAAAAACTTAAATCACAGCTACAAACTTTACTAAGAAAACAGGTAGAGAGAGGAATCCTGTCAAATGAAATGGCAGAGAAGCTATTTCCACTGAACCCCAAAAATGCAACATGGTACATTGTACCGAAAATACATAAGACTATGGACTCCCCTCCAGGGAGACCAATAGTCTCTGGGGTAGGTCCATTGACAGAATCCCTCTCTGCATATACCGATTGGTTGTTACGGCCATTACTGGCTGACGTACCATCCTTGGTGAAAGATACGGATGATTTCCTAGGTGCACTCGACGGCATCCCCAGTATGGAAGGCTATCTTTTAACGTCAATAGACGTGGAAAGCTTATACACTCGAATACCACAGGGGTTAGCCGTCGACTGCATTAGAGAAATCCTAATACGGACAGGAAAATCTGAAGATTTCGTAAATTTTGTCTGTGAATCAATAGAGTTTATTCTGAAAAATAATGTCTTCCAATTTGGGGAACAATGGTACGCCCAAAGGGGTGGGACCGCAATGGGGACCCCGGTCTCGTGCACACTAGCTAACCTGTACCTTGCGGTTTTTGAAGAAAAATATGTCTTTACAGTTGAAAATCCCTTCCTAGAGCATATAGGACACTATTCACGTTTTGTAGACGACGTGTTCATGCTCTGGAAGGGTTCTCCTAAAGACTTTGAGAGTTTCATTGAATATCTTAATTCCAACCAAATGAATATGGCTTTTACCTCCAAATATAGTAATACAGAACTAGAATTTCTGGACGTTCTCATAAAAAAACAAAACAACACACTCGCTACAATAGGATACAGAAAACAAACCGCAAGCAATACCCTACTACATTATAAAAGCTACCATCCATCCCACACAAAAGAAGCAATACCATATGGACAACTACTCAGATTGAGACGAATAAATAGCACAGAAGAGGCGTTTAATACTCAGGCCAATGAATTGATACAACGGTTAGAAGATAGGGGATATCCACCTCTAATGTTAAAAAACACACTAGAAAGAGTTAAAAAAATTGACAGGAGCACACTATTAAAAAATAGGAGACACAGAAAACACACTAAAATAAAAGATGAGGACATAAAGAAAGAGAGGTTTACATTTACATTCAAATATAGTCCCATGCATGAAGTAATTAAAAGATCTATACACACGAACTGGCATTTAATAGAAAGAGACCAGATTCTTGGTAAAATAAAAATAGAAAAACCCATGATAGCGTTTAAGCGAACAAAAAACTTAAAAGACGAATTAGTAAAAAGTAAAATAACTGAAAAAAGAACAACAGAAGAAAACTGGTTAAATAAATCAATAATCAGAGGAAATAAAAAATGTGGAAATTGCAACTGGTGCCACCATTTTATAACTGGCAACAGTATTAATATAGGTGGCATTACCAGAGAAATAACAGATTTCATGTGCTGCAGATCCAAAAATGTAATATATGCAATCATATGTGAATGTATGAGATTTTACATAGGCAGTACAATCAGACCCATGAATATCAGATTCAGAGAACACATGCACTCTATAGTGACAAAAAAAGGTTCACCACGACTGATAGAACACGTGGTCTCTGAACATGCAGGAAACATCAAAAATATAAAATTCTTAGGCATAGAAAAAGTCAAAATAAAACCAGATCAAGATAATGTGAAAAAATTAAGAGAAATAGAAGCCCGTTGGATATTGAGGACGGGAGCGCAAGACATGAGGGGGTTAAATGATAGAATAGATATGGGAGTCTTTCTCTGAACATCGGTTTGGTTACAAATGGTTCTGTTTTTACTAGCCTGGTTTTAAACAGTTTTTTACCACAGCAGTAATGCTATTTTCACTTATACACAATTATGTTATGGTTTATAAGTAATTTTTCTATAAATCTAATATTGGTAAATCTATTTGTAAGATTGAAGCTCCGCTCACCTCGGCACGACGTCACAAGTAAAGGAGGAGATATATAGTCACGTGCACAGGTGAATGGAGACGATCTGTTGAAGTTCCTGAAAGGAAAGAAACAGCTGTCATCGGTTAACGCACTAGTGTTCGGCATCCCGGTGTGGCGTGGAGCCGCTTTACCTGCATGTCCCAGTAATAAACACGAAGATACTACAACGTGGTGAGTTGCCTGTACTTTCTTCTTGACTATTTGGATTTGCATTCATCCTATCACTATCGCAGTACATGAGCACCACCACATGAAGATACGCTGCTAGAGCACGCGCACAGACTGTTTAAGGGAGAATATATAGAGGGAGAGCAGTGCCAGCACTTCAATCTCTGCTGTGAAGTCTTGTTATTAATGTTTAAAGTGACAGTGGTCAGATGTGCAAAAAACGCTCTGGTCCTTAAGGTGAAAAAGGGCTCGGTCCTTAAGGGGTTAAACAAGGTTAGGACTGTATGATACATTTAATAATATTGTAAGTTCTGTAAGCAACATTTTATTTTCTGTCCGCCAACACAAAATTCTCTAATAGTGCCCCTCCCGGGACTAGACTCTGGATCCGCCCCTGTGCCAAACAGTATGCTGCTTTTCCCCTCTAACCAGTATGGTGCTCCACCTAGTGATCTTCCTCAGTCATAACATGAACATCCCACACAATATAGTATATTCTCTACCCCTAACCATAATGTTCATTCCTATTGTTGCCTATTTTTTTTTGCCATTTATCCTCTGTACATAAAATACTAACTAGTTCTTATCCCCAACACCTCACATTACCAGAGGCCATGTTCACACAATGTTTATGGCTGGTATTTTCAGCCATAAAAAAAATCCTGAAAAAAAATCAGTTAAAATATTTTAGCATTTTTCAGCTCTATTGTAATGTACAAATGGCAGTTTTTTTTTTTTATGCCTGTAAAATATCAATTAAAAAATAATTCTGTTTTCTGGCCATACCATTTGTGTGTATGTGTGCACACTAACAGCAGTTTTACTATTGAGGTGAATAGTAAAACAAGATTAAAAAAAATTGCCAATTTTTTCCTATTTTGAGCAGTAAAACCCTGGATTTCCAGGCATTTTACGTTAGTGTGAACATGGATTGTAGCTTTGTTCCCAAGCTGCAGTTAATTGCATTTTTTTCATTGTTTAATATATAAACAGGCTTGCAACATTGAATCAGTTATTAGAAGAGTGTTTGTATTTTCTTAAGCAATTACCTACCAATTCTTTGTGTAATTGCTTAAGAGAATACGAAGACTGTTCAAATATTTTCATTCAATGTTGCAAGCCTGTTTATATTTTAAGCAATCAAAAAACACATCAAAAATGCAATTTAACTGCAATGTGAAACACAGACTGCAGATAGCTGAAACCATTAGTTTATTAAGGCTGCTTGTACACATAGCACTTGCTACTGTCTGGTCTAAAACTTATAGTTCATGTACTTCACCTCTGCTTGCTAAGAATCTATGACAATTAATGTTTAACTACATGTATTTTAGGGTGTTTTCACACGATTAGGTTTCTTAATAGGCTTTGTATTCAATTATTGTGTGAACACACCCTAAGGCAACCCAGCTGAAATGCATCAGTTAGCAGAAGGCAAGTACCACGTGTATGAGCGATTTGCTTCTATAACCAGTTAAATCTATTTATGGAAAATGCTGTTTATAGGGAGTGAATAATTGGTGTTTGCTAGTACCACCCACCTAAACAATTTGATGTATTTGAAGCTATATCCTTTGTTTATTAACATTTAATGAACTGTCCTCTTGGTCTGTGAATCACCACTGTACATAATGCTGTTCTTCATAAACACTTAACATAGTGTCAATGGAATAATTCTACATGTGCTTCTGTGTTGATATAATGCAGTAGAGAATTAGATTATCAGACTTGCAGGAGTGGATAATGGTTCCGAGAGTTTATATATACATCACCATGATGGATTCACCAGTGGCAACAGCAGATTTGCAATTGGTTTCATGAAATCTGCAGAAAAATTCATATCTATAATATTTGAATTTGATTTTTACTCCTGCTATGCTGAAGAGGTAAATATCCTAATTACGGATGAACCAACTTCCCCAAAAGTTTGGCTTGCCAATCTTTCCTAAAGAGTTCGGTTTCTAGTGAAATTGTTCCGGCAATGAAAGACAGCTTGTCCTGCAAAAACCAAACAGTACCATGAACATACATAATAATGTTATAGCTCTCAGAATAAGATGACAAAAAAAATATTTATTTTTATAGCACTCTTATTGTGCAAAAATTGGGTGTATATTCCTGCACCCAATAAACAAAGCTAGTTGGCTATCATACCTAGCACCGTTCCAGTGAGTAACCACCCCGGTGATTGTCGGCTCCAATTCCTGCCGGGAACCATGAGGTTGAGCATTCCCTGAAGCCAGATCACATCTAACCGAACATAAGTGCCAGCGAATCCAACACAGAAGAGACACGCGGGGTATCTACTCCTGCCGAAGTACAGAAACTGCCTGGCTACAGCTATCTGAATGTGAGATGCACTAAGCATCTGCTGAAGAATACAGACAACTCTGTTTTAGCGATCTGAATGTGAGATGCATGGTGCTATTGTCCTTGCCAGAGAGGGGAGATTGACTTACCTTGGAAAGAATAGTCCCGTGAGTGGGTAAGCTGTTTATGTACACCAACCCAGAATATATCCCTGGATCAATTCTTGTTGTTCATGTAGTCTGTGACTAGGCTAAAACTAACTGAATAACTGAACATACTAGTTTTACTGGCTCCTTGGTGACAGCCTGGCCAACGCCTAGCTGTTCGCCAGGAGCACTTTAGGTCCCAGAGTAGCTTCAGCGAAAGGGGATATTTTACCTGGAACCTTGCAGGTGCCTTGTGGCACAGAGGCAAAGGGTTTGGTTTATTGGAAGGGCTTTCTCCTTAAATTTTTTGTGCGAACACACTCTGCACTTCTTACTTGTACTTGGGTGATTTGAGAGCAAGAACCTCGGCTCTTAAATAAAAAATAAATCTTGTTGCTAATATGATATTTTCTTATGTGCAATGGAGGCGGGCTGCTGTATGTGCAATGCTTTCTCCTGCCTGCTTCAGCGATTACCCGACCCTTTCTGATAATAGCACCCTTCATAAATATTCATCCCTCTTACACAATAGCTCTGTGAATGGGTGGGGTCATCAACCAAAAGGGTGGGGTTCTCACTAGAGTGGGCGGAAGAAAGCATTATACATACAGCAGCAGCCAGTCTCCAGTACAGTTAAAGGGGTTATCCAGTAATAGAAAAACAGAGCTAATTTCTGGGCTGTAGAACCACACCCAACCTGGAGACAGATGGGGAGTGGTTTTGGAATTAAATCAGCTCTGTTATTATATTCCTCGATAACCTTATTAAGAAGAAAATACCATACTAGCAACAATATCTCCAGAACAGCTGCATCGATTTTCACCCAGTAAGAGGCGTTAGAAACAGGGTCACCCACACCATCTACCTCATATTCAGTTTAGTGTGAGTGAGCCTGCTGTCTGGTTTTCATATAAAATATCTCAAATTAATAAATGGGTAGGAGAAGAGGGCCTGTAATGCACTGTACAATATAAGAGAAAACGTTATTACGTATGTATGTTTTATATGGTAAGTATTAAAAAAGGGAACGCAGTTAAAATCTTTACTTGTGGATTTTGATGAGGATCTTCCATAGCAAAATCAGCAGCAATATCATGTCATGGTGGGTTTGTTTTGGATTCTTATTTCCTCTTTGAATTCAATTGGGAAAATAAACTTAAATGGGCACTGTCAGATGCCAAAACCTTTTTATATGTTGTACAGTCACGGACAAAGTCCAGTAAGTGAGGGTGGGCTACCACTCCTCTGTACTCTCTCCTGTCTGACAGGACTTCTCTGTACTCTCTTCTGTCTGATAGGACTCCTCTGTGCTCTCTTCTATCTGATAGCACTCCTCTGTGCTCTCTCCTTTCTGACAGTACTCCTCTGTGCTCTCTTCTGTCTGACAGCACTCCTGTGTGCTCTCTCCTGCCTGATAGTACTCCTCTGTGCTCTCTCCTGTCTGATAGTACTCATCTGTAATCTCTCCTGTCTGATAGCTTTCCTCTGTGCTCTCTCCTGTCTGATAGTACTCCTATGTGCTCTCTCCTGTCTAATAGCACTCCTCTGTGCCCTTTCCTGTCTGATAGTACTCTTCTGTGCTCTCTCCTGCCTGACAGGACTCCTCTGTGCTCTCTCCTGTCTGATAGGACTCCTCTGTGCTCTCTCCTGTCTGACAGGACTCCTCTGTGCTCTCTCCTGTCTGATAGGACTCCTCTGTGCTCTCTCCTGTCTGATAGCACTCCTCTGTGCTCTCTCCTGTCTGATAGCATTCCTCTGTGCTCTCTCCTGTCTGATAGGACTCCTCTGTACTTTCTCCTGTCTGATAGTACTCCTATGTGCTCTCTCCGGTCTAATAGCACTCCTCTGTGCCCTTTCCTGTCTGATAGTACTCTTCTGTGCTCTCTCCTGTCTGATAGGACTCCTCTGTGCTCTCTCCTGTCTGATAGGACTCCTCTGTGCTCTCTCCTGTTTGATAGGACTCCTCTGAGCTTTCTCCTGTCTGATAGGACTCCTCTGTGCTCTCTCCTGTCTGATAGCACTCCTCTGTGCTCTCTCCTGTCTGATAGCACTCCTTTGTGCTCTCTCCTGTCTGATAGCACTCATCTGTGCTCTCTCCTGTATGATATTACTCCTCTGTGCTCTTTCCTGTCTGATAGGACTCCTCTGTGCTCTCTCCAGTCTGATTGGACTCCTATGTGTTCTCTCCGGTCTGATAATACTCCTCTGTGCTCTCTCATGTCTGATAGGACTCCTTTGTGCTCTCTCTCCTGTCTGATAGGACTACTCTGTGTTCTCTCCTGTCCTATCAGAGGAGTGCTAGGCCACCCTCACTTACTGGACATTGCCCATGCCTGTGCTTCAGCCATGATTTATAAGCCATTATTTCTACAAAAAAGAAATACATTTTTCTTATGAAGTATATTAGAAAGGTTAATGTTTTGCCAAGTTGCACAACATATAAAAAAGTTTTTGGGTCTGACAATGCCCATTTAAATTATAATCCATGCTGTAGTAATATAAATATTGTGTGGATTTTGCGTGCAGCGTACAGATTAGATTTTTTTAAAATCTTGTCCAAAGTGTCTTTGATTTTCCACATGTAAAACCATTGTGGATAAAAATGAATGAATGGATGAGGTTAAGAAAATGTCTACACTATTGCATTTCATTTCATTTACTGTGTAATAGCAGAAAGGAAGGAAAAAACCATGTGTACAGAAAACTGTTGTCAATATTGCACGACGCTTAAAAACACTAGATGGCAGTGATGATTTGTTTAGATAACTCCACAGTCCTGCTTATAATGTAACTGCACTGCATTGATGGACTTTTCATAACCTGATGAATGTTTTCCAAATTATGAGCAAAATTATTGTTACAATTAGGGTGAATGTGTAGGGCTCCAACATGCTATACAGGTTCATTCAAAGCAATGTGATCAAATGCTGTATTCTAAACTGAACAATTTAAGGATTTGACACTTCCACATGCAAAGTGTTATCTGTCTTATTTCTTTACTTTCTGCAAACCCTTTTTCCTTTTTCTAAAAGAAATAAACACAATAAAAATTAATAAAACACCACAAGTGTGTGCAATCATTATTCATTTGATGTCATACATATACAATACAGGAGCTTCATAAATATCAAAATGTGAGTTCTTGAAATCTTTCTGAACAAAACTTCTCTGTGTATAGGCTTCTCCAGCTTTAGGAGAAGGAATATTTGATATATTGAACATCATTATAGAACATTTGGTGCCTCAGTCCTTATTGCGGCTTCCCACCTTCTCTTTGTAGGAAAGCTACTTCCATTACATTGACTGCGGTGGAAAACAATTTATTTTAAATCAACTGGTGCAAGAAAGTTATACAGATTTGTAAATTACTTCTATTAAATTATCTTAATCCTTCCAGTACTTATAAGCTGCTGTATACAACATTATTGAACCACTCTGACCAGACCCAAATAATTAATTTATCCAGTTTCACACTTTCAAAGGCACAAACTGATGTTCTATTGAAAGGCTTATCTTTTGTCCCTTCCGTTGAACATGATTCATTTGAGTGGACGAAAGATCTACACCTCTTTGCTCGAAGGCTGAAATGGAACAAATTCTTTAATCTCAAAGATAAACGTACATGTACTGAGCATGGCTTAACAGAAGAAGACTTACTGATAACAAAGGAACTAGTTGGCCTTCTGGATGAGAATGAACATCCTACAGGTCAGGGTCCTTTTACCACCCTAAAGCCAAAAAGTAAACTCCCATATGTAATATCATTACACAACATTGGGATGTCTTGAAAATGGATCCTGATTTGCAGGACTTCATCAGTAGCCATCTACTGATTACTTACAGATGGGGTAAGAGTTTTAGTGATCTTTTGGTTTGGAGCCATTTACGCTCCTCAGACTTCATCAATCAAACTAGGCTGGGCCGTCAGGTTCCAGTCAAGGTTTGAATGCAGCCATTGAAACACACTTATACCTCACTAACCTTGCCCTACTCCAATTAGACACTTCATAAACTGTTCCACCACAGCTGTCATCTATGTGGCCCTGTGCCCCTGTCCGCTTCTCTATGTGACAATTTAAAAGGAGAATGTTGGAGCACATCGGGGACATCCAGAATTCTAGAGAGACACCAGTGGCCACACATATGAATACAGTGCCTGGTGGAGATTTGTCTAAAATTCAGTTTGTGGGGATTGAAAGGGCCTACCAGTCGGAAAAAAGGGGGGACCTTGATAGACTACTCTTACAAAAGGAATGTCACTGGATTTATCAGCTGAACACAATATTTCCCCATGGCTTAAATGAGCAATTACAATTTGCTTGCTTCCTTTAACTATAGGTACACAATAGCGACATTGGCAGTTGGGTGACTGGTCTAAACAGCTAGGGACGGCTGTAGTCAGCCGCTCAGGAGTATGTTGCCACCCACTATTCTAGGGCCATATAGAGCCACCTAGGAGGTTCCAGAGCATAGCCGTCCTTTTTAGGGCGACCACCTGGGTGTTAGGTTATTCTACTAGGTTCAAATAGGGCAAGTGAAGTCTCCCCTAGCGCTCTGTTATAGCCCCGACATCCTTTAAATAGGCTCTGCCCCCTCTTTACTGCCATTGTTGCTATAATATGGTGCCCCTCTGCTATCCCAACATGTGACCCTTTAGTTCAGTCCGGGTCTGCTGACCTCCCGGGTACTTCACGATACCATCAGAAGTTGGATATAACTTTTAGTGTGATATGCTTGCGCCATATGTTTCAGTACAACATTGATTGTCCCATTTGTGCTGCTGTAAACAGTATGACATACTAAGCATATACTAGTATGCATATATTTTTGCCCTATTGTTGGTTAATGTTTGGCTTGCTATTACACTGGTCCCTATATACTTACCATTAGTTGTCTGGGGCGATATGCCCTGTCATAATGTTGAGCTTGTTATTGTACATCTATCACTATGTGTCAACCTAGCGGGGAATCCTCAGCACTGGAGAAGGCGACATAACTATGCTCACGCCTTCCACTGGCGTCATGCAAGAGGTGCGGCTTTGTGCTTTAAAACCCTGCTCATGGAAACAGAAGTGACATCAGATGCCAATTCTCGCTCCACATGGCGAGAGAGCCGGATAACTCCGACTCCCTGCATTCCTCAGGTTTATCCTCTCGGCTCCAGAACCTCAATGAACTGTGAGTAGCATAGAACTGTCATTGTACAGCTCTATGAACCGTTCTTTACAGGTTCAAGTACTGAATGGGATCCTGTCTTATTCTACTTACAGGTGGATCTTCATGACCTGATCCTGAGGGACTAAGGACCCATTGCTATGTGACCATTAGGGACAGTTTTGTCTTTCCCTTACAGGACCCCTGCTGTATAAATGCTCTAAACTGAGCTGGATACCTCTTTTTTTTGCAGGTTTTCTAGGGATAGTCCATTTTTGCAGGTCCCTATTATCACTGTGTATATCTTGCCATGATTTTTTTGTCACTCTGTTTACATGATTGGCCCTGTTGGTTCTGAGTTGGTTCTAGAGCAGGAGAGGTTTGTTATGGGGATTTTCTCTTGCTCTGGACAGTTCCTGTCATGGACAGAGGTGTCAGCAGAGAGCACCGTGGACAGACAGAAAATAAATTCAAAAAGAATAGAACATTTTCTGTATTATACAGCAGCTAAGTACTGAAAGGATTAAGATTTTTTTTAATAGAAGTAATCTAAAAGTCTGTATAACTTTCTGGCACCAGTTGATTTAAAATTAATTGTTTTCCACCGGAGAACTCCTTTAAGCAACTTCTTACATGGCAGCTAAAAAAAACAAAACAAAACAGGTTTGACCTGTAACAGAACATTTGTATTGTATACATTGTGGTAAAAATCATTATTTCTTGTTACATTAGGAAGGATGGGTCAAAAAAAATACAGAATGACACATGGTCACCAGAGCTTTTCTATTGTCAGATTATTTCTCATTATGGTGCCCTGCATGCAGCCATGTGATCTCTATCAGGGCCTTGCCAACTAAGGTTATGTTTGGAATTCCTTGTAAGAATTCTTCTGGAAATTCACCATCATTTACTGCCAATTGCTTTCAACCTGTTCAGGATGAGTCCTTAAGGACGTAGGGCGTATTGATACGCCCGTGGGAATTCTGGTCCCCGCCGCTAGCCGGTTGGGGACTGAACCTCGATGCCTGCTGAAATCATTCAGCAGGCATCCCGGCACATCGCAGAGGGGGGTCCTGAGTCCCCCCCCCCCCCATGTCGACGATCGGAGAAAATCGCATGTCAATTCAGACATGCGATTTTCTCAAATGTGTCCATTTTATGATGCCAACATAAAGTATACATAATGTATTTGTGAATCAATATAAAATTTATTTGGAATATGAATTTTCCTTACAAGCAGAGAGCTTCAAAGTAAGAAAAATTGAACATTTTCTAAATTTTCATGAAATTTTGGGATTTTTCACCAAGAAAGGATGCAAGTAACGACGAAAATTTACCACCAACATAAAGTAGAATATGTCTCGAAAAAACAATATCAGAATAATTGGTAAAAGCATCTCAGAGTTATTAATGCATAAAGTGAAAGTGGTCAGATTCGCGAAAAAGGGCTGTGTCCTTAAGGTGAAAATGAGCTGCGTCCTTAAGGGGTTAATGGGATTCCGCAGTCCCATTCAGACAGCTGAATTTCCACCACAGAAATTCTGCTTTTCGCTTTCCTCAAAAATATAAGACCAGTTTTATATTTTACGGAATTCTGCCACAAATTTTGCCAACAATCAGGCGGAATGCCACAATTCTTGTCAGTAGGCTTTGCTGAACGAAATTTCTGCGGAACTGCCATGTTAACATTCCCTAAGGGCTCAGTTATACGGGCCAATGACCTGCTGAATAGGCCACAATTGCTTTGGGTAACAGGGCCAATGATTTAGCTGACGAAAGAGCAAACGCTCATTCGTTGGATGGTCAAGTCATTTTATAATAGGAGATATGTAGAGAGCCATGTATTCCCCATTACACACTTCATACAGCCCTCAATGATTTATATACTCTATGTGTCTAGTGGTAATGTAGTGTTTAGTCTTAACATAAGGAATACAGGATTTTCATAGCATGTCTAAATCACATCCAACTTATAAAATTATAATATTGGAAAAAAAAAAAAAAAAGCTCTAAATGAAAATGTGAATTTCCCATGTTCATTAAAAAAAAAGTAAGTAAGGGAAAATGTAAGTTAGTATATAAATATGCTGAACTCTTAGAACTACAACAAACTTCATTTTGGCAGCTGTGAAGAGTGAAGCTGCTTAATGAACGCTCTCAAGCTTCATTGCCTCAGTGGGAGAACAGAATATTAAATCTCTCATTCCCATTTTTGGACAATACGTTAAGGACACATTACAGCGAATGCAAACAGGTTATAGTCATTGAAAAATTGATGTACACACCACATTGTCGAACTGCTCTGGGGTGCAATAATACCGTCCAAAATGCAATTATTTCAATGAATGTGCAGCTAAATTATTTGTCCCTTGTTTAGCAATGTTTGTATCCAGTGATTGGTAATAAGTACATTTGCATATTTAATGCACACATTAACATATATTTAAATGCATGGTTAAATAGCAGCCTTAAGCTGTACTGTTGACGATGAAATGTTAGTTTATTGTGCAGATACATGCAAAGTGGTAGAATGATATAAAAAGGTTGCTTATAGCAGACTGTCTGGCAGCTACATGCTACCTGACAACCCTGCTGACAAGATTGTAATTGTTAGTCAGTATAGCCAAGGGCTACAGCAAGATGGACTCTAACAAGCCATTCTGTCTTGGCCAGGGTGTTTAGGTATAGGGCTAGAGCAGCAAACTGAATCTTTGCCCAAGTATAGGCAAACTTAACTTGATCTCTGGTGTTACCAACAACCACTCGGTGTCATCCAGTTCAGAGATGGACAGCTTTTGATGCTAACAGCAGAGAAATAAATATTAACAATAGGGCAATGACATCACATCATTCCCTGTCTTGTTTTGTTTATCTCTCCTAGTGTTATTAATAAAGCCCATTTTGGACTTGAGGACATTATTTTAGCGTTTTTGCTTTTTTGTTTTTTCCTTCTCGTCTTTTAAGAACCATAACTTTAAAATTTTTCGGACCCATAAAGGGCTTGTTTTTTGCATGTTCAATTGTACTTTGTACTGACATCTTTCAATTTATCAATACATTTACCAAAAAATTATTATTTGTGGGTGGAAAATTTAAAAGAAAATATTGCAACTTTTGGGAGTATTGTTTTTACACATCAACACTTTACGGTAAAACTAACATTTTTTATTAATTCTGTGGGTCAATATCATTAGAACAATACCCATATTTACAGGCTTTTATAATATTATACTACTTAAAAAAAAAAAAAAAGTCATACTAATATTGTTAAAAAAGTATGTTTAAAATCGTTCTTTGATAACTCTCTATAGCTTTTTTTATTTTTCCATACATGCAGCCCATTTTTTTGTGCCATGATCTATAGTTTTTATCGGTACCCTTTTTGCATATATGTGACTTTTTGGTCACTTTTCATTGAATTTTTCTGGGGATGTGATGTGAACAAAAAATCTGCAATTTATAAATATTCAAATTATATTCTGTTTCTATTTTTGTGTGTTGACAGCAAAAAGCTTTCATGAACAAACTTTGCTAATTCTATTTGTTTGTTTGCGCTCATACAGAGAATAAGATCAGAACTGTATATTAACCTAATCATTCATGGGTCAATATGTATACACCAAGAATATATTTTCTAAATGCTCAAGGCAAATCAACATCTACCTACAAAATAAGTATACTTTGTCTTTAATATCCGTGAGCTGAATCCAGCAAAAAAGTAACTTTTAATTCTCATATTTTAAAGAAATTACATTCCTTGTTCAGAAAAAAGATTGATGAAGACATAAAAATATACAATTGCGAATAGACAGTGAAAAAAATTATATTAAAAACTGCGAACAATCTATCACTCCTGATGATTTAATAACCACAATCTATCACCAAGCTGATTAGGTACATCTATAATTGGTAAAGCCAAAGCATTTTTCAATCTGTTTTTTCTTTTGTTGCCATTTTTCTTATGATCATTTTAAACCAATTTGCATTGAAGGGGAGTGAAACCCAATTAACAAAGAGACATTAAAAATGTCACAGTTCTATGAGATGAATAGGGAAGCGAAGACACTAAAAGGTACCGAAAGGATCTTAAAGATCTTTATACCATGTTTCTATCTTAAGCTGTAGACTGGATTCAAAGTAAAATAGAAGCAGTAAAGTTCACTTGTACTCTGCTTTTTCTGCTTGTGTAACATAACTCAATCCTAAAACGTTTACTGTGGCCATCATTATAGCTTCCCTAGTCCTCAAACACACTGAATAACCCTGAATGCCGAGGCCAAGAACTAGTTATTTATCTCTCTATCCATTTTATCAACTATTTGGACTCCTACTGCTGTCATCACCATACACCATAAGCCTCCTTCACAAATTCTCATAGCCACTTTGCACTGTATCCTACTCACACTGCTATCCCTGTTTCTGCTCCTCCTTATAGCTAGTGACATTTTTCCCATCCCTGGTCCACTCCACCACATCCCATCCATCATATTGCCCTTGTCCACCCCACCACATCCCATCCATCATGTTGCCCTTGTCCACCCCATCACATCCCATCCATCATGTTGCCCTTATATCACCGATCAGATGTCTCAATAATTAGTGGTGCTTACTATAGCACCACAAAATTTTGGACCTTTCTGTTTTATCCCTTTAATTTTTGTAATCGTTCCATAATAAAATGTAAAACTTTTAGCTCAGTTTTGCCGTGTTGCCCTACAGAACCTAGAAACCTCTGTAGAGTATATGTTATTACTTGAGTATGTTACCTTATTGATGCTAGAGACTGCAAAGTGGGTCTATGAGAACTTTTGAGTTTGAAACCATGGTGTCATATGAGGAGAGGCGGCAGATCAGGTTTGGACAAAGTATGGCCCAAGACAAAACTAAATGTGGGGCTCAAAATGATGAAATATGGTACGGTACCAACCACACTATTACATTTAATAGTCAATTTACAAGGCAGTATATCATGAGTTCTATGCCCCATGTATTTATATTTTGCACTATTGTACATATTTGAACATGAAATAATGCCATTATACCAAGAGCAAATTTTGCAGACATACGGTAATTAAAGGGGTTATCCACCATAAGGTGATTTTAATACTTACTGTACCTGCCAGAAATGGAAATTTCCTGTTGGATTTTGTTCTCTAAACTACACATCCCACAGTTCCATGCTTGAAAGTTTGAGATCACTTTCCTTCCTACCACACATCAGCCACCCCACCCATTGAAACACAGATTTTCTAACCAGGGGGCCTACAGCTGTTGCAAAATTGAAGCAGAACAGACTCCCTCTGATCACCTGACTAGTGATGTCAGGTCTCGCAACCATTGCATTGCAACCTGGGAAATCTTGAGAGTAATTTTGTATAATGTTAAAAATAAATATTGGTGCAATTATCACAGAAGAATTGTAAACTGTTAAAAATAAATATTGGTGCAATTATTACAGAAGAATTGTCAGAGAACAATCACAAACAGGTACAGACACTTTATTATGAACTACACTAACTTTACAGCCCCTGTAGCATAGTCAAATAAAAAAAGATCCTGGAATACCCCTTTAACTTTACTTATTGGTAAAACCAAATGGTACCACTAACCAAAGGACAAATAACCTCGGCATTATGACCGTTATACCGCTACCATCCAATAATAACTCTGTAGTACCACAATACTGTTACTGAATAAAAATCACTGTTCAGAGACCAATATTCCTCCCATTCAGTAACCATGGGGGCAGCCAGAGGTGAGCAAAAAACAGGTGTGCGAGCTGTTCTATGCTGTTTCTGTAACTCCCATTATTTTCTGTCAAAGACAGATAGCAGGACATGATGGGGTGGCCACAGTGATGTTGTGAGTACAGGAGCTGTGCCATGACATCTTGTATGGATGGAAGCTGCATTGTATAGCTGAAACGCAGTTCGGACAGAATACAAATACTGATAAATTTGTATGATGGCATGATCATTTAAAGGGGTACTCCGGTGAAAAACAATTTTTTTTAAATCAACTGGTGCCAGAAAGTTGAACAGATTTATACTTCTATAATTTTTTTTAAACCCTTCCAGTATTTATCAGCTGCTGTATGCTCCACATGAAGTTCTTTTTAAATGTATTTTCTGTCTGACCACAGTGCTCTTTGCTGGGACCTCTGTCTGTCTCAGGAACTGTCAGGAGCAGGATAGGTTTGCTATGGGGATTTGCTCCTGCTCTGGACAGTTCCTGAGATGGACAGAGGTGTCAGCAGAGAGCACTGTGGTCAGACAAAATAGACATTTAAAAAGAAAATAACTTTCTGTGGAGCATACAGCAGCTCATAAGTACTGGAAGGATTACGACTTTTTTTAATAGAAGTAATTTAAAAATCTGTTTAACTTTCTGGCACCAAAAAAAAAATTCACTGGAGTACCCATTTAACCCCTTAAGGACTTAGCCCTTTTTCACCTTAAGGACTCGGCCGTTTTTTGCAATTCTGACCACTGTCACTTTAAACATTAATAACTCTGGAATGCTTTTACTTATCATTCTGATTACGAGATAGTTTTTTCGTGACATATTCTACTTTAACATAGTGGTAAATATTTGTGGGAAATTGCATCCTTTCTTGGTGAAAAATCTCCAAATTTGATGAAATAAATGAAAATTTTTCTAACTTTGAAGCTCTCTGCTTGTAAGGAAAATGGATATTCAAAATATTTTTTTTGGGGTTCCCATATACAATATGTCTACTTTATGTTTGCATCATAAAATTTATGAGTTTTTACTTTTGGAAGACATCAGAGGGCTTCAAAGTTCAGCAGCAATTTTAAAATTTTTCACAAAATTTTCAAACTCACTCTTTTTCAGGGACCAGTTAAGTTTTGAAGTGGATTTGAAGGGTCTTCATATTAGAAATACCCCACAAATGACCCCATTATAAAAACTGCACCCCCCAAAGTATTCAAAATGATATTCAGGGAGTGTTTTAACCCTTTAGGTGTTTCACAGGAATAGCAGAAAATTGAAGGAGAAAATTCTAAATCTTCATTTTATACACTCGCATGCTCTTGTATACCCAATTTTTGAATTTTTGCAAGGGGTAAAAAGGAGAAAATTTTTACTTATATTTGAAACCCAATTTTTCTTGAGTAAGGACATACCTCATAGGTCTATGTTAATTGTTCGGCGGGCGCAGTAGAGGGCTCAGAAGGGAAGGAGCGACAAATGGTTTTTGGGGGGCATGTCACCTTTAGGAAGCCCCTATGGTGCCAGAACAGCAAAAAAAACACATGGCATACCATTTTGGAAAATAGACCCCTCGGGGAACGTAACAAGGGGTAATGTGAACCTTAATACCCCACAGGTGTTTCACGACTTTTGCATATGTAAACAAAAATATTTGTTTTGACCTAAAATGCTTGATTTCCCAAAAATTTTACATTTTTGAAAAGGGTAATAGCAGAAAATACCCCCCCAAAATTTGTAACACAATTTCTCCCGAGTACGGCGATACCCCATATGTGACCCTAAACTGTTGCCTTGAAATACAACAGGGCTCCAAAGTGAGAGCGCCATGCGCATTTGAGGCCTAAATTAGGGACTTGCATAGGGGTGGACATACGGGTATTCTACGCCAGTGATTACCAAACAGGGTGCCTCCAGCTGTTGTAAAACTCCCAGCATGCCTGGACAGTCAGTGGCTGTCTGGCAATACTGGGAGTAGTTGTTTTGCAACAGCTGGAGGCGTATCAGACGTTTTTCCATTTTTATTGGGGAGGGGGACTGTGTAGGGGTATGTGTATATGTAGTTTTTTTTTTACTTTTTATTTTATCGTGTGTTAGTGTAGTGTTTTTAGGGTACAGTCGCACGGGCAGGGGTTCACAGTGGTTTCTCGCTGGCAGTTCGAGCTGCGGCAGAAAATTTGCCGCAGCTCAAACTTGCAGCCGGATACTTACTGTAAACCTCCGCCCATGTGAGTGTACCCTGTACATTCACATTGGTGGGGGGGGGGACATCCAGCTGTTGCAAAACTACAACTCCCAGCATGTACGGTCTATCAATGCATGCTGGGAGTTGCAGTTTTGCAACAGCTGGAGGCACACTGGTTGTGAAACACCAAGTTTGGTAACAAACTCAGTGTTTTGTAACCAGTGTGCCTTCAGCTGTTGCAAAACTACAACTCCCAGCATGCACTGATAGACCGTACATGCTGGGAGTTGTAGTTATGCAACAGCTGGGGCATACTATTTTGGCTGGGGATTGTAGTTATGCAACAGCTGGAGACACACTGGTTTTCTACTTAACTCAGTGTTTCACAGCCAGTGTGCCTTCAGCTGTTGCAAAACTACAACTCTCAGCAGTCACCGACAGCCAACGGGCATGCTGGGAGTTGTAGTTATGCAACCAGCGGATGCACCACTACAACTCCCAGCATGCACTTTAGCTGTTTGTGCAAGCTGGGAGTTGTAGTTATACAACAGCTGAAGGTACACTTTTCCATAGAAAAAATGTGCCTCCAGCTGTTGCAAAACTATAAGCCCCAGCATGCCTATAAGGAAATGCTGGGAGTTGTGGTAGTCTGCCTCCTGCTGTTGCATAACTACAGCTCCCAGCATGCCCTTTTTGCTTGCTGGGAGCTGTTGCTAAGCAGCAGCAGGAGGCTGTCACTCACCACCTACTGCTGCTCCCGCACACGTGTCGTTGCCGCCACTCCTGGGGCCCCGATCCCAACATTGACGCTGGGGATCGGGGTCCTTAGCTCCCGGGGTCTTCTTCCCGCACCCGCTCACGTGCTCCGGAAGAGGGGCGGAGCGGGTGACACCCGCAGCAGGTGCAACCGGCCGACGAATCAGGGCGATCGTGCCCCTGCTGGCTATGGCTGTTCGGGGCCGTCAGAGACGGCCCCGAACAGCCTGTAATTCCGGGTCACCGGGTCATTGGAGACCTGATTGACCCGGAATCTGCCGTAGATCGCTGGGCTGAATTGTCCAGCAATCTGCGGCCATTTCCGATATGGGGGGTCATCATGACCCCCCTGGGCAATATGCCGCGATGCCTGCTGAACGATTTCAGCAGGAATCGGGCCCCGGCTAGCGGCGGGGGGCCGGGATTTGACAGGACGTACTCAAACGTTTCGAGTCCTTAAGGACTCGGAAAAGGGGCAATTTGAGTACGTCCTGCGTCCTTAAGGGGTTAAGATCAGAAATAAATGGTTGTTTAATGGCTGAACCTTAAAGGGTTTCTCTACTCAAAAAAAGGACAGCCTGCTAGTGCAGTAAAATTATAAAATAAAGCATACTCACCTTGATCAGTCCTGCAGCAGTTCTCCAGTCTGCCAATGATTGAGACTACAGGGTGTTTGGAACTTCATCTGCAGAGCAAGGAGAGCACATCTTGAGAGGAAATAAGCAAAGTAGCAGGGTGAATCAGAGCACTGGACTCAGTATGAGTATGGTATGGTTTTTATGTTTATACCCTAGCAGGCTGCCATTTGTTTTAATTAATTATTACATTTTCACTAGTCAATTATTGTTATGATTTGGATGGATTGTAACAACAATTGGCAGGTGTACATGAGTCTCACAGGGATTGTCCTGCCACTCTCTTTGACCCAATCTGACATCAAGCATGGAGGAATGCTACTGTTCGCTAGGTGGATATCTTGTCAAGGCAACCACCTGATGCATGTCAGGATCTGTATGTGCATAGTATACATCCAGTGACTCGCATGTGTCTTATCTGATCGCTAATATTCTACCAGCTAATACTTGCCACTGAATCTGCTGGACAAACATGTTAAGCTCCTTTCTCTGGTACAAACCTCGCACCTATACAAACTCCCCATATGTATTGCACCAAACCTTAATATTGCCCACACTGCAGATAGCAGATAGTCCCATCTTTTCCCTCATATAGTAGTCAGGACCCCCACACTGCCCCTGTATAGTAGTTATCCCCCTCTGTGCCCCTTATAGAGTAGCTAGATCCCATTCTGCTATCATTTAGTAGTAGGCCCCCATGCCGCTCTATATAGTCATTAGGACCTCATACTTCCCATATAGCATTATACCCTCATACTGCCTTCACATATTATGCCCCCATCCTGCCACATATAATAGTTAGGCTCCATGCATTAAAAGTTCTGCATACAGCAATAGGCCCTTAAAAATATATTACTCACCTCTCTTTCATTCTTTATTGGCCCCATGTGCCAATTATAATACGTGTTTCTAATGGAGCAGATGTACTTTGGGGTCCCCTTAGGCACAAGAGCACTGGTGCGACTGCTACCTTGGCACCCCCTATAGCTATGCCCATGGTCCTGGCCCTGTGTGGATATAGGGACTGGTCTTTGGACACATGCTCCTCAGTGCCCTTATTTAGCAGTCTGGCCCCCACAGTGTCCCATATAGTAGTTACCCCCCTCTGTGCCCCTTATAGAGTAGCTAGATCCCATTCTGCATTCATTTTGTAGTAGGCCCTCATGCTGCTCCATATAGTAGTTAGGCCCCCATGAAGCTCTATATAGTCATTAGGACCCCATACTTCCCCATATAGCATTATACCTTCATACTGCCTTCACATATTATATTATGCCCCCATACTGCTCCATATAATAGTTAGGCTCCATATATTAAAAGTTCTGCATACAGTAATAGGCCCTTAAAAATATATTACTCACCTCTCTGTTGTTCTTTATTGGCCCCATGTGCCAATTATAATACATGTTTCTAATGGAGTAGATGTACTTTGGTGCCCCCCTTAGGCACAAGGGCACTGGTGCGACTGCTACCTCTGCACCCTCTATAGCTATGCCCATGGTCCTGGCCCTGTGTGGATATATGGACTGGTCTTTGGGCACATGTAGCTCATTTAAGGCATATTGCAATAGATGTATGTGAAAGTTAGTGTGGAGGAGGAGTACCCCCTTTAAAGTCACATCAGAGGATTGGGTCACTTGGGCCCCACTATAAATAGTTGTTGGCAGCGGTAAGGTAAGAAAGTTGGGGTGTAATTTATCTTCAATTTGAAACCTGAGTTGGAATGAGTGCAACATTTAGTGCACCCACATCATGTGCAAGAGAAGGTTGACTGGAATTTTTTAATCTGAAAATCGGATTTCATTCCTCCACGATTTTTTCCCCAGTAGAGATAAATTAAGTTCATATTTGACCCCTTAGATCCCAGATATTAATCTTTATATTTTTGATTGATTGAACAGTATTTATGAGTCTGGTAATGTAATATGTTGAGGGTATTATAGACCCTTAACTGATTACTACATGTAAGTATCAGTACCATATCTACACATCAGTCTATTACATCCCTGCTTTCCATTTGTATAAGCTCTTATTCATTTCTCCTTATAAATCCCCTTCCTATCTGTGCCTTCACCCCTTTTATTACACCTGAATAATAAATCTAAAAACTCACGATTTTCCCACGTTGACATTTATAGATCATTTAGTGACTTTATTGTTTGAAGTTCTTGTGAACATGTGAAAACATATTTTATGTAGAAACTCATGTTTACTGACATTTCTCTAAATGATTTAAATACCTCATTATCAAAAACTGTTCCACATAAATAGGCCTGTTATTTTTCTAAACATTTTCACGTTCCAGAGATTTCATAGGTGTGATAGATAAATACCCATTTTATCCTTTTATCCCTAACTTCTTTACACAGTCCCAATTATTTTTATCATATTGCCTTTGCTCTAGCAGAGAAAACCTCACCAAATTATACAGTAAAGCAGCCATGTATAAAGCATCGCTGGTTTATTTCTAGGCAGGAGCTTGGAGTCCCTAGGTCATGTGCAGATCACTGAGCCTTGGGAATCTATTAACCATAAACCAGGAATAAATAAAGCATATACCAGTAAGGTATTTTTTTTTCAAATGCACCATGTTAACAATGTATTTTTGCCTATTTTTTGGCCCTGAAATTGCATTTTTACTGCTCAAAAATTGGACAAAAATCTGGGCAAAAATTGTTTTTATTTACTAATAAGTTCTAGTGAACACAATAGTAAAACAGCTGTTAGAGCACATACATTACATTGACTGCCAAAATTCTTATGGTCGTACTATTAATTGACCTGCTTTTTTCAGCTGAATTATGTATGGGAAAACCAGTCATTTTTAAATTAATATTTCCAATCATTTGAAAAAGTCAGGTTGACTTGCAAACAGCTGAAAAAGTGCACTTTTTCCACAGTGTTGCCATAAAAACTTGGCCTTTTTTTTCAATTAAACTGACAATTCCATCCATAAACATTATGTGAACATGGCCTAAAACTTCCAAATCCACAATTAAGAAACGGTTTACAAAGGTTGGCATTGAAACGTGTGTTGGAGTAGGATCATTCCATGGTATCCTTTAGCACTTTATTACATTTTCTTTTGTATTGTCTCCACATTTCTGAGTTTCAATTCATTATATATATATATATATATATATATATATATATATATATATATATGTGTGTGTGTGTGTGTGTGTGTGTGTGTGTGTGTGGTGACATGGGAGTGCTAGGAATACCTGATCACTTTGTGATGCCAGGGCACCATTAGCCTAAGCACGGTCCGAGGTTGGAGATAGCTTCTCCTGGGCCAGACACAGGAAGTAAAGAAACACACCGATGTCAGGTTATGGATAACTGCCTTTAACTGAACAGGGTGCAGATGGTATTACAAGCCAACAGTATGGTACAGAGTGGAGAGGATGCAGTGTAACACCTTGGGAGCCCTGTGGGTCTTCATGGGACTTATGGTGCTTTTCACACAATTAAATAATACTGACTTGATATGAGATTGAAGATTTTTCCAGGCCGCTAGGGTTCTGACAAGGTCCTGTGACTTTCTCCGCCAGGGCTTGGATTTTCTCTGTGTGGAGGATCCCATGCAGAATGGCTGGATACGACTTGAGAAGAGATTTGTTCTGGACTTAGCTCGGAGCTTCTCCACACACAGTTCAAACCTTCACCACACTTGTGCTCAGATTTAGCACTAGGGCTAGGCTCAACTGGGCAACTCCTCCCCCCACTACTCTATATAGCTAGCAATTTAGGGGTTCCCATTGGCAGGCAGCGCCACCAATTCTACTTTGTAATGACATCAGTCATTTTACCCAAAAATCTATGGCGAAAGCAAAAAAAAAATCATTGTGGAACAACAAAAAAAAAAATAATAATAAAAACACCATTTTGTAATTTGTGGGGGCTACATGCACGAAAATGAATACGTTTCTGACCCCTATAACTCTTTTTAATTTTTCAGCTTACGGGGATGTATGTGTACAAATTTGTTGTGCCGTTATCTGAAGTTTTTATCGGTATCATTTTTGTTTTGATCAGACTTTTTAATTTTTTATGGTATAAAAAGTGACCAAAAATTATGCTATTTTGGACTTTGGAATTTTCTTACGGGTAGGTACGCCGTTGACCATATGGTTTAATTAATGATATTTTTTTTTTGACAATTATGCACACGGTGATACCACATACCGTATATACTCGAGTATAAGCCGACCCGAGTATAAGCCGAGACCCCTAATTTCAACCCAAAATCCCAGGAAAAGTTATTGACTCGAGTATAAGCCTAGGGTGGGAAATACCTCATCCCCCCCTGTCATCATCCAGACCCGTCATTAACATCCTCATCATCATCCCCTTGTCATCATCCCACACATCCCCCCTTCATCATCCCCTTATCATCCCACACATCCCCCCTTCATCATCCCCTTGTCATCATCCCACACATCCCCCCTTCATCATCCCCTTATCATCCCGCACATCCCCCCTTCATCATCCCCTTATCATCCCACACATCCCCCCTTCATCATCCCCTTGTAATCATCCCACACCCCCCCTTCATCATCCCCACCCCCCTTCATCATCCTCTTCTCATCATTCGCCCTTAGTGGTCTTCAACCTGCGGACCTCCAGAGGTTTCAAAACTACAACTCCCAGCAAGCCCGGGCAGCCATCAGCTGTCCGGGCTTGCTGGGAGTTGTAGTTTTGAAACCTCCGGAGGTCCGCAGGTTGAAGACCACTGCGGCCTTCAACATCATCCAGCCCCCTCTCACCCCCTTTAGTTCTGAGTACTCACCTCCGCTCGGCGCTGGTCCAGTCCTGCAGGGCTGTCCAGAGAGGAGGTGGTCCGGTGAGGAGGTGGTCCGGGCTGCTATCTTCACCGGGGGCGCCTCTTCTCCGCGCTTCCGGCCCGGAATAGAGGCGTTGCCTTGACAATGACGCAGAAGTACGTTGGCAATGAACGCACCTCTGCGTCGTTGTCACGGCAACGTGACTATTCTGAGGCCGGGCCCGAAGCGCTTAGAAGAGGCCTCCCCGGTGAAGATAGCAGCCCGGAACCACTATCCCACGGGACCACCTCCTCACCGGACAGTCCTGCAGGACCGGACCAGCGCCGAGCGGAGGTGAGTATTCAGAACTAAAGGGGGTGAGAGGGGGCTGGATGATGTTGAAGGCCGCAGTGGTCTTCAACCTGCGGACCTCCGGAGGTTTCAAAACTACAACTCCCAGCAAGCCCGGACAGCCGATGGCTGCCCGGGCTTGCTGGGAGATGTAGTTTTGAAACCTCTGGAAGTCCGCAGGTTGAAGACCACTGCGGGTGGGGGAGTTCACTCGAGTATAAGCCGAGGGGGGTGTTTTCAGCACGAAAAATCGTGCTGAAAAACTCGGCTTATACTCGAGTATATACGGTATATTTATGTTTTTATGTTTTAAGTTTTTTTTATGGGAAAAGAGGGGTGATTCAAATTTTTATTAGGGAAGGGGTTAAATCACTTTTATTAACTTTTTTTTTTACACTTTTTTTATTGCAATGTTACAGTTCCCATAGGGGACTATAGCATGCATTACATTGATTGCAGGCACTGATCAATGCCATGCCATAGCATTTAATTGATCATTGTTATCGGCAGTTGATTGCTAAAGTCTGGATCTCAGGCTTGGATCAATCAATCGCCAATCGGACGTGGAGGAGGCAGGTAAGGGACCCTCCTTGTGCGACCTAGCTGATCAGGACACCGCGGTTTCACTGCGGTGGTCCCGATCAGCACGTCTGAGCTGCCTGGAAGGTTTTACTTTCACTATAGACGTGGCAATTAACTTTGATTGCCGCATCTGAAGTGTTAATACCAGGCATCACCGTTATTGGTGATGTCTGGTATTAGTCGCGGGTCCCGCCCATTGATAGCCGCCGGAACCGACTTGATATTATATTGCGGGAGCCGGTGCAGAATGTAAATATACCTCCCGTGTCGTTAAGGAGTTAAAGGGGTTCTCTTGTGCTTAGACATCTTATCCCCTATCCAAAGGATAGGGGATAAGATGCCTGATCGCGGGAGTCCTGCCACTGGGGATCCCCGTGATCTTGCATGCGGCACCCCATTTGTAATCAGTCCCCGGAGCCTATGGGAGGGGGCATGATAGCTGTCACGCCCCCTCCCATAGGCTTGCAATGAGGGGCGGAGCGTGATGTCACACGGGGGCGGAGGCGTGACGTCACACGCCGCCGGCCCTGTGGTCGCCGGTAATCAGACCCGGAGCAAACATGCTCCGGGGACTGATTAGAAACGGGGTGCCGCGTGCAAGATCACGGGGGTCCCCAGCGGCGGGACTCCTGCAATCAGGCATCTTATCCCCTAAAATGCAGCCGTCAGTCACTTAGGGGGGGGGCGCCCAAGACCCATGCCGCAGGTCTGCCCAAGGAAGTCCGCAGCCCACAGGACAGTCTTTGGTGCTGGGACACCACATGTATATATAACATTTTGGGCTTTTTGTACTATTTTTGTAAACTGATACTAATAGGGAACATAAAGGGTTATTTATCATTGTGTTCTATTCCTTTTTTTTTTTTTTTTTGTCTACATCTGCAAATTTAGTTAACTTTCGCGCTAATTGTGTTTTTTTTTTGCGTTTTTTTTTTTTTTACAAGTTCTAAATTTCGTCATTTTGACCTTTTGGTCTTGCTAGATTAGTTCTTGTAGTGACAGAAGCAGTGGTAACGTGTTTTAAATTTTTCTGCAAAATTTTTACACAAATTGTGCAAAAAAAAAAAAAAGCAAATCAACCACCTCCCGACCAGGTCTAAAAAAAAATTACTGCTCCTGTCTGTTTGCCAAAAATAAAACATTAAATTAACATTAAACATTTTACCATTAAAAAAAAAAATAAAAAAGATACAGTTGTGATGGAAAAAATTGTATTTAACGAAATGTATCTTTTTTATAACATAATTTTTATTAATTTTTAAACAGGGATCAATTTATGTGTGCCTGTAGGGCACTAAAAATGTAGCCTATAATAATAAAAAATTAGTGTGTTTCACTTTTCTTTTTCTTTTTTTTTTACATTTTTTAGGTAGAACTACTACTCCCAGCATGGAACACACTGTTCCATGATGGGAGTAGTAGTACCTGTACTATTTGACAGATCACCCATGTCCATTGCGATCCTTCTGTATAATTTTTAGATGCGGCTGGCTGGTCTTCTATGGTCCTCTGCACTTCCGTAAATATACACCTATTCATATTTCCCTCAGAGCTGTGATTGGTCAGATGGTTCCAGCCAATCACAACTCTCTGTGGGAAATTTGAATAGGTGTATATATACATCAGTGCAGGGGACCATAGAAGAGCGGCCGGCCGCATCTATACATTATACAGGAGGATCACAGAGGGTGTCAGGAGTGACATCCGCTGTGATCTTTCCTTAACTTCAGGTACTACTGCTCCGAACATGGATCACACTCTGCTCTATGCTAGGAGCTGTACTATCTGCATTAATAGACAGATCACAACAGGTTTCAGAAGTTACACTCGCTGCAATCTGTCTATTAATGCAGGTACTACAGCTCCCAGCATGGAGCAGAGTGTGCTCCATGTTGGGAGTAGCAGTACCTGCCATCGTCCTTTCTTTTGCAGAGATGCGGAGTGACTTTCTCTTGCGCTTCGAATCTCTGCACTATACTCCGGCCAGTGATGAGAATAGAAAGAACATCACTCATTCATATTTCCCGCTGAGAGCGGTGATTGGTTGCAAGTATCCAGCCAATCCCCACTCTGGGCAGAAAATAGGAAGTTCTATTCACATCACTGGCTGGAGTATAGTGCATAGTGTATAGAGCCGCTCCGCATCTCTGCTATATTAAGGATGATCGCATCGAGTGTCAGGAGTGACACCTGGGGCGATATGTCTATTAGTAGAGGTACTACTACTCTCATCATGGAACAGTCTGTTCCATGCTGGGAGTAGTAGTACTACTTAAAAAAAAAGAGCAGAAAAAAAAGCAAAATACACACTTTATTAAAAATGTATAAAAATTTCGTTAAATACATTTTTTCTCATCCCTACTGCATCCTTTTTTTTTTTTTTTTTTTTTATTTATTTAATTTTTTTTTTGGTACCCAAAAAAGCAATTTCCACTCAAATGCAAAAACACCAGAAGAAAAAGCAGGGAAAGAGCAGGGTAGAAAATTATCTGGGTGCAGATCTGCGCCAAATTTATCATGGTCACTGCAACAATATGATAAATTTGGAGCAGCACCGCCAAAAAAAAAATGCATCTAGACAAACCACAAAAATTATCTAGACAAGACCATTATTGATAAATAACCCCCATAGAGTGCATGCACCTCTGTACTTTATATTTTCATGTCACTTTACCCTGACTCATTATTTATTATCATCTTCTTAGGGGCAATCATGTTTTGATCCATGCGTGCCTATATCAACTTTGTGTCATTTATTACATGCATCTGTTTAGCCACTGGGGTGCCACTGTTTTTATCCCACAGTTTGTATTTATTCTTTTATAGTCATTAATTTTTTATGTATATTTTAATAAAATTTGCTACTTTTACGATTATTTACTTTAAAGGGTTACTCCAATGGAATTTTTTTTTAAATCAACTAATGCCAGAAAGTTAAACAGATTTGTAAATGACTTCTATAAAAAAAAAATCTTTATCCTTCCAGTACTTTTTAGCAGCTGTATACTACAGAGGAAATTCTTTTCTTTTTGAATTTCTTTTTTGTCTTGTCCACAGTGCTCTCTGCTGACACCTGATGCCCCTATCAGAAACTGTCCAGAGCAGGAGAAAATCCTCATAGCAAACCTATGCTACTCTGGACAGTTCCTGACATGGACAGAGGTGTTGGCAGTGAGCTGCTAATAAGTACTGGAAGGATGAAGATTTTTTAATAGAAGCAATTTACAAATCTATTTAACTTTCTGGCACCAGTTCATAAAAAAAAAAAAAAAAAGTTTTCCACCGGAGTACCCCTTTAACCTCTTAAGGACTTAGGGCATACCTGTCCGCTCACATTCTATAATCCGGGACCTAGCTATCCAATTGCCAAATGACTGCTCAGTGCCTGAGATCCAGGCATGAGCAGTCAAGCAGCAGAATCATTGATCAATGGTTTCCTATGAGAAGCCATTGATCAATGTAAAAGATCAGTGTGTGCAGTATTATAGCCTCCTATAGGAGCTATAATATTGCAAAAAAAAAAAAAGTGAACAAAGATCATTTAACTTCAGGTAGAAGAAAAAGGCATGGTCGCACATCTGCATATTGCATTTTGATCTAATTGCTAATCAGCACAAATTCAAAAACTAACAGGTTGTTAGTATACATTTTGATCAAAAGGTTCATTTTGTTTTAACATGTGTCTGCACTTTGCCCCACCCCCTCAGCCCAACCCTATTTAAGTAGTAGTTAGCTACACAAGGGCCTTTTCTTTCCTAGCAGCCTCCCAGTCTGACTGGGAGCGCATGGTAAGTGGGCTTTTATACCCTGTTCACTCTGGTGTGGTGCTGTGCGGCGTCCGTTGCTGCCGTGGCGCCGTGTCTGTGGGGAGGTGCGACCCATGAACTGGTTTGAGGGGCACTGGGGCCGCTCTGCCAGTGGGTCGTTCCCCCTGAGTGCTACGCATTTTTATGCTAGGGACGTTAGGGACCCACTCAAATTAGGTGGCCTTGACGTGGCGAGTGGGCTTGTACCTTTTGATCAAAATGTATACTAACAACCTGTTAGTTTTTGAATTTATGCTGAGAAGCAATTAGATCAAAACACAATATGTAGATGTGCGACCATGTCTGTTTTTTCTACCTGAATTCACATTGTGTTTTCTATCCCCTCTTTTTTTTTTGTTTTAACATGTGTCTGCACTCAGCCCCACCCCCTCAGCCCAACCCTATATAAGTAGTAGTTAGTTACACAAGGGCCTTTTCTTTCCTAGCAGCCTCCCAGTGTGACTGGGAGCGCATGGTAAGTGGGCTTTTACACCCTGTTTACAATGGTGTGGTGCTGTGCGGCTTCCGTTGCTGCTGTGGTGCCAAGTCTGTGGGGAGCAGCCCCATGGACTGGTTTGAGTAGCATTGGGGTCGCTCTGCCAGTGGGTCGTTCCCCCTGTGGGCACTGGTGTCACGGTGGTGGTGGTCCCCGCCCAGTGCTACGCCATTTTATGCTAGGGATGATAGGGACCCACTCAAATTAGGTGGCCTTGACGTGGCGAGTGGACTTGTACCTTTTTATCAAAATGTATACTAACAACCTGTTAGCTTTTTAATTTATGCTGAGAAGCAATTAGATCAAAACACAATATGTAGATGTGCGACCATGTCTGTTTTTTCTACCTGAATTCACAAAGATCATTTAACCCCGTCCCTAATAAAAGTTTGGATCACCCCCCTTTTCCCATAAAAAAAAATTGTAAATAAAAATAAACATATGTGGTATCACCATGTGCGGAAATGTCCAAACTATAAAAATATATCATTAATTAAACCGCGCGGTCAATGGCGTACGCACAAAAAAATCCAAAGTCCATAATAGTGTATTTTTGGTCACTTTTTATAAATTTATAAAAAGCAATCAAAAAGTTCGATCAATACAAAAATGGTAATGCTAAAAACTTCAGATCACAGCACAAAAAAATAAGCCCTCAAACCACCCATATGCAGAAAAATTAAAAAGTTATAGGGATCAGAAGATGAATTTTCCTGCATGTAGTTATGATTTTTTTCCAGATGTACGACAAAATCAAACCTATATAAGTAGGGTATCATTTTAATCGTATGGACCTACAGAATAAACATAAGGTGTTATCTGTACCAAAAAAATGTACTACGTAGAAATGAAAGCCCCCAAAAATTACAAAATGGCGTTTTTCTTCTATTTCGTCGCACAATGATTTTTTTCCCCTTTCAGCATAGATTTTTGGGTAAAGTGACTGATGTCATTACAAAGTAGAATTGGTGGCGCAAAAAAAAAAGCCATCATGTGGATTTTTAGGAGCAAAATTTAAAGGGTTATGATTTTTTAAAGGTAAGGAGGAAAAAACGAAAGTGCAAAAACTGAAAAAATGCTAAGTCCTTATGGGGTTAAGACATTCTGTTTGGTTTCTATTTAAATGAAGGAAGAGTATCTCTAAAGCGACAGACACTAATGTAACAGGAACATTGATGTCTGGTTCTCTACCTCTAACAAAACTGTCTGGATCTTAGTTTTCCCTAGAAACATTGGCCCTAATTTACTTTTTTTTTGCTTAAAGGAGAACTCCAGACTATAATAATTGTCCCCAATAGTGCCGGCAGTAAAAAAATAAAGATGTACATACCTTCCTCCGCTCCCCCGTGGCCTCCGGTAACCGGCTCCGGTCTCCGCCGCGATCCACTTCCTGGTTGCCAGTGGTCGGATGAATCAGCCAATCACCAGCCGCAGTGCAGTCCGACTCGGCCGGCGATAGGCTGAGCGACAGTGTGACGTTTTCGGCCCCGGCCGCAGGTACCGGTGTAATGAAGAATTTTGTGTCCTGAAGCATTTTCTCACTGCCGCTCAGCCTATCGCCGGCCGAGTCGTACTGCGCTGCGGCTGGTGATTGGCTGATTCATCCGACCACCGGCAACCAGGAAGTGGATGCGGCGGAGACCGGAGCCGGTTACCGGAGGCCCCGGGGGAGCGGAGGAAGGTATGTACATCTTAATTTTTTTACTACCGGCACTATGTGAGGCAATTTTTATGGTATGGAGTTCTCCTTTAAACCCACCACATTTTCTGCAGAAACATTAGTAAATATGTTGGGGAACCCCTTTTTGATGATCACACCCCCTTTATCCAGCGACCACGCCCCTTTTCAGATTTTCTGGTGCACAACCCGACAAAACAGGTCATGTTTACAATAGTAAATTAGGGCTGTCATGACCGATGGGATGGACAGGCAGAGTGAGCCCTAAGCCTAGAAACACTCTCCCTGCCTACTTGCCCATCTGCCCTAAACAGCGGATCGACAACCACGGTGCCGGTACCTTCCTGCGCTAAAGTGCATTGGGTGTAAAGTTACACAAATAATACTGAACATAGTCGGGAACAGGTCAGAAACATAACAGGAAAACAACCAAATAACCAGATAAAACAGGCAAGATATAAATATACAAACAGGGCAGGAAATACAGTGAGGAGCAAAAGTTTGTATCCACCGACTCAAAAGTATGGCACCTTTAGGTTCAAATGAAGGTTTCTCCTATGCTGCCTTTCTGGAATGAATTTAATTAGTACTGATGAACATTAATAATTATTACATTTCAATATGTGACTGTTGAACTTTCTTCCCAACAGAAGCCTCCATAGACAAAGTTATAACCAATTATCATCCTCCTTCCTAACAATATGAACGGCCTTGAGTAAAGGATCAGTCTCCTCCTCTTTACCTGAATAAGAAGAAATTTCAAACCAAACCTGACTTATAAATCTGCACCATAGATCAAAAGTTTGGGCACCCCAGGTAAAAATTTGTATTAATGTGCATAAAGAAGCCAAGGAAAGATGGGAAAATCTCCAAAAGGCATCAAATTACAGATTAGACATTCGTATAATATGTCAACAAAAGTTAGATTTTATTTCCATCATTTACACTTACAAAATAACAGAAAAAAAAAATGGCCCTTTGCAAAGCTGAGACCTGCCAGTGTCATGGATTGTTCTCAATCATCATCTGGGAAGACCAGGTGATGTCAATCTCAAAGGTTTTAAATGCCCAGACTCATCTGACCTTGTCCCAACAATCAGCACCATGGGTTCTTCTAAGCAGTTGTCTAGAAATCTGAAACTGAAAATAGTTGACGCTCACAAAGCTGGAGAAGGCTATAAGAAGATAGCAAAATGTTTTCAGATGTCAATATCCTCTGTTCGGAATGTAATTAAGAAATTACAGTCATCAGGAACAGTGAAAGTTAAAGCAAGATCTGGAAGACCAAGACCCATGTTTGACTGCACAATCCCTCCAGAAAGACCTGGCAGACACCGGAGTTGTGGTACACTATTCCACTATAAAGATATATTTGTACAAATATGGTCTTCATGGAAGAGTCATCAGAAGAAAACCTCTTCTACGTCCTCACCACAAAAATCAGCATTTGAACTTTGCAAATGAACATATAGACAAGCCTGATGCATTTTGGAAACAAGTTCTGTGGACCGATGAGGTTAAAATTGAACTTTTTGGCCAGAATGAGCAAAGGTACGTTTGGAGAAGAAGGGACAGAATTTAAGGAAAATAACCTTTGTCAAACTGTCAAGCATGGGGGTAGATCAATCATGCTTTGGGGTTGTATTGCAGCCAGAGGCACAGGGAACATCTCACGAGTAGAAGGAAAAATTGATTCAATAAAATGTCCGCAAATTTTGGATGCTAACTTGATGCCATCTGTGAAAAAGCTGAAGTTAAAGAGAGGATGGCTTCTACAAATGGATAATGATCCTAAAAACACCTCGAAATCCACGGGGGATTACATCAAGAGGCGTAAACTGGAGGTTTTGCCATGGCGTTCACAATCACCCATCATGCAATGCGTTTCACAGATTATCTGCCTGATGAAGCAGATAATCTGTGAAACGCGTTGCATGATGGGTGATTAAAGTTGATTTTACCCTCCGAGTGTGTCCAGCGCCTCCTGATGTCCGCCACCTCCTTGGAGGCTCCTTGTTTCTTTGTGCATCTTTTCGAAGGTGGACTGGCTGCCGGCATACTTACACACAAGCCCTTTTCCATTGTTACACTTGGCGAGTGTAACATTCTGGGTGAGCATTGCAATTACCCTGGTTTTTAGTGGTAATGCGCTAGGTAGCGCCCTCTCTATTCCTTCACAATCTCCTGACCTTAACATAATTGAAAATCTATGGATAGACCTTAAAAGAGCAGTGCGTGACAGACAGCCCAGAAATCTCAAAGAACTGGAAGACTTTTGTAAGGAAGAATGGGCAAAGATACCTCAAACAAGAATTGGAAGACTCTTGGCTGGCTATATAAAGCATTTACAAGCTGTGATACTTGCCAAAGGGGGCAGTACAAGATATTAACTCTGCAGGGTGCCCAAACTTCTGCAGACACCATTTTTTTGTTTTCTGTTATTTTGAAAGTGTAAATGATGGAAATAAAATCTAACTTTTGTTGACATATTATAAGAATGTCTAATCTGTAATTTGATGCCTTTTGGAGATTTTTTACATCTTTCCTTGGCTTCTTTATGCACATTAATACACATTTTTCCTGGGGTGCCCAAACTTTTGATCTCCACTGTAGCATACTAACATACAGTTCAGAAACTGGAATCAAGATAAACAGCAGGTATGAATAAATGAACAAGACTAGATATGGAATAGGTATACAGCAGAAACCAGGAGATGCAGGGGATGAACAGATGAACTGAATGTAAAAACATTAAACGGATCAAGAAACATAGAACACTGTTCACACTGGACACAAAACACCACAACTAGACTCCCCACTCCAAACATGAAGAGACAACAATACTAATGCCAAATAGACTACTAGCCAGCGGGCACACTCCACCGTGTAATCAGGAGACTGGCCTAGTAGGAAACAGAAATATAAAACACGGAAAACAGGACAGAGAAACGGATGAGTCTGAACAGACTCCACAAAAGCCAAATTTCAAAACATGGAGGAATATGGGTCAGGACTCTAAACAGGAATACTAAACAAGTAAAACTCACAGAGAACACAACATAACAAGGTTAAGATAACAAGGTTAAAGCAGAACAGACATACATAATCCTAAAAACCGACAATTGTACTTAAAACCCAAGCAGACTAGAATCTATCATAAACAGGAATATAATAACCATGGTTAAAACTCAGATATACAACAATAGCAAAGGCAAAACAAATAATCAGCACAGAGTTCAGGAGAGCTCAGGTTTAAATAGCCACACCCAAGCTGTGATTTGCTAAGAGCTTTAACTATTCCCTAGCCAGGGAGAATATCAAAGAAAACTGCCCAGCCACAACCCAGTGTCTGAACAGAGCCCATAACGGAAAAATGCGAAAACAAACATTACAAGGGCCATTGTTTTTAAGAAAATGTGGTACATCAAGACACCATACAACAGCAAATAGATTTCCTGTCAGCTAGAGGGATCTGATTTGCTTCTATGCATTGTTTATTGCAACGTTTACAATTGTATTGAAATCTTTTTTTTGTTAATTTATACACTTAAATCATTAATTTAGTTTTGTGCTGTTTCATTTTTCTAAACCAAATACCAATAAATGTGTTATTGTAAATTTTTATTTAAAATCATGTGTTTTGTGTAACTGAACATTTCCTCTGGAGTTTCAGCTGACCATTCTTTCAAGCTTTATATAAGAGCAATCTCTGTAAACCATTCTTCACATTTAGACACTGCATTTGTATTCTAGTGTCTTGGGAAGGTTTTACTGGCTGCATTGAGAAGATTTTCAGCCCAAGATATTTTGTTGGCCATGGCAGATGTTGGATGATAATAAGAATGATAATAACGGCATTAAGTCAAGGGATTTTGGGAAAGTGGAAAAAATAATTGTACAATAAATTCTTTATAAAGGTTTTGCAGGATTCATGTAGTCACCACAAACCCATGTGTACCATTATATGTACAGCAGCACAGAGAATCCCTATGGTTCCAGAGCTGTAGTTACTGTGTGCCACTGTCCTTGAGTTACTCTATTCTTCCTGGAAGAAATAGTTTAACAGGGAGAAGAAATCTATAACATCACATACACAGGAGCATGCAAATTTTTTAATGCATTCTACATGTGACATAAGAAAAATCTCCATAAGCCTCAGTATAAAATCAGAGATACAGGGGGCAAAAAAGTATTCAGTCAGCGACCAATTGTGCAAGTTCGCCCACTTAAAAACATGGATGCGGACTGTAATTTTCATCATAGGTATACCTCAACTTTGAGAGACATAATGAGAAAAAAAAATCCATAAAATAACATTGTCTGAGTTTTTAAAAATGTATTTGCAAATTATGGTGAAGAATAAGTATTTGGTCATCTACAAACAAGCAAGATTTCTGGCTCTCGCAAACCTGTAACTTCTTCTTTAAGAGTCTTCTCTGTCCTCCACATTACCTGTATTAATGGAACCTATTTGGACTTGTTATCAGTATAAAAGACACCTGTCCACAACATCAAACAGTCACACTCCAAACTCCACTATGGCCAAGACCAAAGAACTGTTGAAGAACACCAGAAACAAAATTGTAGACCTGCACCAGGCTGGGAAAACTGAATCTGCAATAGGCAAGCAGCTTGGTGTGAAGAAATCAACTGTGGGAGCAATTATTAGAAAATGGAAGACATACAAGACCACTGATGATCTCCCTTGATCTGGGGCTCCACACAAGATCCCAGAACCACATGGGGGGACCTAGTGAATGACCTGCAGAGAGCTAGGAACAAAGTAACAAAGGCTACCATTAGTAACACACTACGCCGCCAGGGACCCAAATCATGCCGTGCCAAACGTGTCCCCCTGCTTAAGCCAGTACATGTCTGGGCCAGTCTGAAGTATGCTAGAGAGCATTTGAATGATCCAGAAGAGTATTGGGAGAATGTTGTAAGATCAGATGAAACCGAAGTAGAATTTTTTGGTAAAAACTGAACTCGTTGTGTTTGGAGGAGAAATAATGCTGAGTTGTATCCAAAGAACACCATAACTACTGTGAAGCATGGGGGTGGAAACATCATGCTTTGGGGCTTTTTTTTAGCAAAAGGACCAGGATGACTGATCTGTGTAAAGGAAAGAATGAATAAAGCCATGTATCATGAGATTTTTAGTGAAAACCTCCTTTCAACAGCAAGGGCATTAAAGATGAAGCATGGCTTGGTCTTTCAGCATGACAATGATCCCAAACACACTGCATGGGCAACAAAGGAGTGGTTTCGTAAGAAGCATCTCAAGGTCCTGGAGTAGCCTAGCCAGTCTCCAGATCTCAACCCCATAGAAAACCTTTGGAGGGAGTTGAAAGTCCATATTGCCAGGCAACAGCCCCAAATCATGACTGCTCTAGAGGAAATCTGCATGAAGGAATTGGCCAAAATACCAGCAACAATGTGTGAAAACCTTGTGAAGACTTACAGAAAACATTTGACCTCGGTCATTGCCAACAAAGGATATATAACAAAGTATTGAGATGAATTTTTGTTATTTACCAAATACTTATTTTCCACCATCATTTGCAAATAAATTCTTAAATAAATCAGACAATGTGGTTTTATGGATTTTTTTTCTCATTATGTCTTTCATAGTTGAGGTATACCTATGATGAAAATTACAGGCCTCTCATTACAGGCCTCTCATTTCTCCTTTTTATGTGGGAGAACTTGCATAATTGGTGGCTGACTAAATACTTTTTTTTCCCCACTGTATGTTAAGGTACAGTATGGGCTTATAGCATGCTATGGGAGCCATATTACTTATCTGTACATGACAGACATGATCTTCTAAAGAGTTTAAAAGGGGAGCAATCAGAATCAAAAACTTTTTATATTTTATAAATTCTGGTGAAACATTAACCTTTCTAATATACTTTATAAAAGAATAATAGTAAACAAAAGAGACACTAGGCACTGCAGGTGCAACAATCAATATGGATAGCCACGGTGTCGGGAGTCTCTGTAATGCGGGGTGCTGATTCTAATAAGCAATAAGCAGAATACAAGTCCAACAAAGAGGAAGAAATAGAGTCGCACTCACCGCAATTGTAGATCTTCAGGCTTTAATCAGATTAGCACTTAGACAAATAGGTAAAACTCCGACATCGGGAGGAGCGGGGAGGATGCAGGGGAACAAAGAACAAGACAACAGACTGTTTCACATCAAATGATGCTTCTTCCGGTCTCAAGTGTTCAGGTGACCCTGTGAGCTTAAATCACCTGAAATCATGTGATATAAGTGATATACATAGTAACACTACAAAACCCTAAAAAACACCTATGTAATGTGCACTAAGGTAAAGGGGTCAGATCCTAGCTAATAGCAATGCTCATATGAACGGTGAGAGATCATTTCTTTAATCAAGACCCATTGGTCCAATCGCGTTTAATCTGCTGATCCACTAGACCTCTCGCTGGGAGAGCCGTAGCTCTCTGTTCATATCATTTGTATTGTCCATAGTACGCTCAATACTCACAAAGTGAAGTGCTTTCGGGTCATTATTATGTGCTGAGCGCATATGGGCAATCAAACCGGGGTCTCCTACTCCTGTTTTTAGGTAGTATAAATGTTCCCTTATGCGGGTAAAGAGGTGTCTTTTTGTTTTCCCCATGTAGTAAAAGCCGCAACTACAAATTATGCAGTATATTACGTGGGTACTGCGGCAGGTTATAAATTGCTGAACATTAACATTGTATCCACCTAGGGTGTAGTTTTTTTGGCTAGATTAAATTTACATTGGGTGCAGTTTCTACATGGAAAGTTTCCTATTGGCGCTGTATTATTTAACCATTTCTTTTTCCTCCATTGATTGCTTTTTTGTCTTTTCTTAATTAGATCACATATAGTTTTATTTTTTTGTATGTAATAATAGGTTTACGTTTTGCTACCTCCTGCAGATCTACATCATGCTCTTACAAAAAACTATTTTTGTGAATGGCATTGCGTATGGCATTATTCATACTGGTGTTTTGGAATGAAAAGATACATTTTTTATTTTCCCTAGTGTCCGTAGAGGGTTTATTTTTTCCTTTTATTATTGCTTCTCTTCCTTTTTCATTCACCCTATTCATAGCCTTGATTAAGATTTTATCAGGGTATCCCCTTTGTTTAAAGTCATTTATCATCAGACTTGCTTGGACTTTAAATCTTTCTGGGTCATTATTGATTTTCTTTAGACGTATAGGTTGGCTATAGGGGATACTATTTCGCACATGAGGGGGATGAGAACTATTATAAAATAATGTTATCTCTTTTTTTTAAAGAAGCCATTTTTTATAGAAATCATGACTTTTAAAAAAGACCACTATCACTCAGGCCACTACCTACTCCCCATATCACCCCCATACCACCCTATCCTGTCCAGCTGCAGCATCATCTTTGTTACAGCTAAAGCATAGGCTGGGACAAAGTTTAGGAAGTTAGCATTCCTCTGTGCTCACTCTGTCTGATAAACAGAGATTACAGAGGGGTTACAGTCTACAGTGATTGGATGAAGACACCAAGCAAAGCAGGGAAGAAGTGAATGCATAGTGAGTGGGGGCAGGCTTAGTGCTTGCCTTGGACACACCCCTTCCTGAGCATTAGATGTCAGAATGAGTGAGCAGCAGAATGGAGGGATTTGTGAGCCAAATACAGAAGCTAGATACATAAACCCGATGTTAAGAATCTTCACGATCTAGTGAGAAAGCATTAATTATTTTTTTCCTGTAATATGACAGGTGCACTTTAAAGAGAATATACAGAAGAAATGGCAGATGGGGGCACTCTCAAGGTGTGCAGTGTGATCTAAGCCTGTTCTATGGCTCCTATGGATCGTATATACAGATATGACGACCCAGGGTACTCACGTGAAAACGCCACCTGCGGGGTGCATATTAGAAAAGCTGCAGTATCGTAGTCATATTATAAAGAAAGGATAATATGCACTCACTGCTAGGTTATGGCTGTCAATCCTGGGAGTCTGGAGACACGAGTGGAGTCGGCGTCTGCATGGAGCGCTCGGAGGCTACACCGGTTGTTTCGCGGGATCAACCCACTTCTTCCTGCCTCCGAGCCTTCTAGCCTCGGTGCCTTCTAGCCTCCGAGCGCTCCATGCAGACGCCAACTCCACTTGTGTCCCCGGACTCCCAGGATTGACAGCCATAACCTAGCGGTGAGTGCATATTATGCTTTCTTTATAATATGAGCACTTTAAAGAGAATACAAAATTTAAAGCTCATCTCTTAAAAAAAACAAAAAGAAAAGAAAATGTATACACTTAAAAAAAATAATTTGATGTGGAGTTGTGATGAGATTGTATTGTTTTATTGTAAAGTGCATAATAACTACATTAACAGACATTAATAAACATTTCCTGGTAAAAATATCACTTTAGGCAGATGAATGCTCGGGTGATGTTCTTATATGCTTATGTGATTGCAGGCTGATTAAGTACATAATCTTTGTCAGGTTTTTAGATGAATAAACTAATTAAAGCTTCTGTCTGTGCTTAATGATTCCTTTCCCATATCTCTACCTTGAAATTCTATCAACATTTTTATATAATTAGAATGATTGTAATATCATAAAGTAGATTAACGTCTTCATTACAGTCCTTATTTCTTTAATCTGTTATTACTTTATTACTTTGAAACGCAATAAAGGTATGAACAGTTTTTGCGCATTTTGGGTCAGATACCTATTAAATATGTTTTATATCAAGGTTGAATTATGAGTAGTAAATACATTAGGTATTTATGACTGCCTTTATTAATATTTCTATAAAAGTGTCTATTTGCATGTCCTATTTTATTTTATACCCATTAATTGTTCAGCTTCAATTGTTTGGTTATTGTTTAGTAAATGTTTTATGATATCATCTAGTATATGGAAAGTTATTTCTTTTACTTTCTCTGTACTTCCTTCCTTAGTTCCATATCATTATAAACTGCTCAAAAAAATCAAGGGAACACAAACAGCACAATGTAACTCCAAGTCAATCACACTTTTGTGAATTTACACTGTCCACTCAGGAAGCAACACTGATTGACAATCAATTTCACATGCTGTTGTGCAAATGGAAGAGACAACAGGTAGAAATTATAGGCAATTAGCAAGACAACCCCAATAAAGAAGGGGTTCTGCAGGTGGTGACCACAGACCCCTTCTCGGTTCCTTTGCTTCCTGGCTGATATTTTGATCACTTTTTAATGCTGGCTGTGCTTTTACTCTAGTGGTAGCATGAGACGGAGTCTACAACCCACACAAGTGGCTCAGGTAGTGCAGTTCATCCAGGATGGTACATCAATGCGAGCTGTGGCAAGAAGGTTTGCTGTGTCTGTCAGCGTAGTGTCCAGAGCATGGAGGCACTATCAGGAGACAGGCCAGTACATCATGAGACCAGAAGGAGACCGGAGGAGGGCAACAACCCAGCTACCTCCGCCTTTGTGCAAGGAGGGGTAGGAGGAACACTGCCAGAGCCCTGCAAAATGACCTCCAGCAGGCAATAAATGTTCATGTGTCCACTCAAACGGTGAGAAACAGACTCCATGAGGGTGGTATGAGGGCCCGACATCCACAGGTTTGGGTTGTGCTTACAGCCCAACACAAAGCAGGGCATTTGGTATTTTCCAGATAACACCAAGATTGGCAAATTTGCCACTGGTGCCCTGTGCTGTTCACAGATGAAAGCAGGTTCCCACTGAGCACATGTGACAGACGTGACAGAGTCTGGAGATGCCGTGGAGAAGGTTCTGCTGCCTGCAACATCCTTCAGCATGACCGGTTTGGCAGTGGGTTAGTAATGGTGTGGGGTGGCATGTCTTTGGGGGGCCTCACAGCCCTCCATGTGCTTGCCAGACGTAGTCTGACTGCTATTAGGTACCGAGATGAGATCCTCAGACCCCTTGTGAGACCATATGCTGGTACAGTTGGCCCTGGGTTCCTCCTAATGCAAGACAATGCTAGATCTCATGTGGCTGGAATGTGTCAGCAGTTCCTGCATGAGGAAGGCATTGATGCTATGGACTGGATCTGAATCTGATTGAGCACATCTGGGACATCTTGTCTCGCTCCATCCAACAACGCCACGTTGCACCACAGACTGTCCAGGAGTTGGCGGATGCTTTTTCCAGGTCTGGGAGGACATCCCTCAGGAGACCATCTGACACCTCACCAGGAGCATGCCCAGGCATTGTAGGGAGGTCATAAGGACACGAGGAGGCCACACACACTACTGAGCCTCATTTTGACTTGTTTTATGGATATTACATCAAAGTTGGATGAGCCTGTAGTATGATTTTCCACTTTGATTTTGAGTGTGACTCCATATCCAGACCACCATGGATTGATATATCAGCTATGTAAAGATGAAAGTATTTCATATGATTTGTTCATTCATTCAGATCTAGGATGTGTTATCTTAGTGTTCCCTATATTTTTTGAGCAGTGTATAAAAAGTTCACTGCAAAATCTATTCAGCGGCATTATTATATAATGAGAAGGCTCATAGTCTGATTACTTAGAGGAAGGACAAGGGTCTTGCAATGTTTGATTAACAAAATTGTCAAGTATGAAGGCAATTTATGTTATTCAAGGTAAGTCATCAGCGTTTTATATGAAATCATGAACATGTACGTTCAGATCATTATTCTCACAGCTTTTTTTTGCACTATGATAAAATATAGATACAGTATTAACTTTCAAAGATTTCCAAACTTTTGTGATCCACATGAACTTGAAAAAGAAATAAAGAAATATAAATATATATATATATATATATATATATATATATATATATATAATGTTATATATTTATATATATATATATATATATATATATATATATATATATATAACATTTTGGGAGACAATAATTGTTATGTAACACTTGTTTTACTTCTACATACACTGCCACTATGCAATAGTATTCATACTGCCTCAGATTGTGTTATTGGGGTATCCCATTGACCACACCAATATAAATTCAATAGGAAACGGGGGAATCTCTACTTCTAATATAATAAGATAATGTTCCATATAAAAGGGAATATATTGTCAGAAAATGACCTACTGTTACATAGTTACATTGAAAAAAAAAAGACATATGCCCATCATGTTCAACCAAGGAGGTGAAGGGAAGGGGTATGGGGGAATGAAGGGGTCAGGATGTGATTCTATACTGTATTTCTGAATAGGCATACAGGATTCTATACTGTATTTTCTGCATTTCTGCATTCTGCCTGTGATGGGCCCTACTGCTCAGGTTATGCTTTAATATGCATTATGTTATTTGTCTGTTAATTTATATTGTTTGGCACTGTATCAATGTAAAGGATATCTGTTATGAGGCATGAGGCAGAGTACCCATGTGACCCTGATTGCCTAATGGGAGGCCCCCTAGCGGGGCCATAGATAGTGTATGGGGAAGAGTTATCAAGTCTAGGTTCAATTCATGGAGAGTTCAGTATGTGTGGAGTGCAGAGCTCAGTGTGAGCTGCAGTGGGGAGAAGAGACATCAGGAGTGGGAGGTGATTCAAGGGAAGCCTAAAGAAAACTTTCAAGCAAGCAACCACGCCATTTTGCAAATGTCCCCCGGCTAGGAGGAGTCGGAAATTTCTAACTGTAAGCACAAGAGCCGATGAGTCGATGGGCCACACAGTGTTAGTTCATACCCTGGCATTGTAGCATTAATTGGACACTGTTAGAACCCTAGTCAGCGTGGGAGGCCTCAGAATTCATTCAAAATTCCCCAGCCTCCAACAAGTAAAGCCAAAGTAAAATACCAAGTGTAAAATACGACAAGTCACAGCAAATCTACAGGGCTCCCAATGGTTACCCTGCATCTCCTCTATGCTAATCTGCGCTGTGAGGATTGTAACAACTACTCCTGCCTCAGTAAAGACAGTTATCCGTAACCTGGCATCAGTGTATTTATTATCTCGCGCCTGGCCCAGGAGAAACTGTCCTATCCTCGGACCATGTAGGTTAACAGTGCCCTGGCATCACAAATTAATAAATCCAACCACTCTGAGTCATGAACAGGACCCATACACCCTGTACCCCAGTCAGAAGCACTAGTGCGTTATCACCTAAAAATGTGCCCCTTATTAGTTAAGTTGCCTATCTCTGTACTCTTTTCAGCTCTATAAAGTCCCTTTTAAGAACCAGTTCCCAAAAGTGAACATCATACTCCAGGTGAGGCCGTACCAATGCTTTATAAAGTGGTAGTATTATGTCCCTGTCCTAAGAGTCCATGCCTTTTTTGATACATAACAATATCCTGCTGGCCTTAGAAGCAGCTGCCTGACATTGCATGCTGTTCTGTAGTCTATGATCTACGAGTACACCCAGATCCTTTTCTACCAGTGACTTTCCCAGTTTAAGCCCCCCCAGACATATGTTGCATGTAGGTTATTAGTACCCAGATACATAACTTTACATTTATCCACATTAAACCTCAATTGCAGAGTGTATGTCCACACACTTAGTCTGTCCAAGTCAGCTTGCAATGTATACACATCCTCTACAGACTGTACCATGCTACAAAGCTTGGTGTCACCTGCAAACATAAAAACACAGCTTTTAATTCCATCTTCTATATCAGTGGTTCCCAACCTGGGGTACAAGTACCCTCAAGGGTACTTAGCAGTTCTCCAGGGGGGGTTAAAAAAAAAACAGAAAAAAAAACAGTAATCGCCACCGCAGCCACTGGTCACTGTTTCTAAAGTGTCCAGGGCCACTTTAAAAGAAAAGAGCCATGGATCTTGGTGGGCTGACGTCACTGCACAGAGGAGTGGAGCAGGAGGACAACAGAGGAGAGGAGAAGTGTAGGCATCGGGCTGCTGTGGGCAGTACATACCATAAGCTTCGGCACTCTACTGTTCCTGCAGACTGGGGACCTACTGCTATGAGCCATAGCAATAGGTCCCTGGACCAGAGGAGCAGTGGAGCACTGAAGCGGGACAGTATGGGGGCCTACAACTATATATGGGGACATTTGTGGGGCCTAAAACTATATATGGGGGCCTACAGATATATTTCAGGACACAAAGGGGGCCTAACTACTTTATGGTGACACAAAGCAGAAACTATTACTGTGTGGGACAATACATATGGGGAGTTTGTAAGGAGAAGAGATTGTACTGGAGAAAAAGCCTAAAATGTTTGTTTGGCTGGTTTTGTGGAGACAAGTCTTGGCCGGGAGAAATTTTAATAGTGGTCTAGGCCAGAAAGTGAAGAAAAATATTGTTGTTTTTGTACCAATAATGAATAAGCCTTTAAAATGGTTGCTAGGAAGCAATATTCACAAAAACAGGGCCCAGCTGACAATAATGCTGTAAGTGCATATCAGCATGGTCCTATACAAAAGGCTGTCACAAATACTGCTTGACTTCCACAAATGTTATATGCCTCCAGAAGGAAATCAAAAGTGTATTTTCAATGTTTCTCTTTTTTATTTTTTTATTTTTTGTTTGTAAGAGCACTTTATGGGGAGTTTAAACTGCAGTAATTTACGAGACTGCTCTTGCTTTACTATTTTCTTTTTCTTGTTTTTAAAATTTGAAGAAAAAGTTGTATATTACATAATAAAAGTAAAAAAGGGAATCATAATGGAAACATAATATATGATTTTTGTTGCATAAAACAGATGCTCTCTTATCAATGTATTTTAATTTTCTTCTAGAAAGAAATCAAGCATATAGGTTTGTTTATTTATTTACACTTAATTTATAACACCATCATAGTTTACCGGCACTGCACATACTTTCAACCCCTGTTTCGAATTAGACATAGACTGAAAAAAAATAATTTGTCCCTATGACATACACTATGACATACCTTTTCCTAGGAGGCCAATACGCCAAATACCAGCTAGAAGAAAATCCCAAAAGGTTGTGCACCACCTCAGCAGATGCCTAAAACCAATCAGTGCCCCAAATCCAGGTAGTCTACTGTAATATCCATTTGAGGGGCATAGTTACTTAAGCCCAGAAACAAACAATGTTTTTCAGTTTGGAAACATCAGGTGTGGTGAAACTACAGGGCATTCGTGCTTTTAGTAAGATAGGACACACAACCAGTTTGTTTATTAACTATTCAAGAAGTAGTTTACTCTTGGAAGAACCACATACTGTGAACTGTAGTCCAAAGGGACTTAACTCTGGCCTTGAGCCTGTTATTGACTAGAGTATTTAAAGGGTTTATCACGCATAAGGTGATTTAAGTGTTCTGAGTTTACTATAACACTGCTGATTTCTTGGATATTTCCTGTTTGAGTTCCCTACCTCCAACTACAAGTCCCAGTGTGAGGTCACTTTTCCCCCTCCAACACATCAGCCACCCCACCCATTGAAGCACAGGTGTGCTGCCTTCCATGCTTTGCTGTGAACAAAAGACCAGTGTTTTCTAACCAGGGTGTCTCCAGCAGTTGCAAAACTACAATTCACTGCAGAACAATCTCCTACCCACCCAGCAGTCGCTCCACCTATTGAAACAGACAGGCTTTTTTGAACACCTGACTTGTGATGTAATGTCTTGAGCTGCACTGCAACCTGGGAAAACCTGAAATGACACTTGTTACGCCGAGCGCTCCGGGTCCCCGCTCCTCCCCGGAGCGCTCGCTACACTCTCCTCACTGCAGCGCTCCGGTCAGATCCACTGACCCGGGGCGCTGCGATACCGCCTCCAGCCGGGATGCGATTCGCGATGCGGGTAGCGCCCGCTCGCGATGCGCACCCCGGCTCCCGTACCTGACTCGCTCCCCGTCGGTCCTGTCCCGGCGCGCGCGGCCCCGCTCCTTAGGGCGCGCGCGCGCCGGGTCTTTGCGATTTAAAGGGCCACTGCGCCGCTGATTGGCGCAGTGGTTCCAATTAGTCTGATCACCTGTGCACTTCCCTATATCACCTCACTTCCCCTGCACTTCCTTGCCGGATCTTGTTGCCATCGTGCCAGTGAAAGCGTTTCCTTGTGTGTTCCTAGCCTGTGTTCCAGACCTCCTGCCGTTGCCCCTGACTACGATCCTTGCTGCCTGCCCCGACCTTCTGCTACGTCCGACCTTGCTTCTGTCTACTCCCTTGTACCGCGCCTATCTTCAGCAGCCAGAGAGGTGAGCCGTTGCTAGTGGATACGACCTGGTCACTACCGCCGCAGCAAGACCATCCCGCTTTGCGGCGGGCTCTGGTGAAAACCAGTAGTGACTTAGAACCGGTCCACTAGCACGGTCCACGCAATCCCTCTCTGGCACAGAGGATCCACCTCCTGCCAGCCGGCATCGTGACAGTAGATCCGGCCATGGATCCCGCTGAAGTTCCTCTGCCAGTTGTCGCTGACCTCACCACGGTGGTCGCCCAGCAGTCACAACAGATAGCGCAACAAGGCCAACAGCTGTCTCAACTGACCGTTATGCTACAGCAGTTACTACCACAGCTTCAGCAATCATCTCCTCCGCCAGCTCCTGCACCTACTCCGCAGCGAGTGGCCGCTTCTGGTCTACGCCTATCCTTGCCGGATAAATTTGATGGGGACTCTAAGTTTTGCCGTGGCTTTCTTTCCCAATGTTCCCTGCACTTGGAGATGATGTCGGACCAGTTTCCCACTGAAAGGTCTAAGGTGGCTTTCGTAGTCAGCCTTCTGTCTGGAAAAGCCCTGTCTTGGGCCACACCGCTCTGGGACCGCAATGACCCCGTCACTGCCTCTGTACACTCCTTCTTCTCGGAAATCCGAAGTGTCTTTGAGGAACCTGCCCGAGCCTCTTCTGCTGAGACTGCCCTGTTGAACCTGGTCCAGGGTAATTCTTCCGTTGGCGAGTATGCCGTACAATTCCGTACTCTTGCTTCAGAATTATCCTGGAATAATGAGGCCCTCTGCGCGACCTTTAAAAAAGGCCTATCCAGCAACATTAAAGATGTTCTGGCCGCACGAGAAATCCCTGCTAATCTACATGAACTCATTCACCTAGCCACTCGCATTGACATGCGTTTTTCCGAAAGGCGTCAGGAGCTCCGCCAGGATATGGACTCTGTTCGCACGAGGCGTTTCTTCTCCTTGGCTCCTCTCTCCTCTGGTCCCCTGCAATCCGTTCCTGTGCCTCCCGCCGTGGAGGCTATGCAGGTCGACCGGTCTCGCCTGACACCTCAAGAGAGGACACGACGCCGCATGGAGAACCTCTGCCTGTACTGTGCTAGTACCGAACACTTCCTGAAGGATTGTCCTATCCGTCCTCCCCGCCTGGAAAGACGTACGCTGACTCCGCACAAAGGTGAGACAGTCCTTGATGTCTACTATGCTTCTCCACGTCTTACTGTGCCTGTGCGGATGTCTGCCTCTGCCTTCTCCTTCTCTACTATGGCCTTCTTGGATTCCGGATCTGCAGGAAATTTTATTTTGGCCTCTCTCGTCAACAGGTTCAACATCCCAGTGACCAGTCTCGCCAGACCCCTCTACATCAATTGTGTAAACAATGAAAGATTGGACTGTACCATACGTTTCCGCACGGAGCCCCTTCTAATGTGCATCGGATCTCATCACGAGAGGATTGAACTTTTGGTCCTCCCCAATTGCACTTCTGAAATTCTCCTTGGACTTCCCTGGCTTCAACTTCATTCCCCAACCCTGGATTGGTCCACTGGGGAGATCAAGAGTTGGGGGCCCTCTTGTTCCAAGGACTGCCTAAAACCGGTTCCCAGTAACCCTTGCCGTGACTCTGTGGTTCCTCCTGTAACCGGTCTCCCTAAGGCCTATATGGACTTTGCGGATGTTTTTTGCAAAAAACAAGCTGAGACTCTACCTCCTCACAGGCCTTATGATTGTCCTATCGACCTCCTCCCGGGCACTACTCCACCCCGGGGCAGAATTTATCCTCTATCCGCCCCAGAGACTCTTGCCATGTCTGAATACGTCCAGGAAAATTTAAAAAAGGGCTTTATCCGTAAATCCTCCTCTCCTGCCGGAGCCGGATTTTTCTTTGTATCCAAAAAAGATGGCTCCCTACGTCCGTGCATTGACTACCGCGGTCTTAATAAAATCACGGTTAAGAACCGCTACCCCCTACCCCTCATCTCTGAACTCTTTGATCGCCTCCAAGGTGCCCACATCTTTACCAAACTGGACTTAAGAGGTGCTTATAATCTCATCCGCATCAGAGAGGGGGATGAATGGAAAACGGCATTTAACACCAGAGATGGACACTTTGAGTATCTGGTCATGCCCTTTGGCCTGTGCAACGCCCCTGCCGTCTTCCAAGTCTTTGTTAATGAAATTTTTCGTGATCTTTTATACTCCTGTGTTGTTGTATATCTGGACGATATCCTGATTTTTTCTGCCAATCTAGAAGAACACCGCCAGCATGTCCGTATGGTTCTTCAGAGACTTCGTGACAATCAACTCTATGCCAAAATAGAGAAATGTCTGTTTGAATGCCAATCTCTTCCTTTCCTAGGATACTTGGTCTCTGGCCAGGGACTACAAATGGATCCAGACAAACTCTCTGCCGTCTTAGATTGGCCACGTCCCTCCGGACTCCGTGCTATCCAACGCTTTTTGGGGTTCGCCAATTATTACAGGCAATTTATTCCACATTTTTCTACCGTTGTGGCTCCTATCGTGGCTTTAACCAAAAAAAATGCCGATCCCAAGTCTTGGCCTCCTCAAGCGGAAGACGCCTTTAAACGGCTCAAGTCTGCCTTTTCTTCGGCTCCCGTGCTCTCCAGACCTGACCCTTCCAAACCCTTCCTATTGGAGGTTGATGCCTCCTCAGTGGGAGCTGGAGCTGTCCTTCTACAAAAAAATTCTTCCGGGCATGCTGTTACTTGTGGTTTTTTTTCTAGGACCTTCTCTCCGGCGGAGAGGAACTACTCCATCGGGGATCGAGAGCTTCTAGCCATTAAATTAGCACTTGAGGAATGGAGGCATCTGCTGGAGGGATCAAGATTTCCAGTTATTATTTACACCGATCACAAGAACCTCTCCTACCTCCAGTCTGCCCAACGGCTGAATCCTCGCCAGGCCAGGTGGTCTCTGTTCTTTGCCCGATTTAATTTTGAAATTCACTTTCGGCCTGCCGATAAGAACATTAGGGCCGATGCTCTCTCTCGTTCCTCGGATGCTTCTGAAGTTGAACTCTCTCCGCAACACATCATTCCTCCTGACTGCCTGATTTCCACTTCTCCAGCCTCCATCAGGCAAACTCCTCCAGGAAAGACCTTTGTTTCTCCACGCCAACGCCTCGGAATCCTCAAATGGGGTCACTCCTCCCATCTCGCAGGTCATGCGGGCATCAAGAAATCTGTGCAACTCATCTCTCGCTTCTATTGGTGGCCGACTCTGGAGACGGATGTTGTGGACTTTGTGCGAGCCTGCACTATCTGTGCCCGGGATAAGACTCCTCGCCAGAAGCCCGCTGGTTTTCTTCATCCTCTGCCTGTCCCCGAACAGCCTTGGTCTCTGATTGGTATGGATTTTATTACTGATCTACCCCCTTCCCGTGGCAACACTGTTATTTGGGTGGTCGTTGATCGATTCTCCAAAATGGCACATTTCATCCCTCTTCCTGGTCTTCCTTCAGCGCCTCAGTTGGCTAAACAATTTTTTGTACACATTTTTCGTCTTCACGGGTTGCCTACGCAGATCGTCTCGGATAGAGGCGTCCAATTCGTGTCTAAATTCTGGAGGGCTCTCTGTAAACAACTCAAGATTAAATTAAATTTTTCTTCTGCATATCATCCTCAATCCAATGGACAAGTAGAAAGAATTAACCAGGTCTTGGGTGATTATTTACGACATTTTGTTTCCTCCCGCCAGGATGACTGGGCAGATCTTCTTCCATGGGCCGAATTCTCGTATAACTTCAGAGTCTCTGAATCTTCCTCCAAATCCCCATTTTTCGTGGTGTACGGCCGTCACCCTCTTCCCCCCCTCCCTACCCCCTTGCCCTCTGGTCTGCCCGCTGTGGATGAAATTTCTCGTGACCTTTCCATCATATGGAGAGAGACCCAAAATTCTCTCTTACAGGCTTCATCACGCATGAAGAAGTTCGCGGATAAGAAAAGAAGAGCTCCTCCCATTTTTTCCCCTGGAGACAAGGTATGGCTCTCCGCTAAATATGTCCGCTTCCGTGTCCCTAGCTACAAGTTGGGACCACGCTATCTTGGTCCTTTCAAAATTTTGTGCCAGATTAATCCTGTCTCTTACAAACATCTTCTTCCTCCTTCTCTTCGTATTCCTAATGCCTTTCACGTTTCTCTTCTTAAACCACTTATCATCAACCGTTTCTCTCCCAAATCTGTTCCTCCCACTCCTGTTTCCGGCTCCTCGGACATCTTCTCCGTCAAAGAGATTCTGGCATCCAAAAAGGTCAGAGGGAAAACCTTTTTTTTAGTGGATTGGGAGGGTTGTGGTCCAGAAGAGAGATCCTGGGAACCTGAGGACAATATCCTAGACAAAAGTCTGCTCCTCAGGTTCTCAGGCTCTAAGAAGAGGGGGAGACCCAAGGGGGGGGGTACTGTTACGCCGAGCGCTCCGGGTCCCCGCTCCTCCCCGGAGCGCTCGCTACACTCTCCTCACTGCAGCGCTCCGGTCAGATCCACTGACCCGGGGCGCTGCGATACCGCCTCCAGCCGGGATGCGATTCGCGATGCGGGTAGCGCCCGCTCGCGATGCGCACCCCGGCTCCCGTACCTGACTCGCTCCCCGTCGGTCCTGTCCCGGCGCGCGCGGCCCCGCTCCTTAGGGCGCGCGCGCGCCGGGTCTTTGCGATTTAAAGGGCCACTGCGCCGCTGATTGGCGCAGTGGTTCCAATTAGTCTGATCACCTGTGCACTTCCCTATATCACCTCACTTCCCCTGCACTTCCTTGCCGGATCTTGTTGCCATCGTGCCAGTGAAAGCGTTTCCTTGTGTGTTCCTAGCCTGTGTTCCAGACCTCCTGCCGTTGCCCCTGACTACGATCCTTGCTGCCTGCCCCGACCTTCTGCTACGTCCGACCTTGCTTCTGTCTACTCCCTTGTACCGCGCCTATCTTCAGCAGCCAGAGAGGTGAGCCGTTGCTAGTGGATACGACCTGGTCACTACCGCCGCAGCAAGACCATCCCGCTTTGCGGCGGGCTCTGGTGAAAACCAGTAGTGACTTAGAACCGGTCCACTAGCACGGTCCACGCAATCCCTCTCTGGCACAGAGGATCCACCTCCTGCCAGCCGGCATCGTGACAACACTCATTTTGTATGCTGTTAAAAGTAAACATTGTGGCAAAGATCACATAAGAATTGCGAGACCACAATCACACAGGTACACACACTATATTATAAACTACACTAACTTTACAGCCCCTGTAGCATAGTAAAATAAAAATCCTTAACTACCCCTTTAATCATGGAAGCAGATAATACCCATGGTGGACAGTGGATAAAAACATGGCCTCTGACTCAGAGGAAATTTTTATGTTATTCAAAGAACTATTGTGTTTTTGACCACCAAGGGAGAAAAATCAAATTGTTTGTGTTTAACATGTATTTAAAAAGAAAAACACCTTGTTTAGCCCCTACCATGACTTGTGGACAAGAGGTGGACAAATACCCCATCACCATGTCCATCACACAGTAAAGAAAGAAAATACACAACTGTCACACAAATTTCACGATGCAATCTATAATGAAAACCAGAGGGAACATTTTGGGGTAGAGTTATGTACTGTATGTCACCGGTGCAAATGCTATGGTGGACAATTATTTTTCTCAAAGACTCACCTTATGAAAAAAGAAAAGCAAATAGATATTTAGCAGGATTCCATAGAAAGATACAGTGGTCACCCTTTCATCCTTTCCTTTAGTTATGGACACAATTTCTCATGAAACCAAGATATCACAACATGCTGTTATAACACTTTAAAAAATTCAGGTTAAGTGCATATCAGTGTTCAGCTCTGTTCAGTGGAGCTCTGTTCGATGAGTCTATTAGCACAGTGGGACATGAGTGTAGAAAAAAATACTGCAAACTGTTGTCATTTTTTTCTCTGCTCAAACCCTGCAAAACAACAGACACCAGACAGAAAACCAAATGGATGCCATGAAAGTCAATGGGATCTGTTGGGAATCCATTGGGGTCCATTGTGCAATGAACCATTCAACTCAGTTTTTTTTTACTCTTGAAAGGACTCTTGAACAGAGCTTCCTAATGGACCTCTAAAGATGGACGTAAAGGAGCCCTCACTGTTTGATCACACATATGCATAAATGTAGTGACAGTGTCGGCGTCCTCTCTGACTACACATGTGAGGATGAGTCCATCGTGTCAGCAGATATATAAAGGCTTATACTTAGTGCTGGTCATTCAGTGGGATTTCATCATAGAAGTTGGAGACTCTTTGGATACCTGCCTTTCCCTATAAAACATGTGTGCTTTAGTTGCATCACAGCCATGACTAGGGACTTTAGGTCAGAAATGCATTGGTGTTTCTGATGATGTTTTTACCAAAACAAAATAAAGATTTTTTATTTTTTTTATTGGAACTGGAAGTCTCATCTATTTCTGGTTTGTAATCCAATCATGTTTTTGCAAAAAGATAGTAATTTTACCACATACCTATTGGAATGTAGAAAAGTGTTCAACATGTCACAGAAGATGTCAAATGTTTTGATTGTGGAGGTGTCAATCCTGAGATCCCCACCGTTCTATGAAAAAGCTGGGAGAAGTGAATGCTTATGTGCTTTTCTCCCCGGCTGGCAGCAATCTTTGTCAAGCTTACTAGACAGCCCCATAGACTTATTAAGGGGCCATCTAGTGAAGCTGAATTCTGCTTGTTCTCATGATCATGAGGCTCTCATTACTGAGTAATGAAATTACAATTCTGATATGCAGGGCATTGAAAAGTTTTAGTTGTCTAGTGGCCTTCTCTCTAATATCTGCTCTGAAAAGGTGGTTAGCCACCTCTAACCATGTGAGAGCAGATATTAAAAAATGAAGTCACCTAGATAACAATTCTTGCAAGTAAGAACAAATAGAACTTTGCCTGTTAAATTTGTAATTTGATTATTAAATGCAATACACTGGTTATCTGAAGGTACTAGTTTATAATTTAACCTGTTAAGGACATAGGGTGCACCTGTATGCCCTACACCCGGTATTTAAAACGGGGTCACTCCGTGACTCCTCGTCATACCGGGACCTTTTTGGCGGCTAATGATAGCCGGTACCCTGGGCTAATAGCGTGCTGCACCGATCGTTGTGCCGTGCACTATTAACCCTTTAGAAGCGGCGATCAAAGTTGATTGCCACGTTTAAAATGAAAGTGAAAGCTTCCCGGCAGCTCAGTTGGGCTGATCGGGACTATTGCGATAAAATGCACGCGACGTCACTCGTCATTGCGTAGCGCAGCGCATAGCAACGACGCATAGACGCCACACTGGAGCCTGAAGCAGCGCGGACCGGAGCCAGAAGCAGCATGGACCCGAGCCAGAAGCAGCATGGACCCGACCCCGGCAACAGGTAATCATAAAACCGGGGATGGGGGAGGCAATGGGGCAGCGGTGCCGGCAATGGGGCGCCGATAGCCAGGGGGAGAGAAGCGGTGGCAGCAGGGCTCTAGACCCCAGGAAAGGCAGGGGGAGAGAAGTGGGCAGCGACGGCCTCTCTCCCCCTGCCTTTCCTGGGTGCTTCTGCGGGGTCAGAAAAACCGGGGGGGGGGGGGGGGGTTGGGGATGGGGGAGGTAATGGGACAGCAGTGCTGGCAGTCTCTGGATCCCAGGATAGGCAGGGGCAGAGAAGCGGGCAGGGACGACAGGTCTCTGGACCTGCAAAAGCCGCTGCAGTTCATTGATTTAAAGTGCCCGCTTTAAATCATTGAACTGCAGCGGCTTTTAACCATATAACACGCAGATAGACTTTAGGCTAAAAATTTTAGCCTAAAAAATGCGTGTTATATGCCGATAAATATGGTATACTTATTTTATTTTTTTGGACACTTTTTTTTGTAAAATGGGAAAAAGGGACAATTTTAATTTCTATTGGAGAAGGGACGTATTCAAATTTTTTTTTCACTATATACTTCACATTTTTTATGTCCCCATAGGAAATTATTTATAGCAGTCTTTTGATTGCCGAAACTGCTCACTGCTATTCACAGGCAGAAGGCAGACCATAAAAGAAGACTACAGATGAGTGGCAGGAAACAGGTGAGGACACCTCTGGCCACCATCTTGGCTCATTAGACCCCCGTGGTCAGCTCGTGACCGCTTCATGTACAGGACATAAATGTACATCTTAGTGCATTAAGCACCAGGGCACCAAGCATACAATTACGTCAATTGTCTTTAAGAGGTTAAGTGCACCAAAGGGTAATGTACTGTTCATATGATATGTTTGAATTGCATAACATAAATATAAAACAGATTAATTTTTTTGACGTTTACGCTGTTTACCGTACGGGATCATTCACATCATATTTATATAGTTTGGAAATGTATGCAGGTGCAGATACCAAATATGTTTATTAATTATAATTTTTTACGCTTTTTGGGGAAAAGGAGTGATTAAAATTTTTGTTGGGTCAGGGGCTTTTTTCCCATAGAATCATAGAAACCATTCGGCCCATCTAGTCTGCCCAATATTCTGAATACTATCAATATTTACTGGCCCTATCTTATATAACTGATACCGTTATGCCTATCGCATGCATGTTTAAACTCCTTCACTGTATTTGCAGCGACCACTTCTGCAGGAAGGCTATTCCATTCATCCACTTCTCTCTTAGTAAAGTAATACTTCCTGATATTACATTTAAACCTTTGCCCCTCTAGTTTAAAACAATGTCCTCTTGTGGTAGTTTTCCTTCTTTTAAATAAACTCTTCTCTTTAACTGTATTGATTCCCATTATGCATTTAAGAGTTTCTATCATATCCCCCCTGTCTTGTCATTTTTTAAACTTTTTTTTAACAATTATTTGATTCTTTTTATGTCCCCATAGGGAAATATCTATAGCAATTATTAGATTGCTAATTCTGTTCAATGCTTTGCATAGGCATAACACTAATCAGTATTATTGGCGATCTACTTCTCTGGTCTGCTAGAAGGTATCTGATCATCCATTAGAACACTGGCATTGCCACAGATGCCTTGATCAGTATTGATCACAGCATCTGAGGGGTATAATGGTAGACATCAGAACGATCTCTGATGTCCGCCATTACCAGTGAGTCCCTAGATGCTAATAGCAGCCAGGACCTGCCGTCCATAAAGCGAGGACCGCTCTGGTACTCATATCATTACAGAACATAAATGTACATTCTGTTGCGCTATGTCCCAGCGCATCAGGACATACATTTACGTTCATTGTTGTTAAGGGGTTAAAGTTGGAACTGATATTGTTTAGGGTTTAGATAAGCCTCCATTGCGGTACAAGAGATAACAGGGGACTCAGAGGAATGATATGCATTTGTATATTTAACAAAAATGAAATGCTACAATATGTACAATATGATGTCTGTTAAATTTGATCTTTCCATTGAATATCGTAGAACCAAAAAACAATATACACCTGGAAACTGTTTTCTGACAGGACAAGAAATCTGTAGACTGCACATCTAATAACAGTATCAAGAAAACATATGCTGCTTTTCATTGGAAATGAATAAACTATACTTTTAATAGAAGTCTACAAATTATTCCACTGTATAGCCATAGGAAATAAAATTGTTGTCCCAGAATATGGAAGCAATTAATACTTCAAATTTGATTTCTTAATTTAAAAAGCATTAAGGCAATGCAAAGATTGAGCCTTCTGGCCTGAAACATGTGGCCTGTTTTATATGCGTTTTTTGTAATTTCACCATTTCTACCACCATGCTTTTAAGATATAGAAAAAAGCTTGAAGATTTAATTGCATCCCTGCGCTGGGAGACCAGTTTTCTTTCATGTTGATAAACAGGCAGCATACCAGCCAAAGGGTGGTTTCACATATTTGGTACAGTATTTTAGTATTTGTAAGCCAAAACCAGAAGTGGGTCTAGGAGTGGGTTTTCACTTTTGACTAAGGCTACCTTAAAACTGCTATACTAAAGAGAGCTCTATTGCTTAACCTATATAAAGAACAGTAACCAAAGATATGTGACCAAAGTTGCTTTTTAACTCGAAAAGTAAATTGCGTTTGGTGCCAAACACTTTAGTACACCTCTTATCAAATAAATGCACCAGACGTAAAAATATAAATAAAATAACAAGCTTTATTAAACATATATAATAATTGAATAAAAAACATAAATAATGAGAATCAGCAATAGCCAGAAAAATGTGCTATGATCTAATAAAGACTATTCTCTTAAAGGTTTGCCATTACCAGTTAAACACATACTGCAGAAAAACACTGTGACATTGAGTACACATAGAAAAGGCAAACAAAAAATGAATGATAATAAGAGACGAGAGACAACGTATACAGGTGATCTATTGATGCACTGTGGGAGCCTGAGAAAACTAGAGACAAAAGTGTGTTGGTATGAGACCTGAAGAAATTAACAAGTGCATCCATAGCAACATCACTGCACTAGAGAAATACACCAGCCCACGGAAGGGGAGAGAGGGTAAACACGCTGCCACAGTGCATCCGGAGTCACCACGTTATACTCACATAAAAGATCACACACAACCCCTACGCCGTTTCGCTACCCGCTTCGTCAGGGAGTATCTGGGTGATAGCTGGGTAAACTATTTATACAACAGAGGACCAATCAGATATTTGGAATGAGAATTACCTGGATAGAAGCAGCTGTGTTCCGTACCGCCAGAGCTCATAGCTGCCGGCGCCATCTTGGGCTATCGGGCGCACGCGCATGGTGGAGAGGCGACGTCTGTGCACCAACGTCACCACGCACTGAATCGGCGCGTGCGCACAAGAGTCCACAAAGTAGATGGTATGTAGAAGTATTTGGCGCATGCGCAGACAAACTAGAGTCCGCTATGACACGGAGCCAGGTCTGGGCATGCGCATGAACTTAAACATGGAACAAGGAGACGGATGCACTAACATTGGTGTGCATAGTGAAACCCTTGGGCATAGATATAAGGAGTTTTATATAGAGAGAGAGTTTTATAATAAAAAGCAGAAAAAAAACGTGAAGTGCAGGTGCAAAAGATAAGAACAAACGTGAACACACGTGAAGCATGCAGAGAGATTTATATATGTATATATATACAAAGCATATGAATCATTTAGACAAAAATAAAAATAATATACCCCTATATTAGTCATAATGTGCTATTAAGCAAACTTGTGAACAACATGTAAGTGTGACAATATGTATATATAAATATATGTGCACGTGTAGAATGGAATGTCAGGTATTAAGAATTGACACTCAGGTAAAAAATATATATACATTTTTTTTTGATAAATGGGTAAAAATACAATATTCGTGAAAAGTGTAAGAAAAATAAATAAAATTGATAAATATAAATATCAGTCGTTGTTACTTGTAATCATACAGTGTACTGAGATAAAGTGCTGTATAGATAAACTATTATTCAAAAAAGTGCACTAGTATAAAGTGCAATATATAGAAGCAACTATTATAAATATCAATACATAAACTGATCTAGCTATAAAATTGTTATCATGAAAATTATTATAATAAAACATTTTTTATAAAGCATGCCCCACCCATCATACCCCTAGGGGTATCATACTAAATATTAAAATGGGACAATAAGGGCCATATCATGAAAAAATTAATAAGTCATCTGGCCATGAAAGGTGCTTCACTAGTGCCTTCCGGTCCACATCAAGCTGACACTTCTTCCAGGATCTAAAAAACACACAGACCAAGCTACAGACAGACAACAAACAAACAAACAAATAAACATAAAAAAGAGACAGACAAAAAAACAGCCAAACACAAAAGACACAATGAACAAACACCAAAAAACCAACAAAAAACACCAACACACACAACACAAACGACAAAAAACACACACAACAAAAAACAAGAAAACAAAAAAAAATAACAAAAAACAACAGCAATGAGTAAGTGTGTAAAATGAATAGGTCCTAACTGTCTATGATAAGATGTCCTGCTAAAATAAAAATAAAACCCCAAACTAAAAATATGTATACAGAACAGATTACAATGTATTATACACCAAGTACATCACAAAAAAGATATATAACTATTATTTTCATTTAGTCCCCATGGGGTAATGGTTTTTAAGTCAAAAATCCAACGTGCCTCCTTCTGCGCTAATATTCTTTTCCAGTTTCCCCCTCTAGGGCCCACCATAACTTTGTCGATCCCCCTTACCTTCAAGAGACTGCTGTCACATGAGTGGTACTCCTTAACCCCTTAAGGACCAAGGACGTACCGGTACGTCATTGGTCCTGCTCTTCTGATATAACGCGGGGTTACACAGTAACCCCGCGTCATATCATGGCGGGCCCGGCGTCATAGTGAAGCCGGGACCCGCCTCTAATAGCGCGCAGCGCCGATCGCGGCGCCGCGCGCTATTAACCCTTTAGCCGCGCGCTCAAAGCTGAGCCGCGCGGCTAAAAGTGAAAGTGAAAGTTCCCGGCTAGCTCAGTCGGGCTGTTCGGGATAGCCGCGGCTAATCGCGGCATCCCGAACAGCTGACAGGACAGCGGGAGGGCCCCTTCCTGCCTCCTCGCTGTCCGATCGTCGAATGACTGCTCAGTGCCTGAGATCCAGGCATGAGCAGTCATGCGGCAGAATCGTTGATCACTGGTTTCTTATGAGAAACCAGTGATCAACATAGAAGATCAGTGTGTGCAGTGTTATAGGTCCCTATGGGACCTATAACACTGCAAAAAAAAAGTGAAAAAAAAAGTGAATAAAGATCATTTAACTCCTCCCCTATTAAAAGTTTGAATCACCCCCCTTTTCCAATAAAAAAAAAACACAGTGTAAATAAAAATAAAAATAAACATATGTGGTATCACCGCGTGCGGAAATGTCCGAATTATAAAAATATATCATTAATTAAACCGCTCGGTCAATGGCGTGCGCGCAAAAAAATTCCAAATTCCAAAATAGTGCATTTTTGGTCACTTTTTATATAATTTAAAAATGAATAAAAAGTGATCAATAAGTCCTATCAATGCAAAAATGGTACCGTTAAAAACTTCAGATCACGGCGCAAAAAATGAGCCCTCATACCGCCCCATACACGGAAAAATAAAAAAGTTATAGGGGTCAGAAGATGACAATTTTAAACGTATTAATTTTCCTGCATGTAGTTATGATTTTTTCCAAAAGTCCGACAAAATCAAACCTATATAAGTAGGGTATCATTTTAATCGTATGGACCTACAGAATACATATCAGGTGTCATTTTTACCGAAAAATGTACTACGTAGAAACGGAAGCCCCCAAAAGTTACAAAACAGCGTTTTTTTTTTCAATTTTGTCGCACAATGATTTTTTTTCCTGCTTCACCATAGATTTTTGGGCAAAATGACTGACGTCATTACAAAGTAGAATTGGTGGCGCAAAAAATAAGCCATCATATGGATTTTTAGGTGTAAATTTGAAAGAGTTATGATTTTTTAAAGGCAAGGAGCAAAAAACGAAAATGCAAAAACGGAAAAACCTCCGGTCCTTAAGGGGTTAAAGTGTCTTGGTATCGTCTTCAATTGATTCATGTCATCTTCATTTTTAGCAGCTTCAATACCCAAGACATGTTCCCGAATACGTCTTCTCAGCTCATGTGACAGCAGTCTCTTGAAGGTAAGGGGGATCGACAAAGTTATGGTGGGCCCTAGAGGGGGAAACTGGAAAAGAATATTAGCGCAGAAGGAGGCACGTTGGATTTTTGACTTAAAAACCATTACCCCATGGGGACTAAATGAAAATAATAGTTATATATCTTTTTTGTGATGTACTTGGTGTATAATACATTGTAATCTGTTCTGTATACATATTTTTAGTTTGGGGTTTTATTTTTATTTTAGCAGGACATCTTATCATAGACAGTTCGGACCTATTAATTTTAAACACTCATTGTTGTTGTTTTTTTTTTTTTTTTTCTTGTTTCTTGTTGTGTGTGTTTTTTGTCGTTTGTGTTGTGTGTGTTGCTGTTTTTTGTTGGTTTTTTGGTGTTTGTTCATTGTGTCTTTTGTGTTTGGCTGTTTTTTTGTCTGTCTCTTTTTTATGTTCATCTGTTTGTTTGTTTGTTGTCTGTCTGTAGCTTGGTCTGTGTGTTTTTTAGATCCTGGAAGAAGTGTCAGCTTGATGTGGACCGGAAGGCACTAGTGAAGCACCTTTCATGGCCAGATGACTTATTAATTTTTTCATGATATGGCCCTTATTGTCCCATTTTAATATTTAGTATGATACCCCTAGGGGTATGATGGGTGGGGCATGCTTTATAAAAAATGTTTTATTATAATAATTTTCATGATAACAATTTTATAGCTAGATCAGTATATGTATTGATATTTATTATAGTTGCTTCTATATATTGCACTTTATTCTAGTGCACTTTTTTGAATAATAGTTTATCTATACAGCACTTTATCTCAGTACACTGTATGATTACAAGTAACAACGACTGATATTTATATTTATCAATTTTATTTATTTTTCTTACACTTTTCACAAATATTGTATTTTTACACATTTATCCCCAAAAAATTTTTATATATATTTTTTACCTGAGTGTCAATTCTTAATACCTGACATTCCATTCTACACGTGCACATATATTTATATATACATATTGTCACACTTACATGTTGTTCACAAGTTTGCTTAATAGCACATTATGACTAATATAGGGGTGTATTATTTTTATTTTTATTTTTGTCTAAATGATTCATATGCTTTGTATATATATACATATATAAATCTCTCTGCATGCTTCACGTGTGTTCATGTTTGTTCTTATCTTTTGCACCTGCACTTCACGTTTTTTTTCTGCTTTTTATTATAAAACTCTTTCTCTATATAAAACTCCTTATATCTATGCCCAAGGGTTTCACTATGCACACCAATGTTAGTGCATCCGTCTCCTTGTTCCATGTTTAAGTTCATGCGCATGCCCAGACCTGGCTCCGTGTCATAGCGGACTCTAGTTTGTCTGCGCATGCGCCAAATACTTCTACATACCATCTACTTTGTGGACTCTTGTGCGCACGCGCCGATTCAGTGCGTGGTGACGTTGGTGCAGAGACGTTGCCTCTCCACCATGCGCGTGCGCCCGAGAGCCCAAGATGGCGCCGGCAGCTATGAGCTCTGGCGGTACGGAACACAGCTGCTTCTATCCAGGTAATTCTCATTCCAAATATCTGATTGGTCCTCTGTTGTATAAATAGTTTACCCAGCTATCACCCAGATACTCCCTGACGAAGCGGGTAGCGAAACGGCGTAGGGGTTGTGTGTGATCTTTTATGTGAGTATAACGTGGTGACTCCGGATGCACTGTGGCAGCGTGTTTACCCTCTCTCCCCTTCCGTGGGCTGGTGTATTTCTCTAGTGCAGTGATGTTGCTATGGATGCACTTGTTAATTTCTTCAGGTCTCATACCAACACACTTTTGTCTCTAGTTTTCTCAGGCTCCCACAGTGCACCAATAGATCACCTGTATACGTTGTCTCTCGTCTCTTATTATCATTCATTTTTTGTTTGCCTTTTCTATGTGTACTCAATGTCACAGTGTTTTTCTGCAGTATGTGTTTAACTGGTAATGGCAAACCTTTAAGAGAATAGTCTTTATTAGATCATAGCACATTTTTCTGGCTATTGCTGATTCTCATTATTTATGTTTTTTATTCAATTATTATATATGTTTAATAAAGCTTGTTATTTTATTTATATTTTTACGTCTGGTGCATTTATTTGATAGGAGGTGTATATAAAGAACAGGAGATAAGTGGAGAAAAAAATACAGTATGTTATTTTTTCTCTCCGCTTAATAAAATAACAGACACCCAATGGTTCCCATTCAAGTCAATGGGATCCGTCGAGTCCCGGTGGTGTTCGCTTTCAAAAGGGATCATTCAGCTTCCTTTTTTGATGCCGAATGGACCCTAAATGGGAAGGAGCCCAGAGGTGGTGGGAACTAACCCTTACAAGTACAGATGCAAAAATACTGACCAAAATAGTGCCGTGTGATACCAGCCTTATACCTTTCAATGTTCACTGGATGACTATTTCCAGCTAATATGTATATGAGTGGTGAGATGTTTATGTTTGCACTTTATAGAGCCATTAAGTGGCATTTGTTGCTTTTGGCCCTATTGCTAAAAAGTGTATATCATGCGGCCTATATTTCTGCATTGTCCTATTGTATAGGAAAGCCTAATACAGCTGCCAGGCTATTCTGACAGTTAAAAACAAAGGTTTACAGATGGATTCCAGCCAAATTGACACATGATCCAGCCTGATGCATCAGATAATAAACAAGATGAATCCCTTTCAAAGTCTTCTAGCAAAGCCATGCCAGTAGACAGATGCCTGTCTGTGCAGGAAATTGCAATTCAACACAAATACCATAAAGGTGGGCATGGGGTACTTGATCACTAACACCCAAGTCCATAAAGGCTACTGAAATCCCTTCAAAATTATACATCATCAAAATGTAATAATGTATATGTTCTCCTTATACACGTGACTTTAAAATTGTCAATGTTAACTGCTAGTACAAAAGTATCAAAATAATAACAGTACAAACAGCTTCTTCATGGGTTCAGGTCTATTATTTTGAAAAAAAATGTGGTACAAGTAATTTGAAGGGAATCTGACAGCTGGTTCACCTGCACTAAACCCAATACACATGACTATAGTGCATGTGAACTTGAATAAAAAGATCTATTACTCACTCTGATCCGTGATCCAATTGTAGATTGTAGAGTCTATGTTGTTAATATATAAATAGGATTCTTTACGCAATTGAGGCAAGACCCGGCTCCTTGAGCTTCCCTGCCTCAGCCCCTTCTCCTGCCATATACCCATTCACCTCTGAATATGCATATCCTCTTCAGAACATTGACCTCCTATATGACATTTCAGTTTATGCCTATGTGACCTCTCTGAAGAGCATATGCATGTTCAGATACGGGTAGGCATATGGCAGCAGATAGGATGGAGGCAGGTAAGCTTGGAGAGCCAACTCCCGCCTTCATTGTGCATATGAGTTAGTAATACATCATTTTAATAAGGTTCAAGTACTCTCCACTACTTTTCTTCTTTTGTCTAGAAAATACAGTTATATTCTCTATGAATATTGTAGTATATAGATGGTATACCAGTAAACAAGACCTGTATTGGACTGTACTTAGCATTCTGTTAGTATGTAGCAATACTAAAATCATGCCACTGTCGTTTTCAGGTATTTTAACTCTCATTTAAAATGAATATTACATAAATAATATTTAAACCTACAACCACAACTAGATAGAAATAATAAAAGTTCAGATAAAAGTAAAGTAAAGATACTGAATAAGATTATTTAGAAAAATCCAGGCACCTGTGAAGAGTTAATTAGCAGATAATGGAAATTCTACATGAACTTGCTGTTTGAGGATTACAGGATCTCACTAGGGACACCAAGATAAATGCGGAAGCCTTCTGTGAATAGTTATTATCTCAAGTTGCAGAGATTGGACTCTAGACACCTCTTACTGTTTAGACCAATGTCAGCACATACAGTTATCCATGGCTAGAGTTACTCTCTTGTCTCAAACATTTTTGCTTTTATGTTCATTTTTTTTTACTCTATTTTAACAGAATTTTGCATTTTGTGTCCTTTGGAGACTATTGTTTGACTTCACCTTGGAATTACACATCTTTTACTGGCTTATTAGCTTTCATAAGTTCCATAATGTTTTAGGCAACCTGTCAAGCCATTCAAGAATTATCTTAGCAGAGTGCAAGTAGAGTGTTGGTGACTCTCACAGCAGTTGGTTAACCTGATAGCCTTGGGTATAACTTAACTTTTTTTTTTTTTTTTTTTAAATCAATATAGCTGCATGAGATCTTGTTTTGAGCGCATGTTGTGCATAAACAGAAGAACAGGGTTTTCTCTAAAAAGTATATGAGAAAATAGTATTTCACTGAAATAGCAGATGCTTGTAACAAACTTTTAGTAGCTGTAGTTAGACACATACATTTATCCGAATAATAAAAAAAAGACAGGCAAGATGGATCAGGCGGTCTTTTTTCTGCTAACAGTCTTATTTGTGTCTATGTTTTTTACTTAAAGGGCAACTGTCACCTCAATCCGAAGTACTAAGGTGCAAATGGAAGCAGTTAGGGCATTAGGGGATGGGAAAGGACCATACCTTTACTTACTGTGGTCACAATTTAAAAATATATATTGCAGCTATTTTTAATCCAGCTGAACTGTCGAAGAGACAGGCAGAGTTGCAGCCGCATGCCTTCTCCCTACCGACGGGGAGGAGACATGCCTTTGCTACTAGACTAGCCTTTTTAAAACCTCAACAACTAAGTACTAGCTTTATAAGTACATGGCAAGAAAATCCTACAATTGACACTTAAGAGATGTACTATGGGGACAAGCACAGAGGTTTGCAAGGTATCATTGCAAAGAGTTAGGATGAAGAGAAGAAACAAGCATCAAAACTGCATCTGTACAGAAACACCATTTTCCAATGCTTTCTTTTAATTGGTCTTATTTTTTCTCCGTAGAGGGGAGGATATTCAAGGAGAAGCTGCTGCTCATTATTGTATCTCTGCATTGCAATTGCTGCCAGTTTGCTTGGTGAAGCTACAGAGGGATTGAGCCCCCTGATAAAAGGCAAAAGATTACATGAGTCTGTAAGAAAAGATTTGCGGGCAATGACGGGCAATGACGTAAAAGTCAAGTTGGTACCCAACAAAAGACTAAACTCAGGAAGTCCACACTAAAAACAGGAAAATAATTCTGTAACTGTCATCATACTGGCTTGTGTTTCCTCTGAGCATAAATCATGTAAAAAACGCTGTGGTCATAGAATATAGACAGCAGAAAAGTAATTAGTCAACTCTAGATCATGTTCAAAGTGTCAAGGAGGCCAAACCACAGCATGCACACCTCTGGCCACCCCCTACCTCTCCCTGTCTTGACTGCGTAACGTACTTGGCTTAGTGCTGGAAGCCAAACATGGAGGGGTAGAAAAGGGAGGAGTTGGGCATGCTGTGGCTCAGCAATGCCTCCTTGACACCTAACTATAATCTAAAGGGGATATGACACTAATCGTGATCTAGCACAAATAGATTACCTTAAGTATAGCCAGGTAAGACAATTATAATAAGGCTCCCTCTCATTATGTTTAATCTGTACAATGAAAACATTTCGTATGTACAAGATAAATGTGCCCATAGGGGATTCATTATCTGACTGAGGCCAATAAATGTTCTTTTGGCCTCCACAAGAAATAAAGTATGGAACAGTATAGTAGACATCAATGCCTATTTATGGGCCCATTCAAGACAGCTTCAGGCTGCGACCTACAGTGGAAGCGAGTGTGACCTCTGCCTTGACAAAGTTAATGAAATCTATCATCATCACAAACTGCACCAGAGAGGAGGAGGAAAACATATATACCTACCTCCTCTCCTCTTCTGCTCTGCACTAAAGAGGAGGTGTATATTTTTTTTTGTTTTTTAATTATTAGGCAGATAGATGAGACAACCTTGCTAATGAGAGGGTTGGGTACTACTTGCCTAATAAGAAGAACTCCTTGCCGACTGAAGCAGGATTTCTGCCTACATGGGGGCTACCTCCCTAATGGGGAGACATACCTGAATAATAGTGGAACTACTTTCCTTTCCTTCAGACATACCTACCTAATGCACTGCCTAACTGATGTTGGAGACATACTATATAGGGAACCTATCTACCTAATGGAGGACCTACTTTTACTGTGTGGGGCACCAAAGGGGGCATGATTACCATTTGGAGGACTATAGATGGGGGTATTTTATAGAGCAAAGATGTTTGTTGGAGCCCAAAATTTTTCTCTGACACATTCAACAGAAAAGAGTCATGGTCAGAAGAAGTCATCATGGTTGTTTGAAGATGAAAAAGGACAGAGAACAACTCTAAGAAGACATCTGGTATTTACTGTTACAGTTACGCCGAGCGCTCCGGGTCCCTGCTCCTCCCCGGAGCGCTCGCGGCGTTCTCCTCTCTGCAGCGCCCCAGTCAGACTTGCTGACCGGGAGTGCAGCACTGACACTGCTGGCGGGGATGCGATTCGCATAGCGGGACGCGCCCGCTCGCGGATCGCATCCCAAGCTACTTACCTGTCCCGGTCCCCGGCTGTCACGTCCTGGCGCGCGCAGCTCCGCTCTCTAGGGCCGGATCTTGTTGCCTTGTGCCAGTGAAAGCGTTTTGTGTATGTCCCAAGCCTGTGTTCCAGACCTTCTGCTGTTGCCCCTGACTACGACCCTTGCTGCCTGCCCTGACCTTCTGCTACATCCGACCTTGCTCTTGCCTTGTCCTTCTGTACCGCGCCTGTCTCAGCAGTCAGAGAGGTTGAGCTGTTTCCAGTGGATACGACCTGGTTGCTACCGCCACAGCAAGACCATCCCGCTTTGTGGCGGGCTCTAGTGAATACCAGTAGCAACTTAGAACCGGTACACCGGTACGGTCCACGCCAATCCCTCTCTGACACAGAGGATCCACCTCCAGCCTGCCGAATCCTGACAGTAGATCCGGCCATGGATCCCGCTGAGGTGCCACTGCCAAGTCTCGCTGACCTATCCACCGTGGTTGCCCAGCAATCCCAACAGATCGCCCAACAAGGACAGCAGCTGTCGCAGTTGACCGCCATGCTACAGGAACTTCTGCCACAGCTACAGCAACCATCTCCTCCGCCAGCTCCTGCACCTCCTCCGCAGCGAGTGGCCGCTCCTAGCCTCCGCTTGTCTCTGCCGGACAAATTTGATGGGGACTCTAAACTCTGCCTTGGTTTCCTGTCTCAATGTTCCCTACACTTGGAGATGTTGTCGAACCAATTTCCCACAGAACAGTCTAAGGTGGCTTTCTCGGTTAGTCTTCTGTCTGGAAAGGCCTTGTCATGGGCCACACCGCTCTGGGACCGCAAATGATCCTGCCACAGCCACTGTCCAGTCCTTCTTCACTGAAGTCCGTAGTGTCTTCAAGGAGCCAGCCCGGGCCTCCTCTGCCGAGTCTGCTTTGCTGAACCTAGTCCAAGGAAGCTCTTCTGTAGGCGAATACATCATCCAGTTTCGTACCCTAGCCTCTGAGCTAGCCTGGAACAATGAGGCACTCTGCGCGACCTTCAAGAAAGGCTTATCCAGCAACATCAAAGATGTACTGGCCGCACGAGAAATTCCTGCTAACCTGTCTGAACTTATCCTTTTGGCCACCCGCATCGACAAGCGTTTTTCTGAAAGACACCAGGAGCTCCGCCAGGAAAAGGACCTTGCTCTCTGGGCACCTCTATCCCGGAATCCTTTGAAATCTACCCCTGTGCCTCCCGCCGAGGAGGCTATGCAAGTGGATCGGTCTCGCCTGACCCATGAAGAGAGGTCTCGTCGCAGAGATAATAATTTATGCCTGTACTGCCCTAGTACCGAACATTTCCTAGTGGACTGCCCTATTCGTCCTCCGCGTCTGGGAAACGCACGCACGCACCCAGTTCACGTGGGAGTGGCGTCTCTTGGTGTGAAGTCTGCTTCTCCACGTCTCACTGTGCCCGTGCGGATTTCTCCTTCTGCCAACTCTTCCTTCTCAGCTGTGGCCTTCTTGGACTCTGGTTCTGCAGGAAATTTTATTTTGGCCTCTTTCGTTAATAAGTTCAGCATCCCAGTGACCCGTCTCGTCAAGCCGCTCTACATTTCTTCCGTCAACGGAGTAAAATTGGACTGCACTGTGCGTTACCGCACAGAACCCATGCTTATGAGCATTGGACTGCATCACGAAAAAATTGAATTTTTTGTTCTACCCAACTGCACCTCTGAAGTCCTCCTCGGTCTGCCATGGCTCCAACGTCATTCTTCCACCTTTGATTGGACCACCGGGGAGATCAAAAATTGGGGTCCTTCTTGTCACAAACGATGTCTCACATCTGCTCCCACTTGTCTAACTCCTGAGATTCCACCCATACCGGCCCCTCCCAAGGCTTACCAGGATATTTTCGGCAAAAAGCAAGCTGAGATTTTGCCTCCTCATAGCCCCCTTCCTGGTAACACTCTGCCCCGTGGCAAGCTTCACCCTCTGCCCCCCCTCCCCATTCCCACTTCTTCTGGATTGCCTGCCGTTGATGAAATTACCCAGGACTTCTCTATCATCCGGAAGGAAACTCAAGAGTCTCTCCCAATGGTCTCGTCTCGTATGAAGGGACATACTGACAAAAAGAGGGGGAGACCTAAGGGGGGGGGGGGTACTGTTACGCCGAGCGCTCCGGGTCCCTGCTCATCCCCGGAGCGCTCGCGGTGTTCTCCTCTCTTCAGCGCCCCGGTCAGACCCACTGACCGGGAGCGCTGCACTGACACTGCCGGCGGGGATGCGATTCGCATAGCGGGATCGCATCCCAAGCTACTTACCTGTCCCGGTCCCCGGCTGTCACGTCCTGGCGCGCACGGCTCCGCTCTCTAGGGCGCGCGCGCCAGCTCTCTAAGATTTAAAGGGCCAGTGCACCACTAATTGGTGCCTGGCCCAATCAGTGTAATTAGCTCTCACCTGCTCCACACCTTTATAACCTCACTTCCCCTTCCCAGCATTGCCGGATCTTGTTGCCTTGTGCCAGTGAAAGCGTTTTGTGTATGTCCCAAGCCTGTGTTCCAGACCTTCTGCTGTTGCCCCTGACTATGACCCTTGCTGCCTGTCCTGACCTTCTGCTACGTCCGACCTTGCTCTTGCCTTGTCCTTCTGTACCGCGCCTGTCTCAGCAGTCAGAGAGATTGAGCCGTTACCGGTGGATACAACCTGGTTGCTACCGCCGCAGCAAGACCATCCCGCTTTGTGGCGGGCTCTGGTGAATACCAGTAGCAACTTAGAACCGGTCCACTGGCACGGTCCACGCCAATCCCTCTCTAACACAGAGGATCCACCTCCAGCCTGCCGAATCCTGACAGTTACATGGTCACTGTATGGGGGAATATTAGTCTGAGGGGGCCAAGACTAATATATTGGAGGGAGGGGGTAATTTAGATTTTTGCTATGGGGCCCTATGAATTATGTTGACGCTTCTGAATAAAACACACAATCTATTATTTATATATGGTTGTATATTGGTAGTATATTCTATATATATTCAACATTATGTGTACCTTGAAATCTCTTTTTCAGTGCAAATCATCACATATAGTCAATGTAGAGCATCCCTATGGACAAAATGTCAAAATATAGATTGAAATCTTTTGTGTTCAGTACTGATTTAGGGTCAAAACCACCTTAAAAACTGCACTGTGAGAGTAAAGTCTAAAGAAGAAATATCAAATACATTACTTTTTGTTTTCTTATTAACTTTTATTTTGCTGCTTTGCAACACATAACAAATCATTAGGGTATATTTGTCAGGCTCCTGACTCGAGACTGCTCGATTGAAATTCCAAGAAAAAAACTGCTCAAAGTCAAAAACCGTATGATGAAAACCGTATTGAATCATGAAGATAAATAGGTCTAAACTGATGCATTATGTGTAATCAAACATATTTGCAAATACAAGGAAGGCAGGTGTCCCTGGAAGGCAGCCCTACCAATATAGGCTGGGTGCTCTCTTGTTTTTTGCGTGTTTCTATGGGATACGTCCTGTAGACTGTTTCCTCTTCTCAGTTGCTTAGGTTTCCTCACACACATTAAATATACAGCAAAATAGACTGCAGCATACACCGCGCAAAGTACACTTACATCAGTATGTAAGTGATCTATATGCAGTGTAGCAGCAGTTGCTAAGAGAATAAATTAATATATGTCAGAATATATTAGTTGTTTTTTTTAAGACATTTTATTGAAAAATTTTCAATACATAACATGTAATATAAAAATAGAAAAAGGGAAACATGAGTACAGTCATACCGGTAATATACAGCGATGCGTGTTCCAGGAGATCAGGCATTTACTTTTGAGTTAACACTGTACAAGTCATATAACCAAAGACAGGCAAAACAAATTGCCGACAATAATTGATGGAGGGAGAGCAACTGGTGATCAGATGGTGATAATTGTAAAGCTCCCAGTGTCTTCCCTATTGCCCCCAGACAGTACCATTCATTGGAACTAAAGGGCCTCACTATATCAGTGATTTCACTGTCAGTGTAATGAGATAGAATAAATACCTTCTATTTATCAAAGAACCTCTCAGTGTGAGTGGTCTTTTGTCTTTCTGAGTCAATTCTGTCTATCCCACAAAGTTTTTTAAGCTGCGTTATCAACATAGGCAAGGTAGGGGTAGGGAGCATGAGCCAGGAGGCAAAGATACAACGTAATGCTACTAAAAAGACAATATCCTAGGTCGTTTACCTGCCCAAATGAATTTTGTAAAAGCCGAGTTCAAGGATTTAACATCAGAATGTTTTAACAATAAGCGTAAAGTCTGCATAAGGTAAAGGAGTCTAGGAAAGTTGATCATGTTGATCAACTGACATCTGCCCATAAAAGTAAGCAGGAGATTACCCCACTTCAGTAATTCAGCTCAAATTTTGGAGAATATGGGTGGAGGAGCAGGTGACACATACACCTAGGCCATCTACTTCTGGAAGCCATTGGGGCAGGATAGGTCCTATGGGAAGTAATTCAGAAAAGTCAGATTTAGTAACATTGACTTTAAACCCTGAAAATTCCCCGAAATGTTGTAAATGGGCCAGGACCAGTGGCATCGCTGGGGGTGGGGCATGCCCCCCCCTTGTGCCGCGAGATTTTGCAGTGAATTTTTAATATTTTTTTTTATTTCCCCCCCGAGCCTGTGCGCCTGTGACACACAACGCCGCAGGGGGGAGGGGAAGTTGTGGTGCAAGGGGGAAGGGTTTGGATTTTTAGAGTACTGGGCTGACTTTTCATTGGGGTACAAACTCTATTCTACGGATAATTTGCCCCTGAATGGAAGGGGGTCCCCTGTGCTGGGGGAGAAATCCTGGAAGGAGTGGCAGACTATTTAAACTAGGTGAGTGGGGGGGAGGATAATAAAGCAAAGAAAGCAGACAGTGGGATGGATAGGTTAGAGAGGGGTCAGGACATAACGGTGGGTGGAGAGGAGTCCTGTGGGGGAGGTTAAGAGCAGTGGATAAGGAGATCCATGGGTTACAAACCAGCCGTAAAAATAAATGTAGCCCAAAAAAATGTAATCCCAATAATTCAAAAAATTCCATAAGACCCAATAACTCAATAACTACAATAAGCCCCATTAACTCAAAAAATACCATTAGCCCCAATAACTTAAATAATAACGTTAGACCCAATAACGCAAAAAATCCCATTAGCCCCAATAACTTAAATAATAACGTTAGACCCAATAACTCAAAAAATCCCATTAACCCCAATAACTTAAAAAGTACAATTAGCCCTTATAACTCAAAAAATAACATTAACCCCAATAACTCTGAAAATCCCGTTAGTGAGACTATATGTGTACAACTTAATAGAAATGTAAAGTGTATGTTCAGAAATGCCAGAAGCCTAGCAAATAAAATGGAGGAGCTTGAGACCTTGATACTGGAGGAACATATTGATATAGTTGGGGTCACTGAGACATGGCTGGACTTCTCGCATGACTGGGCCGTTAATCTGCAGGGGTTTACATTGTTTCGCAAGGATAGAATGAACAGAAAAGGTGGTGGAGTCTGTCTGTATGTAAGAAGTGGTATGAAAGTCAGTGTGAACGATGCCATAGTGTGTGATGATTCTGAGCATGTGGAATCACTGTGGGTAGAATTACAAAAGGAGGGAAATATTGAAAAAATAGTATTTGGTGTAATCTACAGACCCCCTAATATCACTGAAGAGATAGAAGGTCGGCTTCATAAACAAATAGAGAGGGCCGCCCGGGCAGGTACAGTGGTAATAATGGGAGATTTTAACTCTCCAGATATAGATTGGGGTCCGGGGTTGGCTAAAACTACAAAGGGGCGACAATTCCTAAATTTATTGCAGGATAATTTTATGGGCCAGTTTGTGGAGGACCCAACAAGAAGTGATGCCTTGTTGGATCTGATCATATCCAACAACGCAGAGCTGGTTGGTAATGTAACTGTGTGGGAAAACCTTGGTAATAGCGATCACAATATAGTTACTTTTGACTTAAAATGTAGAACACAAAGACAGGCGGGGAAGGCAAAAACATATAACTTTAAAAAGGCAAACTTCCCTGGGCTGAGAGCTGCACTACAGGACATAGACTGGGGGGAGGTGTTCTCAAATACTGATACAGAAGGTAAATGGGACATCTTTAAATCAACTCTAAATAACTATACAGCTAAATATATAACAAATGGGAACAAATATAAACGATTAAAACTAAATCCTACATGGCTGACAAATGATGTTAAAAGAGCAATAAACAACAAAAAAATTGCCTTAAAAAAATTCAAATCTGATGGGTCAGCTATAACATTGAAACAGTACAAGGAGCTTAATAAAATCTGTAAAAATGTAATAAAAACAGCAAAAATTCAAAATGAGAGACAGGTGGCCAAAGAAAGCAAAACTAACCCTAAATATTTTTTTAGATATATAAATACAAAAAACCAAGGACAGAGCATGTAGGACACCTTAATAATGATAATGTGGAAGTTGTCACAGGCGATCAAGAGAAGGCGGAGCTATTGAATGGGTTCTTTTGTTCTGTATATACTATGGAAGAAGGAGCTGACATTGGCCAGGTCAGTGCTGGTAACACATCATGTAATGTACTGAACTGGCTTAATGGGGTACTCCGGTGAAAACCTTTTTTCTTTTAAATCAACTAGTGGCAGAAAGTTAAACATATTTGTAAATTACTTCTATTAAAAAATCTCAATCCTTCCTGTACTTATTAGCTGCTGAATACTACAGAGGGAATATTTTTCTTTTTGGAATGCTTTCTGATGACATCACAAGCAGAGTTCACAGTGGGATTTGAACCCAAGTCCCCAGCACTGCAAGGCAGCAGTGCTAACCACTGAGCCATCATGCTGCCCTTAGCATACATCTGCTATGCATACATCTGCTATGCATGGTTGCTAAAATGGACAGAGATGTCAGCAGAGAGCACTGTGCTCGTGATGTCATCAGCGTTCCAAAAAGAAAGGAATCAACTCTGTAGCATTCAGCAGCTAATAAGTACTGGAAGGATTAAGATTTTTTAATAGAAGTAATTTACAAATATGTTTAACTTTCTGCCACCAGTTGATTTAAAAGAAAAAAGGTTTTCACCGGAGTACCCCTTTAATGTAGAGATGGTACAAGGTAAGTTAAGTAAAGTAAATGTGAGCAAATCTCCAGGACCGGATGGACTACACCCAAGAGTTCTTAGAGAGGTAAGTTCAGTAATATCTGTACCCTTGTTCATGATATTTAGAGATTCTCTGGTGTCTGGTATTGTGCCAAGGGACTGGCGCAAGGCGAATGTGGTACCAATCTTCAAGAAGGGCTCTAGGTCTTCGCCAGGCAATTACAGACCGGTAAGTTTAACGTGCATTGTGGGTAAATTGTTTGAAGGACTTATACGGGATTACATACAGGAATACATAGGGGATAATTGTATTATAAGTGATAGCCAGCATGGGTTTACTAAGGATAGAAGTTGTCAAACCGATCTAATTTGCTTTTATGAAGAGGTGAGTAGAAGCCTTGACAGAGGAATGGCTGTGGATGTAGTGTTTCTGGATCTTTCAAAAGCATTTGATACTGTCCCTCATAGTCCCTCATTGGGCTTGGAAACTTTAGTTTGTAACTGGATTGAACTCTGGCTCATGGATCGTACCCAGAGTGTGGTGGTCAATGATTCGTACTCTGATTGGTCCCCAGTAATTAGTGGTGTACCCCAAGGTTCAGTACTGGGCCCGCTGTTGTTTAATTTATTTATCAATGATATAGAGGATGGTATTAACAGCTCTGTTTCTATCTTTGCAGATGACACCAAGCTTTGTAGCACAGTACAGTCTATAGAGGATGTGCATAAGTTACAAGATGACTTGGATAGACTAAGTGTCTGGGCATCCACTTGGCAAATGAGGTTCAATGTGGATAAATGTAAAGTTGTGCATCTGGGTACTAATAACCTGCATGCGTCGTATGTCTTAGGGGGGATTAAACTGTCAGAGTCACTGGTAGAGAAGGATCTGGGAGTATTTGTAGATCACAGACTACAGAATAGCATGCAATGTCAGGCTGCTGCTTCCAAAGCCGGCAGGATATTGTCATGTATCAAAAGAGGTATGGACTCAAGGGACAGGGACATAATACTCCCCCTTTATAAATCATTGGTACGGCCTCACCTGGAATATGCTGTTCAGTTTTGGTCGCCTGTTCATAAAAGGCACACTGTGGAGCTGGAAAGGGAGAAGAAAAGGTTAAGTCAAAAGGGGCGACACGCCTTCTTTACCGTGAGGACTGTGAATTTATGGAACAGTCTACCTCAGGAACTGGTCACAGCAGGAACAATTAACAGCTTTAAAACAGGGTTAGATACATTCCTGGAACAAAATAACATTAATGCTTATGCAGAATTATAAAACTACATCCCTTCCCCTTATCCCCTTACACCCTTCACTTCAATTCCCTGGTTGGACTTGATGTCTTTTTTCAACCATACTAACTATATGTAACTATATGTAACTATATGAAGCGTGCAAGCGTGCGTGCGTGCACAGTGTCCCCCCTCCGTCCCCCTCCCCCCTGCGCCACAGTAAGGAAAAAATGGTACCCTGCTACAATATGCCGTGGAACTGCAAGCTGTGCCCCGCGCCGGCTTGCTTAAGGTACTGTACCCTTTCCACCCCTCTGTTACCTCCCTCCGTCAGCCATGTCCACCCTCCTGTCATTCATGTCTGCCTTGTCCACCCCCCTGTCCATCCCTGTGACCCATGTTCATCTCCCCTGTTCACCCCCCAGTCTACCCCCCAGTCTACCCTGTCACCCATGTCCATCCCCCAATTCACCCCTCCGTCACCCCTCTTTTACCCCCTTGTCATCCTTGTCCACCCCCCTGTCACCCCTGTTCACCCCCCCTCTGTCTCCCATGTTCACCCCCTCTGTCATCCATGTCCACTTTGGCCAACCCACTGTCACACCTGTTCATCCCTTTGTCACCAATGTCCACCCCTTATTCACCTCTCTGTCCCTTTTTCACCCCTGTCCACCCCTCTTTTACCCCCTTATCACGTCTGTCCACCCCTCTAACCCCCTGTCACCCCTGTTAACCCCCTGTCTCCCATGTCCACTACCCTGTCACCCATGTTCACCCCCCAGTCTACCACCCAATCTAACCCCTGTCACCCATGTTCACACCCCTATTCACCCCTTGTTCACCCCTGTCACCCCTTTTAACCTCCTTGTCATCCTTGTCCATCCCCCCTATCTCCCATGTCCATCCCCCCTGTCATCCATGTCCACCTTGGCCACCCCTGTCACCCACGTCCCTCGCCCAAGGGAAACCTCTGACCACCGCCCCAGTCTACTCCCCTGTCAATCATGTCCACCCCCTATCCACCCTTCTGACCCCCTGTCACCCCTCATGTCCCCCTCCTATTCACCCCTCTGTCCCTTTGTCACTCCTCTTTTACCCCCCTTGTCATCCTTGTCCACCCCCCTATTCACCCCACCCACCTGTCTCCCATGTCCACCCCATGTGTCATCCATGTGTACCTTGGCCAACCCTCTGTCACCCCTGTCCATCCCTCTGTCACCCATGTTCACCCCCGCATCCAGCCCCCAGTCTACTCCTCTGTCACCCACGTCCTCCCCCTATTCACCTCTGTCCCTTTGTCACGCCTGTCCACCCCTCTGACCCCCTTTCTCCCATGTCCACCCCCGTCTCCCATCTTCACCCCCCAGTCTACCCCTGTCACCCATATTCACACCCCTATTCACCTCTTGTTCACCACTCTGTCACCCGCCCCCTTAACCCCCTTGTCATCTTTGTCCATCCCCCTGTCTCCCATGTCCCTCCCCCTTTCATCCATGTCCACCTTGGCTACCCCTGTCAACCTCGCCCCCCCAGGGCAACCCTCTGACCACCCCCCCCCCCCCAGTCTACCCCTCTGTCAACCATGTCCACACCCTGTTCACCCCTCTAACCCCCTGTTACCCCTGTTCAGCCCCCCTGTCTCCCATGTCTACCCCCTGTCAGCAATGTTCACCCCCCCTGTCCAACCCCCAGTCTACCCCCTGTCACCCATAACCACCCCCTATTCACCTCTCTGTCCCTTTGTCACCCCAGTTCACCCCTTTCTGTCACTCCTGTCCACCCCTCTTTTACCCCCTTGTCACCCTCCTGTCATCCATGTCCACCTTGGCCACCCCCCTATCCACCTCTCTGTCACCACTGTCCATCCCCCTGTCACCCATGTTCACTCTCCATTGTCCACCGCTGACCACATCCTTGTCACCCATGTCCATCCCCTATTCACCCCCCTGTCTCTTTGTCACCCCTGTCCACCCCTCTGTTACCACCTTGTCATGCCTGTCCACCCCTCTGCCACCCCCTATGCCACCTGTCATCCATGTACACTCCTCTACACCCCTCTGTCACCCATGTACACCCCTCTGTCACTCCCTACACCCCTCTGTCACCCCTACACACCTCTGTCACCCCCTGCACACCTGTCACCCATGTACACTACTTTACAACCCTCTGTCACCCATGTACACTCCTCTACACCCCTCTGTCACCCATGTACACCCCTCTGTCACCCCCTACGCCCCTCTGTCACCCATGCATACCTCTCTGTCACCCATTCACACTCCTCTACACCCCTCTGCCACCCATGTACACTCCTCTACACCCCTCTGTCACTCATGTACACTCTTCTACACCCCTCTGTCACCCCCTACACCCCTCTGTCACCCATGTACACTTCTCTACAACCCTCTGTCACCCCCTGCGCTCCTCTGTCACCCATGTACACCTCTTCGTCACATATGCACACTCCTCTACACCTCTCTGCCACCCATGTACACCCCTCTACACCCATCTGCCACCCATGGACACTCCTCTACACCCCTTGTCACCCATTTCACCCCCCTTGACCCCCTTGTCGTCTTTGTCCATCCCCCCTGTCTCCCATGTCCCTCCCCCTGTCATCCATGTCCACCTTGGCCACCCCTGTCACCCATGCCCCCCCCAGGGCAACCCTCTGACCAACCCCCCAGTCTACCCCTCTGTCAACCATGTCCACCCCCTGTTAACCCCTCTGACCCCCTGTTTTCCCTGTTCACACCCCATGTCTCCCTTGTCTACCCCCCTGTCACCCATGTTCACCCCCCCTATCCACCCCCCAGTCTACCCCCTGTCACCCATGTCCACCCCCCTATTCACCCCTCTGTCCCTTTGTCTCCCCAGTCCACCACTCTCTGTCACTCCTGTCCACCCTCCTGTCATCCATGTCCACCTTGGCCACCCCCCTATCCACCTCTCTGTCACCCTTGTCCATCCCTCTGTCACCCATGTTCACTCTCCATTGTCCACCCCTGACCACATCCTTGTCACCCATAGTGTTGGGCACGAATATTCCCATTTCAAATTCTTATTGCGAATATCGCAAATTCGCGAATATATTCGCTGCATATTTGAAATTATCTTTTTTCCCGCATATGCGCATATTTGCATATGCGAATATTTGCATATGTGAATATTCGCATATTCCTTCTTTTCACTTGTGGGCCAATTAGAATGATGCAAATACACTTGTAAGAGGCTATCAACAACATCCCTAGCAACCAATAGTTGCCCACCCCCTCACTGGTGTTTTCCTCAAATACGAGATTATGCGAATATTCTCTACACCTATCTGCCACCCATGTACACTCCTCTACAACCCTCTGTCACCCTCTACACCCCCCTGCCACCCATGTACATTCTTCCACACACCTCTGCCACCCATGTACACTCTTCTACACCCCTCTGTCACCCATTTACACTCCTCTACACCCCTCTGCCACCCATGCACACTCTTCTACACCCCTCTGTCACCCATTTACTCTCCTCTACACTCCTCTGCCAACCATGTACACTCCTCTACACCCCTCTTTCACCCATGTACACTCTTCTACATGCCTCTGTCACCCCCTACACCCCTCTGTCACCCATGCACACTCCTCTACAACCCTCTGTCACCCATGTACGCCCCTCTGTCACCCATGTACGCTCTTTTACACCCATGTAACCCCTCTGTCACCCCTACTCTCCTCTGTCACCCATGTACACCTCTCTGTCACCCATGCATACTCCTCAACACCCCTCTGCCACCCATGTACACTCCTCTACACCCCTCTGTCACCCATGTACACCCCTCTACACCCCTCTGCCACCCATGTACACCCCTCTACACCCCTCTGCCACCCATGTCCCGGCAGCCACACCCTTTTTTCGTGTTTTCTTAGCAAAATTGAGAGTTAGTCAGGTTTTTTCAATTCTGGCGCAAAATATGGCGCAGACAGAATTTCTGGCGCAATGAAACAGAATCTGGTGCACAACCCGACAAAATATGTCGGCTTTGCAATAGTAAATGAGAGCCATTATCTACATTATGACAGGTACACTTTAAGCCAAAGACAGTTCTCAATGTACTATAACTCAGAAATTCAAATGAGGAAGAAACCCTCCATTCCTCCATTTTTCCATTAATTGGCTTCTATTTTCAATTAAGAGCGATATACAGGCGAGGAAACAACGTATAATGGAAAACCTTTCACATGTTTTTATTATACTTGCTAAATGTATTTAAAAATTGAGGTATGAATCGATTGTTTACAAGAGCTATTGAAGCGGACGAGGTGGGTAATTAGAGAGTACACAAACCGCCTGCTAGGAAAGCTCTCAAATCTTTGTGTTGTTTGCATCCACCCCAAAGGATATGAGAAAACATTGCATTTTCATCATGTAACCTTTACAAATAGATAACACCTATGATCTGCTAGGGAGCATAGTTAGATATGCATGCAATGCCCTGCACACCCCACAGTGACTAGCAAATAGCTTCATTTTTCTCAGCACATTTAATAGGTGTTCTGTCTTTCTTCCAATGCAGCCACTGTAGCTTTTAACTCCTTCAGAATTGTCAAAGAAGTATTCTAGTTCTCTTCCAATCATTCCAGCAAGACAGCCCGTTGTGAGAAGATTTACATCTTTATTATCTATTTTTCTTTTTTTAATGTCTTTTACTTTAATGACTTGTACCCCAGGGCTATTAGGTGACTTGGACATTTAGTATCTATTCCCTGAGTAGCACTTAGTAATAATCTTGTCACAAATCTGCATCTAGGCTTTATTGGTGTAATATCTGAGTACCTGGCGTTGCCCGGTTTTTCCTTCCTAATCCTTGTTGGGGAGGAAAATAAACAAAGGAGGAAGCTTTTGACTTCATATCCCGTCCTCATATATTGTTGTCATATCCCGACCTCCTATCCCGTCATCATATCCCGACCTCCTATCCCGACCTCCTATTCCGACCTCCTATTCCGTCATCCTATCCCGTCCTCCTATCCCGTCCGCCTATCCCGGCCTCCTATCCTGTCCGCCTATCCCGTCATCCTATCCCGTCCACCTATCCCGTCCACCTATCCCGTCCTCCTATCACGATCTTCTATCCCGTCCTCCTTTCCCGTCCTCATATCTCGACCTCCTATCCCGTCCTCCTATCCCGACCTCCTATCCCGTCCTCCTATCCCGACCCCGTATCCCGACCCCGTACCCCGACCTCGTATCCCGTCCTCCTATCCCGTCCTCCTATCCCGACCCCGTATCCCAGCCCCGCACCCCGACCCCGTATCCCGACCTCGTATCCCTTCCTCCTATCCTGACCTCCTATCCCAACCTCCTATCCCGACCTCCTATCCCGACCTCCTATCCCGGTCCTCCTATGCCGGTCCTCCTATCCCGGTCCTCCTATCCCGGTCCTCCTATCCCGTCCTCCTATCCTGTCCTCCTATCCAGTCCTCCTATCCCGGTCCTACTTATATTTATACTGCGATAGCTTGACTATTCTCATGACAGCAAACACCCTAAGTCCTAGACCAGGGTTTTTAGCAATTTTTTGTTAATATGACATGCTGGACTCTACTATTAATTCCTAATACTTCAGTGCTGCATGATATTCAATGGGGCATGTGATTCTTTCTATTCATATCCCTCTTACAAATAACATCATATATCTCTACATCATAATTTTTTAAACTATATTTGGGATGCTTTTCATAATACTTATCCCAGATAAAAGCTTGTGTGCATGGTCTTTTAGGGTATGTTCACATATACTGTACCATTTTATGTCTGCAGATACATATTGTAGGGATTGGGCATTGGTTTATGATTTTTTTCTCAATTAACATTAATGCATATAGAAAATGCAATATCTTCATGGAGGAAATATATTTAGAAGTGGATTAAAAATATTGTTAAACAGGGGTGGGAAAACTTTTTTGTGCTAGGGCCATTTGGAAATATATAAACTAGCACCTAATTCTCAATGTTAACTTTATTTTGCAAGTCAATATGATGATGGCTAGGGATGAGAGAGTCTAGCTCGTTGAATCCGGTCAGATCAGATCTTCTGGTGAAAACTGGCTCGCCGAACATTAGAACTTTGCCTGGCTTTGCTCATGTGAGCCTGAAAAGGGCACATTTATAGGAGAAGGGATGAGGAACACATGGCGTTTTGGTGCTATGTCATGCTATGAGGAAGTAGGAACACTGAGATGTCTTTGCGAGAAAGATAGCAGTGAGCAGAGCACAGAAATACTCACTATGGAACTGCTGATCCCAGAAAGCCTTCAAAAATACAATACAATCAGAGCAAAGCACTGTGCAGTGGACTAACCTCAGTGACCAGCATTACTGGGTCCAGTTGCTGCACTAGAAATCCAAGCAATGTGACTGCAAACCGAACCAATAAAATGCTATCACACTACAATACAAAGCAAATTGAGCAAAGCATTTTGCAGTGGATTGACCTGTATTTTAACATAAATAAGCATTTCAAATGTTGAGTATTGAGAACGAACACGGAATAGGCTTTTACTTTTACAAAAGGGATAATTTTGGAACACTTGGAAAAATCCATGGCTTCTTCACTTGCCAAAATCAAAACCTGATGCTACTCCAAAAAGGGCGAATTTTTGAAATGTTTGAAAAAATCCATTGCGTCTTCATTTGCGACACTCACTTGCCTGTTGCTTCTCCCCAAAAATTATTTAAGTGTTAAAGAGCATATAAAATCCGCTAGTGCAGTTTTTAACAATCTGTTAGTTACCATGGGTTACCACATTCTGCCATAACTTTGACATTAACTTATTCCCGAAATGAATGATAAGTTGTAACAGAAAAAAAAATGCATTTTATTACATTTACACCATCAAATATTTTTAGTTCATTGTCCCACTAGGGGACTGGACTCTATAATCTGCCAGGTATAATATAGGTGTACACTGCAGTAAAGATCTGTGCCTGATTAGCTTCTGTAGACAGGAGATTTGAGGCTGTTCTGAGGTCACTGGTCGCCATGGTTACCATTGGGACTTCATGATCGAATCATGGGGGCTGATGGGGACAGAGGTCTGACCGCAGCAAAGAGTTAACTACCAAGATCTTAAGCAAATCTTCACTGCTAACTATTGCAGTGGGAACCCGATAATATGTGGCAGCTGGCTCCCGCTGTTGCTGACATCACACTGCTCATCCTCATGATGTACCTGGTACATTGTAATGCTTTCAAGGACTTGAAATCTTGATGTACCCCAGGTATGCCATTTTGCAGGATGGGGTTTAGAGCATCAGTGCATCTCCCAACTTGTACCTTCAATAGAAAGCTGTGGAGTATCATTTTTTTTCTTTTTTTTTTGCATAGAAGAATGTAGTCTACTAAGCTGCAAAAAAGATATATATGTATATACAGACCAGTAAGGGTGTAAAGGGTCCTCATTTGATCTCCTAAACGTGGACTGAATGCAATGAATATGTTCGGCATATACACCAGGAGCTTTACTGAGTGTATACACCAAACATAAGCTGCATACAGCATGTGAACAGAGCCTAACACTTGGTAAAAAGAAGTGAATCGTCATTCAATTAACCTGTATCTTCATAATATGTGTAAATAAGTATCTCTTTGCTAAGATTTTTTTGATTTCAATAAGCCTAAAAATCTAATAAAATCCACTGTGTTTAATGTTCTACACAATAAGAGATGAATAGAAAATATTCAGTTCTGTATATGTTTACATAACTTACAAATACCGGAATAAGACAATTCATAAATATGGACATAGTAGATGACTTTATGCATATGGGATGCATTTCCATTACAATGATCCATTAACCACAATGTTGTACAGCTAAGGAAAGCTACAGTATGAATGATGCCATAGCATCCAATATTATTAACACTTGTTAATGAAGCAGCACTGTTTATTTAAACTTTAAAGTAAGGAAACAATGAATGCAATGCGATTCTACGTGATACAAGTTCATTCAGCTCGCTTATTTAAGCATTTGAATAAAAGCTCAAACCCATCATTCAAAAGGTTTCAAAGGCTTTTTAGATGCTATAATGTTTTGTTCTACTCTGCATATGATAAGCAAATGTAAAGTCATAAACTACGTTTATAGTTCCTATACTTTGAAGAAAGTAAACTCAATTTTATGTAGCTTGAAGTCATATATTGTAATTCACTGAAATGCAAAAATAAAACATTTCACTGCTTACTCAAATGCCACTTACTCAGTATGAATTACTAAACACTTTAAATGCTTTGACTTCTCAAATTAATTTCTACGTATAAATATCATCGAAATACCTAATGTGTGCTGCACTGTAACTTGTAAGCATGTCTCCATAAGGCTTTGACCCAGGATTCAATGTATGTATTATGCAATACTTAACTAGTTTACAATTGAGAAATTTCTAAATGTTCCTTTGTTTAGATATTGCTATTACATATTTGTCATAGCACCCATTACTGTCCTTTTGATTCCTTCTGAGAATGCCCACCGTCACTGTTGGTGAAGATACATACCCAATAGATCAGATCCACTCCATGAATCATTTTGTGCAGTCTTTCCTTAAAGCGGTTGTCTGATGTAAACTATCCGATGCTCTATCTCAGTGGTCAGATCCCCCAAACCCCCCACCCCCCCCCAGAACGAAACCACGGCTCTCAGTGAGGAACGCATGCTCTAGATCAGTGTTTCCCAACCCAGTCCTCAAGGCACACCAACATTCCGGGTTTTTTCCGTTACTCCATTGGAATAGAACAGGGAAAATTTTAAATCCTGGACTGTTGGTGTGCCTTGAGGACTGGGTTGGGAAACACTGCTCTAGATGATTTGTTATCCATTGAATTCTGTTAGAGTTATGAAGAGTTCAGAGTACAGCACTCGGGCATCTCCAGTGCTGCCAAAGAAATGAATGGAGCATATGTTGTCTACAGCACACTCTCCTACAGCCAGGGTCCCGTTCCGGAGATCTTTGGGGGTCCTAGCGGTCGGCCCCCTGTGATCAGCTACTTATCCTTAAAAGATAGGAAATAAGATTGTTTTCACCGGACAACCCCTTTAAAATAATCACTCCATTCTATGAATTAAAGGGGTTATCCAGGAATCGAAAAACTTAGATAATTTTTTCCAAAGACCGCTCCCTGTCTGTCTCCAGGTTGGGTATGGTTCTGCAGCTCAGTTCCACTGAAGTGAATGGAGCCGAGTTGTAATACCACACCCAACCTGGAGACAGACAGGGAGTGGTTTTTGAAAAAATTAGGTCTGTTTTTCGATTCCTGGATAACATCTTTAACCCCTTAACGACGCAGGACGTATATTTAGGTCCTGCGCCGGCTCCCGCGATATGAAGCGGGATCGCGCCACGATCCTGCATCATATCGCGGCGGTCCCAGCGCTCATCAACGGCCGGGACCCGCGGCTAATACCACACATCGCCGATCGCGGCGATGTGCGGTATTAATCCTTTAGAAGCGGCGGTCAAAGCTGACCGCCGCTTCTAAAGTGAAACTGAAAGTGACCCGGCTGCTCAGTCGGGCTGTTCGGGACCGCCGCGGTGAAATCGCGGCGTCCCGAACAGCTGATCGGACATCGGGAGGGCCCTTACCTGCCTCCTCGGTGTCCGATCGATGAATGACTGCTCCGTGCCTGAGATCCAGGCAGGAGCAGTCAAGCGCCGATAATGCTGATCACAGGCGTGTTAACACACGCCAGTGTTCAGCATAGGAGATCAGTGTGTCCAGTGTTATAGGTCCCTATGGGACCTATATCACTGCAAAAAAATGTAGAAAAAAAGTGTTAATAAAGGTAATTTAACCCCTTCCCTAATAAAAGTTTGAATCACCCCCCTTTTCCCATAAAAAAATTAAAACAGTGTAAAAAAACTAAAATAAATAAACATATGTGGTATCGCCGCGTGCGTAAATGTCCGAACTATAAAAATATATCATTAATTAAACCGTACGGTCAATGGCGTACGCGCCAAAAAATTCCAAAGTCCAAAAAAGCGTATTTTGGTCACTTTTTATACCATTAAAAAAATGAATAAAAAGTGATCAAAAAGTCAGATCAAAACAAAAATCATACCGATAAAAACTTTAGATCACGGCGCAAAAAATGAGTCCTCATACTGCCCTGTACATGGAAAAATAAAAAAGTTATAGGGGTCAGAAGATGACATTTTTAAACGTATAAATTTTACTGCATGTAGTTATGATTTTTTCCAGAAGTGCGACAAAATCAAACCTATATAAGTAGGGTATCATTTTAACCGTATGGACCTACAGAATAATGATAAGGTGTAATTTTTACCGAAATATGCACTGCGTAGAAACGGAAGCCCCCAAAAGTTACAAAATGGCGTTTTTTTTCCGATTTTGTCGCACAATGATTTTTTTCCCGTTTCGCCGTGCATTTTTGGGTAAAATGACTAATGTCACTGCAAAGTAGAATTGGCGACGCAAAAAATAAGCCATAATATGGATTTTTAGGTGGAAAATTGAAAGGGTTATGATTTTTAAAAGGTAAGGAGGAAAAAACGAAAGTGCAAAAACGGAAAAACCCTGAGTCCTTAAGAGGGTAACAAATTAAACTAGATAAACCATTTTTGGAGGCTCCTAAGACTACATGCTTGCCTTGCAATTGCAGAAACAAATGTTCCGATTTCCTGACATTGATCTCTCCATGTATAACAGGACTGCTCTACAAATATCCAAAGAAGATACAAAGGTTAATCTTGTAAAAAGGCTGGAAACAAGATCTCTTGACTGAGGCTAGCAGAGGAAGAAATCTTAGGTAAAAAGCCAGGCATTGTACTTAGAGCTAATCTGGCACTCAAGTCCAGGGGTTCAAACATAGAGACAGAGAAATGCGAAAGGACCAATTGCAAGTCCCAGGATGGCACAGTTGATTACTGGCCTTATGTTTCTTGGGGACGGAGCCCATTTTGACCGTAAGAATGGGAGCATTTTTTGCAAATCTGACCTCTGTCTAATTATGCATTAATAACTCTGGGATGCTTTTACTTATGAATAGTGTTGCTCGCGAATATTCACAATTCAAATTTTATTCACGAATATCGCATATTCGTGAATATCGCATATTCGCGAATATTCGCGAATATAGCACTATATATTCGCAATTACGAATATATATATATATATTTTTCCACAGTACACATCACAGTGATCATCCCTCTCTGCTTCCAGCTTGTGTGGTGTAAAGAAGGCTCTAATACTACTGTGTGAGACTGGCGTACGAATTTTCGCATATGTGAACATTTGCATATGCACATTTTCGCATATGCGAAATTTCGCTTATGCAAATTTTCACAAAATATAACGCGAATATTACGAATAGGCGAATTTAGCGAATATATGACGGATATTCGTCCATATATTCGCGAAATATTGTGAATTCGAATATGGCCTATGCCGCTCAATACTACTTATGAATTTGATTCCGAGATTGTTTTTTCATGACATATTCTACTTTAAGATAGTAAGTAGTAGATAAAAATTTCCGTAAAATTTTATCTACTATTTATCTACTACTTACTGAATCTACTATCGAGTGTGAAGAGGATACACTCGAAATACCCGGACGGCTGCACCGCCACCCTGCTAACTCTGAATACATCAAAAGGTTCTCAAGGCTGCTGTGTGCCAAACACAACCTTACAAGGTGAGTGACCCGCCTATGCGACTCACCTGTAGTGCCAACCATACAAAACATACTGCTCAATGAGAAGCTCTGTCTTGTGTTTTATCCTACTATAGTATCACTTTAAGATAGTGGTAAATTTTCATCAATACTTGCATCCTTTCTTGGTGAAAAATCCCCAAATTTCATGAAAATTTAGCATTTTTCTAACTTTGAAACTCTGCTTGTAAGGAAAATAGAAATACCAAATAAATTATATATTAATTCACATATACAATATGTCCACTTTATGTTGGCATTATAAAGTTGACATGTTTTTACTTTTTGAAGATATTAGAGGGCTTCAAAGTATACCAGCAATTTTCCAATTTTTCAGTAAAATTTCAAAATAGGAATTTTTCATGGACCAGTTCAGTTTTGAAGTGAATTTTAGGGTCTTTATGTTAGAAATGCCCCATAATGGACCCCATTATAAAAACTGCACCCCTCAACATATTCAAAATTACATTCAGAAAGTTCATTAACCCTTTAGATGTTTCCCAGGAATAGCAGCAAAGTGGAGGAGAACATTCTAAATCTACATTTTTTACACTAACATGTTTTTCATTTTTACAAAGGATAAAAGGTGAAAACATTTGTAAACCAATTCATCTTGAGTAAGGAATTACCTCATATGTGTATGTAAATTGCTCTGTGGGTGCACTACGGTGCTCAGAAGAAAGGAGCGACAATGGGCTTTTGCAGAGCAAGTTTAGCTGAAATAGTTTTGGGGGGGCATATCTCATTTAGGAAGCCCCCATGGTGCCAGAACAGCAAACCCCCCCACATGGCACACTATTTGGGAAACTACACCCCTCAAGGAACGTAACAAGGGGTACAGTGAGCCTTAATACCCCACAGGTGGTTGAAGAATTTTCATTAAATTTGGACGTGAAAATGAAAAATTAGATTTTTTCACTAAAATGCTGGTATTACCCCAAATTTTTCAAGGGGATAAGAGGAGAAAAAAGAATTGTAACCCCATTTCTTCTGAGTATGGAAATACCCCATATGTGGATGTAAAGAGCTCTGCGGGCGAACTATAATGCTCAGAAGAGAAGGAGCACCATTGAGCTTTTGGAGAATTTGGTTGGAATGGAAGTCGGGGGCCATGTACGTTCACAAAGCCCCCGTGCTGTCAGAACAGTGGACCCCCCCACATGTGACCCCATTCCAGAAACTACACCCATCACAAAATTTAACAAGGGGGGCAGTGAGCATTTACACCCCACTGGTATTTGACAGTGGGCTGTGCAAACGAAATTTTTCATTTTTATGCACCACTATTCCAAAAATTTGTCAGACACCTGTGGGACGTAAATGCTTACTGCACCCCTTATTACATTCCGTGAAAAGTGTAGTTTCCAAAATGGGATTACATGTAGTTTCCAAAATACCCCATTTGGGGCCCTTAACTGTTGCCTTGAAATACGACAGGGCTCCGGAGTGAGAGAGAGCCATGTGCATTTGAGGCCTAAATTAGGGATTTGCATCGGGGCGGACCCGGATGTAAGCATTACACTTGCCTTCGCCACCAATACCATATGGCAGTGTTTCCCAAACAGGGTGCAAAACTCCCAGCATGCCTGGACAGTCAATGGCTGTCTTGCAAAACTGGGAGTTGTTGTTTTGTAATAGCTGGAGGCTCTGTTTTGTAAACATTGCCGTACTTGACGTTTATCATTTTAATTGGGGGGGGGGGGGGGGTTCACTGTGTTAGGATATGTATATGTAGTGTTTTACCCTTTATTTTGTGTTAGTGTAGTGTAGTGTAGTGTTTTTAGAAACTCCCTGTAAACCCCCACCTGTGTGAATGAACCCTGTACATTCACATGGGGGGGGGGGGGCGGCAAACCTCCAGCTGTTGCAAAGCTACAACTCCCAGCATGCACTGATCAACTCTCAGCATGCTCAGACTGTCCTTGAGGGGCAGATGTTGCCGAACTACAACTCCCAGCATGCCTGAACTGTCTGGGCATGCTGAGAGTTGTAGTTTTGTAACATCTGGAAGGCCACAGTGTGTGCCTGCACCGCCGACTGACTTGATCGCCGCATGCCTCCTGCGGCCACTGATCGCCACATGCCTCCTGCCGCCGCTGATCACCGCATTCCTCCTGCCAGCGCTAATCTCTCCATCTTCCATCTGCTATTGGTTGGTGGCTTGCAACTGACCAATGGCAGGGGATAGGAGGAGGTGGTACCCCTGCCACCTCACTCCTATCCTCCAGGATGGTCGGGCTGTCTCTGACAGCCCTGATCATCCTTATTTTTCGGGCGATCGGGTTACCAGAGACCTGTTCAGCCCGGAAAAGCTGTGATTCGCTGGTCAGAATTGACCAGAGAATCACAGTGATCGCTGTTATGGGGGGTCTCAGGACCCCCCCCTAGGCATTGCCACGGGATGCCTGCTGAATGATTGCAGCAGGCATCCCATTCTGATCACTGCCCAGCGAGCAGCGGTGATCGGAAATACCTGTACCTCTATGCCCTCCACCCCCAACAGGTTAATAGTGGGTTTGTTGACGCAAGATAAAGTATGCAAAACTTTATCTGATAGACCATGGTCAGATTGGTCAGCTGGTTTAGTTGATTCTCCAATCTGTAAGTTGAAGACTGGTGAGCTGTGGGTGGAATATCTCCTTCCGAGCCGGACGTTTCCAGAATTTTCTTTTGGGGAGCTGCAATGCGACAGTGAACAAGCCCTGCGTGGCCAAGAAGGCCGGATCAGAATGCATGTGCATGCAGGGATTACTCACTGCATATGACAGTGGATCTCTGACAATAGTAGCACTACAAAACAGATAGATTGTGTCTGCAAGCATAATATAATAGTATAAGGTTTTCATTAAAAATATCACTGTCCTTTTCCATACATATCAGCTTTTTCTCAACCCTAATCAGTCTACTTGTCAGAGTCACTGAAAAACACCCCATACAAATACAATTACCTTAGCAAAGCGGTAAGAGGTGTGCCATAAACCGCCTCCCAGGGCATGCCTTTAGAGGGCATAACCTATAGATAAATAAATAAATATAAGGGAGGGATGGACGGGTTCCGCAAAACATCACGTACGCCCCGCCTTAGGGTACAGGGGGCGTTATATACTCCCGCCCCCCTGCAGTAACTCCTTTAAACTCGACCTAGAGGTGGAGGGGTGTTCAATACTTATGTCCCTCGCACAAATACAGCCTTAACAGGATTAATACTTGTACTCAGGGCTTCACACTCGTGCTTGTGGCTGCAACCGTTGCATACCTACCTGTGAGAAATACAATAACCTTAGCAAAGTGGTCAGAGGTGTGCCATAAACCGCGTCCGAGTGCATGCCTTTAGAGGCCAAAAGTCAACCTGGTAGGATGAATGACAATTATAATAATCATCATAAATTAATACCTCACACACTAGCCACCTCACAAACCCTATGCTGGGCTATATCTCGTGAAACAGAATTGCAGCTATCAATTAGTCACCACGTAGGCTGATACCTAGTACTGAGAAGCTGTGTTAATCACAACCACACTGAAATAAAACAGACCGTCACTGAACCAGACCCGCTTCTTATTAACCAACTTACCTTTGTTAACACGGCAAGAGGGAAACTGTTAAATGCTTGCCAGGCATAAACATAGTGCTATCCCTGCCATTCCCTGCCATTATGAGGCAAAAATATCTTATTAAATCAATGATAAAACCTGACAACATGACAGACCTTAGAAGATGATGACCTTGCGATGCAAGTTCACCTGTAGATTAAACAAGACTCCTGTAACAGTTTATCTGAGGATGAGACCTGACTAAACACAGTCAGTCATACCCTTAGCTCTGAAGAAGTGTCAGTAATAACCTAGGTCAGTTGTTCCCAGCCTTTTTAGGCCCATGGAACCCCTAAGAATTCCCGGGGAACCCCGACATATAAAATTGAGAAAAACTGAGGTAAATTCACTTAAAATCGCAGAAATAAGCAACAAACAGTACCCCCTAACATCATTTGTAGCATTGAAGCACTTAAAATGAGAAAAAGAAGCTTACCTTTTAACTGTCACATGTGGTCTGAATATCTGCCAAATACATTCATTTCTTCCTCGATTTTCAGAGAGCAGACTGTTTCTTGCTTGGCTACAGATGTCAGGCACGAGAAAGATATGATATTCTTGACAGATGTTTGGATATGCTGTCATGATTTAAAAATAAAATTAGTTGTTATTTCAGAAAGTGTGATCCATACACCTCAAATTTCAGTCCTCACATTGGCCTACCGGCCCTACCCTACTAAATTGTCTACAATACACAAAAATGAAAAATACAAGCAGCACACAGTACTCCTCTATCACTGCCAGGTATGAAGCATCTGAATTGTATTTTCAAAAGGAAAAAAAAGGCGTACCTGGTTAGTGCGAAACCTGGGCTAGCTTCTGCTTGCACAGAGCTTGAATTTGGAGCCTAATTTTGGACAAGCAAACTCTCATCTCTTCTTCAACCGAGAGCAGATGGTTCCTCTTCTTACTCTTAATGTTTGTTAGATATGAGAATGCCTGCTCACACATATACGAGGTAGAGAAATGGACAAGAATGTCAAAAGCTTGTTGAGATATTGTGGGATATTCTGGTTGAATAGAAATCCAGAAAACATCTGTATTGACTTCATTAAATGTGATCTTTAGTGTTCTATCACACCTCAGTTAATTTATCTGCTCGTCTTCCTGAAGGGTAAACATTGCACTGGAGTAATCTGCAGCAAATGGATTTCTAATCCAGTCATATAACTCTGAAGATAAAGAAGAGAAATAATGTTCAAGGTTCTCCGACAATGAAGTGACTGATTGCCAATTCAATAACTACTTTAACAGGCTGAACTGTCACTAACAAGTTGATTTAAAAGAGGAAACATCTCAGTACTTCCTGAAAAGAGGTGTCTTTCCCAAATTTTGAGTTTATTCTGAAAAGCCAGAAGTTTGTCAATGGCAGTGAGAATGTTTTACTTTGGGCCCTGCATGCTGGTGTTTAATTTGTTCAGATGTTGGTATATTCCAGCAAGGTATGCCAATTTCTGCAAAAATGTGTCATCTTCCAAGAGGCTTTTAAATCTGGCTTTTTTGCTTTTCTTAAAGAAGATAAGAACTTCATGTCTAAGTTCAAAGACTCTTGTCAAAACCTTTCCTCTCGAAAGTCATCTGACATCAGTATGTTGAAGAAGGTTAACATGGTCCTTCTGCATATTCTCACACAACAGTGCAAAGATTCGTGACTGAAGAGGACTTTGTTTGATGAAGTTGCCCATGTCCACGATGGCATCAAGAACTTCTTTTAATTTGGGTTGTATTGTTTTTGCGACCAAAATTTCACGGTGGAGGAAGCAGTGGGTGGTGATAATTTAGGGATTTTTTTCTTTGATAAGTGTGACAAAGCCTTTAATGGAGCCAACCATTGAGGGAGCACCGTCTGTGCAAATTCAATTTGTTTCCTGAGCCTTGTCACTGACAGTGACTGCTTTTTCAAAGCTGTGACACTGCTTTTTTGTGAAAGCAAAAGTCTCTAAAAATAATTCACTGATTTCCCAGACAAATGGCCATGATGTGTCATAAGGTAACGTTTCAGTTTGGCTGGTGCCATCGCGGTATTTGCAAGTTTCCTGCCACAAACCAAACACATTGGAATGGAACAGTCTTTATCACCAGTTGATAAAAATCCCATGGCTAAATAACTTTCACTGTATAATCTTTTTTTTCGTTTCTCACATATTTCTGTACTCGACCCTGCTTCCATCTTTCTGTACTCAACCCTGCTTCGCATCTTTCTGCACTTGGCTCTGCTTTGTATCCTTCTGTACTTGTTCATCATAACTTCTATCTTTAGTAACCTGTTTTTTTTCCAAGTACCTCAACATTGTAGCTAACAGAACTATCTCTGTATTGCCTAAAAAAACTGAAATTCCAACTTAAATTTTGGCTTTTCCACAAGATGGCCCCTAATGCAGTAATTGTTTTGATGATGAGTCACAGACAGGTAAATAGGGACTGTCATCATGTGTGGCCCATCTTTGAAAGAATTGATGAAGCTGTGCCCCCCCCCATGCCTCCTGATCCTTTGTACAACAAGTGTAAACATTTTGTAAATGTGTTGTTATAATTTGTTTCTGTACTTACAAACACTCTTGATCTTTGATGGCTCCTTCTGGTATCTACAGTGAAGATGATCCTACAAGAAAGATAAGAGATGAGAAATCAGGTGTTATTATAAGGCAAAAGTTAGGGAAGTCCAAAACCAGATTAGCAGAGTTCATTTTGTTCCATTGCATTTCTTGACATCTCACCTTTTGTGAGCAGGTAGCGTAGATGGCCAGGAATGGTCCAATTATCAGTCAGCTTGTGTGCTGGGTTGTCTGTAAAAGATTAGTGTCACGATGCCGGCTGGCAGGTAGTGGATCCTCTGTGCCAGAGAGGGATTGGCGTGGACCGTGCTAGTGGACCGGTTCTAAGCCACTACTGGTTTTCACCAGAGCCCGCCGCAAAGCGGGATGGTCTTGCTGCGGCGGTAGTGACCAGGTCGTATCCACTAGCAACGGCTCACCTCTCTGGCTGCTGAAGATAGGCGCGGTACAAGGGAGTAGGCAGAAGCAAGGTCGGACGTAGCAGAAGGTCGGGGCAGGCAGCAAGGATCGTAGTCAGGGGCAACGGCAGAAGGTCTGGAACACAGGCTAGGAACACACAAGGAACGCTTTCACTGGCACAAAGGCAACAAGATCCGGCAAGGGAGTGCAGGGGAAGTGAGGTGATATAGGGAAGTGCACAGGTGAACACACTAATTGGAACCACTGCGCCAATCAGCGGCGCAGTGGCCCTTTAAATCGCAGAGACCCGGCGCGCGCGCGCCCTAGGGAGCGGGGCCGCGCGCGCCGGGACAGAACAGACGGAGAGCGAGTAAGGTACGGGAGCCGGGGTGCGCATCGCGAGCGGGCGCTACCCGCATCGCGAATCGCATCCCGGCTGGCAGCGGAATCGCAGCGCCCCGGGTCAGAGGATGTGACCGGAGCGCTGCAGCAGGGAGAGTGAAGCGAGCGCTCCGGGGAGGAGCGGGGACCCGGAGTGCTCGGCGTAACAGTACCCCCCCCTTGGGTCTCCCCCTCTTCTTAGAGCCTGAGAACCTGAGGAGCAGACTTTTGTCTAGGATGTTGTCCTCAGGTTCCCAGGATCTCTCTTCAGGACCACAACCCTCCCAGTCCACTAAAAAAAAAGTTTTCCCTCTGACCTTTTTGGAAGCTAAGATCTCTTTGACAGAGAAGATGTCCGAGGAGCCGGAAACAGGAGTGGGAGGAACAGATTTGGGAGAAAAACGGTTGAGGATGAGTGGTTTGAGAAGAGAGACGTGAAAGGCATTAGGAATACGAAGAGAAGGAGGAAGAAGAAGTTTGTAAGAGACAGGATTAATTTGGCACAAGACTTTGAAAGGACCAAGATAGCGTGGTCCCAGTTTGTAACTGGGGACACGAAAGCGGACATATTTAGCGGAGAGCCATACCTTGTCTCCGGGAGCAAAAATGGGGGGAGCTCTTCTTTTTTTATCGGCAAACTTTTTCATGCGAGATGAAGCCTGTAAAAGAGAATTTTGGGTCTCTTTCCATATGGTGGAAAGATCACGAGTCACTTCATCTACAGCGGGCAAACCAGAGGGCAAGGGAGTAGGGAGGGGGGGAAGAGGGTGACGGCCGTACACCACGAAAAATGGGGATTTGGAGGAAGATTCAGAGACTCTGAAGTTATACGAAAATTCGGCCCATGGTAGAAGATCTGCCCAGTCATCCTGGCGGGAGGAAACAAAATGGCGTAAATAATCACCCAGGACCTGGTTAATTCTTTCCACTTGCCCATTGGATTGAGGGTGATATGCAGAGGAAAAGTTTAATTTAATCTTGAGTTGTTTACAGAGAGCCCTCCAGAATTTAGACTCGAATTGGACACCTCTATCCGAGACAATCTGCGTAGGCAACCCGTGAAGACGAAAAATGTGTACAAAAAATTGTTTAGCCAACTGAGGCGCAGAAGGAAGACCAGGAAGAGGGATGAAATGTGCCATTTTGGAGAATCGATCAACGACCACCCAAATAACAGTGTTGCCACGGGAAGGGGGTAAATCAGTAATAAAATCCATACCAATCAGAGACCAAGGCTGTTCGGGGACAGGCAGAGGATGAAGAAAACCAGCGGGCTTCTGGCGAGGAGTCTTATCCCGGGCACAGATAGTGCAGGCTCGCACAAAGTCCACAACATCCGTCTCCAGAGTCGGCCACCAATAGAAGCGGGAGATGAGTTGCACAGATTTCTTGATGCCCGCATGACCTGCGAGATGGGAGGAGTGACCCCATTTGAGGATTCCGAGGCGTTGGCGTGGAGAAACAAAGGTCTTTCCTGGAGGAGTCTGCCTGATGGAGGCAGGAGAAGTGGAGATCAGGCAGTCAGGTGGAATGATGTGTTGCGGAGAGAGTTCAACTTCTGAGGCATCCGAGGAACGAGAGAGAGCATCGGCCCTAATGTTCTTATCGGCAGGACGAAAGTGAATCTCAAAATTAAATCGGGCAAAGAACAGAGACCACCGGGCCTGGCGAGGATTCAGCCGTTGGGCAGACTGGAGGTAGGAGAGGTTCTTGTGGTCGGTGTAGATAATAACAGGAAAACTTGATCCCTCCAGCAGATGCCTCCATTCCTCAAGTGCTAATTTAATGGCTAGAAGCTCTCGATCCCCGATGGAGTAGTTCCTCTCCGCTGGAGAGAAGGTCCTAGAGAAAAAACCACAAGTGACAGCATGCCCGGAGGAATTTTTTTGTAGAAGAACAGCTCCAGCTCCCACTGAGGAGGCATCAACCTCCAATAGGAAGGGTTTGGAAGGGTCAGGTCTGGAGAGGACGGGAGCCGAAGAAAAGGCAGACTTGAGTCGTTTAAAGGCGTCTTCTGCTTGAGGAGGCCAGGACTTGGGATCAGCATTTTTTTTGGTTAAAGCCACGATAGGAGCCACAATGGTAGAAAAATGTGGAATAAATTGCCTGTAATAATTGGCGAACCCCAAAAAGCGTTGGATAGCACGGAGTCCGGAGGGGCGTGGCCAATCTAAGACGGCAGAGAGTTTGTCTGGATCCATCTGTAGTCCCTGGCCAGAGACCAAATATCCAAGAAAAGGAAGAGATTGGCATTCAAACAGACATTTCTCAATCTTGGCATAGAGTTGATTGTCACGAAGTCTCTGAAGAACCATACGGACATGCTGGCGGTGTTCTTCTAGATTGGCAGAAAAAATTAGGATATCGTCCAGATATACAACAACACAGGAGTATAACAGATCACGAAAAATTTCATTGACAAAGTCTTGGAAGACGGCAGGGGCGTTGCACAGGCCAAAGGGCATGACCAGATACTCAAAGTGTCCATCTCTGGTGTTAAATGCCGTTTTCCACTCATCCCCCTCTCTGATGCGGATGAGGTTATAGGCGCCTCTTAAGTCCAATTTAGTAAAGATGTGGGCACCTTGGAGGCGATCAAAGAGTTCAGAGATGAGGGGTAAGGGGTAGCGGTTCTTAACCGTGATTTTATTAAGACCGCGGTAGTCAATGCAAGGACGTAGGGAGCCATCTTTTTTGGACACAAAGAAAAATCCGGCTCCGGCAGGAGAGGAGGATTTACGGATAAAGCCCTTTTTTAGATTCTCCTGGACGTATTCAGACATGGCAAGAGTCTCTGGGGCAGAGAGAGGATAAATTCTGCCCCGGGGTGGAGTAGTGCCCGGGAGGAGGTCGATAGGACAATCATAAGGCCTGTGAGGAGGTAGAGTCTCAGCTTGTTTTTTGCAGAAAACATCCGCGAAGTCCATATAGGCCTTAGGGAGACCGGTTACTGGAGGAACCACAGAGTTACGGCAAGGGTTACTGGGAACCGGTTTTAGACAGTTCTTGGAACAAGAGGACCCCCAACTCTTGATCTCCCCAGTGGACCAATCCAAGGTTGGGGAATGAAGTTGAAGCCAGGGAAGTCCAAGGAGAATTTCCGAGGTGCAATTGGGGAGGACCAAAAGTTCAATCCTCTCGTGATGAGATCCGATGCTCATAAGAAGGGGCTCCGTGCGGAAACGTATGGTACAGTCCAATCTTTCATTATTTACACAATTGATGTAGAGGGGTCTGGCGAGACTGGTCACCGGGATGTTGAACCTGTTGACGAGAGAGGCCAAAATAAAATTTCCTGCAGATCCAGAGTCCAAGAAGGCCACAGTAGAGAAGGAGAAGGCAGAGGCAGACATCCGCACAGGCACAGTAAGACGTGGAGAAGCAGAGTAGACATCAAGGACTGTCTCACCTTTGTGCGGAGTCAGCGTACGTCTTTCCAGGCGGGGAGGACGGATAGGACAATCCCTCAGGAAGTGTTCGGTACTAGCACAGTACAGGCAGAGGTTCTCCATACGGCGTCGTGTCCTCTCTTGAGGTGTCAGACGAGACCGGTCGACCTGCATAGCCTCCACGGCGGGAGGCACAGGAACAGATTGCAGGGGACCAGAGGAGAGAGGAGCCGAGGAGAAGAAACGCCTCGTGCGAACAGAGTCCATATCTTGGCGGAGTTCCTGACGCCTTTCGGAAAAACGCATGTCAATGCGAGTGGCTAGGTGAATAAGTTCATGTAGATTAGCAGGAATTTCTCGTGCGGCCAGAACATCTTTAATGTTGCTGGATAGGCCTTTTTTGAAGGTCGCGCAGAGGGCCTCATTATTCCAGGACAATTCTGAAGCAAGAGTACGGAATTGTACGGCATACTCGCCAACGGAAGAATTACCCTGGACCAGGTTCAACAGGGCAGTCTCAGCAGAAGAGGCTCGGGCAGGTTCCTCAAAGACACTTCGGATTTCCGAGAAGAAGGAGTGTACAGAGGCAGTGACGGGGTCATTGCGGTCCCAGAGCGGTGTGGCCCATGACAGGGCTTTTCCGGACAGAAGGCTGACTACGAAAGCCACCTTAGACCTTTCAGTGGGAAACAGGTCCGACATCATCTCCAGATGCAGGGAACATTGGGAAAGAAAGCCACGGCAAAACTTAGAGTCCCCATCAAATTTATCCGGCAAGGATAGGCGTAGCCCAGGAGCGGCCACTCGCTGCGGAGGAGGTGCAGGAGCTGGCGGAGGAGATGACTGCTGAAGCTGTGGTAGTAACTGTTGTAGCATAACGGTCAGTTGAGACAGCTGTTGGCCTTGTTGCGCTATCTGTTGTGACTGCTGGGCGACCACCGTGGTGAGGTCAGCGACAACTGGCAGAGGAACTTCAGCGGGATCCATGGCCGGATCTACTGTCACGATGCCGGCTGGCAGGTAGTGGATCCTCTGTGCCAGAGAGGGATTGGCGTGGACCGTGCTAGTGGACCGGTTCTAAGCCACTACTGGTTTTCACCAGAGCCCGCCGCAAAGCGGGATGGTCTTGCTGCGGCGGTAGTGACCAGGTCGTATCCACTAGCAACGGCTCACCTCTCTGGCTGCTGAAGATAGGCGCGGTACAAGGGAGTAGGCAGAAGCAAGGTCGGACGTAGCAGAAGGTCGGGGCAGGCAGCAAGGATCGTAGTCAGGGGCAACGGCAGAAGGTCTGGAACACAGGCTAGGAACACACAAGGAACGCTTTCACTGGCACAATGGCAACAAGATCCGGCAAGGGAGTGCAGGGGAAGTGAGGTGATATAGGGAAGTGCACAGGTGAACACACTAATTGGAACCACTGCGCCAATCAGCGGCGCAGTGGCCCTTTAAATCGCAGAGACCCGGCGCGCGCGCGCCCTAGGGAGCGGGGCCGCGCGCGCCGGGACAGAACAGACGGAGAGCGAGTAAGGTACGGGAGCCGGGGTGCGCATCGCGAGCGGGCGCTACCCGCATCGCGAATCGCATCCCGGCTGGCAGCGGAATCGCAGCGCCCCGGGTCAGAGGATGTGACCGGAGCGCTGCAGCAGGGAGAGTGAAGCGAGCGCTCCGGGGAGGAGCGGGGACCCGGAGTGCTCGGCGTAACAATTAGTTGTACCTGCAGGAAGAAGAAGAGATGAGTGAACTCAGGTGTGTTGGAAAAGAAAATAGTCAGTGAAGTCCTAGTATGCTGCAATAAAAAAAACACTGATTAACAGATTATAATGAGTGTTATTGTCATTGCAGCATACTAGGACTTCAATGGCCACTGTCACGAAAAGTTGTGACATGTCAAACATTTTTCAAAGTCACAGGGACATTTGTAAAAACTATTCTTTTCCATCACACCTGAGTTCACTGTTCCCTTCTCTTTCCTGCAGCAGCAAATTCAAACATCTCATTTAACAAATGTACAGACATACGATGAGGCAGGGCCAAGTGCAGAAATCTTCTCAATGCCCATTTGTTAGATTTGAGTGAGACCCATGCTAGGAAGGAAAGAAGAAATGGAAGTAGAAAAAGTCCCTCTTAGACAATACCGTTAGAAGAAAAGTACTTGACATGTCAAATGATATTCCACAGGTCATGTCCAAAAAGCTGCAGCACGATATGTTTGCCCTTCAAGTTGATGAATCAACAGATAGTACAAGCAAGTGCCATCTGCTCGGCTTTGTTTGTGCTCATTGATGGTGCAATTCTTCTGCTGCTAAAAGCAGCTACCAAGTACAATAAGACGCATCAATATTTTCAATGTTTTATCTTCTTATTTAGAATTTTGAAATCTATCTTGGACTAGCTGTGTTGGAATTTCCACATATTGTGCTGCCTCAATGTTTGTCTCCATTAACCCCTTAATGACCAAGGATGTAAATTTACGTCCTGGTGCTGTGGTACTTACTGCACCAGGATGTATATTTTCATCCCTCACATGACTGCGAGCATCGGAGCGATGCTCGGATCATACGCGACTTGTCCCGGCTGCTGGTCGCAGCCAGGGACCCGCCGGTAATGGCCGACATCCGCGATCGCATGGATGTCTGCCATTAACCCCTCAGATGCCGTGATCAATACAGATCACGGCATTTGTGGCAGTGCAATCAGAAATATGGATGATCAGATCGCCCACAGCGCTGCCGCAGCGATCCGATCATCCATAATGGTGCACGGAGGTCCCCTCACCTGCCTCCTCCGCCTTCCAAGGGTCTTCTGCTCTGGTCTGAGATTGACCCTATTGACCCTATGCATAGCACTGAACAGTATTAGCAATCAAAGGATTGCTATAAATAGTTCCATATGGGGAGTATTAAAGTGTAAAAATAAAAGGAAAAAAAAGGGAAAAAAAATTTTTTTTTTTTTAAAAATCCCCTCCCCCAATAAAAATTCATAGGATACAAATATGTCCATTGCACATTCCCTTCTGCAAAAAAAAGCAGATAAATAAAGTGAGGCGTCAAAAAAATTACAGTAAAAAAATACAATTAACAATATCCCACAATATGTCAATGACATGTAGACATTCTCGTCAAATTTTCTACCTTGTATATGAGTGAGCAAGTCTCCTCATGCTTGACAAACATTGATAGTAAGCAGAGTAACCACCTGTTTTCTGCAGAAGAAGAAATGAGAGTGTGTTTGTCCCAAATTTGGCCCACAATCCACATGTGTGCAAGAAAAAGAAAAAGCAAGTCCAGGTTTCACACATATTAGGTACCCCTTTTTTCTATGTGATTTGTAGCTGGCAGTGGTAGAGGGTTACTGTACACTGCTTGTATTTATCAGGTTTTGGTGCATTGTAGGCTGTTTAGGAGGGGTGCCAGGATATTCTGCCATTTCTCATCAGGCTGTGGACATTTTACTCCAGGTATCCATATTGTACCTTTGTGAGAAAGCCTTCTTGTGAATGACAAACCTCCCAAGCAAGTAAGAAACAGTATGCTATGTCACACTAAAAGCGTAAGCCAGCATTAGCAGGGGGATTCAGCAAGAATCTGAACATGCATAGAAAAAAAAAAAAACACAGAAAATTGGTTTAACACATTATATCACTAACAGAATCCTATCATCTCACCTATCCTCACGTCTAGCAGGTAGGGTAGGCCATGCATGCAGAGATTAATTGCTTTGTACCTGCAGAAGGAAGTGGTGAGTGAATTTTGGTATGATGAAGAAGAGGATCTGTAGTAATATGCGCATGCAAAATCCCTGCAATACTGGCCGAATCCCCCCCCCCCCCAGTTGCTGACAGATTGCTTGAATGCTAACATTGTGGGAGGTTATCACAGCTAATATAACTGGAATCACCCTTCTCTAAATGTATCTATATTTCACTTAGCCATGCTTGTTCCTAGTCACCCTCCCACCATGCTTCTTGCCACAATCCCCCCTGCAAACTTTAAGTTTTGTTGAAAGCCCCTGTTTGTGAAGCTCTGCTATAGAAGTCCTTCATATCCATGGATGAGCTACTGAATACTGTCCAGCATGATGGTAACTGTAGATTTGTGATAATATCACCTCAACACAAGCACTGCTGCCCCCCCCCTCCACTATCATCTCCACAAGATCCACTGTCTCCCGCACACTTACATCACCTCATCACAAGCACCCCCATTCTCCTCCCCCCACCCCCACCCACATCACATCACCACAAGCACCCCCCCATGCTCCCCGTCACCAAAAGTAGGGCCACACTGGGACCAAAAATAGACCAGCAGATTTAACATCGGAGTAAACACTACCAAATTTATTACATGCCATGCAATTTGGTGCAGGTACACAGTTTCCACCACAACAATTAATGGGGTGAAAATATGTTCACCACATCAATTTTTTTTACTTTAATACCCCACTTTGTATTGTTCACTCTTTGCAATTTTTTAGCCCATGCCAAGTCAGGGCTGGTATGGACTTGCGTCTCAGTGCAGTTGCTACAAACTGAAAAGTTGTACATGATAAATTAAAACTCATATGCCCCCATGTCTCAGCACTCATATGCCCCCCATGTCTCAGCACTCATATGCCCCCCCCATGTCTCGGCTCTCATATGCCCCTCCATGTCTCAGCACTCATATGCCCCCCCATGTCTCAGCACTTATATGCTCCCCCATGTCTCAGCACTCATAGGCCCCCCCATGTCTCAGCACCCATATGCCCCCCATCTTTCAGCAGTCATATGCCCACCATGTCTCAGCACTCATATGCCCCCATGTCTCAGCACTCATATGCCCCCATGTCTCAGCACTCATATGCCCCCCATGTCTCAGCACTCATATGCCCCCATGTCTCAGCACTCACATGCCCCCATGTCTCAGCACTCATATGCCACCCATGTCTCAGCACTCAGAGCCCCCCCCATGTCTCAGCACTCATATGCCCCCTCATGTCTCAGCACTCATATGCCTCCTATGTCTCAGCACTCATATGACCCATGTCTCCGCACTCATAATCGCAGCCATCGCCACCAGTGCCGCCCCATGTGAGCCTGTGCCTGTGCACGGCTCTCAGTTACCAGCAGGGCCTGCTAGTAGCAGCTGGCCAGTGACGTCAGCTCACATGTCCCTCCTCTTCCTGCCCAGTTCCTGCAATAGAGGAGCGGAGCAGCAGGCTACACTACATACAGGTGTGATTTTGATATTGCCCACACCTGTTACTTGCCCCAGGCAGTTTTGTTATATCTTCATTTCCGAATCATCAACTTACTATATCGGAGGAGGCGCCGGATCTCATCCCAATTTTTCTCCCAATTCCTACCCAGATAAATACAAACATACATAATTACTATGAACAAAGCACCGAATACATGCTATGCACAGATCACCTAGTGCAAGCATGAGCACGGACAAGCATATAACGTAAGCCCAGCATACCAACCTTATGGTCCGACCAAATGCACAGAATACTAATGAAAACAGTATGCAACAAATAAAATGTTACCACAGATGTACAGACTCCATATTGAAGCTATTTGCCCAGATTAAGTGCTTGAAACCAAATGCACCACCAAAGTGCTTACCATAATAGGGGTGTAAAACACTTTGGAATGTGCTGTGTTTGCGAAATAATACTGTTATTCAGTATGAAATGCCGATTACAGGCATCACTATTAGAATCACTGCTGTAGAGTGTCTGGATGTGGCAGATTTTTTATGCAATTTTTATGTAATTTAATTTGAATTTATTTAAATTTTTTGATTACCCATTCTGGTGAGCATCGAGCTTGCGGTCCGCTGCAAGGCGAGCTACAACCTGTTCCAGCCCCTGCCTGTCAGCACACCCCCATACTCTGAGTGTCTACTTGAAAAGGCAGGGACTTCAGTACAAGCAACTTGGACAGGAGCACATTCAGCTTCTGTGCCATTGGATAAGTGGTCGCATAAAGCTAGAAGTGGCTGCAATGAAAAAGCTTGTACTTGTTTCTTAAAATCAAGCTGGCGGTCCTCTGCCAGGCGAGATAACACCTGTTCCAGCCCCTGCCTCTCAGCGCCCCCCTGACTGTGAAAGTGTGAATGTTTCATTTAATCAGTTATGGTTCATTGTTATCGCTCAATCGATTTTCTGAAATTTAAATTTAAATGTAAGATTTAATAATAAAATGTGTGGTTACAAAAGATCAAATCCAACAAGGAGTCACATGTCACATGGCAGCAGCATGAGAAGACCATAATCTGTCAGAATGACCCAGCCTGGAGTTGGCGGCAGCATTAGATCATAGGGCTTCATAATCCCTAAGATAAAAGATTAATTTTCAAATTTAAATTGAAGATTTATGGTAGCTAGTGCTACCATAAAAATGTTAAGGTAATGTCCCAGCAGCATGAGGAGACAATATAGTGGCTGAATGACACAGCCTGGAGTTGGCGGCAGCATGAGGAGACCATAGGGCCTCACAATCCCTAAGCTTAAAAGATGAATTTTCAAATTTAAATTGAAGATTTATGGTAGCCATAAAAATGTTTAGGTAATGTCCCAGCAGCATGAGGAGACATATAGTGGCAGACAGCCACTATAATGAGACAACCTGGAGGTGGCGGAAGCATAAGTAGACCATATAGTGGCTGACTGGCAGAGCCTAGAGTTGGCAGCAGCAAGAGGAGACCATATAGTGGCTGAATGACACAGCTTATATGGATTAAAAGATTAAAAGATGAATTTTCAAATTTAAATTGAAGATTTATGGTAGCTTGTGCTACCATAAAAATGTTTTAGGTAATGTCCCAGTAGCATGAGGAGACCATATAGTGGCTGAATGACACAGCCTGGAGTTGGCGGCAGCATGAGGAGACCATAGGGCCTCACAATCCCTAAGATTAAAAGATGAATTTTCAAATTTAAATTGAAGATTTATGGTAGCTTGTGCTACCATAAAAATGTTAAGGTAATGTCCCAGTAGCATGAGGAGAGTATATAGTGGCTGAATGACCCAGCTGTAGTTGGCGGCAGCATGAGGAGACCACATAGTGGCTTAATGGCACAGCCTGTAATTGGCAGCAGCAAGAGGAGACCATATAGCGGCTGAATGACACAGCCTGGAGTTGGCGGCAGCAAGAGGAGACCATATAGTGGCGCAATGACACAGCCTGGAGTATGTCGCAGCATGAGGAGACCATATAGTGGCTGAATTAAACAGCGTGGAATTGGCAGCATCTTGAGGAGAACATATAGTTGCTGAATGACACAGCGTGGAGGTGGCGGCAGCATGAGGAGACCACATAGTGGCTGAATGACACAGCCTGGAGTTGGCGGCAGCACAAGGAGATCACATAGTGGCTGAATGACACAGCCTGGAGGTGGCGGAAGCATAAGTAGACCATATAGTGGCTGAATGGCACAGCCTTGAGTTGGCGGCAGCAAGAGGAGACCACATAGTGGCTGAATGACACAGCCTTGAGTTGGCGGCAGCAAGAGGAGACCATATAGTGGCTGAATGACACAGCCTGGAGTATGTGGCAGCATGAGGAGACCATATAGTGGCTGAATAATACAGCGTGGAGGTGGAAGCATCTTGAGGAGAACATATAATTGCTGAATGACACAGTGTGAAGGTGGCGGCAGCATGAGGAGACCACATAGTGGCTGAATGACACGGCCTGGAGTTGGCATCAGCATGAGGAGACCACATAGTGGCTGAATGACACAGCCTGGAGTTGGCGGCAGCACAAGGAGACCACATAGTGGCTGAATGACACAGCCTGGAGTTGGCGGCAGCACAATGAGATCACATAGTGGCTGAATGACACAGCCTGGAGGTGGCGGAAGCATAAGTAGACCATATAGTGGCTGAATGGCACAGCCTTGAGTTCGCGGCAGCAAGAGAAGACCATATAGTGGCTGAGTGACAAAGCCTGGAGGAGGCGGCAGCAGGAGAAGACAACATAGTGGCTCAATGACACAGCATGGAGGTGGCGGCAGCATAAGGAGAACATATAGTAGCTGAATGACACAGCGTGGAGGTGGCGGCAGCATGAGGAGAACATATAGTGGCTGAATGACACAGCCTGGAGTTAGCGGCAGTATGAAGAGACTACAGAGTGGCTGAATGACACAGCCTGGAGTTGGCGGCAGCATGAGGAGACCACATAGTGGCTGAATGACACAGCCTGAAGGTGGCGGAAGCATGAGTAGACCATATAGTAGCTGAATGACACAGCGTGGAGGTGGCGGCAGCATGAGGAGAACATATAGTGGCTGAATGACACAGCGTGGAGGTTGGGGCAGCATGAAGAGAACATATAGGGGCTGAATGACACAGCCTGGAGTTAGCGGCAGTATGAAGAGACTACAGAGTGGCTGAATGACACAGCCTGAAGTTGGCGGCAGCATAAAGAGACCACATAGTGGCTGAATGACACATCCTGGAGGTGGCGGAAGCATGTGTAGACCATATAGTGGTTGGATGGCACAGCATGGAGTTGGCAGCAGCAAAAGGAGACCATATAGTGGCTGAATGACACAGCGTGGAGGTGGCGGCAGTATGAGGAGACCATATAGTGGCTGAATGACACAGCATGGAGGTGGAGACAGCATGAGGAGAACATATAGTGGCTGAATGACACAGCGTGGAGGTGGCGGCAGCATAAGGAGAACATATAGTGACTGAACGACACAGCGTGGAGGTGGCGGCAGCATGAGGAGAACATATAGTGGCTGAATGACACAGCCTGGAGTTGGCGGCAACGTTAGGAGACCACATAGTGGCTTAATGACACAGCCTGAAGAGAGCGGCAGCATGAGGGGAACATATGGTGGCTGAATGACACAGCCTGTAGGTGGCGGCAGCATGAGGATAACATAAGGTGGCAGAATGAGACAGCTCTGAGGTGGCAGCAGGAGACCTGAAATTGACCCAGTGACAGAGTGGTGCGGTGGGAGGCAATACCAGTCCCCGGTGATGAAGGTGGGTGAAAAATGGTCTGCTGCGGAGGAATGTTTGTAACTGGGGAGCAGCGCCTTAAATCTGTTTTGCACTATCCATATTTGTGAAGTGTTGGTGTGGCACCATGGTCAATCTACTCTGATGCATCAGGCATTGGTGGGTGGAAATCCTGGCTGATCCATGCCCGATTCATCTTCACAAAGGTCAGTCTCTCCACATTTTTGGTGGACAGTCGTGTTCTCTTTGGGGTGACTATGGCCTCCACTGCACTACACACCTGCTCTGAGGGCAGACTACTTGCTGGGCAGATCTGCTTTTCCAGGGCAAACTCTGCTAGTTGTGGCCACAAATCAAGTTTGGCCACCACCTGCTGGTTCAGGTCCTGCTCCAGGTCTACCTGCTCCTGATGAGTTGCTTCACAAAGCTACTCATCAGCAACTGTAGAATCAGGCTGCTGCTGATGGAGCTGGTACTGCTCCTGCCACCCCACCACCCCTCCCCAGCAGCCATTGCAGTGAAAGTTGAGTGCAAGCGAGTAAGACCTGCAAGAGGATGGACGATGTAGCCGATAGACATCGGTCAACTGACTACGTAGGATGTCTCTGTAGTAGGTCAATTTGTCCTCCCTCTCAGTGGGTGTAAAAAAGGCCCTCATTTTGTGCCTGTAGCGAGGGTCCAATAAGATGGAGAGTTATAAGTCATCCCACTGCAGAATGGTGACAATTCGACGGTCACTACGCAAGCAAGCGAACATGCATCGTGCCATGTGTTCAAATGACTCGGAAGGACTCCCTGTCTCCATCTCCATTGCATTCTGCCACGGTGTGTCTGGGTCCTCTGTCTTGCCTTCCTCATAACCCTTTAGCTCCTCTGGCTGTGCCTACTCCTCCTCTAATGTCAGATGACTAGAAAAACTGCCCATCTTGCAAAACCTAAACTGTGCCCCTCCCCCTCCTCCTCCTGCTTCAGTTCAGCCCTCACAGGGCTCATGTGGCAGTGAGATGTAGGCGCCACGTCTCCAGTGCCCAGACCAGCCATCGTTTCCAAGACGTGTAGTAGAAAATGAAGCAGTGGAATGACGTCGTTCATCCCGTAATATTGGTGACTAACAATGTGACTTCTTCAAAGGGCCTGAGCAAACGGAAGGTGTCACGTATGAGCTGCCACTGGTTGACATTGAAGTTACACCGGGGATTCTACCTATCCGCTTGGATCATCAAGAAATGGGTGATGGCTTTTCTCTGTTCATATAGTTGGTCAAACATATGGAGAGTGGAATTCCAACATGTGGCAAAGTCGCAAATAAGATTATATTGGGGGATCCGGTTCTGACGCTGCAGCTCAAGGAGGGTGTGCTTTGCAGTGTATGAGTGGCTGAAGTTCATGCAAAGTTTCCTTCCCAATGTTAGGATGTCTTGCAAAGAGGGAGAACACTTCAGGAACCGCTTGACAACCAGATTGAACACGTGTGCCATGCAGGGCGCATGGCTCAGCCTTTCTTGTCGCAGCACAGACAAGATGTTCTTCCCATTGTCAGTCACCATAGTTCCCATTTCCAATTTTCGTGGAGTAAGCCATGCTCCGATTTCTATATGAATGACTTTTAGCAGTTCCTCCCCTGTGTGACTCCGTTCACCAAGGCAAACCATGTGAAGAACAGCGTGACACCGCAGTGCCCTGCACGCATGGTATGCTGAAGGGGCACTAAGACTTGTCCGTGCAGTGGAGGCTGAGCACACGGTGGAAGATGAGGAGGCGGAGTCGCACATTGTCACAGGACCAATGGCCTGAGAGCGTGGAGGAGGAAGCGGCGTGACCTGTCCATGTTGGTGTTGTGGCTGTGCAGGAACCACATTCTCTCAGTGTGCCATGGACATGTATTGCCCCTGACCAAAGTTACAGCTCCAGACGTTGGCGCTGCCGGTCATCAAGGACTGGCCCACCTTCTCTTCCACAAAATTGTGCAGGGCTGGTACTGCCTTCTTCACAAAGAAATGACGGCTTGGCACACCTCGGCTCAGCACAAGCCATCAGTTCTCTGAAAGGTGCAGAGTCCATCACTTGAAAAGGTAGAGACTGCAGCACCAACAACTTGGACATGAGCACATTCAGCTTCTGCGTCATTGGATGAGTGGCCGCATACTGTTGTCTCTTGGACATGGCTTTACCGATGGATTGGTGGCGGAATGACTGACTCAAAGTAGGAGGAGCAGGAGCATCTGGAGCGACAGAAGGAGGGTATGACACACCGCTCCCTTCGGCTGAGGTAGTGGAGCATTGGCTGGCTGAAACATGGAGCGATGTGCTACTAGGTGATGCAGCAGTCTGGACCACCACATCGGAGCCATGTTTCTCCCAGGCCACTTTATGGTGGCACAGCATATGTTGACGCAGGGCCGTGGTGCAAACATTGGGACCCAGGCCACACTTTACCTTCTGCCAACGCATCTTGCATGTGGCTATGTTAACCTCCTCCGGATGCTGGATGAAAAACTGCCACACCACAGAGTAGCTGGTTTTCCCACCAACAGTCCGCACTAATTGACTGCTACTGCCGCCATCTCCAGGAACCCCTGTTCCACTACCTCCCGGGAAGGTAGGCTGCCGTGAAGCAGTTGGTCTCCCCCAGGCACGTTTGGCTCCAGAATTTCCACTTTTGCCACCATGCTGAATGCCAACCATGCTACCACCTTGCTGGCTCAGCTGTTGCCTCACAGACAACCTACAACCCTCTTCTCCTGATGATGAAGAAGCCCCATCTGCACCCAGCTCACAATTGCGATCGTCTTCATCATCATTAAGTGTCTGCACATCACTGATGTCCTCCTCAGGTTCCCCAACAGTGTCTGCTTCAGGACCCTGAACGCTGGCAAGACCACCTCCCACGTCACTCTCCTCATCACTACCTAACCACCTAGCGGAGGAAGTGGCGGATGTCTCCTCCACTTCTTGGCTGTGCAGTAGCTGCTGACTGTCCTCTATTAGATTGTACTCAGTGAATAGTGGAGCTGAACCCACAGCACAAGATAATTCTTTAGGGGAGGGAACAGCATAAGACAAAGGCAATGGGAGGACAGGGACTGCTCCCGGGCCATGCCAACTGAGGGTTGTGTCTGAGGAACCCACCGACTGTTAACTGGGGTTATCAGATGTCACTTGTGATGAAGTGGATGACCGTGTTAACCAATCGATGACGGCAGATAGGTTGCTGGTCGAGACATGACCGCTAGCTGATAACGGGAGATCAGGCCTCTTTCTGCGACTCCTGTTGCCACTTGCCCCTAGTCTGCTACGAACTCTGCATGCGCCTGATGAATTTAGGCCTTTGCCAGTCCTTTGTGCACATCCTGGCACTTCTCTACCTGATAAACTTAGTGCGTATATGAATGGAGTACAATACGCTTCCCTACGCTTAAAACAGTATTTGTCTATAACAACAGCAGGTGTGTACTTTTGGCTGGACTTTTACAGTAACTAGGCCCTTAAGACTTTATTAGGAACAAAATGGTAAAACACTTAGATGTCCGTATATGGTATGCACTTATGAGGGCAGAAAAATGTGCTCCACTATGCTTAACAGTATTTGTCTAGAACAGCAGCAGGTGTGTACTTTTGGCTGTCCTTTCACAGTATCTAGGCCCTTGATACTTTAACAGGAACAAATTAGTACACCACTTAGATGTACACATGTGGTATCCACTTATGAGGGCAGAAAATGCGCTACACTACGCTTAAAAAAGTATTCGTGTATAACACCAGCTGGTGAGTACTTTTGCCTGGCATTTCACAATATCTAGGCCCTTGAGACATTAACAGGAATAAAAGAGTACACCACTTAGATATATGTATGTGGTATGCACTTATGAGGGGGAAAAATGCGCTACAGTACACTTAAAAAAGTATTTGTGTATAACAACAGCCAGAGAGTACTTTTGCCTGGCCTTTCACAGTATCTAGGCCCTTGAGACTTTAACAGGAACAAAATAGCACAACACTTAGATGTACACATGTGGTATCCACTTATGAAGGCAGAAAATGCGCTACACTACGCTTAAAAAAGTATTCGTGTATAACACCAGCTGGTGAGTACTTTTGCCTGGCATTTCACAATATCTAGGCCCTTGAGACATTAACAGGAATAAAAGAGTACACCACTTAGATATATGTATGTGGTATGCACTTATGAGGGCAGAAAAATGCGCTACAGTATGCACACTAGTTCTGCAGCACACAGTTGCTGTGTACTACACCCAAATTTGCACTTTCTCTCTCAATCTTACTACCTTTCCTATCAGTGCTTCTAGTCAGGATTTGTGGTTGAGCTGAATCGCTGCTGTTCTTCTGTGCAACACACTGCTCTCTGAAATAAAACGCTGTAGACAGTGACTGGGAGGTAAATCACTGCAGTAAGAATGCTTTTCTCTCTGCAGTGAAAAGCTGAAGTGACTGGCCGCAATATGGCTGCCGATTATATAAGGCTGTGACATCACAGGGGTGATTGGCTGCTGATAGGCTGCATCCTGCATGTGATTCAGGGTCATCCCGCCTTGTTCTTGCCTTCCCAGGATTCCTTGCCCCATGTCTTCACATGTGGATCTGCCATTTTATATTTTAATGAAGCGATTTGTGCGATAGAATCGTGGCAATATTCGCATTCATTGCAAATCAAATTTTTTCCTAAAATTCAAAATGAATTCAGATTCGTCAGATTTGATTCGCTCATCCGTAAACATAAGCACCAAATAAGTACTACGAAAGGTATGCTTGATATGTATGAATGCAATAACATAACCAACTGCAACGCTAAGAACGTATGCACAAGTTAAAGCTATGAACAGATGCAGTAAATAAAACTACAACCATATGCATGTCATCAATGCTAAGAATTAGTCCCTATACAGTATAAGTGCTGTGAGCACATAAGCAATATGAATGGTGAGAGTGCTATGTACAATATAACTACTATGAGCATGTGTACAGTATGAAACTATGTACAGTAGATTGCTATGTACAGGAAATGTGTGAACATCAATATTACAAGCGTATGTACAGTTGTTCAGTAAAAAGCCACAAGGGTATGTTCAGTACACATGATGCAAGTGTATGTACATTATAGCTACGAGCAAATGTACAGTATAAAAGCTACGAGAGTATGTACAAAATAAAGCTACGAGCGTATGTACAGTGAAAGCTACGAGTGTATTTACAGTGGAAGCCACAAGTGTAGTTCCAGTGAAAGCTACAAGCGTATGTACAGTGAAAGCCACGAGCGTATGTTCCGTATAAACACAAGTGTGTGTACAGTATAATTGGTACGAACGTATGTACAGAATAATGGTACAGGCATATGAACAGTATGACAATGGCGTATGTACAGTATAAATGGAACAGTATAACAACCACTAGCGTATGTGCAGTATAACTGGTACAAGCATATGTATAGTATGACAAATACTAACATATGTA